>NC_046185.1:37092009-37710759 GCF_011004875.1 Balearica regulorum gibbericeps
CCAATCAGCACAAGGTAGGTGATCCCATGTTCAGCAGTAGGGAAAGTGCTAAGGGGAGGGTATATATGGAGTCTATAAGGCTTTAAAGTGTGAGAACTCAGCAAGCAATGTGCTCTCAGAACTTGTGCTGACTTCACATTTTTGGACAGAGTTCAATTTCATTACTGAAAAAATTCGAGGTAAACCATCCAATACTTAACAAAAATTGAAAAAATGCCAACAATTTAGAAGCCAGAATGTCTCATAGCTTTTAATGTTAATTATTAGTAAACTGATGACCAACGGTCTTCTCTAAGTCCCTCCTTCTTACACAATTCCCATCTTTGTCCTTACTCAAAACTTCCACCCTGAAAAAATTGTAATGACAAAGAATGAAGGACTTGACTGATACCTAGGTTAAAGTCACCAAAATCAGTAAAAATTTAATTATGAAGGTTCAGTCTAACCATTTCCCTCTTTAAGTATGCCTTTAACGTTGCACATAGTCAAGGTACCACTTGCCTAAAAAAACAACTATGTTCATGATGTCGTTCTGGACAGAGCGTGGGAATACACATAGTTTAACATACAGATTCATTTTTTCCTAGCAAGTCAAGGAAGCAACAGCCTCTGTAGCACTTTTATTTTTATAACAACAAAGCATCAGCAAATCCCATAACACTTTAGGAAAATATTTCATTTAACCCCTTTGTGATCTCATCTCAGACATAATGACGAGAATATCTGGGAGCAGAAAGACCAGAAGCATTGCAGGACCAGCTATACCTTCATATAGCAATTTTTATATGGTAGCAGGGACCTTTTGGTCTCACTTCTGTTCTCATTGAGAAAACTGGCCAACATACTTAGGTTGCCTTTTATATATAATTAACTCCAGAGTTGCACCTGCTAAGACAATTAACCTCAAGGAAATTGGCACCTAAAATAAGCACCTACAAGTAAACAGGTAGGCTAATACAGCTATAATAGCTAGTAGACTCACTCAAGGCCTCTTGACTGTAAATCTTGATGTAGTCATGACACCTAAGGTAAGCACACACTAAAGACATAACACAACCCCAAGTTACCAAAAGATTGATAAGGCGGTATTCATTGCATGGGAGAATGCATTTGCTGGAGCCAAGTTTTCCTAATGTTGGCTTGGGTGCCACTAGTACCTTCTCCTACACATGGGAATGACTTAAATGCCAATATCCATCCCTAAAAAAGTATGTGTGGACATCTATGAATAATATTGATATATAGAATTAAATATATATATATGCATATATGAAATATATGTATGTATAGGATTATATGTATATAATTCTACATCTAAATTATTGTTTCTGGGATTAAATTAATGATATCGTAGAGTGAAAACAAATACAAGCACCATAAACCAGTATGTTTATAAATATGACCTTTAGATAACAACTCAAATATAGCCAGCTACTTTAAGAGGAAAAAAAAAAAAAGAAAAAGGAAAGTTAATATGCTTATCCCACTGACCCAAACCACTTGTCATTCCTTTTCTAGCTGCCAAAAGCCTAGAATGTCCTTATTCTACAGCCAAAACCTCTAGTTCACCTCCTGAAAACATCTATGGCTCACATCTTGTGTCAGTATAAAAAACTCATTGTAGAGAAAACTGAAAAAGTGAGGACAGAGTAAAAACTGAAATGTAATATTGAAAAAGGCCAAGAGGGAACTGTTAATGTGGGGTGGAGAGTTGCTGGAAGACATCATGATTACTTTGCAGGTCAGAACAACCCCTCTGGATGTATAAAAAGTCCCAAGAACAGGTGCGGGTCCTGTATCAATGTTGATGGAGGTCTTCAGTGATAAAGAAGAGAGATATAATTTCTTTCCAAACAGAGCTAGTTTAGACAGGCATGAGTGATGCCATCTGAGGGGCCTACTGAGCAGCAGATTGTTCAGCTGTACTGACTAGATGTAATTATGTTGTCCCAAGGATGGAGAAAGGATAGGCAAAATTCAGTGTTGTAGTAGTGGCAGAAAGATTTGGCGGAGAAAGGATGGGAAAAGTCATGGTACTTTGAAGAACAAGAAGATATTAGTTGAATTTCAGGAAAGCAAAAGAGATTGAGGGCATTCAAACTGGGCAGCAAGGAGCTGGAAGGTCTTTGAAGAGTGGGAAAGGTTTTGGAGGGGCTATGAAAGGTTTTAGGGGAATAGTTGCAGGAAAGGGATGCTTAACAAGGTTTGATGCTTTTCTGGGAGGTTTTCCCAAAGGGCAGAATCTGAAAAAAGACATTGGGCTGCAGAGCCTGCTGGCTGTGGTATTTCTGAAAGGCTGTGGGTAAGAAAAAAGATTCCTGACCCTTCTGACAGTCTGCCCCTCTCTGCACTTTCTCTTCAACTCTTGCAGCACAGGAGGATCTTGTTCCTCATCCTCACGGCTTCCCCCTTTCTCTCTCAGTACCCACAGCTCTTCCCCACTGCCCTTTACACAGCACTCGCACTCCCTGTCTCCGCTTAGGCAATCCCTTGGCACTTCCCAGACTGTGACCGCTAAAGGGGAAGGGACACAGGAGAGAGGAAAGGAGCAGGACTGAAAGGGCAAAAATGGTTGGAAAAGCGTTTGCTGCTCCTGATGCCGCCGTGGGCCTGAGTAGCCTCCTCTCTCTCTTCTCTCCTCTCCTTCTCCTCTCCTCGTCCAAGCAAAACCTACTACGGCAGCAAAGGGAAACTCCCAACAGATAGTCGCATCTGCTGTCCTCAGGCTGACACTTACCCAAAACCTCCTCTTATGGCAAATATAATTATTATTTACTCTCAGTGGTAATTTAGGGCACTGAATCTTTTCCAAGCTTGTGTCAGTGAAGTTGAATTTTAAAAGGACTGGAGCAGGAAGTTGTAATATTTGCTTGGCTGGTTTATTTTGTTTTTATTTGAATTCCACATTTGGTTGAAGGGAGGGAAAATATTTTTCCTCTTCCTTCATTCTGGTATCAATCAGTGGGAAGGTGGAACCTGGTAAGTTAGGCGAGTATAAAAGGCAGAGCCATTCTTACTTCTGTACGGTCCTATGGAATTCAGAATATTTTTTATAGTCGGGTCATTCTCCTCCCAAGTCTGTACACATGGTTCTAAAAAAAGGACAGAAATGCCATTTTGCAACTAGTTTTGAAATTTGTTTTCATTGCACACTTTAATAAATCCAAGGCCTTTCTAACATTTTCTTCAAACTGAATGCTATCAGAGAGTCACTTTTACACTGAAAATTTAGAATTTGCAAAAGACTTGTAGTAAGGGCTGTGGTCTGACATGCAGTCCAACACCTGGCTCCACAGAGGCAGCTAGGAGCTGCACTCCAACCGCAGACGACGCAGCTTCAGAGGGCAGGTTCACATCCAGCAAAAACCACCGGAAACGACAATCCATCCTTTTCCCTTGCTCTGCTCCTCCCGGTTTTTGTTCCTGCTGATTCCTTTACATAAACATTAGCTGACCACTTTTTTTTTTTTTTTTTTTTTTTTTTTCTTTCCAATGGCTAAATTTCAGTCAGGTTTACTCAGACCATAAAGCCATGAAAATGCAAGTGCTGACACAGGAAAAGGCACAGAAACATGCAGCCAAGGGAGTGAAGGAAGAAAATACATCTCTTTTCAGAGATAGTTTCATCTTAAATGGGCTTAAGCTGATCTTAAAAACAAATTTTGGAACTCACACAAACTCCAGGCAAGTCAGACTGGAGAAGCTTTACAAGCATCATCTGGTGAAGGATGGCACGAAGGACAGAAAGTGCTCTACTAACAGGGAATTGTCCTACTACAGGAGATGAGACCTGTCCCTGAGATGCTGAGTTACCTCAAGAGGTAATCATCAGAAAACAAGCACTTTTTTTAGACACTAGCCCAGGTGCTATTTAAACCAGTCTCATCGACAATAAAGAAGTTTTCAGTGGAGTTGAGTTTGATTTCCCAATAGTGGTAGACTCAGTCTGAGTTTAGTCTTTGAGAGACATGAGGAGGCTGTTCCTGGCACGGGAACTCCATAAATAGCCTTGGCTTATGCTGGAGATTTATTGTGCCAAAGAGTTCCCTTTTGAAGTCGTCTTCTTTGGGTCTCAAGATGGCCAAGATGGTATTTTCCGGATAAATGAATATAGAGGTTTTTAAACCCACTGTAAGGGTTTTTAAACTTGACTGCACCCACTATGTGCTATCATGACTTTCCTTCATAGGTGGTAAAATGGTCTACCTGAACTTTCTGAGAAGAAAAAGAGGTTATATTTTATATTAGTGTAAACACATATACACACCACCTTTTATTACATTTAAGATTTTCCTTTTTAGTTTAGAGTCTCTCAGCAAAAGAAAAAAGCTTTTGACCTGTGGCCTTTCCAGAAGCAGCTGACAGCCTGAACCAAGCTCCGTGCTTTTACAGCCTGGCCCTGCAGTGGGACCAAGCAGACAGATCATTTTACTGAAACGAATCACACTTACCCTTCTACAAAATATCTTTTCATGCGAATGAATCCACAGCTAAATTTTAAGACAGCAGTACCTGAATCACCTGAATCAGTGATAGCTGATCAATAGCTGTGTCACAGCACTAATAATAAAGACATGCTAACAAACCACGCGTCAGAGCTAATTGCAGATCTTGAGCCCTGCCTGTCTCATGTGCTGATGTAAAAGCCCAAGAAGTGAAAACAGTGGAGTTTGTTGATTATTTTAGAAGTAGTGTGAGCTAGAGATCTGATCTGCTCTCTCGTGATCTTCCTTTCACTTCAGAAAATCAAGAGAGGGGTATTTGATCACTGAATGACAGTAATCATTGGCATATCCCTGGTCATTTTAAACAATAAACCTTTCCACTTGTGGTGAGTTACTTATTAAAATAAATTGGTCATTTTTATTGAGACAGTGTTGTTTCTTGCAGATTTTTTCCCATTTCAGTGTTATTCCTGAAATTAGCACAACCTAAGGCAGCTTGTGTTAACTCTTTCTTATGCTAAACAGCCCTTGTAAGTTTAACAGAACAAAAGCTTTGATTGTAAGTGCAAATATGTGTGAGAATCTAGAGTCAAAGCACATTGGTGGCTTTTTTTCTGAATGACTTGCTTTGGTGCAAGTTTCCAAATAAAGATTTAATTGCACCCACTTGCATCAATTACAATATCAAAGCGCAGAAGTTATAAAAACAGAAGGTGCGTACACAATGGCTATTTCACAGTCTGTTTTGAAAACAGATTAAACACAGTTATAATGATCATTTCTTCAAAAGAATTTAGAGATTATCAGAAACAGAACAGACTGTGGATTTTAATTGAAAACTCAGTCCGAATTCATTGTACCCCCCACCCCAGCCTGGTCTCCTTCACAGCATTCAACAGAATAGTTAATGAGTGGTTTTAACAGGGGGAGAATTGAAACCAGGAGATAAATACGGTTGCAGCACCCAGTTCTTAATATTGCAGTGCCTGTGGTAGCTTTGGGTGATCTCATTTCCTGCACTTACACTTTGACGTAATAACACTTAGCACCTGTACGTATAATTTAGCAATTCATTCTAGCAACCCAGACACTCTTCACAGACCCCTTGGATTTGAAAATAATTACCTGTACATTTCCAAGGAGAAATCTGACTCCCATATACTTGAAAGCCATTTGTGACTCTGAAATTTCAATATCTCTCTCAAGAGAATACAAAAAAAATATGCAAAAAGAACGGAGCATCTTTTTATATTTTGAATATTAATAATCACAAAAACCTCTGTTTAGACCATAGAAATTCCCTGGAAAGTGCTCTGACACAGATTGTACAACACAGTACATCTTAAAAACAAGTGATATCAATAATATTTTTGAGAAACATAGGCCTAAATTTGAATCTCACCTAGGCAAATTAAAAATGTTTAATTAATACAGCTCAATAGTTATTAGATCAAGATATGAACATATATAAGTTCTGCTACATATTGACTGGTGAAAAGTCAGGAATATTTTGAAAAACGTGGAGAAAGTTGATATAATGACCGATAGAAAGAATTCCTTTATGAACATGATGACTATTTAATTGGAGTTTAATTCTGATCATTTTGCCAAAGCAGCAGTCACTGCTGAGACTGCTTCCCATCCTGAATTAAGCCTCAAGTCTTGTCCATAGGGTGAGATCTGGACCACTTTGACTCTTCCTAAACACATCCATGTGGTGTCTCAATTGCCCCAGCGCCAGGTCAGGGCACACGACTGCTTTGCTGTCATAGTTCCTTCAGCTGCTTAGAAACTCTCTGCTGACCTGGGACCCCATTCCTGGGGCACCCCAATTTTATGAATGCAGAAGACATCCCCCCCCCCCCCCCCCATATCCATATAGTACTTGCATTGAGTATGCTTCTGCAAAGAATCTGTCCCAGTGTTGTAGGAGAGTGAAAAAACCTTTTAGAAGAATTGCTGCCTCCTAAATTTATTTGACTTTTTACTCTCCTAAATCGTAAAGCTGATTTCTAACAGTGGTTTAAATCATTGCAAATTTCTCTGAGGGGATTAAGCATTTTAATCATACTGACATGAAAAATATCTGGTGATACAGCCATTGCATAATTGAAAATAAAAATTAAAATCTTCTAAAAATATTAGCTAATTTAGAGTATCAAGGACACCAGTTAAGGACATTGAAGGATTAGCAATTGCAGCCAAAGATAGCCAGGTGGTCAATTCAAACACATTACAAAACCTTTCTAAAAAGTAGAAAACCACTGTGGTTTTACATCAGATCATATTTCTGTGCAGTTCTGTCACTGTCTTTTTTTATATTGCAAGCAGTCGTGGAAACAAATTTAGCAATCAATCAACTACATCTCATGCAAGCTGAAGTGCTGGCCTGACAGGAACTCTGATGGACGTCCTCTCCGTGGTCCCTGCGGAGCCGCTTCGCATCCTCTGCCAGGCAGAGCTGGCGGCTCCGGCACACGGCGGCAGCCTGTGCACAGCCAGCACGGTGCGTGCGGGGGGCTCAGCCGCCTCTCACACCAAGCGTTACTGCGGGAGAGATAGGCAGAAAAACCTCTCGTGCACAGGGTTGGAACCATGACATATTTTGTTCGTGATAGACTTATCCCCGGCCACTAGCAGCAGCTCTCGGGTTTCAGGTAAAAAAAAATAATCTCCCTGTATAATCCTAATTCACCTACCATCACAAAGGGGAAGCATGCAAGGTGCCCTAGAAGACAAGGGCCATGATGACACCTAGCAAGTTCTCATAACTTTGGTGAATGGCAGGGAAGCTAAATGGGTCTTGGATGTAGGGTGGTGTGAGGAATGGGGTGCCTGTCATGCTGGCGTCCCCCCATCAGGGTCAATAAGTGTGGGCCAGGAAAGCACCTTATGTCTAGTGTTACCACCAAGATCACAACTTCTGATCATTTCCCTTCGCTTCCATACTCTCCCCAAAGCACCTCACTACTGTTTTCCTTGGTTTAGATGCATATGCTTTAGCCTGGAAGTAATAAACAGACACCGGGAGAAGGATACGCTGGTTTAGAGAGATGATTGAGTAACTCAGAAACCTTTGAGCAAAAGAGCAAAAATTCCCTTAAAGCATCTATTTGTTTTAATTACCTCGTATTCTGGGGCCAAGATGCTTCAAAGTCAAACGACTATAGTGAACCTTCAAAATCTGTATCTGGATAGATAAAGAAATAGCGCGGAGCATTGCTGTTGCCTCCACCTTGTAATGGATGAGCAAATAGCTTCCAGGAGATGTGCAGCCACTCACTCAGGCAAGCGAGTCAGCGGCTCTGGTGAGCCACCAGTGTAAATGAAAAGCAGGGATGAGAAATAGCTCTGGGAAAGACCCTGGTATAGAAGAGTTTCGCAGTTTTTGCCTCCAAATTTCCAGAAAGAGCAGTGAAAACCGTGTTCCCTCCCCCCAATGCTTGATTTCTTCTTTAAAACATAGAACTAATGCAACTCGAAGGAAAAGTATCTGAATTAATAAAGGCTATTGGCAGAAAAGGGAGAACGTTTTGGGGCTGCAACAGAATAGAAATGAGCACAGAGACATTTTGCTAACCAAACGGTACAGCTAACCTCAGGGGCAGAAGAGTAAGGTGCTACACTTAAAAAATGCGTTGTAGAGGTTTTCTCATTTTACACATTTAGGGACAAGCCCAGCAGGACAACGCTGGTGTGTGGCCAGGAGATTTCGTCTGAATTCACACCAGTGCCATGCAGCAGAATTAGCATCACAGTCTCTGGGGAACAGCTCCCTTTTGGTCAAAGTATTTTACAGATAGGTTGCTGGGAACTGAAATGTAGTGGAAACAGCAGTTCCCAAACTAGGACTCACCCTCTGGGAAAGAAGGGGGGTACAAGAGATACTGGCAGGGCTGCAAGATGAGATGAGTGGCTGTAATCCTGAATGCTGGATGCTGGATGAGTTGGGGAGGAAAGGGGGAGAGAAGGGTCACGAATGGTAGAGTTCACTTGGGAGAGGGGCACGGGAAAATTAGTTTGGGAAATGCTGTGGCAGAAACCTTTTTTTTTTTTTTTCCCCCCCAAATCCCTTCTTTTCCATTGTTGCTTCCTTGAACAAAAGCAGCCCATGCAAAGACAAAGGCTTAAAACTAAAGGGCCTGTCACATATTTCCTCATCTCGGTATCAAATATCTCCTGTGATATTTGCAATTCTTATACCATAAATAGAAATGCTTGAACGCGAAGCTCATTTCCTGGTTTCTCAGAAAATGACATCCTCTTCCTACTTGCCAGTTTCCCACATCTCTCTGTGCTTAGCGCTGGTGGCCTGCCTTTCCCCACCATTGTAGTGGTTGTTCTCTTTTCCAGCAGCCACAGCCTCAGATTCAGTAACCTTTGCCCTTCCATTCGGTCAGAGCCAAAATGCCACCTTTAGAAAACTAATGTACCAGAGAAAATGGAAATATGAAGTTGAGCAGCCCAACATACTGTTATCTTAGCCTGTCTGTCACTGAGGTTTATTTTCCGGAATTCACCTGTGGATTTTAAATTCAGGAAAGATTTTCTAAAGGAATCGAAGCATCTGAAGACTTGGGATGTCCTTATCAGCACAGCCCCCTTTAAAACTCAACCTCTGCCAATGGGGTAAATTTGAGGCAGAACAAATATTTACTGAAAAATAATAGTACTTTACCTGCAGGTTTCTTTGAAATCTTCTTGTCGTTACTAGAAATTTCATTGAATTATCTTGCCATCCCCCAAATCAGCTTTCTGCTGACACCAGAGAGCTTCACCTTCTTTTTGATCCTACAAGTGAAGCCATGTGGAAATGATTGAGAGTGATGTCACGAGTTCAGCATTATGATTTAAATTTGGGATCAAGCAGGAGGAGGGGAAAAAAATTACACGCATCCATGATTACTGTGTTTGGCTCATTCAGATTCAGACTTAAAAAAATAAGGTCTTAGTGAATATGAAAAGTACCATGGGATCTTTTTAATAGGAGCTATTCCTTGCCCTCATATATATATATATATATATATATCTCCAAAACTCTGGCTTCTTCCCCAGTCTTTCATTGTTTATGTGACTTCTTGTTCGCTGTTGTCAGTACCAGAGGTAATTGTGTTTCGGTGATGCTGTATGTAAATAAGTTTTAGACCTTTCAAAAGGAGAAGCATATGTTTCCATAAGCTCCAGGCCTCTTCTAGCCTCTCAAGGTGATCACCCAGAGCCCGAAACACTCAAACCCACTGAGTTTAAAACAGTCACCCACAATTATTAGTAATTATAGTAAAATTCAGGTAAGTGTCTGGAAGGTGACCTTTTTAGAAAGGACATGTCCATACAGAAAAATTTGAGCAAGTATATCAAGGGTCATGGCTTGCATGAGAAAATGGCTTGCAGGGAGAAACTTAAAGAACTCTGTCTGCTTAGATCATTACAACAGAAGACTGAGAGGGAACCAGCCAATTTTGCGCCAGGAGTCCCCCAGGAAGAAAGCTCCTCAGCTCCCCGGCAGAATTGAGAGCAGTACTGGAGACTGACGCTGGATGCGAAATGGCAAGGTGCTACATACGTGTTTTCTGAGCTGAAGTAACAGTCCACTGGAACTCACTACCAAGGAAATGCCATATCGTCATGTCATGAAGAACACGCGTGGCCCCTTTTAGGAGGCTTGCTTTAGCTGGTCTTTGATTCTGCTTTATTCTGTGCTTTTTACTGCATTCAGATCAGAGGAAGCTGGGAACAATGTGATACATAGGAATGTTAGTTCACTTTGAATTGTATAAATCTAGATAGACCATGGGAAATTTTTTTCTTTTTTTTTTTCTTTTTCTTTTTTAAAAAAAAAAAAAACAGAGGTCATTGGAATGTGAAGAAGAGTTTTCCTTTAACAGTTTTATGGCAACGTGAGCAGTGAGGGTTCAGGACAGAACAGAGCCTGTGGTAGGGTATGTGAGGACATCCAGAAGTAACACAGCAGGCACAAAGGTGACCTGAGATCTACACAGAGAATTCAGTTCTTCAAGCTTTCAAACAAGATAGTAGATACCTATGTTTTTTTAAATAGAGGTAGATAGCTTTTGCTACCAATGAATAATGTTCATCTCTAACCTCTGATTCAACAGTAAACTCATACTAAAATTATATAAATATTTGTCTGTATGTGAATACCTAGATTAATATACAGTCTCTGACTTGCAGTATGCATTAAATCTCTCTTGTACCACACACACACGCACACACCACCAGCAAATAAATGAATGAGACAAGAACTTTCAGCCCCAAGCCTCATTTCTATGTTTAAACTTTTCCTTGCTCCTCCAGGGATGTTCACGTCAATGTCTTGCTAAGGCCTGAAAACATGTGCTCAAACTCAGGAACCCATGCATGAAGTGGGATAGGAGTCGTATGTTTTCTCAGAGGGAAAAAGTGGAGCAGTTCTCTATTGCGCAGCACAAGCCTCAGTCCACAGTTCATTTTAACAAAAGCATTGCCATGGTCAGTTCAAGCAAACAAAGAAAAACATTAGCCAAAAAGATGAACATATCACAAAATAATCATATGACTTTGGAAGCATCTGTTGTACTAATTCACAGCTGATATTGTTGCTACTGTGGAAAAGCTTCCTTAGTTTTCTGCTGTAGAGCACAAGATGTTGCCAACTCCAAAGGTGATTTACAGTTAAGATCCCTGTTAATCCATCAGACTGCAAGTGTTTACTGTCTTCTGCAAGTAGTCCTTTAACTTGAGCATTAAAGAAGAACCTAAACTGAGATGTGGTCTTTATGAAAGCTTCCAAATGGAGGCATTTGGGAAGAGTTATACAAAAAGCACAAGTTTTCAAAAATAAAGACATGTATTATATATGATATATGAAAAATAATATGTATATTTGCATTAGTCTCACATTCTAGTAAATGTAAAAGATTGCATGCAAATTTATTTTAAGAAAAAATTTCACAATTTACAGAAGGAAGATGCGGTTAATAACGATTATAATGTTTAGATGATTACATATATCACCGGTTTTATTTATCTGTTAATTGAATTGATTCTCTTTATAAATTGCACTCCATGGTGTAAAACAGCAAAGAGCCATTGCTTACCATGGAGGTGAATATCTGTGCTCATGTTGTAAGCACGGCGTTCATGTTATGGTGTTAAGTAAAATTTACTGGGTGAAATGCACTTGAAACCCAGAGTTACTGTCTAAGCAAAGATCTGCAAAGGAAACTAGGAGTTACTGCCCTGAAGGAGAGATGAAACTGCCTCCTCCCTCCAGGAATTTCCAGGGTGAAGGCAGAGAACTGGCAGCAGCCTGCAGGGAGAAACTACAGTGGGTCCACGCTTCGTCTGCCCAGCTCACAGTCCCATGAAGGAGGGAAAACTCACTTTCGTCATGATCTTGGGCTAATATGTCGAATCACTTTCATCATGTGCTTGGCATAATATGCTGGATTAGGACTAATTCCCCATTCATTATTCCAACAATCTTATATCCAAATAGCAAATGTGGGAAGAGGCCATTTCCAGCCTACATGGAGAGCAGGTAGCTACAGGCAGTCCTAGGGTAGCATCTTAGCATGCTGCAGCTAAATCCTCCCTGCTGAAGGCATTACAAATTCTAGCTATATCCAGCTTCCCTGCAAGACATTCATGATGGTGGAGTGCAGTTGGGGAGAACACAATGCACATCTCCTTTTCCCAGGCACCTCTTGGTACTCTTAGTTAGAGGGATGACAAGCTGTCAGTCTTCAGGGCCAAAAGCTGGCCAGAGGATGAGGTCCCTTATTGTTCTTTGCTCAGCAAATGGAAACACTTGCCTTGCTGGAGTTGCAGTAACTTTTCAGTGAGCGTTTCTGTGATGCTTCAGCCCAACACAGAGTATATACTACGTGTAGTTGCTTCTGCACAGTGTGAAGTTTTCTGGAGGTCTAAGTCCAGCGCCATCTTTGCTTTGCTTCTAAATCACCACAATGTCACCCAAGTTTCCTTCCTTGCTGCCAGTTTTTTTTCCTCATCTACCCTGGCTTTCTTAAGCTTCCCAGACCATATGGCTTTGATGGACCCACCCAGCCATAAATCCCACCAGTCCCTGGGCTGTAGCCACTGAATCTAACTGCTGTAGCAATTTAATTTAAGCCATATACTTTCTGGGGCAGCAATTCCATGCTTCTTTAAAGTGATCCAGTGAAAAGGAACTCTCTGAACTTAGACACTGACTTCAACGAAGATTTTGCCTGCGTATGCACAGCAGAACTGAGCTATTAACTGCTGATAAAGGACTGGCTCTTTGAAATATGTTTTGTACTTTGATGTTTTTTTTAAGAAGGAAGTTAAAAGAAGTTAAAAGAACATTTAGACTCAATGATCAAGTAGTCAAAGCACTTAGAAGTTCTCAAATTAAGGTGTCATTTAATAAGACATGGGTCACATACAAGTTTAAAACTATAGTTTGGGATATAGAAGAGAATCCTGAAGTTTCTCAGATTATCATCATTCTGACTGAAGCCATTGGTCTGAGATTTTATGTGGTTTCAACTGTTTTGTAACATCTACCTGTGTTTTTTCCCATTTTTTGAAAAAAAAAAAGGAAAATTGAGAAAGTGACAACGCCTTGATGTTCCCCAGCAGAAGTTTATAGGAGATTTGAGTTACCAACTTCTAAATAAAATGAAGTAGGATATCATGCCCTTTGTAGACCAGCTACTAGGGGATGGAGAAGAGAAATATACTTTGATGGTTATTTATTTCCTAGTGAGGGGTGGAATGTTCATAGCTATTTCATTTTAAAAATCATTCTTCCATTTCTAAGCTATCCCAGTGTCCTTCGACTCCTATGAATCTCAATCATCTACATGCCTGTTTTGCATGTTTATTCCTGCCTCTTTCAAAATCTGCAGCTTTCTATATTAGGCTGTTTCATCCTCCTTCTCCCATTTTATGGCAAACAATATGTTAAATTCATACGCAATCTTTTTTCCAGTCTAGTAAATATCAAGTAATATCAGGGGAGACCTGTACCTCTCTTGCAGCTCTGGGAAGGTACACGATCGACCCAGCTGACATATCAGAGCTGTATGAGGATGGAGCATGTTCAGTGCACTGGAATTTTTTGCAACTCTGCAATTTTCAAATATATATACTTCAGCCAGTTGTAGATAGATTTTCAAAAGGATGTCAAGGAATAATACATTTTTATTCTCCATTGCCAAGTTTTTAGTCTCTTATTGGGAATATTCTATTTTGTATAAATAATTAAACATCCGAGCCAAAGCAAGACTGGTTTTATAGCCCCAATGGTTATTGCATTTCTCTGGTCTATGGTTCATACCCTGTTTCAAATTGGACAGCATAGTAATTTTTAATCTGGTGTTCTAGATTTCAGGTAAATGATGTAACCAGCAGGCTTTTCTCACATTTCCATGAAAACAATTCCAGGAGATCATTTGTTTGTTCTAATGTTAAGCAAATTTTCATTTCTTGGCCACATGTAGCCTTGAAAAGTGTGCCTTCTATAAATTCCACTGGTACAGACTAGTATTAGTAAGAATAGTTTGAAATAATTCTTATCATCTTACTAGAAGAAACAGTCTTTGCTCCTTAAATGTCTGAAGATCTGAATTAAAATCCTTGTTTCACAAACACTTGTGTATCTGGGGCTTTAATCCACTCCTATTAAGCATTTCTTTTTTTTCTTTTTTTTTTTTTTTTTCTTTCTTCCACTGCTGCACACATCAAGCTTCAAATTCATTATAGAAGATCAGTATGGTATAACATAAGACAACAAAACACTATACTACAGCCATCTGTGTTTCTTCCATGATAAGCAGGAGGAGGTTTTTAACCAAGACTTTTGTAATTCAAAGGAAATTCTCAGCTGAAAACATGATTAATCTCCTGATGCTCTGCTGATGACATATAGAATAACAGAGGATGACCAGCCTCTCTTCTCCTTTGGACACATATAGATGCCATCTGGGATGCTCTGCTAGTTGCCCCATTTTTCCCTCCGCATTTAGCCTCCTGTGTAACAGGGAAATCAAGAGCAATGATCCCCTGAGAAATAACTGCACTATATGTGGTATCACCATCACCGTGCACTTGGGGGAAAGGTTGACTGAGCTCTTGCAACTGCTGGGTTTCTCAGATGACATCAAGCACAGAAAGAAGCAGGCATTTGCAAGGGGAACCTTCTAGTCCTGCTTAACTTATTTGAAGTGAAACTCTCTACGTGTTGGGGAAGGGAGGAAGGAGGTGAAGGGAGAGGGAGGAAAAAAATGTTATGCCTCCCATATCAGTTTTGCCGTTTGTTTCATAAAAAGATGTTAAAGCACAAGTCACTTGATTTTACAATTTTTGTGCCCACATTCTTTGGGGAAAACACTACAAGACCTAGAAGCTTTTGGGAATCATATAGCATAATCTGGAGAAAAGTTCATGTGTTTATGCTGTGTTTTGTAACTGACCACTAATTCCCTAAATTAGTTTGTAGTTAACTCTCTTTGTGTAAGTGTGTAATGGGCTGCTGAGTCAAATATTTTACTGACTTCAATTTATGATAAGTATGCTAGTCAAATGCTGTGGTGATATGCACTAAATGAGTTGCAAAGCAATGATCGAGTTATGCTGTCTTCCCAATGGAGTGCTAATAAAAAACTTTATACCTTACAAACCATCATAACTCTGTATATGCCACATGAAATAAGGTTTTAAAGTATTTTAGAGAGCTTTAAAAATTTTATTGGTACTTTTTTGGTATTGCTCCACCTATAAAGCTGGACTTCCTTAATTAGTAAGGACCTAGGCTCAGGGAAAAAAAATAAAATGTCTGGGAAATATTGGACCCTTTAAATTTTAAGTACTCCAGCTATAGTAGGTTTTGCTGTCATACGTTTAATGAAGTATGCTTAGACCAACTGGTCATCCATCCTAGGCAGATTATTCATACCAATTAGTCAGTACATTCATCTGGGATTTTTGATTTCATTTCAAAGTGAGTTAAGTTCTTGTTTTGGAGGAACTATTTTATTCTTCCAAGGATCATAGTGCTCATTAAAAGATCAGTGCATGCAGAAGAGTCATTAGCTATTCTATACATCGTAACAGTATCCAGTCAAAGCTTTCTGGATGGGTCAGCAAAGCTCTTGTCAGAAAACACTTCTCATAAAAGGAAGCAGTTGGACATTCCAACTAATTTAAAACTCACAGAGGAACATCTGAATCCTATGTCCCAGAAAAATCAGGCAGTCATATTTTTTGCAAATGCTGGTTTCCCTTCCTCTGGTAGTTTGTCTGATGGATATGTGCTTGAACAGAGCACTGAAGCCCTGCACACTTCCAAATGAAGCCTGGAGCTATAGATGTCTGTGATGATCTGCAGTTTAACCCTTTCCTGAAGCTGAATTTTCCTCCCTTGGCAAGTACCCAACTTGTAATGTATAGATTTCTTAAGTAGTACCAGGGACTTAGTTATGCTTACCCTAATGCACAAAATTTATGACTCCGGAAACCTCCATAAACCAGCTTCTGCTTTACAGGTCCATGAGTGGAATGAGGAGGGCAACCCACCCCCATCCCCCCACCCCCTCCCAAGGGGTGGCAGCTGACTGGGTGAGGCTGTTGAATAATGACGAAAGCGTGGCTAGGACCACCTCCCACCATCACACCCTAACCATACTGGAGCACTGTTGCAGAAGCTTCTTTTGGGTCCGAACCCAAAAAGCTGCGTCTCAGCTGTGGGTTTTTTGACGTATTGATGAATCAACTTACATAAGAGTCCCATAATGGTGTTTTACCACTGTGCATTTAAATAAACGTATCTTGTTTTTTCTTCATTAAAACAGCTAGCCACCACGGCCTCAGTAACAGCTACTCAGTTTCCTCTTTCCTTCTGTGTCTAGGTTTTCTTTGGCTACACCAAAGGCAAATTCAGGGGAATGGGAAAAGGTGCAGGGTATCCTTCCTGCTTCCCTCTGCAGACAGCGGCAGGTGGCTTCTCACGGCTGCCTCTGCACCTGCTCTTCACCCATTTTTAGAGCTGAGATGTTAGAGGGACTCTGAAGTGTCACCCAGGTTTCCCAACGGTATGCCATCTGAAAGGCATCCAGGCAAACGCTGAAGATGATTTTTTCCTCAGGATATCACCGCAGTGCAAATTACACTGAGGAAAAGCTACTAGGACAGTGGGAGGAGGACTTTAAACAGGCCCGTCGGAGGCTACATCTGCACTACAGCTGGAGGTTAGACTGCGGAATACCAAATAAGTTTAAAGTCTCTGGTGAGAGGGGGATGGTGCTTACCGCAGCAATGAGACACCAGGACTTTGCCTAGTTGGCTGCTGCCAGCAGTGCTCCACTGTTATCAGGACCTGAGATTAACTCTAGCTCTAAAATATGTACATACCTCTGATTGCAGTGTGGAGAGTAAGTGAATGGCAGGACCTGAGAGTGGTTTTGCCCTAGTCTACTACTCTCTCAACATCTCTGTAGGAAAAGGGAACAGCGAGTTTTCTGTGGAGATTATGGTACAAGCTAGTCAGATTTTCCAACCACTAGATCTATGAAGAACGATATTTAGCCTAATTTACCTGAAACTATCAAATTTAACCCTTAAGATCTCACAGTATTTTACCTCTGCATGTAAGTCTTGCTAATAGCTAAAAATCAGGGCCTGGTAAGAACCACCACACAATTACTTTGTGCATAACTGATGGTATAAGAACATAAGAAAAGCATTTTTAATAGCAATTGAAGCACCAATATGTATTTTTAAGATTTGGTGACTAGGCCATAAGGATGTCAATATAATCCCTCTATCTGTGACTTCGTACTTCAGTTGCTGCATGTCCAATACACATTCGTGGAACGTAAATATAATTTGAAACATCTGCATCACACTTGTGGAGTGTCAGCTGGACACTTATGCTTTTCTGTATGCAGTTCATAAGTTTTCCCCTGCAGCCTCTTCCAGGGACCATCTTTAAATCAGAAAGTGAAAAGGAGAATACGGTAGCTTCCAAAAGAGTTAGGAATGGCTGCCTTAGTCCATAGCATAGCAAAAAGAAGCATATCATACAATTCTGTAAAACCAGAAATATCCCTCATTCAAATAAACACCCACATCCTGTCTGCAGGACGAACCAAAATTTCCTTTTTCTTTGTCCCAGATCCAAATTACTCATCTTTTTGAAAAAAGAGATGCTATTATTAAAGTATAAGCGTTCCCAAGAAAGTGGCAGGTTTTCTAAGAGTCCCTTTTTTCAGGTCAACGAAGCTGGGCAGAGCATTGTGTGGTGGTACTTTGCCTCCAGCACACGTTCCTGCTGTGGTTTCATGTGCTAAGCTGGCATCACCTCCTGCTTGCTCTCCTTTGCCCCGCTCCTTCCACTGTCTGGCCCTCTACCTCTTTCCTTCTTCATCTTTTGCCTTCCTCCCACACTTGCCTTGTGGCAGAGCCCATTAGCTGAGAGATTTAACTCATCAAAACCAGAAGAGAATTGCCCACGTTTTCGCTGCCTTTCCTGTCAGCTTGGGGAGTTGAGCCGGCTGATGGAGGGTGGTGCCACAATGAAGCAGAGGGAGAACATGGTGGAGAGTGAGCAAGGAGGGAGATTTGTGAAGGGGGAGCAGGACCTTCCCCCTTGGTAGTGGTGAGAAATGTTGCACCTAACTCCATGCCTTCAGGTCTGTCTCCATCAGGTGCAGCAACCACGACGGAATCATGTCCCTGCTGGATTTTACATACCTTATGCTCCAGTTGATTAACCAAGACAAGAGCTCAGTTTCAACAAGGAGCTGTTAACTAAAGCTGCTCTCTGAGCACCCAGGAAGCAACAACATCTCTTTTTTCCAGTGTTCCCTCTAGAGTTATTAGGTATTTCACAGTGGCTCCATGGAGTAATAATAGTATCTAGACAAAACATCATAGATGAGACCTGAGACCAATTATGTCAACCTTCTCTTTTAGGTTTCCTCAACATGCCAAGCCTTTCTACTTGCATTTTCTGTTAGCTGCCTGTGATACTGGCAGCTAACAGAATCATAGGCATCACAAGGCATGCGATGAACTTACCATTATCTCCCATTTTTAACTCTGGAAATTCAAAATGACCCCCATCATTGATGAACAAGATTTGAGAAACCAGTGCACAGTTAACTTATGTGATTAACCAAGTCTGTGGTAAAGCAGGGAATCTAAACCTCGGTCATCTAAAATTCTAGTTACATATTTAACTGCACAAGTGCAGACAGCAGAATTGTAGATACCAGACTACAAGGCATACATTCATAAATTCCAAACCTAACCCTAAGACATAGTTACCCCTGCTCTTGCAAATTATAACAAGAATGATTATCCTTTTTTTTATCCTCCTTGCAAGCTATGAGATACTTTGGGAAAGTAGTGAACTAAATGAAATAATTTTATTCCACTTAAAATGCACCATATAGTGCCATAGATACTTACTAGGAGAAAATCCCAAACGGAGAAAAATTAATTTAGAAATCTTTTCTAATGGGATTTGATAGAGGAGTGTAAAAAGATTGCTACTTAACAACTCTTAGTTGTAAAAATATGATCAGTTTGATAGTCAGCTGCAAAGTGACTTCAGTACTTTTTGGGCAGTCTGGCAGTTCGTAATAAGATGCATAAATGCTCAGGCACCCCACTATCTCCAGGTATGCTCTGATTCTGTCTGAAGTACCCATTTAATGCAAGATTGCCTTTCCTACCTTAGACAAACTTACTGTCTTTCTGCAGCTCAGAGTTCTGGTTTTCAAGGCCATTGGATATTTGGAGATCCTGTCGACATCTCCGGCTCTTCAGCACTGCCTGTCACCACATCTTACTCCCATTGTGGAGCTGTCAGAACGGCTCTGACCCTCTGTCGAGTTATGCAGAGGAACCACAGGCTAAGTGGGTAGCATTGACAGATATGCGTTGATGTGGATCTAGCTGGCAAAGTTAAGAACTATTTTTGGCTTTTCATTTTTAATATCCACAAATCAGCAAGAAGTGAACTGGAAAGTGAATAGCCTTCTCCAGTAACGTTAAGAGGCTATACTCCTTAAAATGTTTTCTTTTTTGGAAATGTCAGTATATACAATTGGACGAGTTAGCTCATAATACCCCATATGTTAGCTCAAAGTTGAGAGCATCGGTAAAACCATCGTCCATTAAAACTGTCTAAGTGCTTTCTTGCCTTCTTTTGGCATCTGTCCTACAATAAAGTACCTTACCTCAAAATCATCTCCCTTTTACTCCTGGGGACCACCATATTGGCTGGGAGGATGGAGTCACTCAGTGGGAGAGAAAGCGGTACCAAAGCCTACGGCATATTTGTATATTTGCATATTTAGACAGAGAAAGGAATGGAAAGCATTCCCCCGCCCCCCCTTTTCGGTGGCTGTCATTTTGAGCATGGCTAGAGGTAGGATGAGGTTAAAAGTTCAGGAAAGAGAGAGAATACAGAAAAACATCCTATGCACTCGCTGCAACTGCGACAAGGGGCTTAAAATCCTTCCCACATATTGCCATATACAGTACTCACCGCAAGTAGTCCCCTATACCGTCTGACTGTGATTACAGTTCATTTCTTAGCCAGGAGCGGGGTAGGACAGTCCCGAGCCCAGACAGGCGACTGTGCTTTCAGCACGCTTTGCTGGATGGATGAGACCTGGCATTCCCAATTAGGGCACTCGCACAATGCAGCGGCCAGGCCGTGGCATTGCCGTGCAGCCCAGCTCCGTGGCGCAGGCTCCCTCCCGCAGCCCCACTCTGCCGGCACGGCATCTCCAAGGTAAGGATTGTGCTCCCTGCCCCGTATTTGGGTGCAAGAACCACGAGAAAATTTACATTTATTTTCTGTATACACTCTCCTCCTCACAGGGAAGTGCAGATAGGGATTTCCGTACAGCACCATATTGAAAGGATGAGGAAGGACTGCTGGTTTCTCCCAGGCTTGTGAGCTGCCATCAGAAAAGGGCACTTCGAAATGGAAGGGGCAAGTAATACCCCATCAGTCAACAGCAAGCAGACCGCCCCAGGGAGGCAGGGAGATGCCTGCCTGCAGAGCCAGCAGGGATCTGGGACAGCCTGTAGTGGAAAAGGGATCCGCTTTTACTTTGTTTGGGGTGGACTCATCCTTTATTCTGATACGGCCAGAGTAGATTTAATAACGCTCATCAAAAATGACAAATGATTCATGGAGCAAATTTTGTTTGTGGCCAAATGACATTGAAACATAGGTTTAGGCAATTAGCTTGCCCCAGATTTGCTAGCGTTGCGTTTCTGAGGTTAGAAATAAAACAATTAGCATACATCGGCAGCGAAGGAGGCCAGAGCACAGATTCCATGTATTCCTGAGTCTCAACATTCCCACTTCCAACAGCACAAACAATAACCCCAGAGACCTCTGTCTTTTATTTCTGCTTAATCTGCATGGGAGGGAATAATTTTTGATTCCAGTTGCTGTTGGGGTTTTGTATAATATCTTAATTCACTGGCTGAATTTAATCCTTCTCTCAAAACTTTGCATGATAGTATGTAGCTACTGCCACTCAAAGCCTTCTTGCAGCTATCAGGAAAAGTGCTCTGGGCTTATGAACATCATCAGCTTTGCGGATAACTGCGAGGAGCCTCATATTCTAGAGAAATCTGTTAAAAATAATTTGGTCACTTTCATCTCCAGCTCCCCACCTGCAACCTGCCACATTTTAGTGGGCACTTTATCTGTTACACTACTCCCCGACTTCTTTACCACAGTAGGGAATCTGCCAGCATTTTTTTCTAGTCAATATTATTGAGGGTTTTGTTCATTGATAAGAGGAGATTTGCTGTACTGAAATAACAACTGAAAGCTTCTAACAGGTGCTGTGATAATTGTTCCTTCCAGCAAAGATCTAATTCATATGATAATCTGTCATCGTCTGGCATTTCATCCTAACTGATTTTTAATGCTATATTGATCTCAGCTTCCATAATTGGCCTCTTCAAATAGTTCACTTTCTTCTTCTCAGAGAAAGGGAAATTGCAGGTTTTGTTTCTTTTAGCCTCTTTTACTAACTGGTATATGCTGCCATGGAATTTAATTCTCTGTAACTTTTTTTTTTTTTTTTTTAAGCAGAATCTACATTTCTGGAGCCTAAATAAAATATAGTCAACTTGCATTTCATCCTGAAATCCTTATGTAAGTCAAGATTTCTTACTTGAGAAAAGAAATGATAACTAAAGAAATTGAATGGTTGTGATTTGCCTATCTTTAAAAAGCAATGATTTGATTACTTCACACAAAGGGTGTCACTCCTCATAATATCTCAGCTGGAAAAAAATAAAAAAAAAAGAAGAATTGTCAATAAAAAAAAAAGAGATACTTGCAGGCTTTTGTGAATATCTTTCTGAACGGTTGTATTCTAATCTATATAAATCAGCAGCCACAGATGCAGTAGCTAAGCTAACAAAGACGTACGGTGCTCTGTGACCCTCATCATCCCTGTGCATCTGCAAACAGAACTCAGAACTATAAGGTTACTGAGAATGTGGAAAATGGCAGGCAGTCAGCTTTTTCACCAGACTTAGCAAAATCCTAAGAATAAATGAAAAGTAAAAACATGTAACCAGTTCTTTGCACAGTGATGGGGGAGAGGGGAGAATTTTAGGTCATCTAACAGCTAATGTAAACTACAGGGTGGATTCCTTCCAGAGCTAAGCTTGTGATTACATTAATCATACACACTAGAGCTAATGCTATACATTACACTTCCAGGATTTCAATAGCGGGTTAGAGCTATAAAAGAGGGAAATGGTCCCCAATATCGGGCACACCATTAATAGAAATAAAGAACAGGAAAATAATTGCTGAAACAGCTAGTTGGCTGAATACCGAGGAACTAGTGAGTGAGCAATTACCAGTTTGTAATCGATGTGACCATTACCCTCTTCTATAGACTCTTTTTGAGCACATCTTTTGCACCTGGCACTTCAGCGAAACAGCAGCTGAAAGAGGACTCTGTAACATGGCCATAATAGGCTGCTCCCCTGCCTTCGGAAGCAAGGGGCCATTTCAATGGCTGCAGATGTTAATGTAAGAATGGACACTGCTAGGTACCATTCTCTAGTCGTAATGCTGGAGCCCTCGTAGTCGACAGTTCGAGTTCTTTAATTCATGATACAGCCTTTATGCTAAAAGGTCTCAAGGAAACACTGATAGCTTCTGCTTCAGATGTTCTCAGCAGACTGTGCAAATGATGTGTAGGTTTAGAAGGTCACGTAGATGTCCTATATTTACTTACAGTAAAGGCCTTCATTGGATTTTTCTGATGCCGTCTGCCTAAATGGATATGCATGTCAGCTGGGTAGCTTGCTGAATTCAGAGAAAACCTCAACTATGTTATAACTGGTTCTCATTAAACTGCTAAATGGAATACTAAAAGGTAGCTTAAAATCAGGTGCATTTCATAAAGCTGTATTTGAATTGGCACACATACGGGTCCCATGTGTTTTTCAGTTTGCTAGTGTTGCAAGTTTATCATCTGTATTACCTATGCTTAAATGTTACTTCACTCCAATAAAAACAGGCATCATTTACAATTTCTATCAAACATTGCTAAGTAAGTCCATGACCAGATTCGTTAGCTAACCATTTGAGGCAGCATAACACACCCATTGAATCTACTGTATCTTGGAAAGTGATTTATGCCTTTCGATTAGATGTGGGTTTGGAGGATTAAAAAAAAAACCCCAACATGGGGGCATGAAGAGGGGATTTGCTGTAGAAGATATATTTTTAGTTTGAACAGAACTGTACAGAGCACTCATTCACCACAGTTCACTTTCTTTGTTAAACCTGCAGAAGTCCCGGAAAATAAATCAGAGGGAGGAGTTTCATCAGTGCAATTATATTAAAATTCCACGTTGAAGAAAGCTGTGTGAAAGATGGGATCTATTGTGGGAAAGAGTGTTTTCTTCACCAAAATTTCTTCACCTTCTTTGGTTTCTTCACCAAAATTTCTCTGGGGGGAGAGAGCACGGAGACCTCTGTGGCAAGGCTCTCCTGAGGGCTCCCTGCCCAGCCCAGGCGCGGGGCTGACACCCTTGCAGCTCTGGCCGCTGCTGGCTCTTCAGATCCGCTGCTATGACTCAGGCAAGGGCAAGTCCCGACTCCGACACAGATCCCAAAACAGATTGGTATCCCAGCAAGACTCTGTAATATGCATTCGTAGCCAGACTGCCAAAACTAACCTTGGCCATAGGAATTCGGTGTCCTTGCAGCTCTGGAGACATTGCATTCCTCAGATATGATAGGTTTGTTGAAATACAACTAGTAGTTTTACAGATTTGCCTCAAACTGCCTTTCACATTCACAGTCATAGAAGCCACTCCTCTGATTTGGGACTCCAATACCTCAATAGTACTTTGTTTGGTTGCTTACATGGAAACACAACAGTAGGAAACGATTTTATGTAATTCAGCAGTGAGAAAGAGAGCAAAGGAGCCAGCATTATGTGATCATCCAGCTCTCTGGACCACCATCGGGTAGCGCCTGGAATAAAATTTGTTCATCTCTGCTTTACAGCAGCACTAAAGTGCAACAGGTTTCTACTTTTCCTTTTTCAGACTATGAAGCTGAAGTAACTTATCAGAAAAAAGAATCTGAATTTTAATTAGTAATTATGCCCATGGTAAGATAAATTTATGCTTGCAAAGGCTTCAACAGATGTTTTTCATTGTAATGGCTGAGATTCAGAAACTTTTTACATTCTTATTTTCTTTCCTCAAACTGAAATAAGACCGGAAGACCAGAGGTTACTCTTTGTGTGTGTGTGTGTGTCTGTCTGTCTGTGTGTGTCTGTGTGTGAAGAAAGTGGACACATGTAGGAAAAAAAGAGCCCTCTAAATAGGAAAAATAAATCAGAAGTACCACAAACCAGGATAAACTCAGATTTTCTGAGTGATGCAGACATTTGGAAATAAAAGCCATCTGAAACAGTAATTTAAAAAACATCACAGCTTCTTTTGAAGTGAGATTTCTCAATGAGGAAAGCAACTTCTCTGGCTCAAAGAAGGTGCAGTGGCACCACAAAGCTCATGCAACTTTCCCAAATACTTCAGAAACCCATATAAACTCATCCAAACCAAAAAGGAAAACATAAACCAAGATATTTGACTCAAACTAGCCACTAAAATGTCAACTGGTTACAGAACGCTCCACCTGCCAAGGCTGAAATCTAGGACAAAGATCCCAGAGGGGTCAAAATCCTGTCATGCCTACTCAGACCAAAGTCCTGTTAACTCTAAAGCTTCCCTAAAAAAGAGAGAAACTATCTAATTATACAATGAGGCTAGAGTTAAATGATGTTTATGAAAACAACATGCTCGGGGAAGGTGCCAGGCTGCTAGTCCCAGAAAATAGAAGGTAGCTACAGCTAAGGCAGAAATAGAACTTGCTTGTTCACCAACCTGCTGTGACCTGAGGCCAAGACAAAGAGTTCAGTCTCCCTGCCTGCTTAAATCCTTGGCTCGGGAGCTTTCATAGCCAGCAAGCGTGCTAATTAAAGTCAACTGTGGTGTTGACACACATGTACTGGGAACTGGGAGGAGATCAACCTCATTTTTACAAGAGCATTGCACAGAAGGAAGTTTTGGGTTGTTTGGTTTAATGACTTGATTAGAATTTGAGCTGATAATTTACACGGGATAGGTGCTGTATCCACTGCCGGTCCTCTAAACCAGCCAGCTTTGTACAGAATCAAATTTGTATAACAGTCCAGACTTAGCAGTGACATAAACAAGGGTATAAATTTCATGCCAAGTGTAAATGAGTAATAAAGTAGCTACAAAGTAGTATGCCTGCACGCTGATTTGGCATTCCATGTGTGTGCAGAAGCAATTTGGTATGCTATGGGGACAAAATTCAGCCCTGGCATAAATCAATGGGACTCACGTCTATTGAACATCAGAACTGAAATAGGACTCAAAAGCATTTTAGACGGTGTAGGAATTAGTGATGGGAGGGATATGTGAATGGAGTGTGGATGGGGAACAGCAGAGAAGGGGAAAAGAGCAGGAAAGAAGCAAGAAGAGAAGAGCATAAAAGGTGAACAGAACCTTCTCTGTTCTTTTTACTGTTCCTTTTCTTCAAATGAAGAAATTGATTTTTTTTTTTTTTTTTTTTTAAATCCAAACTGTGCGATAAATTGGGGAACAGCTTGGAAACACTTAAAAGCCTTTTAATGATCGGTTACACCTGATGAGTAACAATCATTCAGGTCAGTTCTGAACGAGGTCCAGAGACCTCTGCGGAATTTCCATCTGCTCGCCGCAAACAGCTTCAGGGGAATTTGGCCGCCAAATATTCTTGAATCCATAGTGTTATAGTCGAGGTGAACTGAGCCCAATGTATACAGCCTTCTAGACCTAGTTTCCCACAGCAAACAGAACCCGAGTGATAAAACTACAGTAATACAAACACCCAGACACATGGAATGAAGGATACTGCAAATCTGGGTGAAAACAGTGAATTACTAAGATGTAAGACTGGTAGCTGAGAGCAGGCACGGTTTTACCAGGTGGCTAAGGCAGTTCAGTTGTGACTCATTTTATCAGGCACGCTTGCATCACAAAAAGCGAAGGAGAGCTGCCTGTCTCTGCCGCTCCCCTATATAAACTGAAGCATTCCTTGCAGTGTTTATTATCGCGCTGTGCAAGCCTAGAGGAGACCAGCAAATAATGGTATATGGTATTGCCTAACAGGTTCCAGATTATCCAAATAGTTTGTAAGTGGGCATGAGGGAGCAATGCAGAAGTTCTGCAAATTGTCACCATACATTTTAGACATTTATAAGCTCTCAGGTGTTGATCACAGTGGTTTATTTATATCCTATGTGTGCAGTGCTAAGGTGTTCAGCACTAACAGGGAACAGAAAGCAGATTTTTGTTATTTTTTGGTTAGATTTTTTTTTTTTTCAGACTGAGCACTTGCTACCAGTCTTAGACAGCAGGTTTTGATATTTTAGTAAAAACTTATGCTGATGTCAGCTTTGAACAAACTTCCACTGTGGAAAGCTCTACAGACATTTTAGGCATGGGCATTTGTCTCATCATTATGTATAAATGCACTTGGATTATCAAAATAGTCTCTGATATATTTTCTGAGGCTTCCCAGAGCAGGAAACAATAAAATTCGGGATAAGGCGTATGTATGTGAAATCTCCACTGTCAGCAAGCTGTACAATTTCACTCCATCTTTTTTGTGCATATCACCTGCATTTTATTACCAAAACCAGTAGAATCTACTTAACTGTATTCAAATCACATTTAAATTGTGGCACAGTTTCTGAAAATGTTTCTTCACAACATACTGAAAGGATGCTTATAATTAATGTGATAAGTGTAAATTTATTACAATTATTCACTTATTTGATCAACATCCACCCACATGCTGTCACTCTTTGCTGGAAGTTTCATCCACATATACTCATTTAAAGCCACAAAATGGTGTCATGTTTTGCTCCAGTGCAAAAGCTCTTTTCTTCTGCACTACTGTAGCAAATTGTAGAATAAATAAAAATTGCTCTTGGGTTCTTAAAAATGCTCAGGCATAGGCTTCCATAGGCTACCAGAAATGTAAACACACTTCACAGCACATCACCATCACCCACCAAAACATTGGTTGCTGCGATTTATGAATACTTCCATGGCAACAGGTAAAAATCAATAACAGAGAGTGAAATGACAATAAATACTTTCCCATTGGTATATAGACCCTTAAGAATTTTTTTCAGATCCTTCCCTGAGAACAGAGAGGACGGAAACTCCAGGGGAAGCTCATCTCTCTTGTGGACTACGCTTACCAGAATAAGGCTGATGAGGTTGCCCTTGATTTAACTCAGGACATTTCAAAGCCAGCTTCAAATAACATCCAGTGTATCTAGCTCCTGGCTAGACTCCATCAGAGGGCAAAGGCTGGGTTAAATGGTGGGTTATCTAACCACCTGCTTGCATTAGACAGATCTAGGTTAAAACATGCACTACAGTAATCACAAGCTTCTAGTTCATTAGAGTTTAGGGCAAGGCTTATGCATGAGCACACAGTAAAGCCCGTGCATTGTCAGAGCCAGGCTAGGAAACGTTGCAGGGCTGCCTTAACTCCCAGAAGGCTCCATACATTCTTGAGCCTTTCTGTCTTCAAACAATCTAAGCAGTCACACCGATTCACAGCTCCAGAGGTAATTGGGATGAGAGAAACATCCCACAGGATCCCTGACCGGCTCAGTTCCGCACAGCACAAGTTCTCCTGTGCAAAAGTGGACATCACTCCCCTGCCAGTCTCACAGGTGATATTAAAGTTTAGTCATAACGGGTAGAACAGAGGATAAGAAGAAATTGATTGGCATATCATTATGGTAATTGTGGCACCCGTGCACTTCATTCAAGATTGAAGCTCAGCAGCAGTATAAATTAGGTGTTTTAAAAGAGTTTGGTGACCAACATTGAATCTATTGTCAGAG
The DNA here is from genome assembly GCF_011004875.1 of Balearica regulorum gibbericeps. Lineage (NCBI taxonomy): Eukaryota > Metazoa > Chordata > Aves > Gruiformes > Gruidae > Balearica > Balearica regulorum. The sequence goes on from NC_046185.1 coordinate 37,119,953, forward strand.
ACACCCTATCATTTGTTGGAGAATGTCATAAAAAGGTGAGAATTCAATATTTTAAAGCCCATGTGCAGCATCTTCATAAAATATACTGCCAATCATACAGCTAAGTGCAAGCATCCTCTTTATGTCAGACTGGATTTACCCAAGGCTAACGGTTCATTTTCCTTCACCAAACAAATTTATGCACTACAGCTGTCTAGAAGCAACTCCCTGGGTCATCCCCTTAGTCATCCGCTCACAGATCATGAAATTCCTTCATGTACACACTGTCCCTAAAATCAGAAATATTTTTCCTCTCTGCCCCTCTCTCCCCACCTTACTCCAACTGAAAGTTTGCTCCAGAAGCTGACGGCTCAGGTTTATGCCAGGCCTGTCCATACATCACAGAAAGCAGTGAAGGAGCATAATGTCACAGAGATAGTTCAGCTTTAGACCACATAAAGTCATGCCGCTGGCGATTGGGACCCACCAGGTAAGACAGCCCAACTGTTGTGTGTGAAATAACAGTGAAAATGGTGAAAATCCTTCTCTTGCTACCGTTTCACAGGGTATCCTTGTGAAGATCCCAGGACAGATGAGATACAGTATCTAGTTTTATTTCACTGCAGTGGAGCACAGTTTGTCAAAGTCTCCCAGGAATCCCTGAGTTAGTTTCCCAGGATCAATCAGTAGCATGTTCCAGAGAAAATCTTCTTATCTATTGCTGGCTAGCTAGCATCAAGCTGAGGAACAGATGGTATAATCCTTTAGGAAAATGGAGATAGATGGGCTGAGGCAAATTAGACCATTCAGATCTATTTATCTGATGAGAAATGAAGCTCCGAGCTGGCATCGCCTTTTCCTGAGGTGGCAGCGGCGGCAGCAGATGTGAGGATGAGCAGGTGAGACAATGAGATCAGAAGGCACCTGGTGCTGAGATGTACATCTTTACAGCAAGCTTCTATGATGCTGGCCAGCTGTCAAACTGAAATTAGCACCTTCTCGAGGTTTAGCTATAAAGCAGGAAGCTAGGTAAGACTGGGTGACGGTGACAGAAGAGGGAGAAGTCTTCTGTTAGAGTACCTTTCCAGGGATTATCCACTAACAGGGTTTTGTTAATCTTTTTTGGATTCTTGCCTGTAGCCACAGCAACTGAGAAATCACTGCTTTCTCCTGTGACCAGGCAAAATGCTGTTCAGTCATTGTTAACAGAGGTCTGGCAACTGCCTTTATGATTCGATTATTTCAGTTCCTATTGTTGAGCAATTCGTCCTTCCTGAAAAAGCTCCAGTGAATAAGGAAGTACCAGCCTGGTTGTGGTGTTCCCATAATCATCTTCACCCCCTGAAGCACCTGTTCAAGAGGTCTTCAAAGACCTCTGCAGAACTGGTCCTTAGCATTCGTTGTAGGTGTTTCTTAAAGAGAAAGGTTCCTCCGGCTGTTCCTGCCTCATCGTCCTGGCAAGGCAGAGTGGTATGTGCGGGAACGGGATCAGACCTTGGAGGCTGCACGACAGCCGTACCCCTTCCGAGCTCAATAGCCGTGTTGCACCAGCAAAGCTCCTGCCAGTCCATGAGCCGATGTGTGCGTCCAGGCTTGGGACTGCTGTTTTGTCAGAAGCACCTCGCTTTCGCATTCGTATAGGCATTTAGCTGTGCCCATGAGAAGGGTGGCTGGGGGGGGGCACGCTGGATCAGGCCCTGTCCCCTTTGCTGTAGGAACTTTCCCTTTCTGCCTGCCCAGCGGGGTAAAGAGGGAAGGAAAATGCAGGGGCAGAGGCAGGTTTCTCCTAAACATTCTCACTCCTCTTCCCATTTGTACAAAGAACTAAAACAATTTAAAAAAAAAAAAAGAGGGAAAAAAAAAAAAGGAGAAAAAAAGCAGTTGTCTTCTCCCCCCAGCAGGATTCACAGTGTGAACAGCCACTGAGTGACAGAGTAAGAGTAGGAGGTTGGGCTTAGCTGCCTTTATTCCTCGGTGCATGTGGCTCACAACAAAGGCCATATGCCTTGATGCTAGACATCTTTAGTCTTTTAAGCAGTCTTCAGCATGCAAGTAGCTCTATTAAGCATTATTAATTTTTACAGCATATGGCTGTAAAATTAAAAATGAGAAAAAAACTTTTAACTGTTCCTTTAATTAAAATAGCTGTACAGCTAACCTCTTAGGCAATGTTTGTAGACAGGAAAAAAAAAGATAAATTATTAGTCTTTTTTGGTGGGTGAGTTATTTGCAAGGCACTCCTGATTTCTGCACAAGTACTCATTCTTCATAGAGACTGAAAAAAAAAAAAGTTTAGAATAATACCTGTCAAACTATGAGGTTATCTGTGAATTGTTAATTTTGACCATTCACTATCAATGACATGCAATTTGTCCCATGAAATATTTTCTGCTATCTCAATGGGTGAGATAGTTTTATACAAGAGAAACAGCTGAAGAAGGCTAGGACAGGTTTGTGAATGCCACCAAGCGAACAGCTATTCAACAAAAGACATGAGACAGATTCTGCTCCTATTACTCTTGTATTTCTAAGGGACTATTCAATGTAAGATTGATCAAGTTGTCAGTTACAAATGACATCAAACAAAAACCTGTGCGGCTTATTGATGAGTTTATTTGCAATGCTGCATTTTCTGTTCTCTGCTCTTGCTGAAAACCAAACCAAATTGAATTTGCTTGACATAATGAAGCTGATTCTTTATCTGCCATATTCTGGCACCGAGCAATTTTATATACATTTACAAGTAAAGCACTAAGGTATAGTTCATTTCTCATTTTTCCTCCTCAAAACCAGCAGAAGTCTGCGTACTTCATAAAATTCAGTCATACCACTGGGCAACAGAAATGTCTGATGTGATCTTTTCCATTAAAGAAAAAAAAAAAAATAGTGGGTCAAGAAACACCCTTGAAGTAGAAAAGTAATTTTATTCCATATATGCATTTTGGCATAGGCAACCCAGTTGATTAACAAAGGTGGTTGTTTGAAATACTAATCTTATTAGTAAAAATAAAGGAAATTCTACTACTTCTTATCCTTGCACTTTAAGAAAATGGCTGACTTTAATACAAGAAGACAGAGACCTGAACATTTCAGCAGAAGCAAGTGATAAAAAAGCAAGTCCTATTTTGAAATGTGCCTCAAATTTTGGAAAGAAAATACAGCTGGGCCCTCTTCAGTCTGGTCTGTTAACTAACCTCATCAGGTTGAAATCCAGCTCTTTCCTATAAGCACCAGGCTTTTGTAGTGTTTTCTCGACCCGCAGTCAGCCGCCTGGCTCACTAAGTGCTTGCATATGCATAAACAGAACAAGGCATCCTTCCCCTGTCTGCCCCCTCAAAGCCTCAAATGCTGAAGTAAAGGGCAACCTTTTAAGCAGGGTTTTAATTAGCACCCATTGTTCCTTGGCTGGCAGGACAGGCAGAAAGGCCCAGTGGTTTGAAAACTGCCATCACAGTGGGAATCTAACTTTGCAATTGAATCAATCTGCAAACTCCACGGGACTTGTACACTGAAAATAAAAAAAAAAGAGGGAGTAGACCAGGGCATTAATTATAGCGGTGTACTCTTACTGCTACATTTAAGGGTCTGTGAGCATTTCTCTCGTATATTTTTAAGAGGAAAATAGAATCATATAAATCCACTAGAGAATGAGACCTGGTCATACAAGTCTAAACATAAAAGTGAAATTCAGCATTAAGTCTACCACTTGATCTTTAACTTGTAGCATCTGTACTACAGATGGTTATTTCTGAAGATGTCTGAAATGGCTAACCGGGAAAGAGGGATTTCAGGAGGAAGATATTCTTTGGCTTTAGAGGGTTGCTATATAATAAGCGGGGGTTTAGTTTTAACAGAAATTCCCCCGCCTTCAGTAGAGAGGTGCATGTGTGATGGTGCATGACATGATGCAGCTGTTTCAAGAAAACTAGGCTGCAATCGTTGGCTTGAATACCCCAGATAAGAACTTGTACTGGAGGCTATCTTTCCAAATTTGAACAGGTAAAACCTGACTGACTTTTCCCTGGTTCTGCACCAGCCCAGGCAGGGCTCTCCCTGCGTCATTCTGGCTACCCTTGTGGCAGGCAGGCAATTCACCTCACCGCATCAGCTAGTTACCTCTGCAGAGGGCTTCTCCCTGCCTTTTCAGGGAGCAGAGAGAAGTATATCTTTGACTGTTATCTAAAAATAGGTGGAAAATAAGCAAGGCCAGTGAAAGCAAACTATACTCAAGCTCATTTATCAGTATCATCTATTTTATAGCTATACAGAGAATGCAAAGATTTCTAGCTAAATAGAACATAGAAAAGAATGACCTGAGATAACATCTACCTTGTAATAATTACGTTTTCGAAACATTCATTCTGCATATTTGTTTCACTTCTTTGCTATGTTTTAGGAATGATAAGTCCTCTATTTCATATCAGAGGATACACTACGTCCTGTTTTCAGAACAATGGTCACTATAACTCAGAAGCAAGAGGACGCTCCAAGCAAAAACCCTTAAGTTAAACTTTGGAGTGAATAAAATAACTTTAAATACTAAAATAAAAAATGCTGTGAAACAAAAAAGTGTTCTTCAAAAATCTATTTTACATTAATTTAAGCAGTCAGTTCTATGGGGAATTGTATCTACTTTCAGTGCCAAAAAATACAATCAGGTTTTCTTATCAGCACAGCTTTTCTTACTGACAGCAGCTGAGATTCCCTGACATCAAGATGGGGGAGCAGTGAAAAGGCCCACTCTGAGGAACAGATATATTTATGGACCCTTTTCAGCTGCCTAGAATCTGATCTGAATCAAAACATGGATGTAGCCAGGAGCAATTTGGGAGCCACATGCAAAGCAAACCTCCTGCTGATTTGAAGAACGCTCTTTTAATTGCATGTTAAATATATCTTAAAAGTCCATGAGAGCTGGCAAGGTGAGCTTTCAGAAGCTGAGAAGTATCAAAAGTAAAATTGTCTAAGTAAAAGCAAATATAAAAAGTAAAATCAGCTTTTTTCCCCATTCCTCCCTTCTTCAATGCACAGGATGGGCAGAGTTGAAATAATGAGCAGCTATGTAATATTTGTGCCTGCAGGCCTTATTTACTATACACAATTCATATCCTGCTCTGAAGACAGAGTTATTAAATTCCCCATGAACTTTTTCATGGCTCTACTCACAATATTGTATCTAAGGGCTTTGTGAACAAAATGAATTTATTTTTACAGCATGTTTCTGAGGACAGGGACACATTGCAAGAGGCAAGTATTATCATCATTTGATAGAGGGCGAACTTAAGGTAAAAAAGGCCAAAAGTATTTTGGGCATGTAATTTAAAGAACCAGGACCTGATATTTTGAGACTACTTCATATTAAGAGTTTCATCTATTTGACAGATGAATAACTTTGTTTATTTCAGCTCCAAGAGTGAATATTTATTTTTCTCTACAAATCTGCCCACAACCCTCCAGAAAGGCATGCCAAAAATGAGTGACCATCTGAAAAATTTTGGCTTCATTGACTGGCCACAAATCTCAGAGCAACCCAAAATTTAACAACAAAGTTCATTTTCCCCTTCTTGCCATTCCTGCCCAATTTGCCCTTAGCAAACAGAGGAGTCCCACAGTCACCAGTGTCTTTGTTAGATAGCTTTGATTATTTCTCAGAAAAGGTCTAGCTTTTCTGTATGGTGAAAGTGATGTCCTCTGGGATAACAGCATAGTCAAGATCATCTGAATGCCTTCACACTTTAGCATCTGCCTTACAGTTGGGTAGTAGTACTCAACTCCTGCAGAGTCAAGGAGGAGAGGTCAGTGCCTCCAAAGAGCAATTCTGAACACCTCCGTGGGGTGGATGGCTAGCGTCAGTCAGCGTGATCCCCCTGAATGCCCCTATGAGCCCATCGAATCGGAGGACGATGGGGTTGTAGGGGCAAAGTGCCAGGGTATGGTGCAGGAGAGAAAGAAGTTTTACAGGTAAACTACTTTCTGGTATTTTTCATCTGTCTTTGCGTAGCTTTGCAACATTGTATTCTTCCAAGCTGGTATTTAAAAAAGAAAATACCATGGGAATTTACTCACAAAACTCTCGATTGAAAATAAGTCTTCCCTTCTGTTCTCATATCAAAACCTGTGAGGGCCATCCCCAGGGCTGGAAGGCCATCGCAGTAATGGGTATGGAAAACTGCTTGCTGCTGTGGGATCTGCACAAGCTGGAGCATATCCAGTGCGGGCAGCCGTGCTACGGGGTGGAAGAGCTGTGCCCTGCCTGCAGACAAGTGAGATGCAGAAGCACTGAGATCTTATACTCTAGAGAAAGGTGTGCTGGGGCATGCACAGACCTCTAGTCCCCACCGTCTTGTCTACCCTGCATCCCAGTCAGGCCCAGTTACCTTAAGTCCAAATCCCCCTCCCAGTCCAATGCATCTTGCAGTATTATTTTCCAACCAATCTCTTTCCCTCTTTAATTCCTATTGCCATCTCTTTCTAGTTTTCCCATTGCTGCTCAGCTGTACAAGTCTTGTTTCTTTTTTACTCAAATACAACACCTTCTTTTTCCATGTTGCCAGAACCTGGCAGGAAATCCTTAAGGACATGGTTAAATGGATATGATAGCCCGAACAGACCAAACCAGTCTATTTCAATTACACATCCAACTGAAATGTAAAAATAATCTTTGGAAACAGAGTTGCCAAAAGCTTGCAAAGTTTCAACAGAGAGTGTTCAAACTACAATTTAAAAAGGCTTAAAAATTGGCCAGATTTGGGTAATGGAATAGCAGAGACCTTTTCTGACACAAGGCTAGCCCGAGTCACTCTCACCTTGTGTCAGAAATGTGCGGGTTTGGTATTATACAGGATGGGATTGTTTCATAAGGACAACTGAAGGGTGTTTTACCTCAGCGTACTCTCTATGAGAAATCTAATTGTTTTAGCAAGGTATAGAAATGCCAGCTAAAGAACATCCCATCTTTAATGTTTGATGGCTGGGACATTGCTCTAGAAAATGGGACATATATGTTAAAATCCTCTGGAGGATCAGAAAATTGATTCCAGTTTTCCAGTTCTGGAAGAAAGACCTAACTGGTAGGGTCTCTGGCAAAAAATGGGAATTTACCAACCTTCAACTTTCTTAAAATCTTCCTTCATTGACTTTCATTTTCTTGCAAGTTTTCCTCAATTAAATACTTAAAAAAAAGGAGAAAGAAAAAAGGGTATTTTGGGGTTAGCTTCAGACCAAACCCAAAGGGTTTTCCTTTTTTTTTTCCCCTCTTCCCAGGCAATTTGAATCTTGAGGGTCCCTATGATTGATCACAGGAGGTGACATCTGGCTGCAAACCTGGTTCATATGGGGCACAAGAGACTTGAACAGCAGTTCCAGTGACCCTGATTTGGAAAATGGGTTCTAACTCAATACTTGAGAACCTTAAAAAAAGAAGGGTGGAGAGAATTTTATAAAAAGCCAATACTTCAGACACAAATAATATGTTAAAACCTATTTTCCATGGAAAAACAGTATCAGTGGAAAGTGTTTGAACAATCCTAATAACTACCCTAGTAAAATATGCCTTACATTGACTTTGACTTTTCATGCCTTAAACACAAACTTTTCTGTCTTATTTTTAATTAAAAAGACTTTTCCTGCCACATTGTCCAAAGGTAGAGGAAATCACATAATACCCCTACCTTTCCTTTGGGAGAAAAAATGCTAAGGAGTTTTTCATCTTAAGCTCTCTTTTACTGCAGATGGCAACACATGGTTTTACAAGTCAAGGTCACATTTAGCTAGTTGTCATGGTGAATGAAAACACATGGGAAATTGGGCATATAGCATTTAGTTTGGTTTTCTGGGAGAAGTAACATATAAGAAAACCTGTCATGAGGAGGCTGTGTTTAGCCAACCTTTGGTACCTTTAACAGTCATCTTTTTGGCACTCACGTTCAAACAGCGTAATGAACCTTTTCCTCTCTTCAGCTGTAAATCAATACTACCAATGTGTCCCTTAAGAAAATCATTAACAAATTGTATAAATGCCTGACCAGTCAATAGGAGAATTTCCATTTCAATTGTCCATGGAAAGAAAAGAAACTCTTTTTGTAACATATTCAGAGCAAGTTCTGGTGGTGCATTGCAACCATTTTCAAGATAAATATTTCAAAAGACATAACTGACTCAGTGCTAAATGTTTTCTGGGAAAAATAATCGTACAGGTATCTGTGACCTCTTAATGGCTATTTTCTCTAAAGTAGGAGTTGAAAGAAACAGAAAAAAATATGGAAAATGCAATTTCAAAACATTTTTTTTCTTCTAATTATCGTGAAATTGTACCTGAGAGAAGCTTTCTTAGCAAAGTAGCTGAACTACTGTAGATGAAGTTCCCCTAGACAAACCCTCCTGGTAACTGCCTGCTCTAGGTACAAATAAAAAAGCTGGCCTGGCGAGTGCAGGACTAGCAGTATGAGGAAAGGGCAGTGATAGGCGTCAGTTGAGGAAAGACCAATATGCGGTTGCTGTTGGAGCTTTCTCTAGAGGCTAAAAACCATTTGAAGGCACCTTAAATTGGAACGCAAGACAGTTTGAATTTTCAGTAGTAAAGTGGAAAAAAAACCCAAGTTGCTGAAAAAAAAAAAAAAAGACAGAAGAGTGCAATTTTTATATAGCTGCACTGCAGTTTACAATAAGATCCCTTCAAATCAGGATATTTTGGGTGGAAATGATGTAATCTATCACTTTCGATTGCCAGTGGAAGCTCCTAATACCTTCCCTAAATCTAGCTTGGATTCACACCAGGCACTTGTATGTGCTTTGGCCTGGATAAAGAATATCACCAGCTCTTCCCTCTGTTCCAGCCCATCCCTGTGGCAGTGATTACGTACATTCCCACAGAAGTCTGGGCTCAGCAGTTCAAAACTTCCCATCGAAAACCTGGCTGTATTTGTTGAAAAATCAAGCAGTGATGTCACCTCCATGGCTTACCCTTTTTGTAAAGGGAAAGTGGTCCTAGGAAAGGAAGATTAGCATTTATTTGCTGTTAGGTAATGGGAAAAAAAGAGAACCAGGAAAAAAAAAAAGAACCATAAAACTAACACTTGAATAGCTACTTCAGGTTACATGTTCATTTTGCCCAACCACTCTGAGCCAGAAGGGTTGCCCCTTACTCCCAGATCCTCCTCCCATATCCTGCCATTTTTCCCCCCGCCCCCAGGAAGGAGCATGTTCCAGCTCTGTGAGTAGTACGGCTCCTTCCAACTCCCTTTTGGACTTTGTTTTGTCCCCTGCTGTTTAAAAAACAGTGATTTAAGGGATAATCTGACATGATATCTATGTAGGGGCATGGCAGGGATAAAGGAACCGTAATTACTGTGAGCACTACTTAAAAAAAAAAATCTCAGTATTTCATGATGGAGCAAAACAGGGAATGAAGAGAGAAAGTGCAATAGAAGAGCAAGTACCAAGCTGCAGTTTATGATGAGACTGATTCAGAAAATACTACTTTCTAATGCAGGCTCACAGTTATGTATCTAGCTCAGTATTTTTATGTAGACATGATGAGTCCCATGGCTGCTTCTGGTTGCAAGGAGTGGCACAGCTGACCCACGGCTGTGCAAGAGAAATAACAAAGCTGGTGTTCACATGAATTCCCTGAGTGTGCAGAGGGACGGTGCAAGGAACGAGTGGGTTTGAATGATAACATCTAGTGACCCCAGAGCTCCCTAAGCAGGAAAAAAACCAAAAAACCCCCCCAAAAAATAGAACAAGGATTTCTAACAGTAGTGGCAAATTCCTTATTACTGTGTGCAGACAGCCTCACGTGCAGTAGTGACTGTGGTGCGCTGCTTTCTGACAGCTCGTGCCAGAGCCATTTTGTAATGGTCAAAGGCCAAGTAGACAAGAGGAGGGAGAAGGGAGCCAAGCAGACTATTATAATAATTCATATTAGCCTTGTAACACTTTCTATTATGTGCTGTTCATAAATCACAAAGGAATAGTTTGTCACATTGTCCTGTATTATGTGATCACTGGAGAGAAACTCTTATCAGATGTGTGAGCACAGAGGATAGCCCAATGGCTGCTGCTACCTACATACGCCTTCTGGTTTGGGGATACTGGACATATCAAAAGTCAGAGTCAGGATGTCTCAGGATCCTTTAGTTTGTGCCTTAATACATGTAACACTGCATAGCTACCTAGTTATTTCAGTATTACAGAAAGTGTAGGGAAAATATCCTGTAAGCAAAGACAAAAAGAACAATTAACTTCTTCTCAACTGTAAAAATCCCATCTCTCTCCATATTTTTATTATGCTGAAATAATCACAGAGCAGAGACAGAGAAATCATTACAAATGTGTCCACATGGTGTTCACGCACAGGCCCAGATTCTCTAAGGACAATGTGCTTCAGGTATTTAAGTGTGGCAAGAGGGCATAGCCCTGCTATTAATTGCACCTCCAAAGTGACTACTTCTTCCAGCAGCTGCAAAAGGAGATAGTTAAGCCTCATTAGCTAAATCCCAACTCTACTTAGGATGCTAATAAAGGATGTGGTATAGCTGTGAGACAGTAATTCTTCCTTCTTGGAATCAATACAGCATAAATTGCCCAACAGTGGGGCTCTGGGCTGAGGGGAAAGTCTTTATAGGTGAAGCATGAGATCAGTGCACAACTTTTAATCTTTCATTCTAGCAATACTATTCATATATTGTACTTTCAACTATAGGTCAGGGAAGGTATCTCAAAAACCACCAAGAGAAAAAAGTAAGAGAATTTGTGTTGAAAATGGAGCAGAGATGAAGAGTTTGTGGAGGAGACAAGAACTTGAGGATAACATGAGCAATGAATCAGGGAGCATGGGACAGGGACACATCTCATGGAGGGACAATAAGGGTTGGGACAAAGGATGCAGAAGCAGCAGAAGTTGTGTTGGGACTAAATATACCTGTGTAAAGAAATAAAAGTATATAACTTTCTTGTTTCTAAAGTGGAAATGTCAAATGCTTATTGATAAAAAATCTTCACTGAATGGGCATGTTTCTGGTCACGTTAGTATGGAGCATAAATCCAAATTCTGTTTCAATTAATAATTTGCAAATACAAAGTATTGCAGATAAAACTTGCACATAACACCAACGTTAGCAAATATTAATGAAGGCAAAACACATGTACAAAGTGATCTCAACCACTGTATGGAACACTCTTTTCAAAAGACAATATTGATCTGAGTTTTGGCTATTGCAGACTTATAAACCTCGGGCATAGGTTAGAATGGCATTTTGAAATATATTTACAGTCGTATCTTGAAAAGCCAGTTTTCTGAAATGATTTAGGGTCAAATCAGGCAAGCAATAGAACATAAGTTTCCACGATGATGCTGTGGCCAAAGGGCTAGTATAATCCATGGATGATTAAATGTAGGAAAATGGGTGACAACTTCATTTTTCTCTATAGAAAAGATGAATTCATTAGAAAGGTAGATATATTGGAAAAAATGGAGCTCTTAAAAACAGTCACAGATTTGTTCAAGAGCCATAGAAAATACTCCACTAGGAAAGACTTAAATACTTCAACAGATTTAATCCATTAAAAAGAAAATTGAGAGTCACTTGCCTATAGTGCGTAAGCACATTTATGAGAAGTAAATAGGGGGCCCTTTAACAGTCAAGAAAGTATGATAAAGTTTGAATGCTGAAGCTGGACATATTTATATGAGAAATCATGCACTTTGGGTTTTCATACAGAATGGGTGATCAGCCTCTGAAACAAGAGAAGTTTTAGAAACTTTTGTTGTTTGAAATCCTCATGTCAAAACTGGGTATTTTTCTGAGACGTATGATTTTGCCATGTGTGTGTTATGGACTAAATCTAGAACAAAGAAAGCAGACGTGTCATTTTCACAGATAAACCAAAATACAGTACACTTAGCCGAGGCTGAAAACCTGGGGGAAATGGCACTTCAATTTCAGTTGTTCTTTCTATTTTTAAAACCTAAGGAAGGTAGATTTGACCCAAAGCTATAAAGCTTCTGTCAAGCTGAATTGCATCTTTTGTTTCATGTACTGCTTTACCAACATGTTTTGTCTAGCTCTATTCAGCTCAGAGGTAATACTGTGAGATTTAATGGCTTTGATTTACAGGTCTGGTGAAACAATCAACTGATCTCACCAGAACTTAAAGTCTATAAATCTATCAATTTGTTCTTATTAACAAAAGAACTTTGCATGCTGATGTTTATCTACTGCAGTTTAATATCTTCTTTCCCTAACAATAATCAATGAATGTGTTCTTTCATATATTTCACTTCATTAAAAAAATACTATCTTTATCTGCTTATCTGAACTGCTGAAAAAGCATATCCATTCATGCATAAACTATTCAATGAATTTGAAACTAAAGCTTTATGTTTAAATTAGCATCCCATAGTCTGCTCGTGATGATTCCCTGTCTTCCCCATAAGTGACATGAATTGTGATACTGGGTAGTGTGCATTAGTCTTTCAATGACACTGCATCCTTTGAAGCAAAAATAGTTGACAAAAGCATCATCAGACTTGTGGGTACCCTGGCAGCAAATACCAATGATTCTCATGAGAAATTTTCTTAGGAACCTGAAAAGCAACAGGAAGAATTTGAAAGTTGGGGGAGGCAACGCTAAGCACTTGGCAAAGTTCTCTTTTTATCTTTAAATTCTGCTCTTCAAGATATTCCTCTGCAAGACAATGCAGGCGTCATACTTCGCCGTCTGTTATTGGAAAACCGGGCTGCCTAATCTGTATAGGCAGAAGACGAGCAGAGTCGCGGAGTTTCTATGGAGATGGGAATTGGTGAGGAAGTGCATTTTCTCCCGATTCATCCAGTCTTCCTGATCTTATAAGGGGCCATTATAGCCATTTATCTCTCTCTGAAGAAATAGTGACATCTTTGGGAGCAATTGCAAAAGCAAGGTTAAGTTTGGCCTCAGATGAGGGTATCTGGTATATTTTCACCAGGTCCAGCATTTGGTTTTAGTTCTTAGACCTGACAGTATTTGCCAAATATAGATAAGCTAGTAGGCTGGATTTGACACTCAGTAAGAGGTAATAGAAAATAAGAAGCATTTCTCAAGTAACAGTATATCTCATTAACACTAAGCATGCTATTGAACAATTGAACACTACTCAAACTCTCTGCAGAGCGAGCCTGTTGAACACCGCTGGATGTTTGACAAACATGTGTAGATGCCAAAACTGTCTGAGTTACTAACTCAGACATGCAAGCAGGCAACTTATAGGTGCTTTACATGATCACCTGTACACCTGAAAGATGCCCAGAAAATTTGAGTTAAATTTCTCCATTTTCACAATACATAGAGTTACCCAAACTCTGTTTATCTCCCTTTCTCTCTGCCTCTTCCAGGGAATTTTTTTTTAGGAGATGAAATTTATAACTGGAAAAGGAAATTGTTTGCAGGAAGAGACAGCTGCAAAGCTGGATTTTTCTTTTTAAAGCCACTTGTTTGGCTGCTGTTACTTTGCATGGGTTTGAGGCTGCTCCCTTATCTACACATGTATCTTTTGAGAGGCTAAAGGACTGGGGAGAGGACTTAAAACATACATTGATGGAGTCATCAAAGAGAAATATATGTCTGGCTTTAATTTAGCTCAGTACAGGGACATAAAATATGTGGTGGGTGACACTCATTCTCAAGGGCTTGTAAAGAAATATGTTTCCCAATTTGTATTCTTATGTAAAAGAAAAGGTTTTCTTTTCAAATTTGTAAAGACCAGATGTTTTTACAGGATTTGTAGCACGAGCTGGAGAGGTTGAAGGGAGCCCTTTACCTTCCTCCCCCCCTGCTCTGCCTTGGCATCATGGCAGTACGTGAGTCTGACCAGATACCTGTCCTCCCCCCGGCGAGCACCATCGCTGCCCCGTGCACCCGCAGGCTCCTTTATTAGCACTCCCAGCTTTGCAAACACGTTTTGATATGTGCTTGAATCTAAGCTTGATTTATTTAATAAAATAGGCTTTCTAGAAGAAAATATGAAAGTCCCAGGGGGGAAGGAGGGAGGTGAGGGGAGGTAGCCCACAGAATTACAAATTCTGGTCCACCACTCTGAAAACTCTGATGGGAGCTCACGGAAGGTAAAGGGCTGTCACATAAAAGAAGTTCCTCAAAAACCAGAAGGAGCAAGGGCTAAGGATTTCCCTAAAGCCACGCAAATCTTGAGGACAGGAATATATATACGTATATATCTACACATCTCACAATGACAGATAACCTGATCACAGTAGTTTCTTCTGAGCTTATTCTTAGCTTGCAGATCCCCTTTGGTGTTAACCTTTTGCAGTTTTGTTTCAAGGAATATAATTTTATAATTTACTCCAGTCTACAAAAAAAATAAAATTACAGAGCATTCAGCTCACACCAGTAGCAACTAATACTTCATTACTATTTTCAGTAAAACAAATCCCTTTGATAATGCAGAGAAACATTTATGTAATGAGGCATTTTCAAAAAGCAGAAAAGAAACAAAAATATGACTAGTGATCTTACTACTAGTTCACAGGCTCAGAAGATAGTATTTGCAGTGTAATATTCTGTGTGTTTTGTAACATACATAATAAATCTTATTTACTTATTAAAAGATTTTTCTTTTTGGATCTACTTACCGCAGATTTTTAGAATTACTCAAAAAGATTTTTAAGCTTTTCTAAATGAGATTGCTACCTTTCTCTTCTTTTTAGTAAATCAGAGATATTTCAACTGTAGTAGACAGACAGTGATTTATTTCCCAGATCCATTGTCCCTGCCTCCTCTTTCCCCACAAGCCAATTCCTCAGTTTGCTTGCCAGGACAATTCAGGAGACACATTTTCCTCGTGCAATGTGTATCACCTCGGCATTTTGTTTTTATACACATTTTGCAAACTAAAAAATGCCAAGCAAAAATACTGAGCCACCACTGGAAGGCTTTTTTTTTTTTGTGAAACAGGAATAACAGACCTAAACTTATTAAAAGTTATACAAAAATCAGCAGGTCAGCAGGAGAAAAAAAGTAGGCAGGAAAATGTGGCCTCTAGTAGATACAGACTGTAATATTTGAATCTTTTCCAGCACAGATATTGAGAGTACTATCACAACACCTGTAAGGAACAGCACAAGGGGTTTTCTTTAAAGAAAACAAGGTGTTAGTGTGGCCTTCAAACATTGCTTCTGCGACCCACACGCCTCACATTTGTGGCCGCTCTCGTTTGCTACAGTGCACTCAGGAGAAGGCTGTGGGAAGAGTGTGGTCCGTTTCCAGACTTGCTCTCCACTCCTTTGGGAGAGCTGCAGCTGTAGGGGCAGCGTGACCCCCCCGTCAGCGGCAGAAAGTGGAGGAAGAAGGTGAGGGAAGAGAAGGCCAGAAAAGGGCAGAAGCTGGGTATTGCAGACAACATAGTAATATGACCTTACTTATTATAATAGGTTTCAGTATACAGACATATACACATCACTGCCTTCTAGTTTTCACATGAAATACTGAAAAAAAAAGACTCATGCTGGATCTTGACACAGCAGCCAAAACATATGTCACTAATCCAAACTTTTATAATCAGATTGAAGGAGCTGGAGGGCATAATAATAATTATTACTGCCAATAATTTATTCATGGTGTGACACTAGATAAGTCAAAGCACTAACAATTCTTCTAATCTACATGCAGAAACCATCAATGGAAAAAAAAATTAAACCAGCCCATACTCCAGTCTGATTAAAGATGTATGACATGTGAAAACATACTGTAAATAAGCCGAACTCTGCTATGCATGACTGAGTTCAGTAAATTTGACACATCTTAACGGCACGTGTAAAAATTGGTAACGAGAGCTAAATGTCATCAAGTTCTGCGTTTCTGTTAAGGTGTCAGTTTTAGATGACAAAGTAGCTCATCCTTTTGTGAGGAGCAAACTCTTCAGGCAGGTGCTGTCCTTTGCGCCTTCCTCATCTCCACCAGACTAGAGAAGAGTTTGTAAGAACCAGCAAAGCCCAGCAAGAAGAGTCAATCAAATGAGGGACTACAGCTCTGGATGTGGCAGAGGCTGGTTCCTGAGGCTCAGCGAGGTACTTCTGCTACCCGTGAGCAAGAGGAGTGCCTCCTGGGTCCTCTTCCAGGAAGGTATCAGGGGAAACCCAGACAGGAGAAGCCAAAAAGCTGCAGCCAAATGCAGAGAGAAGCAAAAGCAGCCCAAGCAGGGGATATACAGCAATTTTCCACAGTTATGACCAAGCTTTCCAGTTCCCTTCTGGCTGTCTCTTTCTTCCCTCTCTTCTTTCTAAGCCAAATCTTTTAACAGCTTCCCCATCCACCTCTCTTTTCTTATTTCTCCTTGCCTTTCTGTGCCCTCCACCCTCCCTCACCTTTCCATGTGTGTATTCTCCTTACAATCTTTCACTCCTTCGCTGCCCCTCCAAAAATGAGCGATGAGTTTTGCTGTCATCTTTCTGTCCCCTTCACTTCTCCATTAAACCTCTTCTCTGATAGCTCTCTTTCCTGTGTAGTTAGCAAGCTCTTCAGGAGAAAACCACCAGATCTTCCGAGACCCTGTTGCCATGAAAACTAACACCAGATCTATAAGCAATAAAGCTTTGACCCAGAAGAGGTCACACAACTGTGCTTCAGGAGCACCTGATCAGTTTATGCTGACTCTGCGCCAGTGCTGAGAAAACAGGCTGCAGTTGGTTTGGTACAACGTTGGATGGCTGGGGGGAAGATGATACCAAAGCTGGCATAAAGCCAACCAATATAAAGCTAAATTACCAACATTTTAAAATACAGTTGAATTTGCAGAATTATTTCATACAGCGTCAGCATTTTGGCTCATGTGACTTTGGTGATTTTGATCCAGTAGTGGGAGCCCTGAAGCAGGATTTATTGTGTTCTTGAATGACAGCCCAAAGTTGCAGAGCACCTAGCAAGATGAAGCTTACCTTAGCTTGCTCCTTAGGCGCTTTTGGAAGAAGCACTGTTTTATTATTAATAGTAATAGTAGTAATAATACTAATAATTACTCTGTGCATTAAGCCAACAGCCATTCAGGTGGTGCCTAAGTTATTGAAAATAACCTGCAAACCTAATCAACTCGAACCACTCTGCTTCCTGCGGGGGAAGGCTCCTACCTCCAGCATGGTGCTAGAGAAGGTAGAGAAGTCTCTGGGCCTGAGCTGCTTTTATCTACCAAGCTGTCTTGAGGAGAGCAGGGCCACTCTCCTGTGGAAATCACCCAGGCCACGTATTTGCCCCAACATGCCTGGAAATTGTCAGGAAAATGAAAGCAGAACATTGCTCCTTGTCTGGAGCTGCTTCGTTACCCAGCAATCTGTTGGTTTAAATTTCATCATCATTTCTCTGCAATAAATACCGAAAGCCTATAAAATGCTCCAAGCATTGCGTAACAGGAATAAACTTGAACTGGGAGCCCTGAAAGATTAGCTGGACTGACACTATGCTTGGAAATCCAGTTTCTGAGTAGGTGACAGAACATCCTGTGGTTTCAGCCTGTTGGGATTTGGTATTTGTTGTCTGAATGCACAGCTGATCACACAGCTTACTGCTTTCAATAGGTCTGCTGTCCTCTGGACTCGTGTACCTCTGCCCAGGGTCACCCAACAGAGCCGTGCCCACACCTGCCCTGCAAGGTCTGCAATGTACCTGAGACATGCCAGGCATGTGGTCCTTGCAATCTACAGCTGGTCCGTGATAAGCAATGGTGTTAGCTAAAAGACCTTGACAGAGGGCCAAAGTCTCCTTTTTCCATTCAGTCAATATTTCTACATGTGGGAAAAAAGAAAAAAAAAAAAAAGATTGTACATGGGGTAGCCCTAATCTGCTGCCGTGTCAAAGATATCACATAGTGTTGAAGGCAAATGGGCTTAACTGTGCTCAGCACATAAAAATCAGGCCTTTCCTATGACTCAGAAGTGAGTTGCCTTAACCACAGACCCCAGAATCCGTGACAGTTCAAGCACAGTCAGTTTTTATACGTCTGAGTTCTTAGACAACAGGGACTTGGCTGGGCTGCACTGTGGGTAAAATTAATTGTAGTTCCGCGTCATCTTAACTTTGCTGAGGGATAACCTCCTCCTCCTCGGGTGAAACAGACGACTTGAGAAAATGAGCTGTGGCATAGCTCAGAGCCACAACAAATTCTTACTAACCAGGGAGCTTTTTCTAGCAGATACCTGCATCTGGACTGTGGTGCGGAGTACAATGGGATTTAATAAGTACCATTAAAACTGGCAGACAGCCCTGCTCCTAGAGAGGGGCCATATATTTAAGAACTATGCAAAATATTATGCAGTATGCATGTGACCAAATTCTTTGTAGAGAAAAATCCCTAGGACTGTGTTAAATTAAATAGGATTAGGGCTTTCACTAATCTGTATCCAGTGTGACCATACAAGAGTATTAGTTTGATAATATTTAAGGACTTAGCTTTACAGCAGCAGCCATCAGCTGTCTAAGCTCAGCGACTGTGTTGGCGGTGAAAATGTTAACTATTAAAGAGATTTTTATTTACATTGCCCAAATTAAACATGTGACGCTCACCAGCTGGCAAATTAAGCACAAGAAAGTTATGTTTAGGTCAAGGCATTTTTTTTCCTTTTGGAATAATTAGAAGGAGCGAACCGTGGGATGTGACTTCTGTGAGCAGCATTGCAGAGCACTGCTCTTCCCAAGTCAGGGAGAATGCTGTCCTCAGCTTCAGTGAGCATGGAGGCAGACCAGTGTGATGCTATCAAAAACCTCAGCCTGAAGCCTTTTCTCCATGTGGCACAAACAGATTGTTAGATAATTTAGCAATATAGCATGGTACCTAAGCTGGGAGCGTTCCTTATCAACCTGGCAGTTGTTTGCCAGGAGTTACTCAGGTAGTGGTGTTATGATGTTACAGCTGTCTCCAGTCGCTGAAATCGGAGGTAACTCTGTGGCATACACTGGCGAACACTGACATGTTGATGGGTCTCTCCATAAACGCAAACTTCAGGCCTGTTTCTGTACAGACACACACACACACACGTATAAATATATATATGCTCAACTGTAAAACATTAGTGGCCTTCTTCAATGTAAATCCTAGTATTGCAATATGAAAAACATTCAAAGAAGGAAAAGTATCTAAGCCACAGCTCAGTTTAAAAGTCATAGAAATTTTCCCACTGATTTCAGTGAAACAAACATTTTCATTACTTGTATTATTTCAGTAAAGGATGATATAATCAGACTATTTTTCTATGAATTTTTTTACCATGTCTGATTGTGTTAAAGCTATAAAAAGCATAATATTACATCTTCAACTATCTTGTATACATAGAATTTTTACCAAAACTGATAATCAGCTTACTTGAAGGTCTCAGTCCAAGAATGGATTATGTAAAAATAACACTTTTTCCATTATCATTCTGTTTTAAGGTATTCAAATTTGTATATTTTTAATAGGAGGAAAAAACATTTTGAATACTTCAGTGATGTATTCTAGAGTCAGCACAGCTGAGATGATAGATAAAACAATAGGTTTAGCGTCTTCTCACATCTCTGACAGTGGAAGAAGACTCTACCAAAGGCCACATTTTTTACAGACACCTGTATAAATCCTATTGAGGATAACTGTGTTGTGCAAGTGTGGCAGAGCATAATGATCTGAAAATTAAGTATGATTATAGTGTGGGCTGCAGAATGTCACTCATAAGAATACAGACCTCGAGATGCAGTGGGTTGATTCTTAGCTCCCAGGCAAGGCTTGCAGGGCTGCTAGGACAAAATATCCTTTGTGTTTAAATGGAGCAGGCGTGCACCAGAGGTCAGTCAGGGACAGAAGCATAGGAGCAGCCTAGCGAACCCAGATTAAGTCGGTCCTTTGCATAGTTCTATCAAGGCAGACCTAATCTGTCCCATCATACTAAAATCCCCAGACATGAGCCGCTGGCTGTCATATTAACAGGAAAGACGTGACACCCAAAGCAGCCTTACTCACTTGGGCACCGCAGATGACTTCTTCAAGATGATTACCTGCAGTGGAGGGTGATTTTTGATCACCTCGCTGTAATATCACCTCACTTCTAACTGCACATACAGTTAGAAGACTTTTCATGTGCAAATATAGCACATGATCCACCAGTTACTGCCCACATGCTTCATAAGTTTACAGGGAACTTTTTATGATTAAACCCCAATTTCTTCATTTTGTTATTTAACCCACTTTTATCTCATTTCCTTGACTGTGTTCATTGGTTTGCTATATGAGTGAGTGACTCAGATTAAATATCTAGGAAATTTCTTAGGATACCCCAGATGATTTTTTTTTCTGGCTTCGTCAACCAGCCAGCATTTTAAACAAAAGGGGTTAAAGAAATACAAGCATGAGTTGGAATCTTACCAAATTTCCTTAGACAGTTTCTCCCAGAATCATCAGGAACACTGTTTATGCTTCCTTAAGCTTTCAGTATGCTTACCAGGTGGATGCTTTGGGATCCCAGCTTTGTAAGCAAAACCATCCAACTGAAATAAATGTGTGCCTGGACAGGTTCTTCATCGTACCCTGGGGCCACCTGAACTCATGGCAATTCCCAAGGATTCACACAACTATGCCGACACTAGGGCTCTTCTCCAGAAGACGCACAAGTTGTGTCTGCTCTTGTCTTATTTTTTTATATTAAAACTCAGGGAAAATTCTAGCGTAGACAACACAATTTTAAGCTAGAAATACTTTATTATCACATCTACAATAACAGTATCAAATAGCTAAATGCTAAACTATATTTCATTCTAAAAAGGAATCAGCAAGCTATTTGGAAACCCCTTAAAGTTCATTTCACTACATTTTTAGACACGAAGAGGTGTTTTCTAAAGGCCTGATTCTGATTCGCACCCCAAAAGTATCTGTCTTCTAAGTAGATTACTGCACCATTGCAATGTCATGACAGTAACAATAATATTAGTGAGGGCTGTTTCCAGAGCTGTGTGCTGTGGGTATGGGAAAGGGCTATGGGCAGGTGCGTCTCTCTCAGTGAGGAGGGATTCCTAGATACCGCAAAATCTTCCTGTAGTCCCTGAATCACTGCAGTGGTGCCAAGGGTGACAGTGGGTCTTAGGATAAACAAATACTGCTGAGACATAAAATATTTCTCAAGTGTCAATCTTTTTCAGTTCACTGAATTCAGAGGAGAGAATTCGGATAACTCCAATTGGTGTTGAGCATTGATGTATAATCTCTAGCAATTACTTTATTAAGGGAAAGACAGCTTCCATTTAACTAAGACAAGTAGAAAATCCTCTGTCTCCATGGCTGAGAACCTAAAGAGAAACAGAATAGCCTATTTACATTAAAAAATTACTATCACTCTATCAAGTCATTTGCAGTATTGTCACTTACCTGAACAGGAGTAAGGTAGGGGTTATCACTGCATGCCTCTGTGTAATTGTTTTCATACATCGAGCATGTTACCAAGAAACACCTGTGGGTTTTGGCTTAATTTTTTATCTTTAGTAGTTTTTTTGAAATACCAAGAGAAGAAAGAAAAGAACTTTAGATGTATCTGTGATCTCGCATCCAATGTGTCAAAGCAAATCCTAAAGACATGGTGCTACCTCATAACTCATTTTGAACATGGAAAAAACCTGCATACAGCAGTATGCAGAAACTTATACCGTTAAATTGTAAGAACAGTCCCTGCAGTGCTTTCAGCCTGAGCCAGCTTGAATTCTCCCAGCAGTTATCGGGCAGAATCTGGGAGCTGGCACAGTGCAGAGACAGGCAGTTTCCAGGTGGTCACTGTTCAGAAAACAATGTAATTGGGTAGGTGTGGGATGCTCCATGCCAGCTTTCTCAGTGCCAGAGAGCATTCTCTGGCACCTGTAAACTTACTAGCATAACTGTAGGCCATGTGTTCTCTTTTCTCTTTTTCAAGAGAATAAGATGTAGAAAGTTAGAAACAGCTATACATGCCAATATATCAACTTACACTGCTTTTTAAGGTGCAAGAGAAAAATAGGCTGGTAATCCTATTGTTATAGATGCAGTTTAAAGGCTAAATTCATCCTTGTTCTAAATTCACTGACCTTTATTTGTATGTCAGATCAATAATAATAAAATATTGGCAAGTAATCTAAGTTTCTCACAACCTTTCAGCAATGCTTTGTCATCCAAAAAGTTAGGTTAAAAGTAAAGAGGTTTGGGAAGAATGAGTCCTCTTAAGATGGATAGGTATGTCAGGATCCAGCTCCCACAGTATAATATACTTGTTTACTTCATTTGTAAAAATGCTACCATAAACTTTCCTGGTGAAAATTAATTCTCAAGACATTAAAAAAATCAATTACCAAGCATAGAGCTTTCTTTCTAATGATGTTACATACTGAAAATTCAATCTGGATCATGGAATTATGGTGAGGGCTTCTTCTAGATTTATGTGTGTACCATTTAAAGGTTTTGCAGGTAACCATCTGCTCAGTCCCACTGAAAATGATGGTACAGAAAAGAATCTGTCTCTGTAAGCACCATTTGGGTGTGAAAAAGAAAATGGAGTCCACTTCACTTTTCAATCATTATATTTCTTCCCCACTGCTACATCTATCATTCACATTAGCAGCTGTAACTGCACAGAATGGTAAAAACCTCTCTGTTAGAAAGCCATTTATAAAATGCCATTTTCCTGACTTCAATGACATTTTTCTGTACAAGATTCTTATTTTAGCTATGAATTCCCAGCTATCTGAAGAGAGTTTTACACCAAGTTGAATGTCACGCGTGACTTAAAGAGTTTGTTAAATATTCAAAAGACCAAAACTGACTAGCAGTGATTTAGAGGCACAATATTTATCACACAAAATTACACAAAGAAAACACAGAATGAAACATGTTATTGAAACATCGTTCTTTTGTAGTGTGATTTTGGCTTTTTGGAGGTGCATATAGAAAGCAATTCATAGGAATTCCATCGCAGCATAACCTGAAAGGATTTCAAAGGTTGAGTCAATTGCAAGTCATTGTAAGTCGTTTTTACTTCCACCTGAAGCACAGTTGCACTGAGCTATCTCCACTGGCAGGACCTCTCTCAACCACAGCGCACTGGCTTTTCCCCCAGTGAAACTTAAGTACCCTCTGTTCCAGTGTGAACATGATTTAAATGGTCATCTGGACCTAAGGACATACTATCAAATCGACACACCAGGAAAATGTGAAAAATTATCAGAGAACCCAGCAAACAGCGGTATTTGTGAAACAATAAATTCTTCTTAGGCAATGTTTATAACCAAGACATTGTTGATCTGAATACTTCAGCAGTGACCTAACATTTATAGAATAGATATAAATACTAACTCATCTCTATGCCACAAAGTACATCATTTACCTATTGATCTTACTGAAATGAACCCCTTTGTTCTTCTATGCTCTCAAAAGAATACAGATTTAGAAGGATATGGGATAGTAATGAGTGATTAAACACAGAAGTAAAAGTCAGAAGTTTTAGATAAACAACTTAGGAATTTTGAAATTTAGGGGGGGGAAAAGATAGGTTATGCTAAAAACAGAATCACTGTCTGAAACCCAAGCCAATTATTCGCAACACAAAGTAGTCTTACTAAGTCTCTGTACTGCAAGACTGTAATAGTTCTACTAAAAGTGAACAAATATCCACTGTAGAGGAATCTTAGTTGAGGCTAAGAGGAAGAATAATGTACCACCATTACATTATCAAATTCTATTAGAATAGTTAATTGCCCACATTTACAGTGATTTCATAATCTCCCATTATGGCAGCTGCAGGGAGGAGAGCAGGGGGGACATGTGAATTCTTGGCACTGAAATCACAGAATCTATGTTAAAGGCTTATTAAGACTATTTAATCCTTCTCCCTGCTGATTCTGGGTTGTCCCACATTGTACACTTCCTAGTGTTTTGTCTAACCTAGTTTTAAATATCCCGAGTGATGGGAATGTCTTCAGTTCCCTTAGGAGATTACTTCAAGGCTAATGGATTTCACTGGCAGAGATGCTTTCTGATGCCCTGCCTAGGTTTGCCCTTACTTTATTCCTTTTGATCAAGAAAGTTTCTTGTCTTCTCTTTTTCTTGTGAAATCTATGAGACACCCCACAGACATTAGAAATTCCACCTCCTGCCCTGTTGTTACACTTGTAGGCAGTTTTCAAGTGAGGGATCTAGAGGATTTCCATGCAGATAAAGCCGGTAGCAAGCCGCCAGCAGTATTAGCTGTCAGTATAGTCATACTTTCTTCTCTGGCTGCTGCTGTGCCACTAGAAGTGGTTTCCATATGTAGCCCTCAGCCAGCTACTTGTCACCACCCTCTTCCTAGAGGTTATGCACACCCTCCCACTCCTGATTTTCTGGCTGAGCTATTGCTAGAATTGTTGCTTAAAATGAGCCAGCTTAGTTAAAGGCTGTTTAAACAGTGAATTATTGCTTACCCATCTCTTTCTGGCTGACCCGGGCTAGCCAACCCTCCCAGCCACATCTTGTCTAGCTGACGGGAGAGAGGGTAACCCCCAGCAAGCTGCAACAGGCGGGGAAATGCGAATGCAAACATTCACGTTTGCCTGCCTGCTCCTGATGTTCTGGCAACAACCAGTGATAAGAGTCACCTAGAGATTGCAAGGAGACAGGCCGAACTTTTTTCCAGACTGAAGGTGCCCAATTAAACCAGGCCTACGTGAGCTTTGCACAAACGTAACCATGGTTGTGTTGAAAAACCCATCTGCTACTTCCCTTACTTTGATGAGATTACTTGAAGTAAAAATGCTGCCTTTTGAAAAAAAATCCCATTTTTGGTTCACTACAGCCAGGCGCTGACTGTAACTCCAAAAAGGAGGACACAGGTACAGTTAGGTTGCGCGGTCCCAGGATCTGTGGCTGTACCTGCCGTCCTTCCAACCTAGCCCAGGTGAGCATGAGAGGACTGGATTCCAGCCCAACAGACAAGGCAGTGAGCCACTTGAAGTGTTATGCTTCTGTAGAGAAGTCAAACTATATTTGGTTATTTACACCTTTTACAAGCGCTCTAGATGCTATCAGCAAAGCTACTAGACACCTTAGTGACAGAAAACACTAAGAATTTGGAAGCAGTGCATTTTTAATGAATGCAACACACTATCCCTTTCACCGAAATCAAAATTTCTGCCTGTAAAGTGTAACTGTTATCAGAAAGTTAAGGATTTAGGACTCTCTAATGCTTTACAAATGGCTGAGGATGGGGTGATAAATGTGGGGTTTTTTCCAGGCCTGTTCTAAATTAGAATGTTTTGCCAACATAGCTATGTTAGTTCCCGGTGTGAAAAATTCACGTCCCCAGCAGATATTGCTATGTTTGCAGAGCTCCTGGTGCGGCCACAGCTTTGCCAGACGGGGAGAGCTTATATTGGCTCAACTTGCATCACTTAGGGAGGTGGTGTAACTATGCCAGAAAAACTCCTTCTGTCAGTTTGAACAGTATGTACTGCGGGGTGCTCTGCCAGCTACAGCGATGGTGGAGCTGTGGGGTAGACAAGACTGCGATCAATGTTGCTCCGTACGTTTGCTTTTAATTAGCATATTAATCAACATGCCATATTTGAGAAATGCATCTTATGAAAGGCTGTTGCATTTATTGACATCCTCAGTCTGCACGTCTGCTAATAGATCAGAACTGCTACTTTGATGCCTGTCCTGAAACAAGAAACTGTGTGCTACTCAAAGGTGTATTCTTGGAAACCAGACAGCTAAATTACGACCTCCCTAGGTGTGTTGGCACCTTTGCTGCAGTCATATAATTTTATGTTTTCTTGTTTCCCTGCTTGGCACCTACTGGCCTCCAGACCTGTATTTTGGAAGTACAGCTCATCCACTATCTTCTGACTCCATCAAAGATATTTTTGGATTTGTTGTGATCTAAGTTTAACTGACAAATCCTTTTATTAAAAAAGAAAAAAATGTTACAGTAAATTCTCTGAAATGTCCTTAATTTGTCCTTGATGCCCTTTTCTCCAAAATATCACATCAACTGCTTTCACATGACTCTGAATGCTACTCATGCCTGAAATGTATATAGATAGATACTGATTTCAGCAGTTGTTTTCAGTATCAGCTGGTTCCTTCCTCTGGCTAGAGCTGTGTCTGGCAGTTCTTTCCGGTGCTGCGTGACCTCCGTGTTTATGTCTAATATCCTGTCTCCATTTACCACAGAGCTGTAATATCATGTACACTTGGTAACATTTATGAAATGTATATGTTGTGCTCTATACTAAGAAAATCAAAGATAAAATTTTCTTAAATGTGGGGTTTATTTTAAATGAGTGGATACATATTTTATTTGAATTGTCCTAAAAATTGCAAAATAAAATTCAGTAAATCCAGTGAGATATTTCCCCATGCAATGCAAGCAATAGAAGTATTGCTTAAGGAAGCACAGGAAAGGACAACCTTCAAAGTACTGCCCTGGGAGTGTTCACCCTAAGCTCATTTGTACTAGCTCTATCTTCCATAATTAGTTATTCTGGCTCTACCTTCCATAACTGTGACAGAATGAGCTGCAATAATTCAACCTGAAGAGAAATACATCTCCATCTAGAAAATGGCAGTGGTGCCTGGCCTTTAGGAGAACAGGAGAGACATTTATCATTGTTACTATTATTACTGAATCTGAAAGTCCAACATGAATCTGGACACCACCTTAAGAGCAGGAAAGCTGATACGTACAATGGGAGCTAGAACCAGCACCTGGCAAATTCCTGACAGTTCATTCCTCTTTAGATAATATTATACAAGTAGCTTTGAGCTTGCAGCTTTTCCATTCCCCGTGCTTATCTCTTGCTAGCTGCAGTGTCATCTGTGTGACACCACTGGCTGTGTTTGTTGAAAAATAAAGGAGGACCTCACAACCCCAAAGCATCACTGAATCCCATGTGTCTCAGCAATGTGTATACCAACAGGTGTGGAATTAGAACAAATGGAGCCGAATTTAGTTGGAGTAAGGAAAATGTGAAGATAAATGGCCTTCACGGTTCTGACATGTCTGTCTAGCAAGCAAGCAAGAAAAGCAATACTACATTAGATACATATGGCATTAACGCTAGCTATTAGCATGTATAAAGATGTTCCACTAGCAGTGGATGCATTCAGAATGAACAGAAAACACTATGATATTTGTGATCAGATCAGACTTCTTTTCCAGCCTGGAAATCACTCAGGGATCTACTGAACAGCACCCTTAAACCAGTATGTTTATATGCATTTAAATAGTAGCTAATTTCAAAATAAAACATATAAATATTATCCTTAAATTAATGAAGACAGCGATTCTAGGTTAGAATTAATGCAGGAAAAACCCACCCTGAAAGCAAACTGTGAGAAAACTGTGTGCGAACATCAGTGAAAGGAGCCTGTAATTTCTTTGAATTGTGGAAAGAAACAAGATCACTTTCCTGCTATTCTTTTACAGCCATTTCATTTCCTGAGTGTACAGCTTGCTTTAAAAGTTTGCTAACAACTTAATTAATTAACAAGCTTAGACTCCGACGTGCTTACTGCTGCCAGTCTCTGCTTTACACAGATATGGCTGTATTAAATTGGCTTTGTCACAGAACTGTTCCCTCTTCCCCCGACCCCTTGGTGTGACACAGCCTTAGTTTACAGACAGACTTGGAAAGGTCCTTTAATACTTGATGATGAGATGCCTCTCTATGTCTTAATTATTATGAGCCAAAATACAAAAAGATATGAAAGGAGTCTAAGGAAGAAGAAATCTTTTAACCGGCATAAAGGCTTCTAATATAGAAAATGAAGCAAATAGTAAAACTCTTTTACACACAGAAGAGGTGACAGGGCAGGCAGGCCACTGTCTTACTGAGCTATTCTCACTGAGCAGGACTGTTACATTTCAGAGCACAAGGACCTTTGGAAGAATAGCTGGGATCAGCCAATTTGTTAACCTCTCTGCTAATACTGCCAATTGTGGTGGTGTTTGTAATGTGGGCACCTGTTCAAAAATGAGCAGAACAGAGGCAACTCCCTTTACACAAACTTTTCCATTTTGTGAACCACATCTTAAAGGAGACCACATCCCTCCCATACAGACTGCGGGCCACCTCCCATCCCACCAGTAACCAGCTAATATTTCTGTAATAGCTACAGTAACTGAGTTTATGAACTCAGTTGAGAAATAGCAAAAAAACACAAACCAAACCATAAACAGTCAGAATGGGAGTTTTGAACTTCTTTTAGTTCTATTTACCATCTAGAAATGAGACAGCTACAGCTCTCTCCAGCTGACTGGTGTCCTCTGGCTGACAGCTGTCAGACTGGGAAGTACTCAGTACATCAGCAATAACCACTGTCCACAGAAGACAAGGACACTGAGTCACAAAAGCTGGGC
Organism: Balearica regulorum gibbericeps; assembly: GCF_011004875.1. NCBI lineage: Eukaryota > Metazoa > Chordata > Aves > Gruiformes > Gruidae > Balearica > Balearica regulorum. The sequence goes on from NC_046185.1 coordinate 37,148,296, forward strand.
TACGTGTCACCTGAGTGAGGACATCAAACTGCAGTGCCTGTGTTAGGGTGCAGGTTCCTTGTATGACCATCAGAGAGAGGGAGCCACCTCCAGGACTAGATCTGGAGGGAGAGTCGCACTTGGATTTGTCTTTTGTTTCCATTGACCATTGAGGAACCCAGGCACATTACTTTTACTCATCTCCTGCATTTGGCACAAGTCAGGTGCCTAAAATCTGGCCAGCTTTACCTATCAGCCAGTACTGCAATCTATGTGTCATTGGGGAAATACAATGAATCAAGGTGAGCCATGAAAAGTGCCTTGCAAAAGCTGAAGATGCTCGGGGGAACTGTCCCAAGGTGAACTTGCTATGGGGATTGAACTTCCCGCAGCTCCAGGGATTCCTGCTCTGACACGCAAAGAACATGTGATTTACTGTATCTGTTGCAGTTCTAAGTTTAAAATGTTTACTGCACTCCTAATGTTTTATCCACTCTGAAACAAAAATATTTTCCAACAGTGTTGAGCTGTGGCTAACTTCCTAACATATCTGCTGGTAACTTACTGGAAAAAGAACAAACAACAACACCAGAAACATTTAATTTCCTCCACAATGAAGATGAATTCCTTCAATTCTTTAAAACTCCCTCAATGCTCCCTCTCCTTCCCATCCCCTCTCTTGTCCCCATAATGTGTTATTTTAAGCTCGTTTTCAGTTGGGCAATTAATAACGACAAGCTAACATAATTGCTTTTTTGGGTTTGGGGGTTTTTTTGGTGGTTGTTTTGGTTTGGTTTGGTTTTGTACGTGTGTGTGTATGTGTTTTGCCTGGGAAATTCCTTAAGAAACATATTAACAACTGCACGCTGGAACAGGCCCAATTCGGTTCACAAAACGCACGATGTCCCCGGGAGGGACATCATCATCTGCTGCTGCTGCTGATGATGATAATGATGATGCTTAGGGACACATCTCGCAGGCTTCCTCCCAAACCTCGGGGGACGCCGAGGAAGGAGCAGGCGGACTCACCTCGCGGCGGGCGTGCGGGGCAGGGAGGCGGGAGGAGGGAGGCGGAGGCGGGAGCCGGGCCGGGGAGGGCGGCGGGGAGCGGGGAACGATCGCGGCGGGGCCGGCGGCGGCAGCGGAGCGGACGCGCAGCCCCGACCGCGAAGCTCCGAGCGGGCCAGCTTCTGCTGGGGCGTCTCCCGCTCTGCAGGGGACTTTCTGCCCCTCCGCCCGCGGCCCTCGCTGCGAGCCGTGACACCCCCGGGGCTCCCCCCGGCCCTAGGTGGAGGCCGAGCAGGGCGGAGGGTGCATCGCGGCACCCCCAGAGCTCCGCCGCGTCTCCCGGGGCAGAGGCGAGGTGGGCAGGGAGGCGGGGGAAGCGGGCGGCCGGGCCTGATGGGGAAGCGCAAAGCAGAGAGATGCTTCTCCCAAAGCAGCAAAGCCAGGCTGGGGAGGGCTCTGGGCATCCCCGGCAGGTTACGGAAGGGTGGTTACTTCCACCCTGCCCAAAGCTTTCCCCATCCCCATCCCCATCCCCATCCCCATCCCCATCCCCATTCCCATCCGTGTCCTGCCCGCCACGTGTACATCTGCAGAGTTGGACAGTCACGCTGTAATATTGTTTGTTCTTTTATTTCTAAAGCACCATGGTGGACCTTGCTGAAATTTTGCAGAAATATGATAGCTTGCCTAAAAGTATGTAATTTCAGATGAGTTTGTTTGGTCTAAACAAAATTTTGAATTATTAAAACAGGTTTATTTTATAAAGGTGTTTTGTCCTGATGCCCTTCATATCACCTTTGGGAAAATCCTTCAGTAAAGTACAAGGCCTACCACCCCCTAATGCATCTCTTCAAAACCGGCTGTGTGGTTGATATTGTTGGGTTTAGCTTTACAGAAAATACAAAGACATTCTCCAGCTTCAGAAGAGCGAACGTTAATCTTCACCAAGTAAACTGCACGTATGTTACTTCTGTGAGGTTACACCAGTGACAAGGATAGATGTTTTACTAAGAAATTCAGTGTATAGCTACACTACAGAAGCCAGAAACCTTTAGCAAATATGTTTTTACAGTTGATTTGCTTTTATAAATAGTTTATATAGCTTTTCCAATTGCAAATCTCCTCCAGTCTTGACATTTTATTTCAGCCATTGGAAGACAATATTCATTAAAAGAACCGCAGCTGTTTTGCAGGCAGTCTCAACTCATTATTTCTAATTAATATCCTTCTATATGCAGACATATAAAAAAATCTTTTTTCTTTGTCCTAGTGTTTATGGCAGTGATGTGCCAGACTGCCAGTAAATTTGAAACCTGAGGAGTTTGTTTTTAGAATCTCCAGTGGAGATCAAAGTTACAATAGTCACTCTCTCACTGAAATCTTTTGCCTGTATCAGGCTTATTGGTAGAATAGTTGCTATAAGTACTGAGCAATATCTTTTTCATGAAAGTTGGACTTTTATAACAGCAAAATAAATTAATGCTGTCCAAAAATAAGACAGAAAAGTTTCCCCATACTGGGGAGCAATATACTTCAGCAAACACTGGCTGTAAAACAAAGAAATATTCTCTTTCCCCAGCTCCCACAGACATGGTTTTCCTCTGATACCTTGGGAGGGAAGCTGAGCTACAGCTATTTCCGGACTTATAGGACTTTGGAGGGATCATTGTCCCTCAGTAAGCTAAATCTTTCTAGAGAGCACTTATTCACGTATGCAACTCACACATAGTCATTAGCACAGTATTTATGCATGACATTGCCTTGACTGTCAGTGTCACCCTTACACAGGTAAGAGCTTGATTTTCCACCTACATCATTCTAACACTGCTGTACTTCAGTGAACCCCTTAATTTTGGGGAAAGCATACAGAAAAAGGCTAGAGAAGTTTAGAATATATCCAGTATGAACCATCATCCCCATTGTGAAAGTGTGATCATAGCAATGCTTTGTAAAAAGTTCAGAATGGATAAAAAGGCACTCATTTGAAAGGATTCAAGCAACCCTTAGGCTTTCTAATCCTTCCTGCTTCATCAAATTAGTTCTTAACCTTCCTCACTTTCTAAAGCTAAAGGATAAACATATTTTGAAAGCCTTTCAGACATATTTATATGATTTTTCCAATAAACATAATATAATGCTGATTAAGGCATAATAAAGTATCATGCATGTGTGCAAAGCATCAGCCCTTGATCTGTGACAGTCTTCCCTTCTGAAGATGTATATATCTTTAATTTTTTATGTAGAAGTTTTTGGCTAGAAGTTAATCAGATAATTGTGACAGTTTTATATGAATTTTGACCTGTTCCAAAAACACTCCAGAGGACATCCCACACTGTTGGGTGAAAATAGCTCATATGACTTTTTTTTTTCCCTCCACCTTAACATTGACAGGCTGCTGCTGAATAACAGTAAATCTCCAATTCCAATTTGACTTACATGTGCAAAGCCTCTTGTCTGTCATGCCTGTGTCCCAACCACAGCACCTGCTGTAGTACAGTCCTGTGAGCTTCACCAAACACTTCCCGTATTGGAAGTATCATATCATGTCATTCGGTGACTCTGAAACACATCTCTGATGTTGGCAGAAGGCCATGTTGCTTTTCAAACCCTCTTGCTTCTCCCAACCCTGGAAAATGTGTTTGAAAAAAATGTTAAGAGCTATAGAGTTTTCCATTTTCATTTTAAGCAACTCTGAGTCCATGCGCTCAATTTCTATTTAAGGGAGTGTAAAATACCCCCAAGTCAATGTCCCCGACAGTTGACTCTTCTTGGATTTCAATTATGTCATCGGAGACTGTAGGGCTGGGCACAAGGAGGAGCTGAGGAATGACTGAATGAAACAGACCCGCTGGTCCTCTTCCAGGGCTGGTGGGAAAGATGCTAAACATCTTGATACACTTTGTCCTCTCCTACTGGTCAAAGGACACGTAGAGTTCTCTGCCAGCGGCAGCCTTTCCTTCTGTAAATCTTGTAAAGCCTTCCTTAAGACTTTATTTTTCAGTACCAGCCTGGCCATCTTCTAACACTCATGCTGCCAAATAATCCTATGCAATTGCTGGATTTATGTGGTGCGAAAAGAACCTATAAGCAAGGTTATTAAATGAAAAGCACTGCTCGGTTATTTTTCAGCATGTCATTATTTTTTCAGAGGAACTAGTCAAAAACGTAACTATTTATTGCTAAATCCAAAGAATTTACTTATATGCTGTGGGCAATCTGCTGAATACAACAGACCACACTGTGCTATGTACACAAATTTAAGACAGCATTTAACGATCCCTGCTTATTCCATTCCTAAGAGAGATGAGCAGTCTGTGAAAGCCTCCCCAGCCTGCTGGTCAAGAAGTTGCTCTTCAACTTGCTTTCCCTACCCACCTGCCATAAAATGGGTTCAGGGGATTAAAAAACGTTTTAGTTATTTCTAAATTTTAGCTGCAATTGTGGAGTATTTGACAGGGAAAAAGGCTGGTGGAAGTACTGAATCTGTTTTTTCCACATAGGTTTAGGGTACATAGCTGTAACAATGAAAGACAAAATTCTTTATAAGAATGAAACAAAATTTGAAATAGGTGTGGTGCTGGGTGAGTTTGCACTAATTTACAATGGGGAAATGATCTCTTACTTCTTTGTAATGCTCTTCTGGGTCGATTTTGCAGATTATGGATATGACACAGCAGAATTTATAAATAAAATTAACTGATTTTATAGTTTCCACAGAAATATCATCAAGTAGAAATCAACTACAGATGTCTGAGTTTCCAGATTTTTAAGAGGTGACTTTTCAAGAGGAGACTTTTCATTATTAGGCCTGCAATGTTATCAAAATGACCACAGAGGACATTACAGAAAAAAAAAAACAATGTGTGTGCACACACATTCTTCCACAGCATGCAATGTGTGCATATACAGGCATCTGTACATTGCTACTGTAACACCTCTGGCCTTGGAGCTTTCTTTCAGCTGTTGTAAGGTAGTCAGAAGTTAACAGTGACTATCAATTTGCCTGTTGCTTGCTGCTCCAAAATATTTTCCTTTGATTTCTGCTATTCGTTCTCTTTACCTGTCAATCAAATGTAAGTTTCTCCTTGATCTTAGCAGTCTTCTTGATGTGGCCCTCATGAGGGCCTGAGCATTTTTGTGCTCTGGTATCTGAACCTGTTCCGTCTGTCAAGAACGGTTCCACGCCCTAACCTATGCCGTTGCTGAAGCTGGAATACTATCCCCTTTAGGGTCCTTGCTTTAAATCTCTACTTGTCCTGAGACATTGCTACAAACAGCAGACCATGTTCACAAATTACCATAAGCATTTAGAGTTCACCTTTTTTTTTTTTTCTTCTTTGTCTTAATGATTTTTCTCCTTTTACATGGCTACAGAATATGGTTAAATGGCACCAGATCCAACTGGTATATACCTCCTCGGGAGCATATTTAGTCCATTAGTGACTACCTAAGCTTTCCCTCAAAACAGTCAGAGATGCCTTTTTGTTTCAACTTAGAATACAATCAAATGTTAAAATTTTGCATGGAAGAAAAGAAACTGGCTGGTTCTGCTCTCGATTATGTAGACACTTGTTTTTTTCATCTAGCAGTTTCAATACTTAAGAATAACTGTAGGCTAAATAAAATGCACGAGAAATTGATAACAACCCCTTATACCAAGGAAATATCCATGTAGAGTATGTATTCTTTTTCTTTGTCCTAAGATATTTCTTCTCATATCTAAAGCACACTTTTGATTTATCTCTTAAAGAAATGCACATCCAAAATTAAAGGACAGTGTACTGTGTTATCATCTTTGAATACCTCGTTACATTACAATGGCCAGGCAACTTTCCATCTGTAGTTTTGCAAAGAGGTTCCTGGCTGACCCAAAAGCTATGTTTTATCGTTGCTGGTCTCCAAGAGCTTAGCCAGGTAAAGTAGTGCAGCTTGAGTTACTTCATCCACAAAACTCCTTTTGAAGTCTTGCCAGCTGCCTCCTTTTGTTTTGAATGATTTGGCAGACATTAGGGAAAAAATAAAATCTTGGCTATACCGCAAAACATGTCCACCTCTTCTTTGCTGCAAGAATACTGTCCCTGTCACTCACATCGAAGAAAATTGCTAGCACTGTACTTACAAACTTGCTGTGCTGAGATTTTCTGGGTGGTATTCAGTTAGCATTGCTGACTGGATCCATGGGGCACCAGGTCAAAGGAAAATCTGCTTAGTACTTTAGAAAAAACCCTCATTACTCAAGGAATCAAAGTAGTACGTTGCGCATTGCAACAGCATGGATTATATCTGTATGAAATTGTAACCTCCATTTTGTCTTGTAAACTCCCCTGCAGCTTAGGGCTTCCATTTTGGATTGTGTACTGCAGTTATGTCTAACTTCTGTAACTGAATTTCTTCTCTTCATCTTGTATGATCTTGATAAAATACACAGTCTGTGACATATTAAAGTCTGATCATAACAGCGTTTCTTTTAATGTAGTCGTGAGCAACACTAATGCCTGTAATAGGGTGAAACAGAACTGAAATAGAGTAGGAGAAACCTCACAGGGATAGCAGACCATATGCCTCCTGTTTGGAAATGCCACGCTCCAGCAGTTACCTACTGACTACATCCCCTGCTGAGCACAGTGCTGGTAGGAGAGGAGAAGCAGCAATGACTTTACAGACCTCCTAGGTAATCTTCAGGGTGGAGAGCACTAAAAAAACCTGTGTCATCTCTCAGACACTGATTATGTTATAGCAGTTATGAAATAGAAAAGAGAAGAGAAAAATTCATCCCTTGGGATTAGTTTTATCCTGATAGTTTCTGCCCAAAGGTGGACTGTGCATGGGAATGAAGACAGCAGAGACTGTCAGATACAGAAGGAAAAAAGCAAAATAGGAAATAAAAGTGTGAGCAAACAACAAAATCTGCACACAGATTTCGAAGTAAGTTGGGATGCTTTTCACCTCATTTTACAAGCAAGAACCCAGGCGCAAAGTTTAGTTGTAGTTTAACTTTCCAATTCCCTCATTCTCTATTAATAGAGGTGCCTGATAAGAGATGTCAGAGGTGCAGAAAAACTTCCAGATGAAGAGTAATTAAAACAGCCTGGGACTTCTTTATTTAGAAAGTAAAGAAATAGGAGATGCTCAGGTGGAGAGATTCAAAGTAATGAATAGCTAAATGGAGGCAGATAGAGCTAAAAGAGTTCCAATTTCCATGAAAGAAGAGGGCATCCTTTCAAAGTATATTAAGAAAACCCCCTCCAAATCAGTAAAAACAATTACATTTCTACAAGTTTTGTCAACCACTAGAGCTTGTCATTACAAGGTACCATTAAGGTAAAAAGACTTGGAAAAATTCAAAAGAGAAGTATGGATGAAAGACTTCCTGACTTTTAAATGCAAAAGAATGGGAAAAAAACAAGCCTAGCCACTAGAAAATAAAACTTCTGCTTGAAAACAGACACTAAAATTTACCCTAATGTCTACAGGAAGAAATTTTTCCTAAAGCTATGCTATTTGCTAGCTATCTATCTACCACAAGGGTTTTTGTTACAGACAGCATTTGATGTTAGCTACAGTCAGAAATGAGGGTCTTGCTCAATGGACCGCTGCATAATGTTGCTCGTGTTGCACCTCCCAGGAAGATGAATTAGGTTTTGTAGTTCAGAAAAGACTTCTAATTTTTTTTTTCTTTTTTTTTTTCTTTTTTCTGGAAACTAGTTATCACGTCTTTGCCCTGTGCTGGGAAAGGGATGGACAGTTATGTGATATGGGAACAGCTTTCCTGATGGCTTTTCTGGCCAGTAGTTATTTCATCCAGATAAGTCTGCTATCTTTTAAATGTGCCTGTCTTCTTTACAGTCTGTCTATTGCTCACAGGTAACTTCTTTGTTACTCGTTAACTGCTTCTGGATTTCTCTTCCTTCCTAACTACAGCTCAAAAGAGCCATTTCTGGCATACCTCAGTCTAAAGGATTAATATTGCACTAAACGTTGTTTGATCTGTATTTCATCCCATATTTTAGAAACAAAATTTTCCTGCTCTTTTACTTGCTCACCCACTCAGCTGCAGTGAGAAACTTTTCGTGCAAGCTCGGAGTGTCAACTGGTCGCCAAATAAAACAAATGAACTGTCTCATTAATAAGTTGTGTGTGTATGTGCTTTTAACTATTGTTTTTTTGCTAAAGTCCAAATAAGACATTAAAACTATCTTGAGATATCTACAAACCACCAGAATGAAAATAAAATGCTATTCCTAAGCTTTCCTCTTCACGTGAGTGATAACAGGTGAAAAGAGATAAAAAAGGGGAGCAGGTCCCTACTCTGTATGGGGAGTTCTCTGTGTGGGTACAACTCTAGGAACTGCAGAGACTCACACAAGCACAAGCTCATCACAGATAAATAAAATTACCCCCAAAAATTACCCAGAAGAAACTGCTCACAACTTCAAATTAAATGCAGGCTTTGTATTCTTATTTATTATTTGTACTCCATAATTAATTGCACAATAATAATGACCTCTTTTTAGCTTCATGAACACTAAGAATTATGTTCATCATCTGAAAATTAGTGTCTGAACCTTAGGAAATTGTTCATAAAGTAAAAGCATAAAAGATCAAAAGAAATTATCAAACAGAATGGAAAATATTGAGATAATAGCGTTTTGCAGTAATATTTTTCAAGGTTTCTTTCAGCTGATCACTACGTGCAACAGTGGGTAGAACCAAAGAAAGTGAGGTTCAGAAAGTGTTCCAGTCAGGGAAAAAAATCTTAGATATTTATGAAGTTATATAATTTCCCAGTTCTCATACATAGTCAATAAATCCGTGTCTCTCACTGCTTAACATCACTTTGTATAGGTCCATTCTGTTTGATATCAGAGACAGCAATAAGAGAGTATCAGCAATCCACCCTCTGCAAGAGACTTTCTGATTGACCTATGAAAAGGACAGAAAGTTCAACAGTTTACCATTCAGAGAATAAGTTATTCTCATAGAGATTTATTCCTTTTTCTATTCATGCTATGTGGTAGTAAGCCTACATAATCAGCAAAATATAAATAGTAAAGGATTTATAAAAGCATAATTTAAGATTTTCTGAAATACTGTCTGCGTTATTCCATGAAAGCTGGATCTAGTGAACGCTGGAACTGAGAGCTGGTCATAGAATGATGTTTAGATGGTTGTGAAAACACATCTTTTCCTCAAAGGGAAATGTTAATTAACATATCTACTGTTCATACAGAAATGAATTACCATTTCCTTCTTTTCTCTTTTTTCTCTTTTCTTTTCTTTTCTTTTCTTTTCTTTTCTTTTCTTTTCTTTTCTTTTCTTTTCTTTTCTTTTCTTTTCTTTTCTTTTCTTTTCTTTTCTTTTCTTTTCTTTTCTTTTCTTTTCTTTTCTTTTCTTTTCTTTTCTTTTCTTTTCTTTTCTTTTCTTTTCTTTTCTTTTCTTTTCTTTTCTTTTCTTTTCTTTTCTTTCCTTTCCTTTCCTTTCCTTTCCTTGTCTTTTCTCTTTCCTTTCCTTTCCTTTTCTTTTCTCTTTCCTTTCCTTTCCTTTCCTCTCCTTTCCTTCTCTTTTCTTTCTGGCTTCAGCTATTAGTTATGATTAGGAAGAAAAGGAAAATGCAAAACATTATCTGGAGGTGTAAATCCAAGGTTAAAGCACAAAAGGTTGTAAAGAAATACAAAAAACCCAAAATGCCCCCAAAGAAAAGCACACAAGAAAAAGAAAGTAGCATTTATCAAGACTCATCTCTCCAAAGAAACTTCTAAAATGTATCCAGTAAAAGTTAGTCATAAAAATCACTGTCTTTTTAAAATACCAATTTTATGTTCATGAAAGTGACTGTCATCTGCCAGCACTGTGTTCTCAAATATCTTTGTATCTACATTGAAAAATGTGAAAATGGTCAAGTATCCAGAAAAAAACAGATCAGTTAGGATAGGGTTCTTTGAAGTTAAAAGGGACCATAATCCAAGTGTCATTGTGGACAATATACACTATATGTTTTGGAGAAGACTTGGAGAAACAGAAAGGAGAAAAATCCTGTTAGCAGCAGAACTATGTAGCTTATCGGATTTGGGTATCTGACACCTCACAGGGGAATTCTGCAGTGTTGTAACACCAGATTCACTTCTCTCCTCTTTGAGAAATAAAATACCAAGAGACTACTAGGGCTTATTTATTCCTTTAGGAATTACAGCTGTTATCTTCAAGTTTCCTGGAAGATGTGAAGGTTGAAGAAGAACCACCTATCATTAGCTAACCAAAATACAATCACATAAACACCCCCAACCCCCCCCCCCCCAAAAAAAAAATTAGGACTGGGAAAACCTCTCTTTTAGGCTGCAGTTGAATGCTTCCTTGGTAGGTTGGAGTGTGTTGGAATTCGACACTGCAGGAATGCAAGCAGAAATGAGTTCTATGGGCTTTTTAGCTTGTATCACTATATAACTCTAAGATGTTAAAAATGACTGGCTGGTTACAATGTGCTGCTGTCGTATCAGTCATACTTAAGTTGGATTGTGAAAATAATACAATGAATTAAAATAATTTTTAACAGCTGCTTTGTAAAGGTATACAAAATGCCAGTTCTCAAATAATTTTATTTAGATTATAAGTGTCAAGCACTCTGCTAAAAGAGAAATACTAGGAGGAAGAAAAGTCATGGATTTCAACAAAGAAGGGATGGTTAAAGACAATCTACCTGTGATTTTCTCCAAATTGTGCTTTTTGTCATTTATAATCTAGTAGCATCTGGAAATCTCAGATCACTCATGCTTCCTGTATTTGTCTTATGCTTATCACATCTTAGATGTTCCTGTCTTTTTAAGTGGGGCATTAGATCGGATACAATGCTAAGGTCTCTAGGAAATGTTTAAGTGTTTAAGGTTAGTGATGGATGACTTTGGAGAAGATGCAAAGAGTAACTGGTGAACATGGTAATACAATCTGCACTGCATGTCTGAAACATTCCCATTATAAATGGCTGTATTGGAGAGTAAAACATAGAAAATTATTGCAACAGCAACTTAAGTCTTTTACGTATAAGAAATTGCTCATTACTTCAAATAACTACTCACTTTTTTTTTTCTGTGTCAACAACTTTTATTTTTGTGCCAAGATATTTTTCTTTAGTTTTAACAGAGGAAATATAGGTTCATTTGAAATTGCCCAAGTGCATAAAAACTTTTAACAATTTGCAAAGTACCTACATGGTTTAAAGCCAAAAAATTAAATTGTCAGTGACATGTTTTCAAGGAATAACTGACTCTAAAATTCTTGCTCGAATGGAAATTATTTTTATTGCCTAAAAGTTTCTATTACCCTTGCTTTTTTCTTTTTAAAGTCAGTATTCATCTCATAAAAAGTGCCAAATTATGAGGCTTAGAGACTGAAATTTTGCATTATCCGAGGAATGGGGACAGCACAGTACAAGAGTCCACATGTGGCGTCATCAATGTGTTTTAAATCTGACCAAAAGGTCATTAATCCAGACTGCCTCCATGTGCTTTTAGAACTAAGTGTCGCTCTTTGAAGAAAGTTTGCCCTAAAAACCATATTTTAGGAGTTTTGCAGATGGCTATATACCCAGTCCTTTGGCGAGGATACTTATTTGCAGTTATGAAGAAGTTTCACAATGTCGGTGCCTCCTTGGATTCAGTCTCCCTTGTTTCGAGTTATGTTTCTTATTATCATCAATTACACACCAGCATCTTACACCAAGCCGTGATGTTCCTTTCTGAGATCTCCCTACCTTCTACTGTTAAGTAAAAAAGAGCAAAAAAACCTTACATCAGCTGATCCATACTGTCTTTCAGCTTATGAATAGGCACAGCTGGAGTGTGTTTTTATAAATTTAAGTTATCTAGGTCCCACTTGCAAAGTTTAGGGTTTTTTTGCTTAAACTGTGATCATTTGGGATAATGAGTTTCTGGTCTTGAGGACTTAATTTGTGCTGGTTCAGAAGAAGATTCCTGGTAGAACTTGGCCAAAATGTATGCCTTTTTTTTCTTTGTTATATTATTTTCAAGAAGCAAAAATTAGCACAACCTGAAATGTTTTATGAAATTGTCCCAGTTTATTGGACTTTCTGCAGTGAAGGAATATCAATGTAATTGCTGAGTCTGATCTCACCGGTTTCTGTTGCCATTTCCTAAATTATTGTTTTTCACTTTTTCAAGTATAAATTAATTTTCTTTTAGAATTTTCCTTCAGTTTCAGTTTTTAATCTCAATACTTGACTCAGATTCCATTTTTGTCAGGGGGAAGGTATGCTTAACTGGAACAGAAACACAAAAATTACATGACATTTACATGATACAGCAACTACACAACAATAAGCAAAACAACAGTAATATCAAAATAAGAGTGATCATCTTTTCTAGTTAAGCTAGATGTAACTACTCCCTGCAACTGTCAGTGACTCTGATGTGAGCAGTCATAAGTCAGTGATTCAGAAACATCTAATTCTCAGTATTGGACCGCAGACATTGAGATTTCCTCACACTAGCAGTATATCAAAGCCAATCTCACAGCTCTTAAGACACCACTTGATTGTCCAGGCTGTTTTCTTGAAGAATGTAGGGCATCCTCTGGAAACTGGTTCTTACCCCAGAGTCAGAGAAAACATCTGAGACAAATTAGTACATCAGGAACATGCCTATTGGATAAATCATATTTGTTTGGGAATTTGGTGAAAAGGAAATATTTCGTACTATCTATAGTAATAGGATTTTGTTGCCATGCAGTAACCTTAGATGTAAGGAATTAATTGTAGTTAATTATCTCCTCTTTTATGGTAAACAATATAGTACTAGCACAGTAACAGTACTTTCAGATTTTGTTGTAAGTAGTCTACAGTAGTTTTAAAGGGCAATAAGCTAACAGAGAGAACACGTTAGATATTGTTTACTGATATCTGTGGCACCTCAACTGTTACTGGACCCACATAACGCTTTGCCATATCATAAATCACAACATTTAAGAATGTTTGCAATGTGCTAAAGGCAAACATAAAACTTTTGCCAGAACAAAATACTTAAGACTTTCTTAGATTTCGGCTTCACATGTGTCTGAACCAATGCCTCATTTACACTCACTGCTGATTTGTTTTTTGAGCCGTTTTAATTTGATAGGCTAGTAGACTGAAAAATAAGAAGATTATGTTTTTAGAGTCTGATCCTAAGCCTGTGAACTTAATGAATGAAGTCCCTTTTGCTTAAGCTAGGTTTCGGTCAGACCCTCAAATCTCGTAATAAACAGTACTAACAAAATCTTAATCTTGTCTAGTGCTTTCCCTCTTTTCTCTGTGCTCTTTATTGCAAATTAAATCCCCATCTCTCTTCTCACTGCTCTTTAAGGTATGAGTCTGAAGTAACTGAAATCAATGGGGAAAAAGACATTTTGGCATTGTACCATTCATAATGCTGCCAACATAATTAAACTAGTCTTAGGAGACACAAAAATATGGGTCTAACAGAGTGTGGTAGACTCAGTGGGCATCTTACACAGGGAAGACAAGAGTACATTGAAGGCAGTACACATGGGCCCGTAAGGGAAAACCAAGAATATTGTGAGAAGAGCGTGGTGATACAGGAGGCATGGGGAGCTGAGCAATTATTGGACTAAAGACAGTGAAGAAGGCTTGTGTCTGAAATATCCTGACACACTCAGCTATCCTTCTCCTTTATTTGGGTTTCAGTGTTGCCCCTGAAGGCTTTCAGAATTAAGTTGAATTTCTGCATTTGCCTTCAGGACATCCTGAGCCTTCAGTCCTGTAAATGGATTTAATTAAGACAATAACACGTTTCTTAACCCTATCTCCTATGCAAATGAGCTTCTGCCTAACACAGTTTCCCTTTCATTATGTTAAGGTATTTTTTGAGTATCCTACCCAGCTGGGTGGACACCTTTCATTATATTGCTTTGTTGACTGTAAACAAATTAATACATGCTATGCAAACATGCCTTTTCCTGGCAGAAGTAATGGTGGTGCCAATTTGCACTGCCTCTGCATCCTTGTGAGCCTAAGTATGTAAGTCTGTACAACATGACTTCTGAAATGTCATAAAACATAAATGAGAGCAATGAATGGGACTCATTAACGTGTCTTAAAATAAATTATGTAAAAAACATTGCTGCAACTGGGCATATTATCCTGGGAATATCGGACACAAATCAAATGCCTTCGGTTTTGCTGACTTCAAAGGAATGTGTTTATAAAAGGAAGTAAACAAATCTTCTCTTAGATACACTAAATTCTTCTGTCAAGATAATTTAACAAAATACAGTAATTGCTTGTTTTCCCTGCTAGATCTTTTTATTCTGTTTAAATAACAAAACCACTTATGTTCAATAAAATGCATTTCACACCTTGTCTTTCCATGCTTGAAACTAGCCAGTGTGAAGGACAGTTTGTGTAATCCAGTAGGAATGAAAAAAGACAGACACCCATAATCCCAGAAAGTCTAGTTAATCTCTGCTCTTCATGGTAGGGATCGATCAGACGCAGCTGGAATAGCCCCCTGAAGTTTGTGTGAAGTTGTTGAACAAGGCAGTAGGTTTGTTGATGTGGTTAGCAATCTCCCCTCCGGAAAAAAAAAATTAAAAAAATTAAACCCTCTGATCTTCTGGAGTGGAGCCCATTATAAGCTACAATAATCATCCACTTCTTTTAGCACCTCCCCGAGCAATACAAACATGGGTGTCATCTTATGTTAAGTCTTTCACGTGATATTTAGGTTCAACATTTTAATTTAAGAGTTGCTGCTAGTATAGAACAGTCAGCAAGTACTAAAGTAAAGATGAACATACACAAATTAAGGAAAACAGGGATGATGAAATATATATCATTTAGACATGATGTCTCCTTGAAAGAAGGAGCAGATACTATACACAAAGAACAGTGTACTGTGGTTTTCTACTGCAAATGTTGTTTATGGTTTTTTGTAACTCTCCCATGCCTGCGTGAAATTTGGTCAGACATAGTGCCTTCCTCGTTAAACTATCACAAAGCAACAGAATGAACTGTGGTTCCTGTAACATCTGAAAGTAACAGAGCAACTATTATATGACCTCATTAACAGCTTGTGCATAACCTTGGCCATTACAACTTGTTTTAGTAAAAGAGGGAATATTGGGAGAGCCACTGGACTTTGTCCATAATCTTTTAGCAAATGTGCAGTACAAATTCCCAACTTATTCTCTGCTGGACAGCCATCAAGGATAAGCAGAAGAGACCATAACTTCAATCCTTATACCAATGAGAGACCCTCTAATACAGACTCATTGTATGAGTATCCACTTACAAAAGCTACAGGAAGTTTTTGTTCAATTTTTATATTTGTTTTAAACTGTCTGCAAACAAAGACAAGCAGCTGGTTTACATTGTTTTATTTGTATCACATTATCTGACAAAAATGTTGATGAGATCAAGTTTTGGGACACTCTACTGTGAGTTATGCTCAGTCTGGATTTAAGGACAATATATGTTTATATCCCCCTTCCTATGCACTTATGAATAATACTTCAGGATTCCATTATGAGCTATGTAAGTCCTGAATGTGAGCAGTGAACATTAATAAATTACCACATTTTAAAAAACCTCAAACCCAACATGTTTTCCTGGCCCTGCCCTGCTAGCTGCACCTGTGTTGGGCTGGTTGGATGAACCATTAGCTAAGCCAGTTACCAGGAAGGCAGATTTGTCACCCAGCCTTAAATTATAAGCAATAGTCTGTTAGATAAGATGCAATAAACTACACATTGGAAAACACCACAGTGACGATTAAAAGCAAACATGGACCCAGTCCTAATGGAGAAAGGCTGATGACACAGGCAGCTTGTCGTACTGCATTCCAGCAGTTAGAAATTTAATGATTAAAATGTGTCAAGGGGCTGGTAGAGCTGTAGGTCTGGGTCTTACTGACAGATAGAGCCCACTTCAGATATTCAGCAAGGGCCCACTTTAAGCATGTGAACTCTAAGATCAGCCGCTTTAAAGCGTGATAGAGGAAGAGTAGATGTGACATACTCCAGCCAAATAAGAGGAAAATGTCAATGACTGTCTGAGGAGAAGCATCTTTGGGGATAACATCATTGTTCATCTCATTGCTCTTATCTAAAGGAGTAGCTGGGTTTTTTCCATGAGCTGAAGAAGGATCAGTGTGTATGGTCATTAATTATGAGATGATTACAAGCCATTTATTGTAGCAACAGAAAGCAAGTGCAGTCAAAGGGGTACTAGAAAGATATTAGCAGTGTAAGGGGTTTAATAACCTTTGCACAATGGGACGTTGTACCTCCATTCTTCCAGACGCAGACACCACAACAGCAACCTATTGCAGGACACAGGTAGTGAGCAGCACACCGAGCAGCAGCTTCTGTGGGGGCAAAATTCGGTGGCCGTCTCATTAAGCTGTCTCTTCACTCATTAGCCATGTTGATTTGTCTTTTATGAACCTGCCTGCTAATTTCTAGTTTTATGCCATAAAAAACCAGTTTCAGTCTTTACACTTGAAGGAAGGGTGATGTAGGAGTGTGGTGTTTATTCTGCTTGTGTGAAGAATTAATTTCTCTGGGTTTACATTTCTGCTGGGGCAGTGTTATCAATAGGTAGTTGCAGAGGACTGCTTACTTTATGATTATAGCTGTTTAAAAATTGTCAAGGATGACGAAAGCTTGGAAAGAAAGTTCTTTTATTTAAGATAGTATGATAATAATTTCATAATTAAATATGCAATTTTTTAGCAAGAATTTTTTTTTTTTTTTTTTTTTTTTTCTCCTGGAAGTATTTCAGTTTTCCTTTTGAATACAATGAGGCATGGTTTTTTGTTGGCTCAGCGAATTCCCTGTAAATATGACCCTCCATACACCATACTGATCTGAAATTAGGCAACTCATTGAATTAACATTTAAATTTTCTTTGGAATTTTGCTTATAGACTAAATCCTTAAACCCAGAAAAAATGTACACTTGTCTTAAAATTATTTTATTTGATTAGTGAGTTGGACTACATCTTAAAAGATACTGTTTTTAAAAAGAAACTAAGAAAAGGAAAGCTACAGAGTAGTAAAATGTAATCAAATTATCCAGAATGTCAAAAACTCTCCTCCATGATCAGAGGAAATAACTCTGTCCATTCAGCTCTTCTCTGAGAAGAAATCTGGGTAAATAAATGGCCTTTGTAACATGACCAAAAGTCAACAACATTCAAGCTCTCTCTCAAACCCACCAATGTTTGTGTCTAGGAGGGCATCGTTAGGGCAATTACTTGATTAAACAGCCAGTCCATTTTGTTTATTTGTTACACTCCTCTGAGGAGCACAGTTCACTCTCACGGGAGCATTTGTGTATCCAGTAAATAGAAGCAGGTTAATTACATGCCTTAAAATCACAAGCCAGAAAACGCTATCCCTTTGTTTTCTGCTAACCCAGAAGCAGGAGCAGAGCTGGAGAAGGCTTGTGTGCTGGGGGTAGGCCCGGCGTGGCTCTAAAGCTCCATGGCTCTCCTGAGGATCTAGCTCTCTTTTCTTGCACAGTTGGGGACAGATTTGCACAATATGAATATTATTAGACAGGTACAGAGTTTATTTATAACAGCTAGAGATTATTACTGCTCATTACTTCTGAGAGATCGCAGGAAGAATTTTTTCGTGTTCCTCAATACATCGGCCACTCTTATTGGTATTTACACACCTCTTTTTTTTTCCTGCCCTAAGATTAATTTACCTTAGAAGAAGATTTGCTTTCATTTCAGGTTATTTTGTCCATCTATTTTTACTTTAAAAAATCCCTTATCATTTAAACCAAATCTCTGGCAATCAGCACCGAGCACAAATACTTTCTCTAGGGGACGTTGGAGGGTTTTTTCAGGATCATGTTACCAGGGGCTTTGTCAATACCAGTCCTAAAGAGGAGTCTCCAAGAAGCCAGAAGCATGGCATATTTCCAGCTCTGCTTGCCTCCAGTCTACACAGACAACTCCTAGGCAGCAGGTATAATGATTGCAGAAACGCTTGCAGGCAGCCTACAGATACGGTATGCAGGTGTGTCTGAGAGCGTCCAAACTGCCTAATGCTGAGCTAATAGCATGTCAACAGCATACTGAACCACTAACTATGCTTCAGAGATGGTGTCTCGTTTTGCTACGGAAGCAATACCTGGAGCCACGTTGCCATGTTCACTATCTTGGCATCTTTCAAAATACAATGTAAAAATACCTACTGTGGTTTGGGGATTTTTTTCCTATCTTGTTTCTTTCATGTCTTTCATTCTTGTCTTCCTCCTCTCTTACACACCTAGAACATCAGCCAGAGAAGGCCTCTGCCCAACCACCGCTCCCTCCTGAGTAGACTCACAATATGTCTGTATTTCTTGGCTATAACATGGCTTGAGATTTTGACAGGAGTATCACTCCTTACATGTAACTGAAATGAGGGTAGCTGTCTGATCTTGGTCTGACTTCAACTATAGCAATACTATGACTACTGTTTTATATATGCATATATGCATAACGTGTCTAGTCTAAAGGCCTAGAACAATGAAGTCTTTGTTACTTCATTTTCCCTAGATCTCACATTAAAGTGACCTGTATCAAAACTGTTAACAGCCTGTGGTAGTAGAATATTTGTATTTTTGCAAAATTGCACATCCCAAAGTCTAAACTGGGTGTGATTAGTATAAATCCATAAATCACTGAAATATTTGGAATTAAATAAGATTTAAAAAATTTATACGTGGCTGTGATATATTTCTGTTTCACTGTTCAAAGTTATATTTTCAAAGATGTAGAGAAAGGAAATGCATAATTCCTTTCTTCAGTATAGAAGCAAAAAACTTCTAGAGTGGATCTAGATGATTCCAGTTTTGATTAGACACCTGTTACAATGCTGGAGTGATTCTGTATGACGTGCATAATAAGGCATATCACACAGTTTTACAGTGTTCTCTGCTCATGCTAAATCTGATGCTTCTGCCTTATTTTTTGTAAACAGAATGAGGGTTATGTGTATAGTATATTAGATGTGATCCACCTGTGTTTTGACTGTGGAGGTTCTTTCTAAACAGGGCTTGCACTGAAAACAGCACAGTGTTTAGCCTTCTTACTCAACCTGATTGCAAGATAAGAAGTAAGGAAGGAAGCTGAGGTGATACAGGATACAGGAGCATGTCTTCATTTAGATAAATGCTCCCTACCTCAGTGTACTGCCTACATTCAGGGGGCTGGAATTTTAGTTTTGGTAAACTGAGGACAACGAGGAACGAATTAGATGTGCACTGTCTGCTTATATTTTGCTACTTTGCTGTGAGCTGCAGGTCTCTTAAATTAACTTACATTTTCCCATTAACACCTTTTCTTTCATTTTTGTTAGGAAATTGCTCATCTTTTGGTAGCCAAAAGGTGACTGTAACATCTTTCTATCCCAATATTTCCCCACAGTTGCAATACTTTGGATCCAATAACAATACCTGCTCTGTTGTTTCAGTCTGAATTTAATGATTCATTAATTCCTCAACATAACTATATAATTGTCTTAATAGCATATGATATCCATCTTTATTGAATGCAGTAAATACTTCATGCTGAAAGTTAATTTTCTACTTTATTCCTGTAGAACCATAAGTAAACCAGTAGAAATAGCCTGGCAGTAAGCTAATGCTCAGGATAAAAAACAGTGCAAAACCCAGGACCAATATGATTGTATTTATTCAGTTATCTTTTTGTCGTATGTTCAGTTTATCTTTTTAGAACCTTGAAACTCTTCCTTTCAGCCTTTTTAGTTTAGGAGGTATACTTTTCTCCTGGAAAAGAGTGGAGAGGAAACCAAAATGAATGTCAAGTTGTTAAATAACAAAAAAGTACTGTAGGCTGGCAGGCCAGCAGCTCGCCAGGCCAGCCCTGAGTAGTTATACAATCTCACCACATCAGTGTGTATTTAGTCATTCAAATGCTTTGATCAAAAGGAGAAAATCCTTATAGAATCTCTTCTGCTAAAAAAAAAAAAAAAAAAAAAAAAGGAAAGCAATGGTTGATCATTAATTGAAGAACAAGAATGAATTAAAGCACTAAATTAAAAATTGCTAGGTCTTACTAAACAGGTATATTGCCATTTAAGTTGTTGGCAGACCCTCTATTGTAATACAACTTTTTACCGCAGGGGTAAGAGTCTTTGTAGGAGACAAGAGATTTTCAGCTCTGATGCCAGACAGTGAAATGACTACCACAGGAACTAGGAGCCATCATTTCTTTGACCTTGCTCTATTTAACACAAGCACATTGCAGCATGTAGATATGATGAAGTAAAATCTGCCAGACAAAACAATTTTACTTCACGAACAATTTCCACTTCGGGGAGATGATAAGAAGAAGAAAACCCATGTGGCAGATGCCACTCCTGTCTCCCAGAGTATTACTAGGAGGCACTGAGAAACCATGCTAATGGAAGCACAATTGTAACCCTTATACAAAGGGCTAGACAAGAAATACCTGTCTGATAATAAAAGCTACTAGACACCAAAGCGACTGATTTGCCTTAAAAGTAGAGTTCTCTAGAACTTGAAATGATCATGTCTTGCTGTTTTCCGGTCTTTAAGAGAAGGCAAAAACCAGCATGATGTGAGTGAAACCTGCTTACCCACCCCTTGTCCTTTTTGATAGAACTGCCAGATTGTTAGTCTTTGGCTAATGCTGTTCTTTATTTTAGTGTATCTGTCAAACAGATCTCTTGGATGAAGTAGCTACTGTTATTTAGTCTAAAGACTTGTCTTGTTTTTGTGAACTTCTGTTTCCCATACCGAAGCTGTTGGCCAGGCCAGAACACCTTGAAGACGTTTTGGAGCTGGTTCTTGGGCTGCACAGCTTCCCTGGAGATCACATATCTGCAATGTTCCCAATGTTTAGAAGTAAAAACTAGACTCTGCTTGACTGCGCCTGCTTTTGGTGCTTTGATACCGTATCAGAAAATGTTGGTAAATCTCCACGTTTCTATAAAATCTTTAGTACTTAGGAGAGTGCTATAAAAGATGTGGGAGCAGGTGTGCCTTCACCTTGCTCACTAGCAGGCCAGCTATTTAGCATTTGTTTCTTTCCCTACAGTTGTGATATCTCAGTCTGACTCTTGTTCACACTCTGGTTTCTTTCAGGTGGGGAGAGATAAAAGGTGCTTAAAATGCAAGACACCAAGGTGGCAGAAAAAGAGTTAATTCCTGTGCCCAGTTTCTGCAGTAGTCCCTGTTGCTGTTGGGCAGGAGTGCTCTGCACTCTAGGTCATGTTTGCGTTGCGGCATTGCAAGCATTCCTGGCTCTGCCTTTTTTCCTTCCCATTCTGTACACCGGTATTAACGACCATCCTGCTATCCCTTGACATCTTCATGGAAATATTTCATGTCTTTTTTGTGGACAATAAGGTCTTTAAACACAGAAAAAACCTCCATCTGTGAGTGGTCTTTGACATTTGCAAACGTAGCAGTAAAGAAGGTTAAATACTTTTCAATCTCCATGTTTTCCTTATTACTCCAGAGCACATCTCTCTCCAGTTTTACTTCGCTTTAAACTGAAGAAAGCTTCTTTTAATTTAGTGCTAGCCATGTGGTATTCGAGGGAAGGTTGAGGGACAGAAAAGGGACATGTAGTACATTTATGATATACACACATAAAATAAACAGATTCCAGGAAGTTGAGAGAAATCATGCAAAGATGACATTTCCATTCCACAGCTGTGAGAAGGACCCTTTAGCTGTGAGAAAATTGTGCATTTTGGATTTTACAAACAGAAAGATAAGAGTTTGATCATCCCAAATCTTCCGTAAAATCACAGGGTTTTTTTTTTCCAGATTAAGCAATTAGATGTTCTAAGCGTTATAATCCTCAGTACTGGCAGCTAAAAAGAGTAAAAAGAGTTTCACATGTAAGTCACGTATGTCATCTTTTTTGTGTCTCCTGTAGTATTTTTTTCTTATCCTTGGGAGCTATTAAAAGCAAAAATCCTCTCTTACCCATATACCCCTACAAGAGTGCACAACTGTATAGAGTTATGAAATTGTGAGATCCTTTGCAATGTGAGACTGTCTGAATTGCATTTTGTTCCTGTAAGCCTGGCAGAAGGCATTTTCCATGCAAAATTATTTGCTCTTTTAGACTTACATACACATGTACACAACGTATACACGTGCTCCCAGTATTCATCACGAATAAGTTTAAACATGAATGTTAATTGTATTTCTAAAGAGAAGGAAACACCATCTCGGATAGCGCTGTTAAAAGATACTGATTTGTTAATAATTCCTACTACTTTCAAAGCCTGACTGTTGACTATCTTCTAAATTTGTTCTTTGAAAAATACTTCTAGAAATAAGTCAAGTGCAGTAAAACCAATTGAAATTAAGGTTTTGGCAACAGTTACTACTAAGCCCTCAACAGCCTGTGGAAAACTTCACAAATATGAAATGCATTTTATCCAAATATTTTTTAGAAAAGCTTTGTAAGTGTTTTGGATTTTCTTTACCCTCATCACTGATTTCTAAGGAATATGTGTCTAAAATGAAACAAATCTGTTTCTCCTCTTGCTTTAGCTATTTCCTGGTGCTGTGTTGGCTCTGTTTCATGATGAGCTGTTGATACTGCAAAATCTGGATTGCGGTGTGCAAAATAATTCAGTTAAAGAAGCTAAATGATTCAAATATCCCAATACTCAGCAAACTGGAGGAAACTAAGAGACCTGTTTAAAACAACTTGCTCAAGTTTCAGAAAGTTGGTACTTGTTAAAGTTCCCTGAACTCTTTTTTCTGACAATCTGAGTTATTAAGAAGCGTTAGTAGTACTTCAGCTTTTTTTCACTCTTTGGAAGTCTTTCAGCTTTTGACGTAGTTATAAATGACTTTTAAAAAGAAAATGTTTGCTTTTCTTAATTATCTTTTGCTAGGAATATGTTTTCAATGGGAATGGCATGGTACACTTTTCATATCATCAGGCAGTGTAATACACCAAGAAAGAGGACCCTAGAAAAAGCATGGTGCTCTCCTTGGAGATTCTATTTGGTAGCATTATAATATCCCATGTGTTAGGATTCATTCTAATGTAGGCAAAATGAAAACAAAATCTATGTGACTATCTCTGTTTAGACATTTGGATGAAAAAATGCTCCTGTGGTAATGGGCAGAATTGACATCTAGAAAGTTTGCTGTATTAAGAAAAAGAGAATAAAGCTGTCCTGTGTTTCATACCTTTCATAAGGATAGACAGATTGTCAATAGATTTATGACATAAAAGTCAGGAAGGAAAATTCATCTATTCATCTAAACAAAATAAAACTCTTCAATTTCAAAGAGGTAAATGAATTTTGGTTTAAGAGATGGCACCAGGTCACAGTGTACAACAAAATCATCAGCAGTGATGTTCCCTCTTGCCATAGTGCATCAACTAAGCAAAGTTACCTGATCTCCATTTGAAAAGTGTGAAGAAGACTTTATAATCAATTGTCTGGAGAAGCTAGAGGCTGGGAAGTGAAGCCAAGGTCATGCTCCATTGCAGGTGGGATTTCATGACAAGGAATGAGCCAACACACAGGGTAGTTAAGAATATAATTACTGTTATACTATGATAGGCATACTATTTATCTATAGTACATACCTTTAATAGTTAATCTCTGGGAACTGAAACGTTTCTTCATTTTGGCTTTCTAAAATGTTTATGGATTTCTGTGTAAGTAAAATACTACACTATTGTAGATTTATTTGAATTACAGTATTCAAATGACACTGCAAATCTATTCTTTTTGGCCTAGTGAGAGAAAATTTAAGAGTTAAAGTTTGGTAAAATTAGCTGATAGTTGACTTAATTGTCTCAGATTTTACTATAAATGAAGTCTTCCAAGATGAAATACATGCAAAACTGGGTTGTGTAGAACTTGATGAGGTAAAGTTAATCCATTCCTTTTTTATTGAACACAATACTCAGAGAATAACTTTTGTCTGGGTGGAATACATGTGTACACAACTGCCCAAAAAGAGCATGGTTGCAGCTACCTTGATTTGTGCTGCTGTAAACTTAAAAGACTTTACAGCAACATCAGCTAGCAAAACCCTTTTACAACGTGTCCTATGAACTGCACAGACATTTACTTACATTTACTACATAAACACTGTACTCACCAACTGGTGCAGGAAATATTTCCGTACAAATCTGATAGTGAATGAAAGTGGAGGTAAGGGAGAGATGGGTAGAAGACACTGTTCCTTTAGGATTGCAACATATGTCTAATAGGACTGTTCTTGTAGTGGCTGTGTTCATGCTTCTGGGGTCTAAAGATATTATTATACCTCAGGCTCAAATGAATAAAATATTTCTGTTACTTAGGAGAAAACATGACCACTTAAAAAACATCAACAGTATAGATTTTGCATATGCTGCCTTTCTCAGATTATTTATACTATAATCACATATATATTCTTAAACCTGAGTTGTGTGCCGCCTGGTAACATGGAATTTCCATTAACCTTTGAAATTTGCCATTTACATTTGACATAGTTCATCATTTATGCTGCACCTTAATTATAATTAGATTGATATCTAGAATGACGGAACATAAATATTTACATTTAAAGTGGTCAAGAAGTTCCAGATAGTCAGGACCAGCTCCCAAACTGTGAGAAATACTCTGTGGAAAATTCAATCCAGAGTAAGAATTAATTTTGTTCTTAATTTTCTGCCCTTTCACTTGTAATCAAATAATCTGTTGTTTTGGAACCTCCACGAGCAAAAAACTCCTTAGGATCCTCTTTCAGAGATGCTGTATCACTAAACTTCCAAGTAGAATGATATGTCCATTGGAAATGCTGTCACTTTGTGTAAGAGAGCTCCTCTCTTGTTATAAAGCACAAAATGACATCTGTTTAGCACTGACATAGTTAGAATTAGTGGTAGATAGATCTATACTAAAGACTAAACCAAGAGGATTGTCACAAGAAGTGACAGAGGAAACGTCAGAGGCTAAGTAATGCTAACCTCAACTGGACAACAAGAGTATGCAGGGAACATACTATGGCAAGGATGCAGTTTGCGTGACTGAAACAGGCCTGTGAAGAATATTATAACTATTTGCATTACTTTTATATAAAGGGTGTGCTCCACTTTCCTCTACTCCTATATGGTTACCTAACTGGATTAAAGGGATTCTTTTTTATTTTTCAGAGTAGAGGGATAAAGCAACACAAAGAATGAACAGTAATCACACAGGTAAGTCACACACATGGCTGTCCCTGTGTGACTGGAGAACCACAAACCGAACCTCATAGCTTTGAGTGTTGATGGACCAACTTCATTTTCTTCTCTACATCAGAAAGAGCAGCTCATGTTAATTTAATGTGACGGCAAGTGAAAAGAAGGAACGTTTTGAATAGAGCTTGATGCAGCAGTAGGTGGGACTGAGGACAACAGAGCAAAGCAAGGAGCTTTTTGAGACAAGCACTAAGCCAGCCTCCCAAAGGAAGTTGTGGGGTGACTGCCTTGTGAAAAAGCAGAAGACAGCAAGTGTCAGGTGACAAATATGCACATTGGATTTGTTGTTTACTCTACATTAAGGAATCGAAATATGAAGCATTCCAGTTTAAAATCAAGTGCCATCTTGAAAAGGTAGCCCTGTGTGATTGTGAACATCTATTGGCCTTAAAGCTCCAAGAAAGCTACCTCACAAGGATGTAGGCTCACGTGGTCTTGCTGAAGAAGCTGTCATGAGCACCATACATCAGAGCCTGAGACACAGACTTCATTGCACTATGTCACCAAGGTGAAGGAATGATCACAGATATCCTTAGTTGGTTATTGAAAGACAAAGGTTTTGATACTTTACTCGGAAATGACACTGGAATGGGACTGTAAGTCAAGGCCTTTCCTCTTTCTTTACAATAAAAGGGGTTGGAGTGACAGTTCTCTGCACTGCAGTGAGACTGAATGTCTTGCCCAAAATGCAAACAAGGTGGTTGAATAGAAAAAGATGCGTCCTTCCTGCTTTTTTACCTCCCTACCTTCCAGCAACTGTAATACAAAGGAAGAGCTGTGAGCTCAGTTTCTTCATGTCTCTAAGTGGTCAGAGGAATCTGACAGGAGCTATAAAATGCCTGAAGCTTAGTCGTGTGCTCAAGGAAGTTCCCTTGCCTCCTGTGTAGAATAAGAGCATAGCTTAGAGCTGCTGTGGCCTTTGGGCCTGGCCAAGAGGAAGGATAACAAGGTGGGCTGAAGCACCTTCAGATGAAAGGAGCTGAGTCCCAAGAGACTGTAAACCAGCCTGTGAGATGGAAAGTGGAAATTATCCATATGTGATTAGATGTAAAGGCATGTTAGAGAAGTTTAAACTGCCTCAGTTTGATCTATCTTATGGGGCTATCGTGCCCCTAGTAAAAGCTGTGATTTACGAAGTGATTTAAGATTTAAGAGTGAGGAAGAGACCTACACCCTTTAATTTATGCTTCCTCGTGTGTTCTTAATCCTTCTTTTTGAGGTTAAGATTTCATCAATATAAGACACTGTACATCAGTTTAGCAAAGAGTGGTTTACACCAGCTGACACTGTCTCTGAATGTGGCCTCAGATATGATGCCTGTTTTACACTTAATCTCCACAGTATTTACTCCATTCTGGGAAACAATTTACCACAGGAAGAGCTCCATTTCTTGGTGTCAGGTAACATGGTAATATGCTTGGTTAATTAAATAAAACAACCTAAATAAATATTGGAAAAGTTCCATTTTGCCCTTAACAAAATAATGTTAAAATCCAAAATAAACTTGTGAAGATAGATAATCTTCTAAGACTCTCACTTGGGATGCCTTCCATTGACTTCTGTACAAAACAACAGCATCATGTTGCTGCTGACCAGTACAGGAGAGAATGTGAGAAGCAAGAGCTGGAGAAAAGGTGTGAGTAAGATTCAATTTATTTCTCATGAATGACTGGGTACATCTTTATGTGATCGTGTCTGTTCTGCATACATCTCAGCAAAGGTGACAGAGAAATAGATGTGTCCCATTCTCCATTAGGTGAAACCTAAACAAACTAGATTTCACATCCTGTGTTTCCCACAGAAGTATTTGTTATCTTCATGAGCACCCCAGCACAGAATTCAATTGCATGCATTATTTACTAAGTAGATTCATAAATACTACCATTATTCATTAAAATGAAACAAGCTCTCTAAAAATGATCAGTAAAATTTTTGTATGAAAAATACGACTATGCCCAGAAAACAAAATAAATATACAATTATAGGGAAATGGAAAAACATAATTTAGTTTCACACAGAATGCAAAAGTCATGTGCTTCTCAGCTATGAATTTTTACTTACTCCTTTTTTCCAATGTGAACCTATGTACTATTAAAAGATTTTTAAAGAGAGCTTTGCTTTTTAGTCAGAACAATTCTACCAAAAGAACAATTTCGTTTTGAGAAATGTCATGCCATGATACATTTCTGTAAATGAAGAACAATTGTACTACTTAGAGATAACACACTGGATGTAGTAATTAAATGACTGCGGTCTGGAACTATGATTGTTAACATAAACCAAATTTTTAAATATCTGACAGTTTTGATTACTTTATCTGCAAATGAATTCAGAGATATGTATTATACTCCTGTGCTGCCTGAATTGTACTATTAGATTTTTTTTCCACTTATAAGTCTAAATAAAAGCCAATAATACTCATTTTGTTTAAAAAGAAAAACAAACAAACAAACAAAAAAGAATAAAGATAAATATCCAATAGCTGCAGTGCATGTTCCCATTTGACCTGTCAGGAAGGAAATGAATGAAAGCCACAACGTGTAAAGTTTACTGAAGTGTGAAGAGCTTTTAATAAATCTGTTAAACAACCAGTGCTTGAAATTAAGTTCTCAAAATTCTTCTCCACTTAGTCATATCACATCAGGATAAACTTTTGTGTTTCATTGTAAGACACATTTATTCCTTTACTGATTCTTTTGGGAAATATTACATGATGAAGACATTCTGAATAAACTATATTCATTATGATTGTGCTGAAATTAAGGTATAAAAAAGCCCACATCTAAATAGATACAGTTATTTTTCTCTAAAACACATTAAATAATGGTATTCCTCAATCAATTATGTATGCTAGAAATACTTTTTCTGCCCTGCCATCTGCCAAAACAGAGTTGAATGTGATTTCCCTGGCTGCAGTAGAATAAGATGAGTATCAGGGAAATAAAAGAAATTGTCATAAATTGAGATATATCTTCCATTATTGATCACAAATTTGCAGCTACATCTGTCAAAGCCATCTCTGTGCTCTCCAGTAATGTCTATAGCCCACTGAATATTAGATCAGTATTCTTCTCATACTCCTTGAAAAAAAACAATCTTTAGCTGGGATACTGAGATCCAAATAGCAGACCTCATTCATGCATCCCAGTCATATTCATGTGCACTCAAGAAAAGAGCCCTTTGCACATTTCATCATTAATCTCTTTAGAGGATGTTGTCTAATGTATCTCTAAAATATCTGTAGTATGACTCAGGCAATGGCGATCCATGCCTTGTTTCCTCTTGTCAAGAATACTGAAATACATTAATTTTGTACCAGTTGGGTTATCCAGAGGCTCTGAGTGGGAATAATAAAGACCTACCAAGCAGTGCTTCTCTCGTTCAGCATTATTTACCTCTGCTGAAGCCTCTGCACTGATCACTTCTGAACTGAATTCCTAATTAGAAAATAGTCAGAGAAAAGAGTTTCCAGGCAGTATCCCACATAACAGTAAATAGTGGCTGGAGGAGCTTTCCCATTGTTCCTTAGGTGTGGACTGGTTTTGATCCCTAGGTCAGAAATTCATAGCATTTCCTACATTTCTAGATCCTTAGATCGACATTTTGGTGGGTCAGAGGATCTGAATGTTGGGGCCCTTCAGAGCCTTGTGTATCATTCTGTCTCTCTATGCTTTAGATGAAATTCAGGTCCTGTGTAAGTCACTACAAGCATGCACAAAAGCAAATAAGCTCATCAGAAATTCTAGTTATACCAAACTGAATAAAAAATGTTTAAGTTAAATGTTTTCTCCCTGGACTGAGTTTACTTGTGGAAGTCTAATATTATACCCCAAACCAGTAGGATTCTGTGCAGATATTCTTAGTGCCTCAGAATATATGGAAGTATTATAAAAGAAAATTTATCAGATCGTACAGATTTTAGATCTTAGTATTTTCCTGCTCCTGTAATGTAATTTCATGGCAAGACAAATTTACATCTGCACAGTAACTGCTCCTGCTGAAATGGCAAATGCTGTAAGTAAAAAACCATAAAAAATGGTTTTAATAATCACTTCTTATGTTTGATCTTCAAAAATAAGTACGTAATCAGATTTTTTTAAATATGTATTTTTTCTTAGTGATCCCAAATTGCACTTTACAATCTACTACAATACTAGAAGCCAGTCACATTTGTCCACATAAATCTCAATGATCTTGTCTATTTCTATACTACATATTAAGGAAAAAGTGAAGGCATCTTTATCTTTCCATTAGAGTGTGCAAGGAAACCAAGTGAGATTTTAACTTGTTGCAAGAGCAAGTTTTTCACAATTATAGAAAATGGTAGAAATAGTAAAGAGCAGCCTGCCAGAGGGAGTCAAAAGAATCATCCCCCTGTGTTTTTGTACTGAACAACCCAGGATTTTTCATATGAGAGCTTTCTTTCCCCTTTTTTCCTAGGGAATGTAGTGCAGACCACAGGAAATGAAAAAATGTTTATTAAGCTGTCTCCAACAGCAACTAGATGCTTCCAAGGAAGATATAAATCCCCATATTCACTGAGGGAGGAGGAGAAAGGTAATACTTTTCTATCCTCAGGCAAAGTACAAAAACAAGAAGAGAAGAGTCCACCTTAAGCTATTCCTGATGCAGTGAAGCAATGCAGTGCTATCAAAATTGAGTTTGGGAACTTGTCTCACCAGGATTGTCAGTACATTTAGTTCTAGCTCAATTTTACACAAAATGGAGTATATTAGTGAAAACCACAGGTTCAAGAACAAATATCAAGGATGCCCTGTGACTCCAGACACAAACCATTGCCTGATTTCTTCTGTGACAAGCTAGGATATTTCTGGCTCCAAGTAGAAACTTTACTTCTTTACTACTTCACAGCAGCTGGGCTCCTGTCCATTGGAAGACCAAGCAGGGTGCTGTGAAATACTTCAGACAGCTCTTCTGCCCAGGAAGAATGCTTTAGAGCTAAAGTGAATGACAAAGCCATACAGAGGGATTGGGAATCAACCATTTGCATTTAATTGCTGAACCAAACAGTACAGCTTGTATACTGACAGGTCCTCAGTCTGTATGTATGGAAAGAGGAGACAGAGAAGTGAGACGACCTTTAGAAGGTGTTCCTTTAAGCATGCCATTGCTTAATAAGAATTTGCTAGGGGAGATAAAGGACGCGGAACTTTGCCCAGCCTGAAATGCTAGTTATAGAAAGATGGAGAATAGGTCAAGCAAAGCTCTGCCTCAGGGCTTCTGTGTTTTTCCAGAGCCCTCTGACTCATTTGTGCCTTTTTAAGAGCAAAATGACTATAGTTAAGCAATTATTTGACCAAGTTTATATTCATTACTTGCTTGCCAAATTATGCTTGAAGTTGTTAAGCCAGAGGCCAGAGTTTCTACAGTTGGATGGAAATTAGAAGAAAATGTCTGGGCCACTGCAAGTCCTCGGAAGCCTGAGGCCCAGGTCTGAGCACTCTGGAGTCCCGTGTCTCAAGGAAAACATTGAACACTACTGCTCTGTTTAGTACCCTACAGACCTTGCACTAGAACAAGCCCACCTCCATTGGCATGTGGGACTAAGCAATTGGCTGTACTTATAGCAGATTGACATCCCTACTGAAAAAGGGTAGTAGGATCCTTACTTTAAAAAGGTGGTAGGCTATCACACTTTCTTTTCTACCGGGATAAAGAGGTATTCTCTGTCTTTGCTGAGAAAATACTTATCATCAGCACATCAGGCTCCTCCCACCATTACAAGAAAGGAAGCGGTGTAACTCTGTGGTTTTTGTCTCATCCTATGTCTGGTTCCAGCCATTTCCCATCTTCCTACAATGGAGTAGGAGGGCCAAGAAGCATGAACCGAAGACAACACTGTCTTTGGATACAGGGCCTGTGCAGCTACATCTGCACAGGTCATTTGGGAGTACTCGTTCCCCTTTACAAAGGTCTAATGGAAAGAGACCATTTAGTTTTTTGTTTCCTTCTATGGCAGATCTGCATTGCAGGGCACTTCTGACAAAAGCAGGCTTGATAAGTGCCTGCTCAGAGCCTTTTAGCCCCAGTTGGAATGAGGAGAGCAGCAGCATTCAAAAGCAGCATACACCCTGCCAGGGACCTTGACATCTCTGTCTCTCCACCACACTGAATGACATTTATTTGGGTCCAAGTCAGGGACTCATAGTCAGGTTCCAAAACCTGCTGTGTGTACTACTTCTTCCCAACTCTTCTATTTGTAACCATTCCACACCAGTGATCCCACAACATGTTCTTCCAGCCATTGGCATGCATGATTTTTGTCATTTGTAACTGCTGAATTCATTGCATAAATATTAATAAGCAAGAGTGTTATAAGACATCAAAGTGATATGTGATTCACTAAATCATTTTCCTACGAAGTACTTTATAAATGATGCATTAATTCCGTCAGGATGCAGCCCTTCAGCATGGCTCATTAAGTCTGGCAGTTGCCTACTTTTCTTTTGATCTTCTGCATAGGGAAAGGAAATAAAAGCCATTTTTATCTCCTCAAGAGCATCCCCTACCACCTGCCCTGAAAAAGAACAAATAACATTTTCCATTTGAAGGGGACTTTTTTGCTATCACCTGAGAAGTTCTCACATTGGGGACTTTACATGAAGTATGTTTATAAATTTAACAGCTTTTGGCATTGCTCTTTCTCTAAATCAAACTACGCTCTGGGCCATAATGGCAATCTGTGGGCCTGATGGACACTTAAAATAATCCCAAACAGGTAGCTGGGATTTTTTCCAAAAAGGAAACAAGTCTGGTTAATGCAAAGCTCCATCTCACAGCAGGTAAGGACCTGAACTGTCTGATTTGAGCTGCATTTTGCACTCTTGAGAAGAAGAGCAAGCACTGGTAAGAGGATATGAATAAGTGCAGTTAGTTACTTTTACACACTAGATCAGTTGTAACTGCTGTTGTACAGCAACTATTAAAAGGTCATATGCATTATAATTTAAAAGTACTTTAAACTTGATCAAATGAATTTTCCATGTAGAACATGCTATGTCTTTAGTGACAGTTCTATTATTTTTCAACACTGCGCTTTGATAACAGCCTAACAAGTGGTGCTCCAAATGACAGCAGCTGAAAGCTGTGCTGACTTCTGGTTACGTGTGGTCAGGCTGAGCCCAGTGAAGCGAAGCCTTCTTCTGCTGAAGACTTGCTGATGCAGGTGTCAGAAATGCATCAGCATCTCCGAGTGCTTCCCCAGTGGGTTGGTTGGGTTTCCTGCAACTGTCTCTGCATTGTCTCATCAAATCCCCTCTCAGGTGATAGACCAAATAGCAAGGCTAGAAAATGACAGCAAGGTTTATAAGCATCTCTCTGTTGTATGGCTGTAATGCTGCATGGCAGTTTGAGAATCACTCTGGGGGGGTCCTATTTCAGTTACACAAACCCAAGTGATGGTATGTTTAGTTCTGGCGAAAGCAGGCCCAGGTACACTGAATGCCACAGTGCAATAATTAGCATGGCAAGGAGGAAGGCATAGGGAGGTAGGTCAAATGTCAGATTTTAGATTCCCAAAATCATAAAAGGAAGCTTGGTGACACAATGAGAGTTTCAAAAAAGGCAACAAAAAGGAAAAATGATTAAAGCAGCTTAGAAATGACCAGGTAAAAACCATAAACTACTATGCCTAGAGTAAGCTAAGTAGAGCCAATACTGGATTTGAATTCTCAAAATATTATGTATACTCATTGTAGTATACTATATTTATAGTATGATCACTATAAATACTTATTAAGGAGGTGTAAAAAGGGCAATATTATTGACAAATGTGTCAGTCTAAACTACATCAGTTTCATGCTAAACAGCATGTTTTCAGTATTACTGATATTGTTCTCAAGTTTCCACAAGATTTTCATTCTCATTTTTGCATATTTTTATTGTATTATTTCTCACATACAAGTATATATATTTATATAGATACAGAAAAAAAAAAAATTAATCTAAAAGAAGGACTACATGTAAAACAGATCTAAGAAGTCCATCCCAATGTTCAGAATTTTTAGAATCAGGAATATTAGATATTAGTCACGTTGCAAATTACTCTCACACTGGTCAACGTGAAGCAGAGTGCTATTGACTCTCACTCAAGATTCGTTACAGAATACGCAATTACCCACAATTGCTGGGTTTCAGCTACAGGCAGCTGTGGATTATGAACAATGAATAATTAAGATATAATTGTCTAATTAAGAAGTCAGCAAATAGTATGCTTAGCTAATTCAATGAGTTATTTAAAATTGTGATCCTGAATAGGTGTTTTTTAATAACAATTTGAAGGCCCTATTTTTCATATTGTTCCATCCTGCCTACTACTTTTTGTGATACATGCCAGCAACAGTGGTAATGAGGTTTTGAGCTGGCTATTTTTTTTATTTAATTAGATGACTAGCTATTGGTTCCACTAGTTAACCACTACAGAAAATTACAATCCTTGTATTTGTTTGAAAAACTGTGCACGCTGCTTCTTTGTTCCTGTTTTCTTTTTCTAGAAGCTCTTTACATCTCGCACCAGGTCTATTTTAGGATCTTTTTAACAGATGTTGTCTATCCTACACTGTGATGAAAAGAGGAGAATATTTTCTAACAGCTATAACACAGTCATTACGTGATGAATAATCATGCCTGAGAAGCATATATACATGCTGCATATATACAACTGCAGTACCCAAATATGTCTCCGACACAGTTATCCCCAGTGTTCAATACATTCACACTGGAATGCACTGCCATGCTTCATCCACCATTCACACCACAAGTATTTTCCACCACGGACAACCACAGCTGTTCCTTCATAGGTGAAGTGAGGTATTGTGTAGCTCTCACTGAATAGCTTTCTCTTTGTAATACACTAGCACAGGCAATAGCCATAAAATATATTTTAATTTTCCTGTAGCTTAATAGATAAAAACATTCATTAATAAAAGTCATCAGGTAGGCTCTGCAATCACAAAATTTTTATAAAATTTATACAAGACTGTATTAATATACATCAATTATAGAATACTATCTTGGGAGAAATTTGTAGCTCCCTGTTAAAACAAACTAACATTTTGCAAAATAACAGCTAAATGGGATTAGAACAATCTCGCGATGTAATTGAATGCTTTTTTTCCCCCAGGGTGAGGAAAAACACTTTCCCCTGTTATGAAAAAGACAAATCACGATCAGTCTGTCACATATAATTTGACAATTTGCAATGCTTGAACAGCAGGAGGCCAAGGCACATATTTCAAACATTGCTATTGATAGAAGAGTTTTACAGTAGCTCCCAATTTCTATGCTGGATAAATGTCCCGGTTAAAAACAGTTGTATAACAGATAGCCATGAAGGCTTGGTGCACTGGAACCAAAAGAGTTGCCTGATTAGTTTTGGTCTTCAAGCTGATAATTTTTTAAACATGCATGGGAAATCAACTTCTATGCTCCAAGGATCAAGCAAGCTAACAGGTGTACATCTTGGCAACTGCAAATGGTATGACAAAAAAAAGGAGAAACTTTCTGCATAAATTGCCAGCTATGGCTTTAAGTAAATGGATGGCAATCTGTGTCTGGTATTTGAATGCTAAAATAAGGATGTAAAGCTTGCATCTTCTTTTGAAATTTCTCAAAGGCACTTAACAAAGTGTCCTGTCTCCACTTCTTGGAGATAATGGGCATTTTCAAAGTCGAAACTGTCAAATACTGTTGAAACTACATTTATTGGACCTATGGGAAGACATGTCATAAATAAACATCTTTCCACTGAGTCACCATTTTATATTGTTTGATATACAGAAAAGATTAAAAGAAAAAGGACATAAAGAAGATCAAATCTCTTCCTACTCATGTAATGCCGAAAAAACCCTAAAACAAAACTTGAATGCATCATAAATAGTGTAGCTTAAAAATACTTAGAAAACAGTAAAAGTGTTGCTGTTAAAGAGAATAAGGCAAAGGTACAGTCAGCTTTCTCCTAATTAATTTAAATTTCGGGTTTATTCTGAAAACCATGGCATGGGATTTCACACTGATTATCTCACCATAATTTCCACATAAAGTGTGTTCAGCTTGCAAGTAAACAGTTCATTTTTTTTCTCTTCCTACAAAGCCCTGGAAACACAGCCTGGCCTCTGAAATGCAAGCCAAGTCTTCTGTTTCTTGTGAATAATCACCAGTTAAAGGCTCAACCTGTTCTGTCACACGTACTCACCAGCATTGTATGTGAGAAGCTAACTAGAACAATTCTATTTGCAATGAAATAGGAGGTCGAATTAAATCTCCTTCATTTCCTTCCAATTAGCTGCAGTGCAACTCCATCCTAACTTGGTTTTGTGGGGCTTGAGGGGCAGGAAAAGCAAGAATTGGAACTGATTCTGCCAGGGAAGGAAGCAACTGAGACAGTACACCAGTGAGCACATTTGTAAAGGATGCCATTTTACAAAGAATAGTGGAGACAGGAAGAAACCTTGGTTGGTCATCACTCCAGACTCTGTTGAAACGCCCTGCAATATACTCTAGACCAATTTCTGAATTTATCAAAAGGATTTTGAAAAAAAGACACTGTTGCTGGTTTTGTGCTGCATCTTCAGGTAGCTTCAGCTGGCTGCCTGTGGGGAAAGGAAAATAAGGAGAATAATCCTTGTTTTTCTTGATGCATAGCTTGCAGAAGACCCGTGGTCACATCAGTACACAAACTTGCTGTGAATCAGACAAGAGTATGTTTCTAGTGCAAGATCCAAAGCTGAACTACCCTTTCCACCTTTTCCCAGAGTATCAGAACAAAACTCCACCTCACCCAGCTGATGCTGGCAGTAGCCAAGACTGGAAAAGTGTAAGATCAGGTCAAGCTTTAATGATGCTTCTCCAGGATACTCGGCTCATCTCCAGTAGCAGACAGCTCAGAGGTTTTCTGAGCCAGATCTGGCAGCATCCTGAGGCAAGGAGTTACGCAGCTTGACTGCACACTACTGGTAAACCAAACTCCCTCATTTCTGTGTAGACCCTGTCATGTTCTAGCTTCATTTAACATCCCTTTTCTTTTCTTTTTTACTGGAAGAAGCATTAAGTAATTGATTCATACTCACCTTCCCTGTATTTCATACATATCTATGATATCCTCCCTTAGTCATCTCTTGCCAGGCTGAAGAGTCCTATCCTAATTCATTGCACCTTGCATGGATGGATGTCTTTCCAAATCCCTGAGCATCCTTCCCCAAACATTTACTTGTTGCTACATTATCCTTCTTGACATGGGGGAGGGGGAAACAGGATGGCACACAAGTGGTCAAAATGTTTGCACATCAGGGATTTGTGGAGAGGCGTAAAAAAGCTCTCTGTTAGTTGTCTATTCCTTGTCATCAGAAGGTCTCAGGGGAGAACTGCCTGACTGAAGCCTCTTGGTTCTTCTGATCATGTAGAATTGGCTGGGGTTTGAGGTGTTATTATAAGCCAGATTTCTAATTCTTAGATCCTGTTGCTGGAGTACTGTTATAGTTTGAGAAATGAGGATTTTATCAGAAAATAAAGTAGGATTGCAGCCCTCAAACTTTGGAAGACATGTCTGAGAACAAAATAGATCTGGAAAGCAAAAAGAAAAGTCAAAGTCATTACATTTTTTTGTTAAGTTAAAGGGCTTAAGATTTAGCCAGTTTTTGAGGAAATTCAGGATTGATGGGCAAATAGTGGATTCCATTTTCCAGGCAGTACATACAGACACAATATGGACATAATCACATATTATTCTCCTTAGTACATTTACCAAGTTCCATCTTGAAACCACAGAGGTGTTTTTAACACCCATTAATAATATAAGAAGACAGAGCTAGAAATCTTCTGATGATTAAGAACCTTCCATCTTACATGAATTACTAGCCATTTTACACCCAAGTATTTTGATACCAGCTGCATCCTTCAGTTTACATAGCTTTTCTCTCTTTATTGATAGAGAAAAATAGGCTTTCTCATCAGTCATTTCCCTGCAGTAAAAAACAAGCCAAGATTTTTTACGTTCTCTTACATGCTTGACTCTTCATTACTTTGTTCTTCTGGTAGCTTTCCTCTGCTCCCACTCCAGCTTGAATTAATCTAAAGATAGATAAGCGGAATAGTGCCCAGCTATGCCAGACTGGGAGGCTCTTCTGAAATTCCCCTTACTCAAAAAGTTCTCTGATAATGGCTTTACTATGTCAGATCTGGAAATATTTCACAAGATACCACCTAAGATTACAGCTGTTTTTTAAAATTTCCTATCTTCACAATACTTCATGATACAAGCACATTTTCATCAACTAGTTCTCCAAGATTATTCACCTTCTCATTTGTTTCAGTCAGTTCCTCTTAAAGCAGAAATTCCTTAGTTCATCAGTGCTCAATTTTTCACTATTGTACTACAACATTCATTACATAGGCATTTCTGTGTACTCAGGATTACTCAGTTCTTTGTAAGATATTCCTGTCCTTCTCTGTATTGACAACATTTTCTAACTTTGTCAGTAAAAATCATTGCATACTCCTACTTTTTTGTGTCAATATCACTAGTGAACCACACAATGAATTTTTGAATAAAGACATTTTGAGTAAAGAGTGTCAGTAAAGTCTGACAATTGTTAAATGAATTTAATTGTGTCTATCTTAACTAATTAAATTATTTACATGAGTCACATAAAATTCTTTACTGGAGTTCTACAAAATTAGACTGATTTTGATCTCCTTGTCTTAGAAAATCAGTCATCTAAAAAAGACATTGTATTGTTTGGGTAAAATGCAAGATGTGTAATTCCATGCTGCATTCTGTTTTCATTTACCTCTACATCTTTAATCATTTTTTAAGTGTTCCAAAGCCTTGCACATAACTAACATATCATGTAGTTATGTAGACCATGCTTTATTTTCTGTTTTGTAAATGTATGTCATGTGTTGACTGTTTTCCAGTTATACCTTCCCTGATTTAACACATGTATTAAAAGGTTCTGCTGCTGGATTTGCAACTTCATGTATGAGTTCATGCGGTATTGCAAGGAGATTATCTGGTTCCCCCAACTTGAGTACATTCAGTTGTCTGAGTTTTGGTTCCCACTTCAGCTATTGTAATTTCCCTTTCCACGTTCCCACAGCTATTGTGCCTCTGTTCCATCTTCAGTATCACCATTCTTACTGAAAATTGATCAAAAGGTTTTAGAAACACAGCTAGTGACCCACACTTGTCCCACTGGGATCATCAAACCCAGACTCATATAATCACCAGCAAAAGCCTAATCCAGAAAAGTTTGTAGGATATCTATGCCAAACACTGCTTCCCAGTATCTGATAACTTAAGACTTATAGTATAGAAAAAAAATTTAAAAAAAAATTCCAAAGTTGCCATGGGGAAACAGTAGGAGAAAACATAACCATTGACAAGGTGAAAGGACCCTGCAGTGGGAAAGAATGTAGTTTTGGTTGTGTCACTGAACTCCAGGAGATTTTTAATATTATTAAGGAATGATTTTTCCTCACACAACATGCCCAAAGTATGTCAAGTTTCTGACTCTGTAAAAGAAGGTCATTAGCTGCTGGTTCTTGCATTTGTTCTCTCTCCCTTATAAAGCAAGAGGATAACATCTTCTTGGTTCCTGCTGCAGACCAAGAAAAACTCTGAAGTCTTGGAATAATATAAAAATTAAATAATAGGCAATAAACATATTCAATAGAGAGAAATCACCTTTCCTTTTTTCTTAGGAGACTTCTAAAATCTCTGTCCTAGGCACAATGTACAACAAAGCTCCTGCGTTCTCATCTTGTTTTTTTCTTTATTTATGTGCTGAAAACCTAGGTGTAATTATGAGAAGCCTGAAAACTGTTCTTATTACATTCTAATGGACTTTTCTACTAATAGAATACCATCATAAAATATTTACACTGTCCAAATTTACCAATTTAAGATAAGCCCTTAGTCTGTGAAAAGATTTAGAATCCTGACTATGGGAGAGATGTTGTCTTCCGCAAAGAGAATAAAACTTGCATTAGATAACTATTCATGTCCCTTTCAGTTCTGAATAATGTTAACTGGGTGTAGCCAGAGGAAGGGAACTAGATCTAACATACTACTAAAAAATCTGTCCAATAATGCTTGTGATACTTCACATGGTCAACTTTGCCACCCTCTATTTTTTTAAGTTGACACACTTCTTAACTGAGGGATGATTTAAGACAATTTTAATTTAAATAATCAATGATTTTTGTTTGGTTGGTTGGTTTTTGTTATTTACACATATGATTTTCCATACTCCTCTGACTCTATATTAGATACCTTCACAACATTTACTGGTCCTGTAGTGATGTTTGATTGTATGTAACAGCAGCTGTCACTCCCTTAGAATTAATCTGACACAAGCTGAATACTTTGTTAAAATCTGAGGGGACTGTGAATGGAAAACATATCAAAAAAGTGACTCCTTGAGAACTAAGAGGAAAGTAAAAAACCAGAAGATTTTTTTTTTAATGTCATTATCTCTATATTATACTAGGAGTTTGTCTTACAGCAGCTTTGGTATTTGCTCTCACTCCTTTTTCTTGGTGTTTA
Source organism: Balearica regulorum gibbericeps (assembly GCF_011004875.1). Taxonomy (NCBI): domain Eukaryota; kingdom Metazoa; phylum Chordata; class Aves; order Gruiformes; family Gruidae; genus Balearica; species Balearica regulorum. The sequence goes on from NC_046185.1 coordinate 37,188,111, forward strand.
GAACATCACCTTCATCACTGAATTAAACTGATCTAATTGGAATTTTATCTCACTTATTTTCTCACTCCTGTCAGGAACACTTGGTGCTGGCACGTATGGCAATGCATGGGAGGAAAGGCTTATTTTAACAACCTCGTTGACTTTTCAGCCTCTCTGTTACCACAGCCATCAAATTCTAATTTACTCTTCTGGGGGCCCTCATCATTCCACAGTCCAAGGTGGACAAAAAGAAAAATAATTTGGTCACTTCACAGTGAGAAAGTCTATACTCCCAAAACAAAACCAGTCAGACAGCTATCTCAAAATTAACAGGCTCTGTTGACTGACTCCTTACCTCTCTTCCTGGACTCCACTCTTCCCACTGCCTCCCCTTTCTCCCCTCCATCACCACCATCCTACCCTTCTCTGGTAGCTTTTCATCAGTCCAGTTACAGAATCACATGAATACAGATAAATGAGAGGTCAAACAACTCTCTTTTTTTTCTTTTTTAAGGATTATTTTGTCCACAGATCAAGAACTGAGGATGAGAAGTAATATTTGAGATCAGCCCATAAGAAAACAAAAGAAAGATAAGAGCAATAGAAGCTCATTCTCACAGTCCCTCCCTCCTAAAAGGTTAAAACTCTCCCTTAACCTGTATATTTTGTCTACTGAAAACAAGTACAAAACCAAAGAAATTATCTGGCAACCAAAATTATTAATTCAAATACTAACAGATTGTTAAGTCATAAAGTTGACCTGCCATGCTTTAACAGATCTTAGGTCATAGGTGCATAGCTAATTTCTGTAAAGATTTTTAATGTACATAAAAGTGCAAATGAAACAACAGCTTTGCTTTTGCTAGGGATGTGATGTCATGCAACAATTGTTGTTAGGAAAGAAATAAAACCACTCTTTTAAAAGATTTGTTTCTGACATGGTCTTTTTTCAGCCAAGGCTGGAGACAAACAGATAAATTAATTCCCTATATTTCTGCCTTCATGAACAAGCTTTCCCTTCAGTTTGCTTTTATTCTCTTTTGGTTTTTTTAAGTGGGAGAAAAATGCACTACATTTTATTTTTTTCTGCCACTGGACATTACTAAGTAGCACTATGTAGATTTTCTTTTCTTTTACTAACTGTAACAAATGCATGATAGAAAAGTGTATTTAAAAATTAATAGTGTTCATGCTTCAACAGAAAAAAAAACCCAACAAAATTCAGATTTAATATTGAACTTTCCTAATCTTGTACTATGATGAAAATGCACCTTTTAAAAACATTTAAAACATATGCACAATGAATTGGTGAGCTAAAATCTTTCAAAGACATATTTTGGCTTCATATCATCCTGTCCCATATTAAGCAATTATGGAAAAGAACACTGACTACACCACAGATGTTTCCTAATTAAGTGGATTAAGGAAGACACAGATGCTAATGACTCTTTATTTTTGTTTTATATGAGCGCTATTTATAATCTGCTGTGCTATATATATATATACACACTGAGTCAGTAAAAGTACAAATCTAAATTCAATTCCCCTAAGAAAGAGTTCCTTTATAAAAAATTGCTTGAAACTCTGGGTTTCAGAACCATAATTTAACATAGACTAGATGTGTGCTTTTATGAGTCAGGTCCTGGTCTTTAGTTCTATGTTCCTTCTCTAATGTTTTACTTTTTTCTAATTAATATCTAATGTTTGGGGTTTTTTTCTAGACTCCTCCTTTCTCACTGTTTTGATTTCAGTGTCCTATCTTCTACTTTGTAATGGTATTTCAGTGCAGGAGTAGTTGTTCACTTGTGTCATTCAGGTAAATATTACAACCTTTTGCTTGTTTTCAGTGTTGTCTACATTAATCTCTTGATAATATTTGCCAAACTTTCATATAAAATTTCTTCTGATATCCTTAGACCTTTTCCTGACCTAGATAATGAAGTTATGGGTGCATTTTAGTTTGAACCAGAGTGCACTTTGAAATTGATGTCCCAATTGTCCCCACTTAACATCACTGAGTCATCTTGGAGTGCACAAATTGAATTCCTTTGGATGAAACTAAGCCGGAAGACCAGAAGTACATTTAATTTGCTCCAGCCACAAATGGCCACTCAATCCACACGGCCAAACTAGCACTAGCCCAAAATGAAATCTCCAAATCTTACACAATAGTGCCTTTAGGTCCTCAACCTCATTTCATTCCATTAACCCACTCTTCTGGGCCTCCCTGCCTGCCAGTGTAAAGCTGAACTATGTCACACAACAAATGGTGGGGATGGAGTTGTCTTCTGGTTTTGAATAAACATTCATGGTGAGTGTTACATAAAGAAAGTGCTGTTCTTTGGGTGATAGTATTATAGGAAAACGGCTGTAGGTGAACCATTTAACCAGTGCAAAAAGGAGGAAAAACTCCAGCTGAGATTTTGGAAACTTCATCTGATGAGGCATATGTACAGATGAAAGGAGATGAACGAGAGATGTAAAAAGAAGCTCCAAGGAGAGCGGTATGATTCCACAGGAGAATGAAAGGAGTCTTACTGAATAAACCAATTATCCTATATATGACCAGGGATGTCCTTGAGGACAATGGGGGATGAACGTGTTACAGAAGAAGAGTAATATACTTAAACACTGAGGGTCCACTTTATTCAGATACAGATGAGGTCAGTTGAAAAGCTCCCTATTAAATTAAGTTTGAACCAAACCCTCTTAGTCATTCTAACGAGCAAATGGCAGCATAAGCATTTTGTGGTAGAGGTTGCTTCATACTGAGGAGTTATCATCCCAGCCCTGCTGAATTCCCTTGAGTTTATGCAGTTGGTTCCAATGTATCCATAAACGTCAGCCATGTTGACTATATCCAAATTAGAAAATTAAACAGTGTCAGGGTTGCTGATAGCCTAAATGTTTAAATTCATAGAGCGATCACTGTTATTCTTTTTGCCTGGATCAGCTTTTACCAACTCAGCCCAAATATTTCCCAAACAGAGTTTAGGAATAAGCCCAGTCCTAGAAGTATTGTCAACTGGCAACTCTCCACTCCTTCAGGTACCAGAATATTATTATGCAGTATGGTCATGACCAGAATATGCCAGTGGATCAGGCTGAGAAAAAGGACCCTGGCAGCATTTAATTTCCTAATATAGGTTAGCTGTTGTATTGAAGAATGAACTGAAGCTTTGAGCTTCATCTGGCTCATTCTAATGAATTGGCCTCAGAAGGACAGGGTGTAAGAATTAACCCTTCCAATCTTTAAGTGAAGATCCCAATTGAATTGGGAGAACAAATATGCAATAATAGAGAATATCTTGGTTAATATAGATGAGTGTAACATACAAAATGTCATCATGATGTCTCTGACAGTTTATACAAAAGCTAGGCATTTTTTCCTACAAAGGGGTTCCTATGTTTAGAGACTTTAAAAGCTGAGAAAGGAGTTTTATTCAGAATAATGTTACTTGTTACCAGAGTAATGAACTTAAAACTCAGCAACAAAAGCAATGTGCCATTCACAAAGTAGTATTCTGTCTAGGGAGACAGCGACTAGTAATATGCTGTGGTAAATATGTTTCCATATTTAAAAGAACTTCAGATATATTTACAGTCAGGAGCACAGTGAATGCTGCTTCTCTATAATAATTTTTCTGAATGCTATTAAAAAATGACTTTATATTTATCAAGAGTAGTGAATTATTGATGCTTGTAAAATAGCAAAGGAAAAAAAAAAAAAAAAAAAACCAAAATACATCCTTATCAGCATACACACTGAATGAGCAGATAACAATGAAAGTAAAGTAGCTGGACTGCCATGCTACAAATTCCATTCCTTTAAAATTTTAATTCAAAGTTAAATGCTACTTTTAAGGATGCAGGCAGTTAAGGAAGTTTATATGCCCACAAATCTGTTACAATCAAAAATATCCGAAAGATTTGTGGATACCTAAAAGTGATAAACTGATCGGTAGTTTCCTGCTCAAAAACCTTTACAGTCCAGCTGAGATTGGACTCAACAAACACAAAAGACAAAAGAATGACAAGTATTGTATGCCAGTGACAGAGGACAGCAGGTATTACAAAAGAGGTGGATTTCACAGAAGAGACTGGAGTTAAAAAGGTCTGGAAATAAGAGATAAACACTGAATGTGCTTGAAGATGTAACAGAGTAGTGCAAAAAAACCAGGATCATGCACACAGAAGTCTCAGAAGGGAGTTCATGGGGACCCCAGAGCCCTGAGTTGTCCCCTCTTATTTTGTTTCTTGGAAAAAGAGTCTCAGGTTATTAGTGAATGAATCATCTATTCACAATCCTCTGAGTAAGTTTTCGGTGTTTGGTGATGGGTTGACCAAGGAATTCTTAGGAACTCACAGCTCAGTGGTGGAGTGTACTTTGGCGTGTCCATCCTTGAACCATGGATGGTCCATGCCCAAATGAATGGGATGTCTAGCATGTCAGATAAAAGAATTATGTAAAGATTTAAAGGTAAAAATGATACATTTACTGAAAGTGTAGGTGGATGTTAGAATAGCATCATAAAAGGAAAACACATTCTTAACGTTATGCTTGACAGTAAGAATCCTCAGTAGCAAATATACTTTCTCCAGTAGTCTCTGAAGCTGGTTAACAAGACTCTGCAATCTCCTCCGGGGCATGCTTTAAAGAGTTTTAAAACTGCATCTTTCTTGCTTCTATTCTGACAGAGAATGACTAGAACCATCCACAGCTGTTTCCCTCAATCGTCTGCTCCTTTTCTAGCCCCACTTTGACAGGACCATGCGTGTCCACTTGCCACCCCCAGCAAGTCCTTGTATTTGGGTGGTAGAAAATCACAAGGGAGAATGCCATTTTGTTCTCTCCAACATTGTGCTTCAGTGTCTTGCTTTTTACAGTACATATTTGTTACCATGTTCTCAATGGTTTGTCTTGCTTCCAAGTTTCTCCAGTATAGGGGTATGTTTTTATAAGTGCAATACCATGAGAAACATCAATTGTACAAGCTCCTCTTGATTTATATTTATCTTGCTATGTGCTTTGCAGAGAAGCTATACACGGCACAGCGTAAGACCAACCTGAGAAAGGATGCGACCTTTCCCTCCCACCCCCCAGCCACTGCACAGGCTTTGTTAGATTTACAGAAACCCTGCAGAGCCTTGTCACCTGGACTGACAAGAAGGAATGCCCACTAGAAATCTACTTGTGGGCAGCATCCAGAGAGGGGAAAAAAAAAGAAGACCTGAACACGTTATTTCATTACAAAAATGAGTCGCCTTTCTGGTGCAACAAATGTAATCCAGGATTCAGTAGAAGATATATTCCTGCTAACACTAATGTTATATTGTTTGACAGTTGGACTTGATGATCTTAGAGGTTTTTTCCAACCTTAAAGATTCTATGATTCTATATTGACAGCTATTCACTGATGTATATTCATAGCAGTGTTAATGGGTAAAGCAGTAGTAGTGCCACTATACAAGGCAGAAGGCAGTAATTTTGATCCTCTGCACCCAAATTAATTCTCAAAGAATTTCTGAAAAGAGGTGGGGAACACTGAACATAGAACTTCTTGAGCAAAGGCAGGTGGAGTGTGGCTTATTTAGTTTAGCTCAATATTCCTCAACCTCTGATTACACAAAATTTCAAAAGGAGTCTCAGAACATTAGAAGTAGTCAGCAGCATTTCAGTCCCTCCCAGGACACTACTGGTTTCATTCCCCAGGACACTACTAGTTTCACTATTATGGCAGTAATCATTGGCTGAAACTACTTTTGCTGTGTTAGGAACTGGTCATTTAACTGTAGGCAGCACCAAATATACACTGCACACAGAGAAATTAGGTTATGAAACAGGGAAAGGAGGGAACAAAAGAAAATTAAATCTGAGTAACCATCATCTAGACTTATTTATAAGTATTTCCCCTGCATTACATGACAGTCATATGACAAGGAGACTGCTCCAGTGACCCAGGAGGTCTCACGCTGTAATCTGTCAATAACAAACCATTTGTCTTCTCTTTAAAGCATAGCTTAGTTCTGCCATGGCTTTTTTTTTTTTTTCTTTAATTTGTAATTTTAGCTGTTTATTTTAGATTCTTCTCTGCTTATGATTTAGCTTTCAGTACTTATAAGATAAAAGATCCCTTCAGCATTTGCCCTTTGATCCATGCCACATCTTCCGAGTAGGATGAACTCCCAACATTAGATCTCTCTTTAATGTTTACCACTGCCACGAATCCTACAAACTCTTTTGACAATTAATATGGTGTGTTTCTCCTTTCTTATTTTATAATGGTTTTACTACAAATGTTATCTTAGTCTGTTGTTTCTCCTTAGGTATGTCGATTGGCAGCCCTCTGGGGCTCTGGCCCCCTTAGTCTATGTTTAGGTTTGTGTAAGGCATAGTAAATGCAATTCCTGACAACTCAGGTTACTGTCACAGTACAAAGAAATGGCAGTTTCAGTAAAAACACTGCTGAACGGCAAAACTAAGCACTTAGAGTTAAGAAATACCATAATTAGTATCCCCTGCATCCTCAATGAGGCTTATAGTATAGGTACTACCTATATAATCATGTACATATTTTTATTTAGTTTTACACACTTCCACTTTAATCACTGAACAGTATGCAGTTCTGCTATGACTACCTCAGAGTTGTGCTGCAAAAGAATATTCTTTTCTCAGGATGTCTACCTTGTTGCAGATTTGGAAAGCAATTTTGAAATTAGACAGAAGATTGGTAAGTGGTAGCAAGCTGAATATAGAGGTGTACCTTTGCTAAAATACAGGAGGAAGTGAAACGTGGGGAATCCATCATTGTCTTGACTTTTCAAGCAATTTAAGCAGAAGAAAACAACACATTACTGTGCAAATTTACTAGAGCTCCTATCTTTGAATACTGTAGCTTGGCCAGCAGAAGCAGCAGAATAAAACCCTCCTTTCAGCCTCATTAAATGTGCAGAGAAAAAGCACAGTAGCTGGGCTAAACACTAGAGTTTGGGAGTTAGCACAAGTGCTAGCACATGCTGTTGCTGGGCTGTGACACATAACACTTTCAGACTTAAGAATTTTGGGGTGTTTCTGAACTCTCCAGTCTGAGGTATGTTCCAGCTTTATCCCAACTTTACATTGGGGAAGAGCAGTATGTGCATCTTCTGAACACCTTGGGTTCCCCAGGAAGGAATGAGAGGGTTGGTGCAGACAGGAGCTGCAGCATGTTCTTTCAGGGCACCAGCGTGCACCACTGTGAAACCAGCAGGTAATTACACATGCAGATTCGGTCACCCGCCCAAGATTGCACTGAAAGTCAATGGCAGAAAAAGAATTGCATGAAGGTATTTTAAGCCCTAGCTTAAGATCCTAAATACTAAACCATCCTAGAAAAAAATACATATGTCAGTCACTGTCTCACAATTAAAGAATGCTTTTAATGAATAGTGTTGTTCCTGGAAATTGCACTGATTATGTTGACTTTCTGATTAGAAATTATGGCATGGCTTATCCAATGTAGGTAGTATTCATCTTTGTCAAGAAAACATTGGTATGATCTGTTTCATCTCAGATTTGCCTTTGGGGTCTGTGTTCATGAGCACTGAGGGTATCACCTCTTACTTGCAAGTAGTTTTGCAGTATTCCAAAATAGGAAATACTCCCTTTCAGTCATGAAAATTATTCCAACCACACAATCACAGTTTTGTCAAAACTGCAACATAGACACCCATCACCTCTCTCCAGAATTTCAATGGCATGAAAAAAGTGAAACTGGCAAGAAAAAAAAGAAAGACTGAAGATAATATTCCACTTCCTTGAGACATTGGAGAAATTTAGTGTGATCAAAACAATCCACAGAGTTATGCTGGTTTAAAGCCACTGGAAGTACAGGACAATCCAGCACATAGACTGCATTGCTGCTGGAGAGGATGCAACAACGAAATAACACCACATATAATCTTCCTTTGCTGAAATTGAAGCAGAGGCCATTGTATAAAAAAACCCACAATCAAAATTAATACAAATAGACCCTTGTTGTAGTGCATTCCTATGTTTGATGACCATTACACATTTTTTATGAAGAACAATTTCCTACCGCTGTGTTGTGGGAACATGCAATGCCTTTATCTTCTGCTTAAAATATTCTTTCTGATGCTCAAGGATCAAGCGTTTAATGAGCCTTTCAATATTATCTATTCACTGTAAGTGGTAGACTAAAAGCTTCATGGAAAAGAGTCTATTTGATCTAATATATATATTTTTATATTCTATTATGAATTCCATATTATGCCTTTTGATGTAAATTCCCATATGTAATCCTTATGGAGCCCTTTCTAATTATTTCATTACGGTGCTAAATCATTCCCAATCAACAGATAGATATTATGTTTTTAAAAATATGATTTAGGCTTTTCAGAATGCATGGAAGAAAAACATGAAAACCAAACAGCTCTGTTTATTTTGATGCACAATGAATTCAAAAATGTCTCAAAAATGACTATTACCAATTAATAAGTGAGAGGGGCGAAAATGTAGATTTTGAAGCAGTGTGAAATTTCAGCACCCTTTTTCACTGTTGCAAATCAGCTATGATCAAATGCCTTGCTAGTGCAGAACTGAAAGCATCTAGCCTATGTATTGTAAGCCTGAAGTAATCCAGGCTGGTAGAAGTGATCTGTTCAAATATGATTTGAAAATTACAGCTATAATACCTCTGACTATTAAATTTTTTTCCTTGCAAAAACATATAATTAAAATCAATATTTATAAAATTTGTATTTATTTATTTACACATAGACAAACACATTCAAAGATTACAACTCTGAAGGATCAGTTCTGCTCCTAGGTACAGGTCACTGTATAATTGTGGTTTGAAATACACAATTAAGCACTTGCCTATAAAATGTTAATTTCCTTTACCTAAGATGTGGACTGATTCCCTGACCAATTGTATTTTAATCCTTCAGTCTTTCTTTCTTTCTCTTTAGAGATGAAATTTTGCATCCTTATTATGGGTATCAACTTTATTATGGGGTGTAATGTGTTCTGTGAAAATGCTGGATTGAAGAAGAGCTGTTTGTTTGCATTTTGTTCTCTGACACTCCTGTAAGGAGACTAGTGTAAACCTTCCTGCAAGCCATTTGCCAGGAGGTCCTCAGCACGCTGTACATCCTCAATGGTTTTGTGTTTGCTGGAATTTCAAGGGGATGGCATTGATTCAGCCATTCCCATGGAAGTCTTTGAAAATAAAAACTGAGAGAGTGGGACTTCAGTTGTATTTTTTTTCTTGCTTTCAAGTAGAAAGCAACTTGGCTGTTGTGCTCTTCACCAACCATGGAGTCTGAGAAGGAATGTTTGGCTGGGGTATTTTTGGAGGTTTCATATTTAAGAAGAGATAATTACTACAATTGCATCCTGGGATGATGGCTTGTCAGGAGGTTTAAGACTGAATCTAGAGGAGAAAGATTCTTACACACAGTGTGTGGAAAGCAACACTTTTGGCAGCTATGGCAATTTGAAAATTCAAGCAGAAAGGTGTCCAAATGGATCTTCCTAAGGAAGATGTGCTCTTACAGGCAGAGGATGCTGCAGGGGCAACTTTGTAAATCTATTTCATTCTTTCTACCAACAGCACCTGAATCATCTCAAAGTTACTTTCAACCGCATGTTCTTTATGCAAGTGGTGATCTCAAGCCTTAGGGCAGCTGGGAGTCCATGCTGTTTGCATTGAACCTGAATGTGCTGAACAGGCGAATGATTTTAGGATATTGTTGATATTTTGGTCCACAATGACTTTTCTACTATAATTTCAAATGAATGTTGAACAGAGAAGAAAAGAGCAATATTTGGTAGATGAACCTTTGGAGGTATAAATAGAACCCTACAAAACTAAGCTCTGTTTGATCTAATTGACCAAGGCCATCTCCTGTGAGTCTGCTAATCTTTCCCATATATTCAAAGAATGTCTGACTGATGGCTACAAAATACTACATATATGCCTAGCCTATGGGAATATGAGTATGACCATGAGAAATGTTACAGATTTGACAGTCTCCTTAGTTTTCTGCACTTGAATAAATAACCGAATGAATGCTTCATGCTTCCATGCCAGCCAGGTCTGGAAAGCATCCAATCTGTTTCAAACTCTAGGCTTTGTACAGATCATTTTTGGTCCCTCGTCTTAGGCTTTCAAACTCTGTATTTAAATTGCCTCAGCTTCAGAAACAGCACTCTGACTAGCTGACTCTTCTTTGTTTCCTACAAGGCCAGAATTTCATCTCTAGAAACAACCTGAATTCCTGTCTAGACCTTTGATGCCATGAGATATGCTTCATAGGTAACACTTTTGACATGAATTTTTAGACATTTTGGGGGGAAATTATTTTAGAATCACAGCCATTTTCAGTGCTCAGGTATAGAAAAGTCACAGATCATTCAATGAGCACTCTTTCAAGCTATGATCATCCTTTCTATTGTGAGCAACTAAGTCCAATCTACCTGTCAAGGTGAACAGGCATTGTTGATTCACTGTATTCCATCATCTTTCTGATTGCCTGGCATGTTTGTGTGATGAGAAAGTGTAGCAAACTGAGAGAAGATAATAAAAACTTGGTAAATTTTTGTGTGACCCAGTGATCACCTTCACATCTTAGTCAGTCTCCCAGCCACTCAGAAGAGAACTTCATTTATTTTAGCTGCTCTCTCTGGAAACTTCTGTGCAGCCAGTTTAAATGTCCCTGCATCGCATTTCCCAGTTCCTGTGACAGTGGAGTTAGATCCAGATGAGAAACCTCTGCCCTGAAACGTTGGGCAGAGAGAAATGACCAAACTCTTGGGCATTACCTTTCCTAGTATTCAGAGCCATAGAAAATCACACTAAGAAATCAAAGCTGTTTGTTGATCACATGTAGTGCACTTCACCCATCTCCTATTTAGTTTCTTAATAGTGGCTCTTAAGCTGTCTGGAGGAAGCCCCTTTTTAATCCAGATCTGTACAGACCTAGTTCTGCCACTAACAGACTTGTCAGTGAGTGCTGAACATTCTCTGTTAAAGTTTTAATCAGGATGCAGCATTAACTGGAGAAGCTAGAGATGACTTGACAAATTTGATTATTGGGTTGCTCTCGTCAGGCCTCTAAGACTTCAAACTTAAGGCCATAAATTGCTGAATTTGAGAAGTATGCTTACATATTCTCTCTTAACTTGACATTTTTCTATCTGGTTATGTCCAATATTATTACTCATTCCTGGAGACAGAAGACTTACATATGTTATCAGAATAAAAGTACTTTTGAGGGAAGAAAACTCATTTTCAACTATAAGGAATGTTATACTATGCAGATACTTGTAACAGTAATGGTAGTGAATAAAAGTGTGTCTTCAGGATCCTAAGATTGCAGAGTGTGACCTAAGTTCCTCGGTGTCCAAGATAATCCTTTTTTCTGTGTCAGAAATATAAGCTCTTCAGTTCACTCAAGACTACATAATCGAGCAGAATGATACTGAAATAATTCTAAAAAGTTTTTCTCCTGTGAATCAATTAACTGTTGCACCCCAAAATAAACAAACACCTTTTAACTACACTACAGATAACTCCATAACAAATGAGACTGTCCAGAAACTGCCTGCAAAGCTGTTGAAGTTACATTCAGCACAGGGCTCCAGCATGAAAAAACAAATGTCAATGTTAATGGTTTCTTTTGACTCTAGTAAGTGGAACAGTTGGAGTTCTGGATGATCAATCATTTTTCTATTAATCATAAAAGTCTTCCTAGAAATTACCTGTTTAGTTTAAATCAAGTAGGTAGTTTTCACTTGCTATAACAACACAAAGTATTTGATATACAGTTGCTTTTGTACTACAACAGTTTTGCAATGCAGATAATTTGCTCTGGAAATTTTTTTAAAATTCTAATTATCCTTGAAAGTAAATGCATATTAATTTCTTGATACACACCAATAACTAAAATTTTCATTTATTGAAGTTTTCACTTAAAGAAATCTCATGCAGTTTTATGGCAAAATAAAGGTAAATACTTATAAATTTTTAAGTGTGTTAACAAGTAAGTAGGAATTCAAGGGGTATTGCTTATTCAAGTAACATACCTGAGTTTAATAAGTTCATATGTTGATTGTAGTTTTCCTCTTACGTGTGTAAAAGGAGTACATATTAAAAAAAAATTTTCAATGGTGTTTCAATGATATTTCAAATCTAGTTCAATCTTGAACCCTTGAACTGATTAAAACCCTATTTTTCAGCAAATTTCTTTGGGAACTGCAAAAGGCAAAATTTTTAAAATTATATTGCGTTTTATGAAGAGCATGGCATTTTTTTTCTCCTAATAAGTAGCTTTTAAAAATCAAATTAATTAGTGTCAGAAAATTTACTGTGTAATTTGATTTTAGCTTTAGAAAGCTACACTTAAGCTTGAAAATCAAATTAAATATTTTTTCTAGTTGCCATAATAATGTTATCTATGGTCTTCACAGATGGATATACATTTTTCTTGGACGTATTCTTGAAAAACTGACTGAGAATTTATGAATGAGATCAATATAGAACAATATCACTGTGAATTGCACTCTATGATAACCAGTATCTATTCAACTTTTATATTACTAAGCTATGTACGTGCATGTGTATGTACACAGATATAATTATATATACATACACTTCTGAAATTATTTCTGTTTGTTGGTGGTTTTTTTTTTCCTCTGAATTTACACAGTGAATACCGATATCTATTAGTAGATATTAGAATGCTGAGATCTGATTCAACCACAAATAGGATATCCTCCTATTGCTTTGCAATTTTTTCCATCCTACTCTTACAAACATGAGCATCATGAAAGCTGGAGAGGGACTGTTTACAAGGCCATGGAGTGATAGGACAACGGGTAATGGGTTTAAGCTGAAGGAGGGTCAATTTAGATTAGATGTTAGGAAGAAATTCTCTACTGTGAGGCTGGTGAGACAATGGAACAGGTTACCCAGAGAAGTTGTGGATGTCCCATCCCTGGAAGTGTTTAAGACCAGGTTGGATGAGGCTTTGGGCAATCTGGTCTAGTGGAAGGTGTCCCTGCCCATGGCATGGGGGTTGGAACTAGATGATCTTTAAGGTCCCTTCCAACTCAAACCATTCTATGATTCTATGATTCTATCAGAAATTAATTCACCAATAGTATCTTAATCTCTATGGAGGACTAAATAAATAGAATCTTCTTTAGTTAACAGAAAATTGTCTGGCAAAGTGTGATTTTACAAAGTTTTCACCTAAATGCAAATATAACATTCATCAACACTTGATATGGAATTGAGACGTTCCCTGGAGAAGTGTGGACTGCACAATTTTTAGGTGACAGTTTAAATATGAATAATTTTAAGCAAAACAAGTTGCAATCAATGTTGAAAACATTCTTCATTTTAGCTGTTTCTCAATGTTTAGTGTAGGAACACAATGAATAGAAGTTGTGCTTACCAAATAGAAGGGAGTTTTCCAGCATTTTGCAGCACACCTCTGACTTTTTATGGCTCTGTGTAGCCACAACATGCCTTTCTTATCTCTTACCCACGGGCTGTGTGAAATCCTACCTGATTCCTTTTGGTATTTAACCCATTAGTGACTGTTGGAGAGAGAGTAAAACACAGAAACTATGAAACTTTGGAGTTTTTGCAATACAATGCCTGGGATTCTTCAAACAAGTGGCAGTACACCAGAAAAAAAAAAAAAAAAAGAGGCCATTCTAGTCTTTGAGAGGTAAGAGAGTTAGGTGAGGTTGAAGAAGAGGTGACACAATGATTCTGGGCTAGAGCAAAGGAAGAACAACATATGGACAAAAATCGCAAAGGCTAAAGTGTGACTTAATACTAATCTCTCCTGGTCTGGATAGCAACTAGAACATAGTACTATGCGCCAAAATCAACAGACCCTGAAATCCACCTGCAAGGGACAATCATCTGGGGATATTTTGGTCACTTTATAAGAGACAGTGAGGCAGGAATTATGATGACATAGAAAGAACAGTTGCAAGGAAGGAAGCGGCTAACCAACATCGTGCTACCGGCTGCAGTTGGCCATTCCAGAAGAAGCAAGACAAAGCAGAAGAGACAATAAGGATGATGGGACAGGTTTATCAGGGAAGAAGTTTTTCATGTCTTTGAAAATGTAGGGTTTATATCATGGTTAAAGGAGAATTGCCACAGGACCGGTTAGGTAAATACCATTTCCACGGTAAACAAATAGCCAAACAAGCCCTTCCAAATCCAGCTTTTAGAACGTTGTCTTCCTAGCAATTTTCAAATAGCACTAAGTTAAATTTTCTTTTGATTTTGAAGCAGAATTTAGGGCCATCATTAGTTTTTGTGCCACATCAATCTTTCACCAACCATCCTGAAAATATCACAAAGATATGAAAAACTGCTGGTTTAGAGACTACCCCATTTAGTGTAGTCATATAGTACAGAAACAGTTCACTGATTGCCTACTATAATAACATAAATGAGCCCTTATAACTTCTAATACTTTGGCTGTTTGCTGACAGGAGGAAGCAACATAATTTCATCTTTTATCGTTTCATATACGATCTGAAAGATCAGTTACCTTGTTCTGTCAACCATGAGCCTGGAGTCTGGTGCCTCCCCTCCCCATCCTTGCTATAAAATACACACTGGAAAATCCCACCTATTGCTATAATAGTTCAGTAACAGACAATATAGGGAGAAGGAGAAAAGTTAGAACAGATTTCCTGAAGTTTAACTAAAAAAACCCCAACCAATATGCCATTAGATTCACAACAATATCCTTAGTGGAGGTAGTCTGCCATGTGTTCCACCTCTGTGGAGTTCATTATAGACCTGGAGATTACATCTGTTGCCTTGGAACAGAACAAGTATTGATTTATCCAGGATGAAATGCATTTTAGCTCTCTGAAATTTATTTGTATAGCCCTAAAAAGTAATCTGGGCCCCTCAGTCAATCTGAAGAGATGTAGGTACTTCCAGAGGGCAATTCATTCTGTCCTAAGAAAGATCTCTAAAATAAGCAGGATATTGTTGTGTATAGAGGGAGTCTAAATGCTAAATAACCCTTAATGTTTAAAAAATCTTGTAGAGTCATCCCTGATATTTAACAGCTTAATAGTTTTTGTGTTGGGTTTGCATGGCAAGATTTTGGTAGCAGGGAGGGCTACAGGGGTGGCTTCTGTGAGAAGGTGCCAGAAGTTTCCCTGTGTCTGATAGAGCCAATGCTGGACCTGCTGCTGGCCAAGGCCAAGCCAATTAGTGCCTCTGGGATAACATATTTAAGAAGGGGAAAAAAACAAGTTAGAGAGAGCTTTTGCAGCCGGAGAGAGGAGTGAGAAGATGTAAGAACATCTGCAGACACCAAGGTCAGTGCAGAAGGAGGGGGAGGAGGTGCTCCAGGCACCGGAGCAGAGATCCCCCTGCAGCCCGTGGAGAAGACCATGGTGAAGCAGGCTGTCCCCCTGCAGCCCATGGAGGAAGGGTGAGGGGGTGCAGAGATTCCACCTGCAGCCTGTGGAGGACCCCACGCCGGAGCAGGTGGATGCCCAAAGGAGGCTGTGACCCTGTGGGAAGCCCACGCTGGAGCAGGCTCCTGGCAGGACCTATGGACCTGTGGAGAGAGGAGCCCATGCCAGAGCAGGTTTGCTGGCAGGACTTGTGACCCCTTGGGGGACCCATGCTGGAGCAGTTTGCTCCTGAAAGTCTGCACCCCATGGGAGAGACCCACGCTGGAGCAGTTCATGAAGAACTGTAGCCCGTGGGAAGGACTCACGTTGGAGAAGTTCATGAAGGACTGTCTCCCGTGAGAGGGACCCCACGCTGGAGCAGGGGAACGATGAGAGGAGTCCTACCCCTGAAGATGAAGAAGCGGCAGAAACTACGTGTGATGAACTGACCGTAACCCCCATTCCCCGTCCCCCTGTGCCGCTGAGGGGGGGCGGAGGTTGAAGTCGGGAGTGAAGTTGATCCTGGGAAGATGGGAGGGGTGGGGGGAGGTGTTTTAAGATTTGGTTTTATTTCTCATTCCTCTACTCTGTTTTGCTTAGTAATAAATAGATGAATTCCCTCTCTAAGTTCAGTCTGTTTTGCTCGTGACGATAATTAGTGAGTGATCTCTCCCTGTCTTTATCTCGACCCATAAGCTTTTTGTTATACTTTTTCTTCCCTGTCTAGTGAATGAGGGGAGTGATAGAGTGGCTCTGGTGGGCACCTGGCCCCCGGGCAGGGTCAACCCACCACTCTTTTTACAAAAACAGAAAAAAAAGGAAATGCAAATGAGAAAATAGACATTAATTACCTGAACCAATATCTATGGAGTTGTTATGAAATACTTATAGCTTTGGTACTAGAGTGTGTATAAACAGCACAGCAATGTTTTGTTCAACTGCACATTTCACTTTACCTGAAATAGATTTGAAACACAGAATGTCTGTTTTCATCAGGATATTTCATTTACTACTGTAGTGTTTTTAATCTTGGTGAGATATGCTCCATTACAATTAACAACCTGACCCCATGTCTTCCTGGGTATTTTGGCACGAAGCTCAAACACAGTATACCTACTCCTCTATTCTACTCTACTAATCAGATAGCCAGCTGACAGCACAAGCTGCCAGACAGAAAGCTGTTATCCAAATCTACCTCCAGTCCTGTAATAACAACAACATTTCTCTCAGCCTGTGTCTCCATTAACATGCTTTCAGTGTTGCTTTTTCTTCCGGTTTTTATATTATCTCAAATGGAAGGTTTTTGTGGTGTGGTAGGTGACTAATGCAAAATGCTTATTTACAATGTTCACTGCTGTAGTGTGAATCCCTGTGGTTTTGATTCAGAACTCCCTGAAGTTACTTTTTCCCTGTAACAGTCCTAGATGGCATGCACTCAGAGCCCTGTAACTCAGTCGTCAGGAAAAAAAAAAAGACATTAAAAAATGTCAGTCTGAAGTAATTTCAATTGCTTGTTTTCATTTGCTTTTATAAAGAAAAGGAAATTTTCTCATAGGAAGAGCAAATTTGCCACAAACCACCCGAATGTAGGACCCATGTGCACTTGGAAAGCTGGGAACACCTTGAGACCTGTGGTGTGAGTTTCAGGTCAATTGACTCATTTTTCTTCTCTGCCTCAAACGCTCCCATGTTTCCTCTTGCCCTGGCCGTCTTTCTTTTCTTTTCCTGCATCTCTGTCCTAAGCCTGCCCTACCCTCCTACCCAAAACCGGGCTTACTGTGAGAGATAATCAATTAACTCGGAGCCCTCTTTGTGCTTAAGGCAAGAGTTACATGTACTAATAGATATTATCACATGGAGAGGTAATGATTTTCCTCTCCCTAACCTTCCTGTTCCCCTCCCACCCGATCTCCTCATCTTTCTCATCATCTCAACCAGCCATACACTCAGATATGTAACAAGGCTGAGAAGGATACAGGAACTCAGGAAGAAAGAGAGGGAGAACCTAAGGGACAGGGTGGACATAGGAATTGTTGTTGGACAGTTAATGGCTGGAAAAGGGCTGAGCAGCAGAGGCCTGCTGCAGTGGGTTGTGCAGGACTGCACAGGAGCCGTCCCACTGCCCCCGCTCCAGCCCTCCGCTTGCTGTCAGCCATGGCACTCCTGTACCTACAAGGGAAGCAGAATATGGTATCAATGGATCGATGGATCCTGAACACAAATGTCCATTGCCTATTACTGATTTGCAGAGATTGTAAAGACATTATAGTAAAACCATAAAAGCATAATTTTATTTGGAGTATATGTGGTAGGAATAATCTTATCCACTGGGCCTTGAAATCTCCAATAATTGAAGTTCAGGGTTTGGTCAAGAGTTTTTGGAAGGAAATGTGTTTCAGAAAAACTTCTCATAGATAAATCCATAGAAGCAACATTACATCTTTGTGCCACTCTCTACTTTGTCAGCTCCAAGATCTTAGACAGAAAAAATCAAACAGAGGAACTCCTTTCTGCCACATTCCCCCTATCATACTGTCCGCCAAAGCTGTTGTGTCAGGCTATTTCAAATAGGATGGCTGCACTGGAGTTCTGAGCTTGTTTGGTTTTGTACTGAGTGAGAGAGACTGAGTGTGTGCCTGCAAGGCTATGACCTTATTGGCATTACAGAGACATGGTGGGATAGCTCCTGTGACTGGAGTGTTGGGATGGAAGGATAAAGGCTCTGTAGGAAGGACAGGCAGGGCAGGCAAGGAGGGGGAGTTGCCCTCTATGTCAATGACCAGCTGGAGTGCATGGAGCTCCACCTGGGGATGGATGAGGAGCCCACCAAGAGCCTATGGGTCAGGATTAAAGGGAGGGCTGGGGCAGGGGACATCATAGCGGGGGTCTGCTACAGGCCACCTGACCAGGGGGACTAAGCAGATGAAGCCCTCTATAGGCAGATAGGAGCAGCCTCACGCTCACAAGCCCTGGTCCTTATGGGGGACTTCAACCACCCTGACATCTGTTGGAGGACAATGCAGCTGAGCGTAAGCAATCCAGGAAGTTCCTGGAATGTGTCGATGACAACTTTCTCCTCCAAGTGATAGAGGAGCCCACGAGGAGAGGTGCCATGCTGGACCTTACTCTCACCAATAAGGAGGGCCTGGTAGGGGATGTCAAGCTCAAGGGCAGCCTTGGCTGCAGTGACCACGAAATGGTGGAATTCAGGATCCTCAGGGCAGCGAGGAGGGTGCGCAGCAAGCTCACTACCCTGGACTTCAGGAGAGCAGACTTTGGCCTCTTCAGGGATCTGCTTGGTAGAATACCATGGGACAAAGCCCTGGAAGGAAGAGGGACCCAAGACAGCTGGCTAATATTCAAGGGTCACCTCCTCCAAGCTCAGGAGCGATGCATCCCAACAAAGAGGAAGTCAAGCAAAAACACCAAGAGGCCCCCATGGATGAACAAGGAGCTCCTGGACAAACTCAAACAAAAAAAGGAAGCCTACAGAGGGTGGAAGCAAGGGCAGGTAGCCTGGGAGAAATACAGAGAAACTGTCCGAGCAGCCAGGGATCAGGTTAGGAAAGCCAAAGCCCTGATAGAAATTAGTCTGGCCAGGGATGTCAAGGACAACAAGAAAAGCTTCTATAGGTACGTCAGTGAGAAAAGGAGGATGAGGGAAAATGTGGGTCCCCTCCGGAATGAAACGGGTGACCTGGTTATACCCAGGATATGGAGAAGGCTGAGGTACTCAATGACTTCTTTGCCTCAGCCTTCACTGGCAAATCCTTGAGCCACACTGCCCAGGTCACAGAAGGCAGGGACTGGGAGAATGCAGAACCGCCCACTGCAGGAGAAGATCAGGTTCGAGAATATCTAAGGAACCTGAAGGTGTACAAGTCCATGGGACCTGATGAGTTGCATCCATGGGTCTTGAGGGAACTGGCAGATGAAGTGGCCAAGACACTCTCCATCATATCTGAGAAGTCGTGGCAGTCCGGCGAAGTTCCCACTGACTGGAAAAGGGGAAACATAACCCCCATTTTTAAAAAGGGAAAAAAAGGAAGACCCATGGAACTACAGGCCGGTCAGTCTCACCTCTGTGCCTGGCAAGATTATGGAGCAGACCCTCCTGGAGACTTACGCTCAGGCACATGGAAAATAAGGAGGTGATTGGTGACAGCCAACACGGCTTCACTAAGGGCAAATCGTGTCTGACAACCTTGGTGGCCTTCTATGATGGGGTTACAGTGTCCATGGATAAGGGAAGGGCAGCTGACGTCATCTACCTGGACTTGTGCAAGGCATTTGACACTGTCCCGCATGACATCCTTGTGTCTAAATTGGAGAGACATGGATTTGATGGATGGACCACTTGGGTGGATAAGGAATTGGCTGGATGGTCGCACTCAGAGAGTTGTGGTCAACGGCTCAATGTCCAAGTAGAGAATGGTGATGAGTGGTGTTCCTCAGGGGTCGGTACTGGGACCGGCACAGTTTAACATCTTTTTTAGGTGACATGGACAATGGGATCGAGTGCACCCTCAGCAAGTTTGCCGATGACACCAAGCTGCGTGGTGTGGTCAACATGCTGGAGGGAAGGAATGCCATCCAGAGGGACCTTGACAGGCTGGAGAGGTGGGCCCATGTGAACTGCATGAAGTTCAACGAGGCCAAGTGCAAGGTCCTGCACCTGGGTCGGCGCAATCTCAAGCACAACTACAGGCTGGGCAAGGAATGGATTGAAAGCAGCCTCGAGGAGAAGGACTTGGGGGTATTGATTGATGAGAAGCTCAACATGAGCCGGCAGTGTGCGTTTGCAGCCCAGAAAGGCAACCGTGTCCTGGGCTGCATCAAAAGAGGTGTGACCAGCAGGTCGAGGGAGGTGGTCCTGCCCCTCTGCTGCACTCTTGTGAGACCCCACCTGGAGTACTGCATCCAGCTCTGGAGGCCTCAGTACACAAAAGACATTGAGCTGTTGGAGCGAGTCAGGAGGAGGGCCACGAAGCTGATCTGAGGGCTGGAGCACCTCTCCCATGAGGACAGGCTGAGAGAGTTGGGATTGTTCAGCCTGGAGAAAAGAAGGCTCCGGGGAGATCTAATTGTGGCTTACCAGTACCTGAAGGGGGCCTACAGGAAAGATGGTGAGGGACTGTTTATCAGGGAGTGTAGTGACAGGACAAGGGGTAATGGGTTTAAGCTGAAGGAGGGTTGATTTAGATTAGATGTTAGGAAGAATTTCTTCCCTGTGAGAGTGGTGAGGCACTGGCACAGGTTGCCCAGAGAGGTTGTGGATGCCCCATCCCTGGAAGTGTTCAAGGCCAGGTTGGATGAGGCTTTGGGCAACCTGGTCTAGTGGAGGGTGTCCCTGCCCATGGCAGGGGAGGGTTGGAACTAGATGATCTTTGAAGTCCCTTCCAACCCAAACCATTCTATGATTCTATGATTCTATGATACTGTTTTTTTTGGGGGGAAGAAAAAAAAAAGAAAAGTGAATTTCTGTGAATGCACATGGATCCAGCAGCTGTGTGTGAAACAAACATTCCGTGAGCATCATTATGGTTAATTTATTTGGTATTGTCTCTCTGGAATTTCCAAACCCCACCAGAAGCTGTAGCTTATTAGAGGCACTTAGCATAGGCTTGTAAACTATATTCATAGGTTCTCTAGCTGGAATGAGGGAGGTGTCGTCATGGCCTGTGGGACTGCCTTATGTGCTCTTGCATTTTGCAAATTTATTTAATATATTTATTTAGGACACTTCTTAAATATTGAATATGAAATCCTATTATTTTTTTTAAAGTAATCTGAAAGGACTTTCTGTTTAAGTAGCCTTCAAAAAGTTAAAAGAACAGTCCTTAATATGATCTTCATCTTCATCCTCCTCTATTTTTTACCACAAATGCAGTACAAAATTTAGTTAAAAGTTTCTTAACAGTGTATATGGCACTGGGAGAAAGAATGATTTGTAGTGTAAATGAAAGAGGAGCACATATTCTTAACATTTTTCTTAACATTAACGTAAAAAGACAACATATTTCTTTTTATCTGATGTTATGTCCAATGGGGGAGTGGACTTGAAGATTTTCTTGAGTATGAGACCTAGTTACACAAACTCACATTTCACAGAAATCTCAGATGTCCTAGTGGGTGATGACATTCACATTGACCTCTGGGCATACATATTCTCAAGAGTAGTTACAACACTCCTGCAGCTTACAGGAAAGAAGTCAGGCACCGAGTGTCTGTTCACAGCAGATATGCACCACTGGCTGCACACAGAACACGCTTCAGCTCCTCCACAGACAAGATTGCTACAGAGCCAGTGCCAGAGATGTTCCAGACTGTAAGCAATATGTAAAATTGGCGAATTTGCATGACTTTCTCAATTCCACCAGTTAGGCAGCTGATGAAAGGAATACTGTTATTACTTCACTTAATTTGTAGCTGACTTCTGGTTCCAGAAGTTCTGCTGTGGAAAAGAAACTCAGGAAAACTGAAGGGTTACTTAACAACCATATAAGAAACAGGATATCTAGCTGTCACAAAAAAGGACTTATTAGAGACGTATTTCAAGTCCTTCCTACACAGTATTTTATTGTATGGCAGTTTTCCTTTCTATACTTGACTCCTTTTCACATTTTTTTTTTGTCATATCTTTAATATATTTTTTCTGTCCATTCATTTTTGTAACTAGACATCACAATTCAGTGAGTGAGCTGCTGAACATATTTCAGATCCATCCGAGTTCAGATCAAATTGACCATCTCAAGAAGAATAGTCTAATATACCTTAGTCCTCCCTCAGCTTTGAACTCAACTGAGGGAAAGCGAACAAAGTTTTATAACCCATTCTGCTCACTTGAAGCAACAATGCCTGGCTGAAAACAAGAGCATTTTTATTAGAAGTTCTAAAAACAAAAGCTGGATTTTCTGGACATTCTGTGTTAAAGTTTTGGTAAGTATAATTGTAAAAATTCACTGGTTTTATTAGAGTATGACCCTTTCCCATATTTTACTTTATAGTGCCATACTACCTTGCTATATGATCCAGTGTCCTATACATACATATACAGTGGTCTGTGTTCATTATGATAGGCTTGGAAGCTTTTTCAAAAGAAGAAATGGTTGGTTATGCAAACTTTCACATTTCTCTGTATCTCATCTGATTATTTCCCATAAGTACATTCTGTCTCTTGAAGACCACACATGAAAAATGTCATACTCAATACTTTTGTTTCTGAAAACTAAGATACAGAAGGGTTTGGGTTTTCAAAATCAAATGTGAAAGCAGATTATAGCTATAACCATGGAATTGCTACCACAGCATCATAAAACAGTATAAAAGACTGTCAAACTTTCAGCACTTGAAAAGAAAGCCTTATTTAAAAAATATTTCCATATGTTAATCAGATGTTCACACTACTTAACAAATTTTGATGTTAAATCTACCCAGAGACAGATATTATTACACTCAACCACCATAAAGTGGCATCAACTTTCTGGAAAAAAACCTGAAAGGATACAAATGTGCCTTCATTGTGTATGTGCTAAATGGAGCTTTGCTTTGTTAAACTGGCTTGGAACAGTTACAGTGCTAAGTGAGAGCCACACAATGAAAGATGCATATGAGCAAAAATAGCTAGAACAGACCTAAACCTGGTTCAGGGCTCTTCAGTTTTTTCCAAATCTTGCAGGATGTCATCTATCATAGAATCATAGAATAGCAGTTTGGAAGGGACCTCAAGGATCATCTGGTCCAACCTTTCATGGCAAAAGCACGGTCTAGACAAGATAGCCTACCACCCTGTTCAGACAAATCTGGACAATGTTGGGGAATCCACCACTTCCCTGGGGAGATTAGTCCAATGGCTGATTGTTCTCATTGTGAAAAATATTCCTCTTGTGTCCAGCTGGAATTTCCCTAGGATTAACTTGTACCCATTACCCCTCATCTTTTCCATGTGACTCCTTGTGAAAAGGGAGTTTCCATCTTCTTTGTAGCCACACTTTAAATACTGGAAGATGGTGATAAGGTCTCTCCTAAGCCTTCTTTTCTCAAGGCTGAAGAAACCCAGTTCTCTCAGACTTCCCTCATATGGCAGGCTTCCCAGTCCTTTGGTCTTCTTTTTG
The DNA here is from genome assembly GCF_011004875.1 of Balearica regulorum gibbericeps. Classification (NCBI taxonomy): domain Eukaryota; kingdom Metazoa; phylum Chordata; class Aves; order Gruiformes; family Gruidae; genus Balearica; species Balearica regulorum. The sequence continues at coordinate 37,211,655 of NC_046185.1, forward strand.
GCCCTTCTCTGGACCCTCTCCAGCCTGTCCATATCTTTTTTGTATAGAAGGGACCAAAACTAAACACAGTACCTGGATTATGTTTTCCCACGTGCAAGACCTTACATTTGTCTTTGTTGAACTTCATAAGGTTCTTGTCAGTCCACTCTTCCAGCCTATCCAGATATTCCTGCAGGGTGGCTCTCCCTCTCAAAGTGTCTGCTTCCCCACTCAATTTGGCATCATCGGTAAACTTCATCAAGGTATACTTGATCCCATCATCCAGATCACTTATGAAGATATTAAACAGCATCAGGCCCAATATTGATTCTTGGGGGACCCCACTTGTGACAGGTTGCCAGTTTGAAAAGGAGAAATTTACCACCACCCTCTGCACAGACCACCTGTCTAGAATGTAACACATCAGTTTCTCTAGGAGGATGCTACGGGAAACTGTATTGAAAGCCTTGGTGAAATCCAGATAGACAATGTCCACCACTCACCCCACATCAACTGAGTGGGTTACTTTGTCATAGAAGGCAATCAGATTTGCCAAGCACAATTTGCCCATGGTGAATCCGTGCTAGCTTTTCCTAATCACATGTTTCATTTGACTTGTGATAGCTCCCAGGAGGATTTGTTCCATAACTTTCCAGGGACTGAAGTAAGACTGATGGGCCTATAATTTCCCAGATCCTCCTTTAAGACCCTCTTATAGATTGGGGTGACATTAGCCTTCGTCCAGTCTTCTGGGATGTTCCTTGATCTCCATGACTTCTCAAAGATTATGGAGAGCTGCCTTGCAATGACATCAGCCACTTCTCTGAACACTCTCGGCCCATCGATTTGTAGGGGTCAAGCTCCTGTAGTAGTTCACATACCAACTCTTCCTTCTCTGACAGTGGATATGGGTTTCCATAAACCTGGATGTTCGCAAGGCCTGGGGTCCAACAGTGCTAGTAAATAGAGAGGTGAAGAAATTCTTGAGAACCTCTGCCTTTTCAGCATTGTTGGTCACCAATTCATCTCTCCTGTTTGACAGTGAGCCAATATTTTCCTTCTCTTTCTGCTTGCTGTTTACATACCTGAAGAACCCTTTCTTGTAGTTTTTGACATCTCTGGCCAATTTCATTTTGAGCTGAGCTTTTGCTTTTCTAACTGCATCTCTGCACACCCTGGCAATGGCCTTGTAGTTCTCAACATGTATTCATCTACATTTCCATCTCTGGTATGCTTCCCTTTTGGTTTTGATCAGACTCAGAAGCTCACAGTTAAGCCAAGGGGGTCTCTTTCTCTGCCTACTTCCCTTACCTTTAAAGGGAATGAACTGGTTTTGTGCTTACAGGAGAGAGTTCTTGAAAAACTCCCAGCACTCTTTAGCTCCTTTCTCCTCCATAGAAGCTTCCCATGGTATCTCTCTCTTAGCAAGCTGAAGTTTTCTCTTCTAAAATTTAAACCCTTTGTCTTAGTACTAACCTTCAGCATGCTCAACAGGATCCCAAACTCCATAATACTGTGATCACTGCAGCCAAGGCTATCATTAACCAAGATATTACAAAGTAGTTTTTCTTGGTTTGTAAGTAGCAAGTCCAGCAGTGCCTCACTCCTGGTTGGCACATCTAACATTTCTATGAGGAAGCAGTCCTCTATGCATTCCAGAAACCTGATGAATGACATGTGAGCTGCTGTATTGTTCTTCCAACAAGAAGAACTGGGTAGTTCAAGTCACCCATAAGAACCAGGTTCTGTTGACCCGAAGCTTGCTTAAGTGACCCTAACACTGCTTTGCTGGCCATATCATCTTGGTTTGGAGGCTGGTAGCAGATACCTACTGTAAGATCTCCCTTGGCAACAACCACTGTGATCTCAACTCAGAAGCATTCAATAGGGCTTCCACAATTGCCACAGTTGATTTCTATATATTCAAGGTTCTTCTTAATATAAAGTGCGACTCCTCCTCCTCTTCCGGAGGAGGAAAGTTTCTCAGGCAAATAGATAAAGAAGATTAATTCACTGATTAAAAGGTTGTCAATGAGGGAGAAGGGCAAGAGGAAAAGTATGACCAGCAGGTTGAGGGAGGTAATTCTGCCCCTCTACTCCACTCTTGTGAGATCCCACCTGGAGTACTGCATCCAGCTCTGGAGGCCTCAGTACACAAAAGACATTGAGCTGTTGGAGCGAGTCAGGAGGAGGGCCACGAAGCTGATCGGAGGGCTGGAGCACCTCTCCCATGAGGACAGGCTGAGAGAGTTGGGGGTGTTCAGCCTGGAGAAGAGAAGACTCCAGGGAAATCTAATTGCAGCCTTCCAGTACCTGAAGGGGGCCTACAGGAAAGATGGTGAGGGACTGTTTACAAGCGCATGGAGTGATAGAACAAGGGGTAATGGGTTTAAGCTGAAGGAGGGTTGATTTAGATTAGATGTTAGAAAGAAATTCTTTACTGTGAGGGTGGTGAGGCACTGGCACAGGTTGCCCAGAGAGGCTGTGGATGCCCCATCCCTGGAAGTGTTTAAGACCAGTTTGGATGAGGCTTTGGGCAACCTGGTCTAGCGGAGGCTGTCCCTGCCTGGAACTAGAACTTTGAGGTCCCTTCCAACTCAAACCATTCTATGATTCTATGATTCTATCATTCTATGATTCTATGAATGTTATAGACATCAAAATAAAATAAAGAACAGTAAAATAATTCCTTTTGTCCTATAACACTTCAAACTTTGTATTATTTTTTATATATCATTCTGGAAGTCCACCTCTCTATGCATTTAAGGATTTTCACAGGCTAGTGAAAATCAGCCACCATGCATACAATCAACGAACAAAATCTATAAAATTGTGATTCCCTGCGTAGCACAGATTAGTTAAGATCCTTTGGCTAGTCATTCAATATGTTCTTCTTCTTGAATATCACAAACTGGATTGTTGCACTTTTTTTTCTGATAAGCCTGACATGGCTTCTGGGTATAGATTTTTTGGAATGAAGATTTTCATACATGAATTCTGTGTTGAAGCTGCCCACCAATTTAAGCTTATCCTTTTCATAGCTCCTATCTTGTTGGTGCTTTAATTTAAAATTCACTTTTCAAGAGGCGTGTAGTCAAGGCCTACAGATAGAGATTTTGTACACTAGCAAGTACTATAAACCAGTAGAACTTTCTTCAAACTAGTAGAATATTCTTCAAGTAGAACCAGCTATTCACAGGCATGGGCAAAACAAGAAACATTTACATTCTTAGCTCATCATCCTCTCCTGACCACTTTTGAGCAATACATGGGTTAGGATCGTCTCAATGTCCTTTTCCTGGGCTCAATTTCTCCAGAACATGAAGCATCTCTCATCTTGACTTTTTCTCCAGTTTTGTTTTACTCTGAAGTTGGTGGAGTCCCTTTGATTTATAATTATAAGTGCCTTTCTTCTTTCTGACTCCAGAGTCCTTTCATGTGTGACCAACTCAGTCAATATGTTTTTAAAGTGCTTTGCTTTCCCTCTGAGAAGAATGCAGGTGGGACAAACCCTATTCTCCTGAAGACAACTTCAAGAAAAATGAGTTTCTTGAGGTACTCCTCTGTTTGACATGGGCCCAGTGTACACATACCTACTAATATCTCTCAGTGGTAAATATACAGATGTGGAGTGCAGTCTTCACCTATTGTTGGTACACAAGGAGTTTGGGGAGAAAGCACAGCAGCCCCTATAGTAGTCATTAAAGATTCTTTGTTCTCAACTGCAGTTCAAAAGCTGTACATACATGGATTCCCCAGGCTGAAGCATCATGTGTCACAAATATGAACCCACCACTGCAGTCTCTGTCTATTTTTTGTTCACTGTTTGAATGAAGAAAAGGCTAACATAGTTACAGGCTCTCCCTGGTTCAATATTACATGCTCAAAAAAGGACTCCATGTAGTAGTTTCTCCAGCTTTTCCTTGCTGTTGTCAGACTGGACTCATGCCATAGAGGAGCACTTGGTGAAGGAGAGGAAGATAATACTAAGCAGAGCACTGCTTCCTAAGGAAGTGAGCATCATGGAGGAGCTGAAAACTGAACTTGCTTAAGGGTTGGAGTTAGTCTGGCTGAGAACAAATTCCATTGGTAACAAAATGATGGTGCAAGATCTTTTTCAATTACGACTAGGAACTAAATGCCTAATTTTAGGAAAGTGATGCATGCTCTCTTGGACCTGAAAAGTTTTGAGGATGTCGTAGGCAAGTTCATGGGGCAGATTTAGCTTAACTGACTTGCTGGGAATTTACCCTCTCTCAAGTCTGGCTGGACTGCCACTGTCCTCCAGCTCTACCCAGCTGTTAGAATAGCCTTTTGTGGCTGCGGGGTGATATCAGTGTGAAATAATTAACTGTGAAATGAAAAAGACCAATAACTGAGCCTTTTCAGGCAGCTTGCCTGGTCCAAAGCAAGAGGTAGTGATTAGAAAGTTTGCTATGAACAGCAAGAATACCACACCCCAAACTTTTGTTTGCACTTTGAACTGGAGCATTACAGAGGAAATGCACGACTTATGCTGTAGCTTCATGTTTTCTCTAGGAAAACCTTCATAAAGTTAATGGATACAGCTGTCACCCTTCAAGATGAGGTGATCTTCTCAGTTTAGCAGGAAGGTTGCAGCTAGTGCATTCAGTTTGAGTTCAGGTTTTAAGAACATTCCCAAATCAGCTTTGCGGAACAGTAACATAAGCAGAACATAAGAAACAGCTTCTGGCACTAATATCCAGACATGCACTGTAATGCAGTTAAAACCATAAAGAAACATGGGTGCCATAGCCCAGTACATCAGGGACAAACCAGGAGAGAAGCTCTGTGCTATGCATAACTAAGTGTTTTTCCCTTATGAAGCATGAACTACAAATTCATGTTCTGAAGGCAGACATATTTGTCATGAGCAATAACACCAACATCATGAGTGAATCTTGGCCATTATAATTTCCTTTTTCTCTAGCAAGTTATCAACTCTGTCTCTTGAGCAAGGAAAATCCACTTACAGAAAATGTGTTTAATTATGATGCAAAATTTATGTGGAGTAAGAATGCCTTTTTTTTTTCCCCCTCTTTAATTTCAGCTGGTCTAACATGCAATATTCCTTCTTAAGAAAACTTGCCTCACAACTAAAAAAGTGAATCAAGCAAGTTATTTACTCAGATCTTCACAGCTGTAGTGACTTTACTAATACAGCATAATTTCTAATTGTAATGGTGTTTTTAATAGACAGGAGAAATTTCAGTCCACTGGACTTAATATGGTTAGGGATACTACTATGAATGGAGAAAAAGATTTGCCTCACGACCATCCTCATCCCCAACACCCACAATTATCAGTTCCTAAATCTAAATCTCTTTGTAAGTCTCAAATCTGGCTTTAGGGCTTGTTGCTCTAGGGATTCTTTTTTCTTAGCAGAATTTCTGATCTTTATCAGCGTTCAACATTTCTGAGTAAAAGGCATTTCTCTTGAATGACCCATGCAGCTTCACAGCTGTCTGTCAACCTGACAGTAAGTAGAAATACAGAATGCTCTCTCTTTTCTCTCCTTTATGCTCAAAATGCTGAATGGAGGAATACAGCTCACCAGTAAAGATGCAGTGGAACATAAACATCACCTTGTCCCACAGATCTATTAAAACCATGCATATTTTTTGTTGACGAAATCCCACAGGGCTTTATGTAACACCAACAAATCCAGACCTCATTTATGAATTAGCAATACTGTTTTTAAAGAGTTCAGTTCAGAATTTAGTGTTATTTACTTAAGGTGGATCTCAGAGAATGAAGAAGCAGAGGGACAATGGGTAGGGGAAATAATCCTTCACTGGATTGAGCCAGGGTGGCAAAAGGAGTCGGGTGAGAAATGCAGTAGCGGAAATGGCAGATAAATGATACTGATGTCCAATTTAGCCTGAAAACCTTCTGTCTGAAAACTTTTATTTTTGTGTTCAGTTTTACAAATACAACAGGATTGTGCAGTTAGAGACTTCCTATCTGATCAGATACATCTAGCGACAAAATAACCATAAACTGAGCAAATTGACAGCTGCTATTGTGGTTGCTGGAACTTGTGAGCTATTTCCTCTTGTGAGATAAGGTATTTTCATAGCACATAAAGTGAAATTACAGACACAAAAAAGAAATCAAGTTTAAGTTGACTAGTACAATAAACATTCATAGTTCTGAGGAAAGGTGACAGTACAATTTTGCTTTAAATACTTATTTGTGTTTTGTTCATCAACCATATCCCTATGGATTTATCTGTAAGAATTAGGAAGATTTACTGGGATTGCATAATCATTAAATCCATCCTTAACAATAGTGGATTGTGTCATAGTGACTGAATTCAAGGAGGCCATCCTGCTAATGTAAAACCAGTTCCATGCAGTGAATCCTCCCATGTACGTAAAAGGCATCACTGACATAACCTTTTCTAAAACATCTTTGCATCTGCACACAGTCTCAGTCTTCTCTTGGTATTCCTCCTCTTTTCTTTTTCGCTTTCTGTATTTTTCTTCTTTTTTTTTTTTTTTTTTTTTTTGCTTTAGTTTTTTATTTTTTGTGATTCTATCCCTTCTTAGCATACAAAATCTAAGGACACTTGATATTCTTCCCTAAAGCCAGCACCAGATGCAGGCAGCTGCAGATAAAATGACTGGCTGAAACATCAGCTGTAGCCAGCAGTTCCAGCTTGTTGGAACACCACCATCTATATGCTTGAGAGACTTTCTGGAACTATAGAGCACTATAGATGACTGCTAGGGGAGTCATAACATAAGACATGCAGATGTTCCTGCTTACTCCACCCAGTCCCTGTTTATTTAATACACTGAATTATGTTAGCTTCTTAAGGAAGCAAGAAATGATAATAAGCATGGACCACTAGTTCATGACATGTACTTCTCTGTGGGACCAAAAATCCTGATGCCAGAAGAGCAAAAGAACCACCGAGGTCCTACTTCAATGCAACATCTCAAAGAAAGAATACACCTGGGTCTTTCTGTCCTCTGTATCAAAGGAGAGTTAAAACCCAAGAACAACAATGAATCACTAGTAAGAAACTCTTCACTGAAGTTATAGGAAGCCTGAAAGGCCTATGGAAAATTTTACTCTTTTTTTATGTCTCCTACCATAGTTGAACTGGAATATACTCATAGGGTAAAACATGTAAAGTGGATGCATAGGGATGCTAGATTTTAAATATTAAAATAGGATTGCTGGAGCCCTCTCCCCCTTTCCTGCTGTGGCACTGTCAATGTTTCTCAGAGCTGCAGCCTAGGAAAAACAGATAGGAAACAAACAAGAAAAATATGGAAAAAGCTATCATCTCCTGTGTGCTTTTTTACACAGGACATAGAGTTTGAAGGCACAATAGAGGAAATCCCATGTTATCAGGGAGGTCTGAAAAGCCCGTGTCTGTGTAAAATTTGCCTTTTTGCAGTTCCCCAAAATAGATGATGAACAAAGCTCAAGATCAGCAGTTCCCAGCTTCAGCAAAAGTGGGTGGAATGTAAAGCCGTTCGTCTCTATCAAGGTCCTTGGCCTGACATTGCACATTTGTCACCAGGAGGGAAGAAAATGGTTTATTGCAACATCACATCAGCAAGAGGCCCAAAACCTTTCCCTCTTTAGCATTGCTAAACCTCTTGGGAAGAGTCACGCTAATAGAATCTCCAGAGCACACAAGCAAAACACAAAGGAGATGAGATATCCAAAAGAGTCCTCATTTCAGCACAGGACTGACTCACTCACCTCCAGGTATTAAAATACATCTATTCCCTTTCAAACATTCTCTGCTTTGGATGGAAATTAGTACTGGGAGCTAGATTAAAAAAAAAAAATAAAAAAAAAAATTCTGAAATATTGGGAATTGAGTACCAAGAGTCAAAACTGTCTCTTGAACACATTTAATCAAGTGCTACCTCATCTACCTTAATTTCATGAACACCGCAACACCGCACTGTGATCTTAAAGTACCTGAGAAGCTCAGAGTGACAGATACCACGGCATAGGACTCCTAGAAGGACTCTGTGGCCAGAGTGTGTTCTGCCCAGTGCCTCTGCCACAGTCACCTGAAAGCTGTTCAGCAGGCGCTCTCAGGACCTCTGTAGTTGTGCCTGCCTTTCTGAAAGGGTCCCAGGGATTTCTTCTCCCCCTCCCTTTTTCACACAATAGACGAGTGGCAATTAGGAAGCCGAAGTGCAATATCCTCCTGTCATGCAGGCAAGCAGACCCACATCTCCCAGGAAACGCTTTAACCACAAGATTATAAACAGGCTATAAACAATGCACCAGGGTGGTGTGGGAGGGGAGACTTCCCCTCTCCGAAGATAAGGCATTGTGCAGGCGTCAGTTCTACATTCATCATGCTAGGGAGAGAGGGTGTCAGGGAGCAGGACTGGGTGCCCAGCATCAGAGGGAGGGTGTCAGAGTGTGTCACTTTGTGGAGAGAGCTGTGTATGCCAGGTTAGAGTTTTCTGTGGCAAAAAGAGAAAGATATTCCAGGTATCTTTTAGCAGAGCTTGATCCTTTCGGAAAGTAATTATAAATACTTACATTTAGGATGAGGATTCAGCAGCAGATATGAAGTGCCTACAAGTACTTCTTCACAGCATGGAGCCACATAAAAGGGCAAGGTCCCAGACAAATACGGCTAGCCTTAGACAGCTACGTTATATACTTCTAGCACGATGGATTCCTCTTCTTTGTTCCAGGCCTACCTCCTATATTAAATCTAGCCTGATGTTTACTGTGTGCATGAGGTCAAGGGTCTGTAAGCAGACCTATTATAAACTGCTGAATACATTACAGCTGACAAATTAGCTGTCTTACCCACTGGCCTCCATATTGCAACATCACTGAAATTCACCCAGATGCTTGCTAACTGTCCTGCAATTAGAACATTAAATGGTATGAAGAACGTGGGAATGTTAGCAATCAAGACGTCTGCCACTGCAAAACTGAAAATATTAAATTGTCTGTGTTCTTCTGCATAAAGTAGCTTGCTTGAGTCTGCTCCCACCAAACAATGGGCGTCATGCCATTGACTTCAAAGTGAGATCTGGGCTCAGATGTTTAGTGTAGGAACTGGATCAATTGTTTGACTTCACAAAAGACTACAAAAGACAGAAGTGTCTGATAGACAGACTTGGTTAAAATAGACTAATCTTAATTAAAATGTTTACATTGACAGGGTCATTGACAGGCCCACAGGTTCACCTGTGCAACCTCACTAAATTTGGAGAAGGAAAAGACATGAAAATGAAAAGCAACAAAATGTACCCTGTTATGATTACCTTTCTAGATAAATCAAAAAGTCAAAACTAAAATAAAACCACCAACAAGCCAAAACTAAAAAAGCCTGAACTGGCAGTTCGGTTGTGCACAATAGCCAAATAAAATAAAATACATGAATAGCGAGCTTCCAGGGTGGTTTGCAATAATTCGAACAAATGCTAAACCTATTTTAGATTGCTCACACACACACACATCCTTACACAACACAGGCAGTAAGTGAATAGTTTAGAAGAATATGGTGTGGGGAAAATTACCCCTAGCATAAGAGCTTGGATGTAAACGTATAGAGTACTGCTGACAGTCTTTATAGCATCAGTGCCAGCATGCTTGGCTGACCTTCATGACCTATGGTTACCAGATGTGCAATGGGTGTCTCACGATAACCTTCCATCTCTGCCTTTCTAACTGTTATTAATGATAAGTGTATTTTGAAGATATAGCTGGCAGTATAGGAAATAGGTTTCTCTTTCAGGATCAGCTAACCACATGCAGGTATCTCTGCCAAGTGACTTCTCTCTTTCACAAAAAATACATCTTATTCATTCCTAGCATAGGAATCTTTTCATGTTTTCTGGTCTTTAAATATAAATGAACATTTCCATTTTCTATTACTTGCTTACTTCCCTGATATTTTTCCTCCGTTGTCATCTACAATGGTATTCTTCCCTCTCTAACCCTTTCAGTCAGTACCCTAAACCGCTTCCATCCCAGTCCAGGGCCAAATGTTGGAGTGAAAATAACTCTTAGGCAAGGTTGCTTTTGTCACACAGACAGCAAAGTCCATTAACTCTCTTTCTAAGCAGTATGAAAATGCCTTTCAGGTGCTGACTTAACATTCAGTGCAACCTACTATTGGATAGACTGGAATCTAAATGCAAGTTTCAGTGACTTCTCTCCTCAGGTTTTGGTAATAGTGTACCAAACCCTGAAGGTTTTAAGTTTCTTTTCTTGCCTTAACTCCTTCAGAGTTCATCACAAAGGTGGCGTCGGTCACTAATAGGAACCAGATGACTTTTCCCTTTCACTGGTCTCTTATTGAGTTACTCTTTTTCAGTACAGTCTCCATAAAACTGTCTGGGAAGACTATCCATAAAAGCTAATAGGTAATACCTACTCCATAGATGCAGGCTACTGCAGGACTGCATGGCTTTTCAGTGATCTAACAAAATTCACATCATTTTGCAAGACTCATTCAAGGCCTCAGCTTGAAGAAACTTTCCTTGGTAGGTGGATTATTTTTTTTTCCTTGTGGTTTGGAATGAAAGACATTCAGCTCCATCTGGCTATGGTCATTCTTTTCATCTTCTCATTCTTATCATCTGGATAGCTTTTACAGTCCAGGACAATGTGGTAGTTACTTTTTACATTTTAGTACTATGAATGCACAAGCGCCTGAGGATCTCTCTCTTGCAACTTTTTTCTCTTTCCATGAACATCTGTACCTGCATACTCAGTAATGACACTGTGTTTCCACAGCCAGAATACAAACACATTCCAAAAAACATAACTGAAAACACTGGAAAAAGCTTTTCTGAGCAAAGCTGTAATTTATGTAAATGAAACTTAAGAAGTAATTTTCCCTTTCCCTACTGATTAGTGTTTTTCTCTTGAAGCCTTCTAGCTTGGGGGTTACATTCTGGTGTCAACATTCTGGGCTCTGAAGGCAGCTGAATGGTTTCAGAGCTTCAGTCAGGAAAAAAACCAAACCCAAATGTCAACCCCACGCTTATTAAAACAATAAAAGCAATGATAATGCAGAAATAAAGTGTTTACAGATTGTTTGCTGCATTGCATTACTAGTCTTAAACATAAGCCTTTAATGAAGAAATGCCACATTATTAGGGCATCAGGAACCACTGAGGGATCAAAATAATGCAAGCACTCCAGACATGGTCAAATCTTCCTTTAGAAAAGCACCCAGTTTTCCCCATTAGCTTAAATCTTGCAAGCCTTCCCTTCAAAACCCATCACAGGTTCCATAATAAGTACATACAGCTAGCCACATAGCCACAGCAGTGGAGAAACTGTGAAAGTTGAAGGAAGAATTTAGTCTGTTGAGTGGGTTAAGTAGATGCCATGAAAACCTCACACAAAGGCTATGGTTTTGGATGCCATAAATTATTTCTTCAATGAACAACAAATTAGAAAGTATACAAAAGAAGAAGCAATTCTTGAGTTCATCCTGAGATGTATGTGATCTGGTCTAATATGTAATTATTAAACCACACTAGAAACTTTATTAATGGAAAATTATTAGGAATAGCCTAAAGGTATGGAGACATATGACAACAGAGGCTTTGAATAAACATTCTATCAAGCCAAATAACCTTGAAAGGAACACTATAACAACATCAAGGTTAAACGTCAGAGTAAATGAGGCTAATGCAACTGTCGTCCTGCAGAAATGGAAGCCATGTCCAACTAGAATAAAAAGAAATTGGCCTTAGCTTTGGCAAGTTAGGTCTAAAACCATAACAATGAAAAAGCTATTTACAAGAAGAAAAGCATGGACACTAGTAACAAAACTTTATATCTTCATCCTCTTTTGACCTACATGCTAGCTGACGAGTTTTCATTTTCTAATAGATTTTAAGGTGCCTTGAAAACAGATAAAAACATAATATGAAACAAATATATAATTTGCATTGTTGTTCACTCTGTAATTAAACTTTCATATAATACAAAAAAAAATCAGATTAGTTCAAAACTATCCTGATTGGAAGTACTGCAAGAAGAGTTAACAGTATAAGACATTAAATGACAGATGAAATCCAGGGTCAATACATGTGAAGAAATACACATGAGCAAAACCAGATTTAATCTTATCTACAAAGTGATGGGTTCTAAATCTGCTGTGACCATTTGACAGATCTGCATCTACCCACAGCTATTGGATTATTGTACATAATCCTCTGAAAATATCAACTCCATAGTGAGGTCCAATCAAAAAAGCAAATAGATTAGGACAAAAACACTACTGAAGGACTGAGGAACATAGCAGTAAGCATCTATCTGCACTTCAATAATCTTCAGTGCACACTCGCCTGAAAAGCATGTGCAATTCTATTTGCCCTGTATCAAAAAGGGCACAGTAAAATATAGAAGTGCAACAAACATGATCAAAGGTAGACAATGGTTTCTGTTTGGAAAAGAGAAAACTAGCAAGGGTTAGTTAGATAGAGGATCATAGAAAAACTCAGTTCAGAAGAGACATCAGGAGGTCTCTATTCCAACCACCTATGCAAATATGGTGAGTTCTGGGGTTTATCCAGTTGGATCTTGAAAAACCTCCAAAGATGGAAACTGCACAGCCTCCCTGGGTAGCCTCTTCCACTGCTCCACTGTCCTTATGTTATGAAAGCTTTTCCTTATACACCATCTGATAATTTCTCATTTCAACATATGCCTGTCATCTCTTGTCTTCCCATTGTGAAGAGCCTGGCTCTGTCTTCTTGATGACCTTCTCTTAAGTACTTGAAGGTTGCTATTTAGATCTACCTGAAACCTTTTCTTCAGTCTTGGGTCAGTAAAATGGTGATATTTATGGAGAAAACACATAATGATTGTTCAGTGTTTCCCATCAAACAAAATTTTTAAGCAAAATGCTTAAAAAAAATTAACCATTTTTTTTCCAAAAAAAACCCAAACAACTTTTTTCCCAGAAGAAGATGTAGATAATGCATAATTGTAGATAATTTCAGACTTCATAGAATTAATTGCCATATGATTTTGTCTCCTAGGAATAGGCTTTTGAATCTGCAATTTGTGAGGAAAATCTATAGGAGCATTAAACATGTCTATGCAATCTCTATGCAACATTTAGTTTAGGAAATACCTTTTTCAGAAACTATTGGAAGCTGGGAAGGTTTGCAAGAGGAAGTATCACCCTAAACTTTCCCAATCCTTGTATACTTTCCTGAAGTATCTGCTATTTGTCATTGTTAAAAACAGCAGGTCTCATGCCTTTATCCATGGCAGACAGAGATGACAGACTTTAGAAAAAATTGGGCTGAGTGCGTGCTCTGCTCCACACTGAGTCCTTGTCAATGTGTGTCAGTTACTCACTCTTCCTCCCACTGCAGCAACTTCTGGCTTCTGCTGGATTTTCCCTGAATTATACATCCTTGACCAGCTTAATGGGAAAATGGTAAACAACAATAGCTTGACTGTGTAAATAGAGAAATGAATGTTTAAAGAACACATCACTGTGTCAGATCACCCGCAATGAAAATGCAGGGGTGAGTAGGAAATCAACTCGTTTTATGAGCTTTTATTGTCGTCATGGATGCAAGGAAGTACTCCAGTGTGCAAAGAGACAGAGTGCTTCTCTGAAAGACATTATACTGCCTTATATAGTTATATTTATTCATTTGTCCTTAAACCACCCACAGCAGTTTTTCAAAACAGAGATCTGTTTCCATTCATGTTTCAGTTTTGTCTGCAGACAGCAGCGGAGTTACACTTTGTGACAGACAAACTTCAAAAGGTTTGGAGGTTCAAAGCTTGTATGGGCTTATCTGAATTTCTCAGGTCTGCAAATCTCGTGGTATCAGCCTACAGCTTGGTACTTCAAGCACTTCCTGGTGAAATCCCAGATGGAAAGAGAGACATAGTTTGACTTCAGAGAGCCCAGGCCAAGATATGCATTCAAACTCCTGATAGGTTTAAGAGGGGGTGGGAGACGCAGTGCATGTTGGCAAAACCCAAAGCCAGACACGCACAGACTTTTTTGATTCTTCATGAGGATCCCACAGTAGAAGAACATAGAAACCCAATTTCCACACATCAAAAAAGAGGAATTTTATGGTTTTTCATTATTCTAATCTGCTCCAAAATTCAACAGTTTGCACAGATGGTATTTGCAGTATTGCTTTTTTTTTTTTTCTTACACAAAGAACAATGAAATCAACAGGAATCTTACAAAACTGAATGCACTGCATCTCCCTCATGAGTGACCAATCTTCTGGTCTTTCCTTATGTTATGAGCTACATTTTGCCAAAGACATCTCTGCTTTCTATCTGTCTATTTACATCACGCTCATCTATTCTTCAGTTGTTCTCCAATATGTGCATACCTGTAACCTCTTAAACCACATAGCATTACAGTAATGACCTGTTGAAATGCCATTACTTTAGGTCCTGGGTACCTCTCAAGAACAGTATGAAACTTGCAGAAAAGTAAAACCAGTGAGGGTGATTGTTTTGTCAAATGTATTCATTTCCACACTGACAGCTCAGCAATGAAATGTGCCTGTCTTAATAAAGTGTTTTACTTAAAGCCTTCTCTTTGCTGAATAGCAGCATAGAAAGTTTGACTTAGTAGTTCATGGCAATTTCTGGTTTTTCTGTTTTAATTTTAGCTTGCATAAGTAACTCGCTGTAGCAACTAAGAAGATCATTTATATGTGAACTATTGCTAATTGAAATTAATTGCTACATATCTAACATACCAGCTCCTTTAAGTGAATCTGATATTGTAAATGACACAAAGTATTTGGATGAGGCTAGTCCCAAACTTCATGATCCTCCCTTTACTTCAGATTTCGACAGTGGTGGAGCCACACTTAAAGCAAGCCTTGGCCAGTTCGGCAACAGAATGTGTATTTCAGTGTCTATAATTCCCACGACACAGTTGTTTTGTATCTCTTTCATGTCACTTTGATTATGTCAGATATTATGTTACACATTTTATTAGTGATTAAAATAACTTTGCTGTGATGTAGATAAAATAGATGCTTTTCTACATAATGAAAATTTTCCCTAATATTTTTCTGTAGATGCAATTCTGTTGTCATTAATCATGGTTCTAGTTGAAACTATATTATCTATCATGCAATAAGTGCGATGGGAATTTCTCCCTAGTATCACATTTCTACCCACTTAGTGGGCATCTGATGGCAAAATATGAATTAAGCATACCATAAGAACTTTTCTGTTCTGGAGGTAAGGTGAAGAGGTAATTTATCTGAAATAGGGGACTAGCATTGGGGTACATGGAGACAGGCAGACTTTTGGAATGCTTAGCTACAAGTAATTTACTAAAACATCTTTAGTAAGACATTCTTGAAAGAAAATTTACATGTATACTTGCAATAAAAATGATGTTAGCTTTTATGTTAAAAGTACAAGTTAAATTACCAATAAATAGAAAAATCAGAATTATGCAAGTAATTCATTGAGCCAGACTATTTCAGCAAGCCAAGCATGCTCAGATGATTCAGTGTGCTCTTCATACGTCCAGAAGAAGTACAGCTTTTAATTTCACAAATTTCTTTGGAGCCATCTTACACTACGACTGCTTACCAGCAAATAAAACAACAGAAAGCATGCCAGATTCAGTACACATTTCATCTTAAACTCAGCACAGAATGCATTAATCTAGCTCATTTTCCAAAGACTGTACATAATATGCAGTTCATCTGAATCTCAGTAAAACATGATTTTGAGAGTTTGCCAACTTCAGAATGTTCCTGGGAATAGTTTATCACTGGTGTTCTCCATTTCCTTTCTTGATCCTCTCCTTGAGAGTCAGCCAAGCAAATGTGGATAAATATATCTGATAGTTTCTAAAATGTCTCAGCAACTAATCAGAAATAACTGGACCAGCTCTTGCAGAAATAAAACACGATGTCTGGCTCTTAATGTGTGGTTCTTAAATATAGAACTTTATCTTTAACAAGCAGGCCAAGGGAATGTTTTTGTAGTTCATTCAGAGTACTTTTGTTGTTTTTCATAAATATACATGAAATTAAGAAGCACTATACTAGTTTCTTTTTTCCCTCCTATGCTAAATATTAATCTCCTTATTCCATAAAGGAAACACAGGGTATAATTTATAATTTTTCAATTTTGAACAACCTTAGGATGCCTTTTATTCTGAAGAGTAATGGAAATAGTAGGAAAAAATGTTGGAGAAAAAAAAAGCTCAGTTCATATTTAATGCCTTAATAAATCCCAGATTTTTATTATGCAGATGATGAAGCAGAGACAGTTCTTTCTTTTCATTTAAAAAAACCCCATTATAAATCCAAATCCAGGTTGTATTCTCTTTTTTGCTTTGACTATCATCATTCTTACCAATTGAGCAGCATTACCTGGCTGGCAGGGACTTTTAAGCACAAATCTCTTGTGAGCTATGCTGGTTATCTTGGAAAGTAAAGTGTGTTATTTCTCCATTAAACAGTTACAACAGCACTGGAAACACCAACAGTCAGTGTGCTTCTAGCCTCAAGACCACCAAGAACAGGGGAAGAAATAAAAGGTGTTTTCTGAAGTTGTTACCTGTCTATCAAGCTGTTACAAGACTGAACTTTTTGACTCCTTCTGAAGTGAATGGCCTGCACTAAAGACTTCGTTGGTTAAAATCACTGAGGTAATATTAAAATGTTGCTACCTCAGAGTGCTTTCTCTTGATCACAATTTCAGTGACTGCATGTTTCCTCACAGGATATATGGAGCCACATACCCTCCAGAAGTGTTCCTTCAGGGACCCTCCCCTTGTGGCACTTGACCTCTGGAGAAGAGAGAGGAAGGAACAGTTCTCTTTGTGTTGCCCCTAAAAAAAAAATCTCTGAATGAACTCCATCTTTTTTTCTCTTATTTACATGTGAATAATATAAAACTGTAATAGATTCATTACCCTTTTGTCCTTCCTCTCTCTAGAAGCCTCCTCACAGAAGAACTTAAAACTGTATCGCCAATTAAAGTATCCTCTTCCTTGCAGTAGTAAAAGCCTGTGATTCGGTCCTAGCAATCTCAAGTGCTGCTTGCAAAACTTTAGAGTCAAGGAATCCTAGAAAAACTGTGCAAGTTTGCATTTCTATGGCTTTTAGCTAGATGAGGTAGATTCTGCCTGGCAGTAACTCCCTGCTGAGGTGAGAGGTGGTTAAGTGTGCAGTCACTGATCCTTTAGGATAGGTGAGTAATATAGCTGGTGGTAAAAACATGCAATATTCTTGGGCTTTCCTTGTTCTGCTCCATTGTCAAAAGCTCTTGTCTATCCCAACCACGTCCCCAGGTTATGTTATTTAACAATAAAATGACCAGGTATTCTCAAGTTTTCCTTCTTGGACTAAGATTTGTTTACTAAAGCATATAATGAACTCAACGTGTTTTTCAAATATTCACGTAACAAAAAGCTCAACACAAAAAAAACCCCAACCCAAACCTCACTGCATGCCTCTGTGGATTTCCCTGTGGTTACATTACACTCAGAGCCCTAGTAGAATTGTGGGCACTATGATAAAACGGAAATTTACTGAAAATGACAACTAAGTGTTGGGTATATCCACACCCTCTTGGCAACTTCTGTAAGGTGATTTCTAAATATTTCATTACCCAGAGTCGTTTACAGAGGTTTCCATGGGATCTAGGGTGGAAGAGCTTTTAAATCAGACGTATTAATGCTGAGTGCCTAGTTTTTCTTTCAGTATGTGCTTTTAGTACATATGTCAATTAGGTTAAGTCTGGGCTTGTTTCGGCTTGACTAGAACAAGTGACATGAAAAAGTGACTTTGCAGAGGTTTAATTTGAACAGACAGTAAAATAAAAGGAAAATAGAGCTAATCCCATGCATAACAATATGTCATGTTACATATTGCCTTGACTGTCCAATCAAGCCACGAAGCACAAACAAGATTCTACTGACTTCCGTTGCTCAGGCTAATTTTACCCTCAGCTGTATTCAGAGGTTATTCAATTTTTTGATACAGCATGTCCCTGCTTGCATGGCTTATACTACCCTCCTTGAAGCAGGTATTATCGTACTTTAAAAAGTTGAATGCATATATGGAAAACAATGTTTCTCACAAGTGGTGCTGCAAGCTTTTAAGACTTTATGGCAAGTTTCATAACAGTTCACTGTTCACCTGAAGTCCTTGCTCTGAGAATCTTAGGGTTCTAGAAGAATCTTGTCTTCTTCGAAAGAAGAAAAACTTCAAAATGTGGCCTGTTCTTACTAAACACAAAACCTAAAAAATCCACCCCAACTCTAAAAAACAAAAATATTTTAAAATGTTTTTAGAAATACACTGTGCATTTCTTAAAAAAGATATCATGATTAAGTCAAATTCGAAACAGTCCTTCCGAGCATTTCAGTTTGGCAATGTTGCAAATATCTGAATAGTAAAGTCAATATTTTTATCTGAACTTGATCCTTTATTACATCATTCCATTGGCTTCATGCTATATAATATGCTGGTCTCATGCAGTGTCAGTTTATATCAGTTAACTAGGTGTTTATTATGTACTCACTACCATGATATCATTCTGGATACCGAAGCACCCAGTGGAGGTTGCCATACTTCTGGCATCTTTGCTAAGTTTTTCTGGTTCCTGTGCATTTCAAGTTATAAAAACATTTATATAAATAGAACAAATTAAGCTCTGGTCTGAGCAAACCTAAAGTCATTTTAGGATCAATAGAACAGTGGAGTAGGACCCATTTGCACCAAGGCTTTATTTTTTCTAATGTGTTTATTCTACAGTGAAAGCAATATTAATGATACTGGGAGTGCCACAACCTTTTGTCTTTTAAACTGTTTTAGTCACATTAATTACAGGAATTAAAAATTAAGTTAATATAATCTGGGATATATAATCTGCAACTGAAAATAGTATTTCACCACTTAGAAATACATTCCACCACGTAATATTTCTTGGAATCAAGAGTTTTAAATGTTAAACTTTTTTTTTTCTCTGTAATAAAGGTCATTGTAGTGGAGATATGATCTTCAATACAATCGCTGCTGTGGGGATTCATGAAACAACTCCAAAAGGATTCATATGCAAAAGCAGCAAAAAACAAATATTACAATGAAGATTGTACTTACCTCAAACTGAAAATGTTCAAGTCATCTAAAGACAAAGCCAGAATACACTGCCATTTAAAGTAAATAATAGTGATTTTAAAATAAACATTTTAGGTTATCAAAATAGCCACAAGACTCAAGAGACTAATATTACTCCTTAGTGTAGGCAACACATTCATTACATTTAAAAAAATGATCCTTTTTACAAGCAAAGTAAATGTCACAAATGGCTTCCTATAATTTACTTGGTTTTATCTCTTACTCTCTGTGGGTGCTTAAGGCTGATTTTTAGCCTATCTCCTTTCATGACCCTTGAGACTCTTGATTTGCCTTACTGCAACGTAATCTTTCAGGATGAGAATCATAGATTATCCCCTCTTCTCTTGTCAGCTCTTCATCAATGCCATCTTTTTCCTTTATCAGAGTTTCAGCTACCACATTCGTTGCTACTTTACGAGTCACTCTCTGCACTATGCTTAATCCCATGTTTTCAGGTGTCTTGCAAGCATACCACTGTCACCTCAGAAAGCTGCTTGTTTTGCTCCTATTTTCTGTCTACCATTTCTCATTTCTGCACCAAATACCAATGTTGTTATCCATCTTGTTTTCAAAACTCACTCCCTCATTATCAGTTTAATGCTTTCTCACTTTTCACCCTCACACTCTCAGTACTTTCCAGGACTCCTAGTGCAGCATTGTGCCAAAATGCTTACTGCTGTGCCCCACTCATCTAACCCCTAATACATTTTTCTAAATGGCTGTCAAAGATTATTTATCTGTTTTCCTTCTTTCTCCCTATCTGCCTTGATCCTTTGAGCTTTTGAGGCACGTCTCCTTGTCTGTCTTCTTCCCCTTTACTCATCAGGCATTCCTAAATGGAAAGGGATCTTTACAAACTTTATCTCCCAGAGTCCACTCAAATTTCCTTTATCACTGCACTGTATAACTCGCTGCTCTCATGGTAGTGCTTAACCTACTCCAAAGTTACTTTTCTCAGGAACTTTTCTACCCAATTTGAAATTACCTTAGGTCTATCTATTTCAACTATTCAGTTAGTGTATTCTAATACTTCATTCTCTGAACTGATTAGACATATCTTCATTTTAGATTCAGTTGCCAAGTTGTGATCAGCTATAAAAATTGTAAGGCTGTTGCTTCTGCCTCTTATGATCATATCAGTGAAGAATCTTCTCTAATTCTAATACTTGTGCCCACTGCTTAAAAAATATCTAGTATCCACTAATTTCTTGGCAGTTAAATTATGTTGTTATGTTGTTAGCAGTCAAAAAAATTTCGTATGATTGGTTGAAGTGAATGACCATTTTTAAATTTGGAGTTATCTGTCAATGTCTAATAACACAGATGACAACACGCAATTCATATGTTGAAAAATCAGCTGAATTTTTAAGCGAGAATACTGCCATACTCTATCTGAAAGACAAAATGCCATATTAATAAAGACAATGTTGAACAGATGTGAACAATTTCTCAACGTAACTTTTAATTCCTCACAAAGGAATTGACTGTTGCTAACGCTTGGCAGTATTATCCTGCCTCACAGTGTTCTGTCACAATGCAACATAAACCACAATTTGGCACTGTATTCCAGTGGTTTGCAATTCTACATTTATCATGAAGGTTGTGTTTTACTGTTGCTTCAGGTTTGCCTGTCTCATTCCATGCTGCCCCGTGTCCGTGAGTATTCAGAAGTGAATAGGCTTGCCTCAGCAGTGGAATGAAAACTCACTTTTTAATGACATTCCGTCATGCTCCAACTTGGCTTTGTTTGAGGATATTTGAGACTTCCAGATGCATGTCAAACTGACACATGGGATATCATTTCAGCTGCAAACAAACAGCAAAATACAAGAAAGGTTGTCTGACTGTTATTTAGAAGTTTAGAGAAATAATTGTTAATGGGGAATATCTACTATAGAACTAGTTAAACTTAAGCGACATGGTCCTATTTTGTAGACACACACAAACTATAGGTGTCCAACAACTCCCCACTTGTAGTAAAGTCACTGCTCTGTTAAATCAGCACCAGTCTTTATAAAAGTATTTTGGGGGTATAGTGAAGCAAGGGATAGAAAAGAATCAGCCATAAAAGATATTTTATTGCAGGGTCTGTCTGTCTTCAGTCAAGAAAAATAGCAGTGCAAAATGGACACAAAGAAGCATGGTGCCGAAGCTGCAAGAAACTGCTCAGACACAATGAATGCATAACTCACTGTCACGCTGCAGAATTCAAGTATATTGTTAAAACTTCTTCAAGTTGGATAAATCTGTGTAACCATGTCAGTCAATTCATTGGATCCATTTCTCACTGAAGTACCAGTCAGTTCAAACAGCTCTCATCTTTCTTTGTAAATAAAATACAAACAGTAAATCTTTGAGACACTTACCAGCTAGAGAACTAGGAAAGCCACTCACTTTATCTGACTTAGAGGAATTTGAACCGACCGCCAAAAGAGAAGCTCAGAACCCATAAAAACTACTTGGCTACCTATTGCTTTTGAGAGCTACTCTTGCTCCTCAGAACTAATGGAGTCAAGAAAAGATTATCTAAATGATAATTGCACTTAGCAATGCTTCCTCCAAAACTGTAGAGAACTAGCAACCACCCTATTGACCTGGCAGAAGCATTCCACACTGAGATCTATCCACCGCCACAACCATCACACAACTTTTGGCCTTCCATAATACGGAAAGAGAAATGTTAAAAGATACTTTTTCAACTTCAATAGCTTGGATCTCGCACAGTCAAGGCCCAGACAAGATCCTCAGTCCTGCTGGAATATACAGGCAACTTTTTTCTTGGCTTTGAACAAGAAAGAGTTTGTAGGCTGATACTACAAGATATCCTCGCAGGCTTTTTTCCAGCATGTTTGCCATGCTGTTGTCACACATGTTAAATCTTATCTGCAAAATGGATTTTCACTCATCTGGATCAACTCACTTAGTAGCAGTCGAAGCCTGTCTCCCATCAACTTACCCAGCATTTCTTGCTCCTCAAACTGTCTAGCAGCCAGCAGACTCCCTAGGATCACATACACAAACATGCTTACTTTCCATAGCACATTTTGACTTTCAGAGTTTTCTTCAATGCCTGCTCTGCTTACTGCTTCCCCGTACCATCGACTGCTGGGTTCTGCTGACATGTTTTTAATAACAGCACAGTATTCCATATTCTGGAACAATACAATGCAAGTCAAAAGCAAATGGTTCGTCAAGAGGCAATTTTGAGCTCACAGAAGAGGCTTACTGGCCTTTTCCTCTCAGTCTACTTGGGTGGCATCTTCCAGAACTAAGGAGGCAGCCTGCTTTCCATTCAGGTAAAGAAATTCTCCTGCCTGCTTGAAAATTAAGAGATTCTTTGCAGTCTGGGCACCCAAGTGCATGACAGGATTATGACATACCCAACCACCCACATTGTCACAGAGTGGTTTCGTTTTTAAAAAACCCACAAACACTAGGATGAATTTTAAGGTGGAGAATTCTCTTGAAGCACTGTGCTTAAGTGGAAATGCACAAGGGGTACTTCACACACAGATACATATCCCACCAAAAAAACCACAACAAAATAACAGTGGATTTTTTTTTTTCTCCCATATAGTACAAAAACTTCCAAAACAAACCACCAATAATTAGTCTTCTCCACTCAGCTTCTGAATGTGCAGCCCAGCAGGAACAAGAATATATAGTTAGGATCTCACAGTCTGCAAGAATTTACGGGGGGGCAGGGGCGGGGGGAAGGGTGTTAAGCCAGCAAGGTGGCCCATTTTCTTCTCATGGTCTTTTTGCAAACTGACCTCTCAGAGCTCCCCATCCTCACTGGTGACAAATTGTGATGAAGTTACACTCACATCTAAATCTACAGATTTCTCTCTGTGGCTTAAAATGTTCATAGGTTTGTTTTTGTTGAGACCTGGGTCTCCACGAAAGCAGAGACTCACTTAGAAAATTAGCTAGTCTTGCTCCAAGACATAAACTTGTTGCTCTCCCAAGAACCTGAGGTTGCCCGCTGGCCTCAGTGATGCAATTTCCCAACTATTTGTATCTTTAAATGAAAATATATTTGAGTAATAGTCTGGGAAAGGGCTGCTACACGTGCCAAGGTGACATACAGCAAGGACAGAAGGGAAGGTGCAAGAGCAGGCAAAACCTTCCCTACTCCTCCCTCTTTTACCCTCTGCTCCCACTTTACACAGCCCCTTCTCAGAGAATGGTGGAGGTTGCTGAAGGTAGGGAAGCAGAAAAACTACCTTCAGCCTGCTGGAGAAAAAGAAGAGATGTTCTGGTCCTGCAGCACTTCACCTACTGAGTTCCAGTCACTCAGGAGCAGGTACTATCCAGGCACCATTTCAAGCTGCCTTCAAAGTTAATGGGACAATTGTCTTATTGAAATTATTAAACTGTAACCAACTATGTCACAGTTCTGTAAAGTTAGTTATTTCTTTGTACAATTTATATAGTTTGGCAGCTTTAAAATCAAGTTAAAAATAAAGAGATCAGTAATGCTTAAATTATTATTTTGTATAATGGAAAATAAGGAAAAAAAATATTTAATTGTTTTAAGTTAACCCAAAGCATTAACATAGTTTCTTGGAAAATCAAAGACAGATTTTAAGATGCCATTAATGTCGAAGCTCATTACTTAGAGAAAAATTAATAATTTCCTTGCATCAAATGAAATATTTAAATAAATGGTTATGGAAAATCTTCTCTTGACTAAACTGAAAAGTTGCCATCTGGCTTTCATTCTCCCTATACTGTTTGTCAGTAAAAAAAAATAATTAAAAATTCTTGTACAGTAGAATAATGCAGTGATAAGCTGCTGGTGTTTATGTTAATCTCCACTCAGGAATGTACATACTTAAAACGCAGCATCTTCTCTTAAATGTTCAGGCATCTATTGTATCCTTCTTGGCACTAAAGGAACAATTTACTGTAACAGAGCTGAAAGAAATTTTGGGGTTTTTTTCATTTCAAAAGGCAAACAATTCAGATCCTGTGCTGTCACTAGCTCTATAAAACGAACAAAAGTGTTTATACCATGGAATTGCACCACATCTTGGAACTCGTGTGCACAGAGAAAGGAGAGGTTTTAGACAAGAGGATGCCCTTGATAAGTTGTCAGAGGTCCCATGATTTGTATAAAGAGAAGACAACTTTGCCATTCTGGGAATCACATGTGCACAATATAAACATGCACTCATATACCCAGAATTACTGCATTATCCATATTTAAACCATCTGTTTATGTAGTGTCTTAAATACAGAGGGCAAGGCACAAAGCTATGTTTTATATCAAACTTTTCCTTGTTTCATAGGATTCTGTTTTAAAGCTGAAGAAGTCCAACTTGGGCAGCTGTCCTGCTGTATTAGCTATTCTCACCAAGTGAGATGGCTCATTTCAGCAAGACAACAGCAATGCAAAACATCACCATGACTAAGTGTACATAGAGGATGGTAGCAGTGTTTCAAAACACTGACTAAAACGTACTAAGGGAGAAGCGTTGCCCAGAAAATCAGTCCTGGTAAGGGCATCAGACTGTCAGGCGAGACCTTGCAGAGTGCTGCTGGGTCTGTAGCTTCTCTGAGGAAACTGCTCAATGTTTGCTCTGAGTTGTAGCTTCCTGTAAGCTTTTTTTTTTTGAGAGCAAACTTTTCTCCTTGTGAGCAGCTCTTTTGTTCACAGCCCTTTCAGACCTCTCTCTCAGCTGCGAACAACACCTGGTTGTTCCCTGGGATATGTTGCAACATCTTTCCATCTCCCAGGCACAGACCCACCGACTCTACACATCTGACGGGGTCAGGTCCCAGAGCAGAAGTGGGACTACAGCACTGCTCAGCGTCCATGGGACAGCACACATTTCCCACCAGCCCTCATGCCCTGGCTGCTCCCCAGCACAGGGCTCCATGATGCCAGCCACCTCTGCTGACACACGGGAGCATTTCAGTCACAGAGCCATCACTAGGCAGTACCACTTTACCGCATAACACTACACAGGGAGCCTCATACATTGAATGAAAAAAGAAATTGAGATGTCTTATAAGCCATCTGGTGAGTCTCTGAACTGGAAAGCAACTTGAAGGTGTAATGTGACCTGTTTTCCTGGCCACAGATCCAGGGAGATACTAAATTCTTTGGGAAGAGAGAATCTTGACTTTGGAAGTGGCGTCAAACCTGCTGTCAAAGCTGCAGTCATTTCTGGGCACCACAAGGCAGAAACTTCTGGAGAGAAGAATATTAGCTGGTACAGCTTGAGATAAAGGGTGAAGAATCTGCAGCTGGTATCTGCAATACCTAAAATCCTCTGAGGACGAGGAAAAGAGGAAACCTTACCACACACACACACATGCACATATACAGGCTCAACTTCAGGAATGAAATCTAACTGGTAACCTCCAGAAAGAAAGAAATGAGCTTTTGTGTGTGAATTAGAGCTAGCTCCAGGTTCAGGTGGCAGTGCATGTTATCTGTGAGACAAGCACAAAGGACTGTTTTAATAAACTCAAGTATGTCAGACTTCAGCTTTGGATTCACTCTGCAGTCTCGGGACTTCTTTGTTTTCCTTGTTTTACTATACATAAAACGGTCATTTACGTTCGTGTGTGTGTGTGTTTGTAGACTAAATGTGCTTCATTAAATTTATAGGTATAGTACGCTTTTCAGTTTTTCTTCTTTATGCAGAGTCTGGTCATTAGAGGTAATAATAGTAAACCACTGCCTCCAAAATTGTGTTACAGGACGTTATTACAAAGCCTGTAAGTGTTCTGTTATTTATAGTCTCTAATTTACTGCTTTTTGTCTAAGCAACCATCAACTAACTGTACTCTTAAATCTTGCTCTTTTGCTGAGATGTTTAGACTACCATTTTTATTGTTGCATGCTTTTATTCTTCAATTCATTCCACACGGACTGTTTAGGTGATTTGTTTCCTGCCCATGTGCACCGACAGCCCAGACATTGAGAAGTGGATTAATAGGAAATAACTCATGAGTTGGTCTTATGACCAAGAGTCCCATAAATGAGATTTTGATAGCACATATAATTAATGCTGCTACACAAAGGAGTAGTTTTACCTGTGATCTGAGACCCAGGACTAAATGTTCATACTGTCTGCCTAACTTGTCACAATGTTTACTTCCAGTTTTTTCTTACACTGTCTTTGGACAAGTGCCAAATCTGGGAATCCTTACATAACTCTAGAACAGACCATTTCCCAAAAGAAAATGGGCAAATACAACTGGAAGGCACAAAACTGAGCCACAAATTCTCCTTTCATCTTCAAATAGGCACATACATGGATGGAGCAATTCTGAGGCTACAAAAAAAAAAAAAGTAGATCACTGCTATCACATCATTCTCTGAGTGCCTGGCTGAAAATTATAAATTATTACTTCTTTTTTTTTTTTTTTTCCCTAAAAGGAAACAAACAGTTTCCACTTCCAGTGAAGTGGCACCCTTAGTATTTTTCCATGCTGATATTGGTTGATTAAAAACAGGCACAAATTATTCCTCCCATAGTCTGCAATAAAAGAAAAACAAACTTAGTAATAAAATATGAGGAAATCCTCCTATTTCACCTTAAATGTCAGCCAATGCTTTGTTCCCTTGTCATGATTTTAAAGGTCAATTATGGAAAAAATGTTCTGGAGAAATTGTAAGTACTGAGGTTTTTCTAACAAGAATATGATACCTGGAACTTGTAACATTCATGTTTACGAATTTCTGCTGAATTGCTCATTCACTAGTTAGCTTCCAGAGTCAGCAATGCAAGCCTCATTTAAGTGTAACCTAAAACCTATTTGTGGACTGAAAAATGTCAATACAAAGGTTAATTCCTTACAGAAGCTTCTTTTAGAAGTGGAAATAAAAGTATTATAGCCTATAAGCTGAAATGAAGCCTTTCTCTTATTTATAATTTCTATGCACCATTTTCCCACTAATTAATCCTTCAGATCACTTAGGAATGTCAATAAATAGTTTTTTGTTCAAATTCATTTCAACAAGATTCTCAATATAATTTCTTCCTTTTTGCACAGAATGAATCAAACTGAAGCATTGTTCTCACTTACTGGTGCAGGAGTAAACTCAGCAAGCAGCTGTACCATAAAAGACAAATTAGTAGTTATTAAATGACATACTTCAGAGGCAGTTTTTCAAAAACACTTCAGAAGAACATAAACAGTCATGAGCAGCCTTCCAGTACCTGAAGGGGGCCTACAAGAAAGCTGGAGAGGGACTGTTTACAAGGCCATGGAGTAATAGGACAACGGGTAATGGCGTTAAGCTGAAGGAGGGTCGATCTAGATTAGATGTTAGGAAGAAATTCTTTACTGTGAGGGTGGTGAGGCACTGGAACAGGTTGCCCAGAGAGGCTGTGGAGGCCCCATCCCTGGAAGTGTTCAAGGCCAGGTTGGATGGGGCTTTGGGCAGCCTGGTCTAGTGGAGGATGTCCCTGCCCATGGCAGGGGGTTGGAACTAGATGATCTTTAAGGTACCTTCCAAGCCAAACCAGTCTATGATATGATGATTCTATGAGATGGATTGTCAGCACACACTAGAACTGGTAGCTTGGGTGCAATGTCACCAAACACCTAAAAGGAATTATGCTTATAAGTAGGGCTTGCTTCTTGCCTTCTTCACAGTTTCTTGTCTCTGATTCTTTTCTTACCTATCTCTTTGGGAGTCTGAAAGATTGTGTAGTTAAGTGGTTTTTATTTGGTTAAGCCAGTTATCATCCAAGCACGCCCAGTCAAAATA
Organism: Balearica regulorum gibbericeps; assembly: GCF_011004875.1. Lineage (NCBI taxonomy): Eukaryota > Metazoa > Chordata > Aves > Gruiformes > Gruidae > Balearica > Balearica regulorum. The sequence goes on from NC_046185.1 coordinate 37,239,504, forward strand.
TAAGCTAGCTCAAATGGTACTTGTATGAGTGAATTTTCCAGAGGACCATTGAATGAAAATTATAAAAAAAGTTATGAAACCTCATAACTTTGTGGAGAAGCACAGACAGGGGTCCAAGTAGCAGAACAATTCAGGTTATTGACAATGGTACACAGGAAATTCTCCTCAACTTTGAAAAGATTGGTCAGAAACAGAGACAGAGAGCAACAAGGGTTTAGATAGGGGACAGAATTATGGTAGTACTGGACTATTCTACAATACATATCCTTGTATGTCCTATATATACTTATCTTTCCACTTGCAGGAAGAAATTTAAATATTCATTTTCAAATACTTAACAACCATATTATGACTGTAGTCCTTCAAATATGAGGATTTCCTGAAGAAAAATTGAGGAAAGAACTTATCACTGATGGTGGTTTGATTGCATGAACAGGCCTGAGGAAATTAGTGTAGGTGTACATGCTTATCTACTTCATTTCTGTGATAGTTATGAGGTAACTGGCCTGTAAGAATTATTTTTCCAAAATTCTGCTGACTAGAGGCTGAGTTATAAAACTGACACATAAGGTTTCACATCCCTTTCAAAAATCTTAGCATTAAAAAAAATCTCATGTTGTAACTATAGGTAATATATTTAACTATATAAAAGAGCTGTTCTCTATATTTCTTTAATCCTGCTAAATTCATGGTCTTTTTTCATTTTCAAAATGTACACAGAAGCTTCTTTTAATCATTAATTATTTTATATGACTTTATTGAGTGTCCTCATTCTTCAGTTAAATAGTCCCAGTCAGCGTCCAAAGCTAGGATACACATTTAATACTGTAAAAACATTGTCTTAGAATATAAAAAAGTTTCATTTTTCATTTTAAAATGAAACAAAACAAAAGAAGATTCATGATAACGAGTTAGGTGTTAAATATACTGTGTTTCATTACAATGAACAAGAGCATTAAAACCCCATGTCTAAGGATCCTCTCATTTAACACTAAACAAAAAATCTGGAGACTGGAATATCACTGTCAAAAACTTCTGCTATTTACCTCTTTTAGACGGAAAAGTAAAATGGGTTGAGTTTGGGCAGATGCATAATTTGTTACTGATTAGAAGACATATTTTCCACGTATTTAATATCTTATCATTCAGATATGCTCTTTTTTAAAAAGCCTTTTTTTGTTTCTGATTGTCAACAAAACAAATGTAATTTTCTTTTCTTATTCTCCAATGTAAAATTACATGAACTCACTCCAAAGAAAAGCAATCTCAATGGCTGGAGTCATCATTAGCTTTCCTCTGTATCTCATGAATGAAATTGAAAAAAATAACTTTAACTGTAACATGAAGAATTCATATTCACAGTGAGTATGCTATAAGTAATTCAGGCAACTGGAAACTCTCACTGTTTCCATTTCTGACTGTTTCCAGTGATGAAAATCCAGTGATTGTAAGTAAGTATTCCCAACAAGCTTATCAATGTGAGCAATTACAAAAACTTTTGGAATACTTCATGATGTATAGGAGCTCAAATATATTCAGGTCAACTGATGTTTCTGGGTCTTTATTCTTTATTCTGTAGTAAGCCTGGTATAACTTCCAGCAGTACATAGTGGGTAACTTTACCCTTTTTGTCTAGCTATCTATTTATTTCTAGTTCCAAGTAAATTAATAAAAATCATGTCTGTGGAAAATTTGGTCAGTCTCTAATAGCCACCAGAGACCATGCAATACAATCAAAACTTAATTGTGTTTATAACTTTAAAGCAAACATAATTTTCATTGTGGTATTAGCAGTAGGCATTATCCAATTCACATATTTTCACTTGCTTAGAATCATGTCAGAACCAGGATTTCTGATCCTGTAACCACACAGTAGCTATGTTTCATATGTTGATGTCTTTTACATTCTGACATCTGTCCCAAAAATAAGAATCCCTTTCTTTCCTTCAATAACACTTCTCGTTGACCATAGGGCTATGGTGAGGATGGAAGCTCTTCAATGACCTTTCATGGGCTTAGCCATGCCGGTAGGACTACCCTGATGAAAGTCATACATACACCATCTCATAACTACTGCACTCATTTCCAATGGATCTTGCAGTGTATTATGTTCAGCTCTTCATTGACATGAAAGCATTGCAGAAATTCTCTTTGTACCTCTCACTGAAATGTAAGTAAGTGATGGTATTATCTCTTATCATCTGATGGAGAACATTTGATTTCAAAGCTAAAACCAGAGACTGCTTTGCAAGAGCATGCTGGTGGTTTTACAAGTCAAATCACCCTTGGAATGAGCTAACTGTGAGGACCATGGACAGATCTTACTCATTTCACTGAGCTCACTGAGCTCCGAGTTATGAAGCTATTTATAGCTAACATGAGATGTGAAGTCCTTCCGTATTAAGAGGACATACCTAGGAAAAGGATGAGAGAATGATGCAAGCTACCAGGGTTCTGCATGTACACATAATTGAAAAAAAAAAACCCAAAAAAACATATCAGAGGTCTTACCACTCTATGGTTCCCTTGCCTCAGGCAAAATGAAGAACATTAGTAGTCCAACAAAGCAAATATTCTTTCAGTTAACACTACCTTTGCTCAGATCCTAATTGCACAAGAGAGAAGCTGGTCATGATGAATTTTGCCAGTGATTTTTCTCATTGTATATCTCTCCAAATCTTCAACAGCGCTTTCCAACAGTTCTAGCAAAGCCCATGTAGCAGTGGAAGAAATGAGAATAGTGTTTCCAAGCTGGCATTCAATTTGGAAAAAAAGAATAGGAATTTTTTTCCAGGAAGAAAAATTGTACAAGTTCTGAGGAAATTAAACAAGTTTTCAAAAAACTATGGATACTAATTTATCTCAGAATTTCCAAAGATGCCTAAATTGCCATCTCCAAGAGATGCCTAAATTACCACAGAATTACCTTGGCAAATCTCTCAGAAGGCACTGCTGTAGGAGGCTGCAGTATGTACTGTGGAACACATATCTAAAAGGCAGATGTCACAATACAGAAAAGTGCAAAGGAGATAAAACAGCGGCACAGCTATACTGAACAAAGTGCATTCATTCCTGGGGCTTTCACTGAAGCAACTCCTGTGCCCTGGTAAAAGCAGACCTTTATTCTAGAAGAGACATAACTATAACATAAACAAATGACTGCAATTCCCTATTCAGCTGGCCTCATATGTTGTAAGATTTTTGTTGTTTCTTCTTCAAGCAGATTGAAATACAGCTTTGGAATATCAACATGCCTAATGCACCACATTCCCTTATGGTCTCAGATATCCCAACTTACAGCACTCTATTAATTATGGAGCACTCATTTTACATGCAAATCCTGTACTACAATGGCTGTAAAGAGAACTGGCAGAACTATCCTAATACAGTCTCCTTTTCTACCAAATTACATCATCCAACCTGACTGGTCTGGCTCCCACATAATTACAATTTTCACAGCTCAAGCCAGGAGAGCAAGGCGATGGCATTTTTAATGCTTGCAGTTTGCTGGTTTATGAGTTAAGGTAGGTGGCCAGGTGCTATTTCGTAGGCTCATCTGTCAGTCTAGTGCTGTATTTGCAATACCATGAGACTAAATGAAAATGTTGTGAGCACTTCTTTATTCTGGAAATATAAATGTTTTCTTTTCTGGAAAAGGCTGCTGCCTAGTGTAACAGGAAGTGATCTAATATTTCATGTAATAGCCTTATTATTGCTAAAAGGTCTGAATTTAACTTAGGTAGTCAGCATCTCATGACATTCACTCCTTCATTGGTAGTATTTGACAGTGTGGTAGGAAAGAAGAGGAAGGGAATAATGAGTCACTTCGATCACATCTCATTATGTTAAAAGACAAGTTGGCAATGGAGCAGCAAAGCTCTTTGAATGATGGGGTAAGGATTGAGAAGAGATTTGGCATGAAGATCTGTTTTGGAGATCTAGGATCAAATGCCATTTTATTGCCACATAATCTGAGATTATACGATGACAGACACCAAGATAGAGAGCTAAACCATAAGTATCATTCAGTGGAGAAGTTAGAATCATATTCTTAACACTTGAAGGCATAAAAAATATGCAAAACAAAAGAAAATCAGTAATCTTTCCATTATATAAATCATATCTTCCAGATGTGTGCAAGGGCAAAGTGATAGCCTCAGAAGTTAGGTAGGGTGTAGGCTCCAGTTTCACAAAAGCAGTGTGGGGTTTGTTGGTTGGGTTTTTTTTCCCATGTTGAAGAAGAATTTGCCTCTTTCCCATCTGAGCTTCCCTGTAGTCCAAAGAGGCAGCTTCGTTCTTGGTGGAGTCTCATCCAAATTCCACAACTTCCAGGTATTCAGCCAAGTGTCACTTTCAGATTTACCTTTTAAATGTTCTCACCACTAGTCTTATTAGACAAACTGTGTGTGGAAGACTGGTCTTTTCTCCTCCTATCCCAACTGTATTTCGAAGACTTAACTAGATGCCACCCTACCAAGAGTGGGGCCCTTGACTGGATGGAATCATATTATGTGCAAGATTTAATGATACAGAAATGTAACCATCTTTTTATGTTCATAGATGCACTTCATGCAAGCTAGCTCTAAGCAGCTCCAGAATGAGCAATCAAATCCTCTCCAGCGCGGTGAATTGTTCTTTGAAGGTAATGCATTTTGCCTCAAGAAGATGCATGCTGCCTGGACACCTAACACAAACTCTCTGAACCACCTCACAGGGACCTGTTGCACTCCTTTTGGTGTTGCTATTCTTATGTTAGAGACACCAGCAAAATTTTTTAAGATCTTGCCAAAATACATGCCAAGCCAGATCCAGCAGAGGGCAATGAACAGTACACAACTGAACCAGCAAATGAGACCCTTCATGGACAAGCTTAAGTGTGCCCACCTCTGTTTAGTCATGATTCCTTAACCCATCCCCAGGAAAGTATGAAATCCAACAATATAACTGTCCACAATAACAAATCTTATGCACTACTTTGTTGGCTGTGGTACAGAAGAGATTATGGGAACTTGGTAGAATTATGGGCATATATATGGACATCTCATAAAAATTTGTAACACAGCTCCAACTGAAAACAACAGTGATATTTATATGCAAAGGTGTCTTCAGAGCCTGGTGAAATGAGATATTGACACAAGTGAAGAGCTTTTAAGGAAACCAGTAAGAGACAAAAGGGACTTAATAGTCAGGACAGTGAGGAAACACTGAAATAAAGCAGAAACCTCACAAATTGTGACAGTCGCATTCCACCGAAAAGAAAGTGAAATTACCAGCCAACACATGTCTTTAGAAGTCAAATATTACCTTCTAAGTAAAGGAAGAGAGAAATCTATGTCCCAAAATTACATCATTTAATCTTCTCCGGCTTTGAATGAGGAGGAGAGGCACTAATTTTTTAAGAAAGCCAGTTGTCCAAAAATAGTTTAGGTAGAAAGCAAGTTGAGACAGCTGTTTAGACAAAATACAGAGTTTGATTGTCTCTGTGAATCTTAGCCCCTGGTTTCTTTATGGTTTTCATGACTGTGAGTAAAATTAACTACAGTCATCACTAGGTAACAGTTGTGTCTACCTAAAGTAAGCAAAATATTTATTTTTTTTTCAACAGTTCTGAAGTAAACAATGTTGATACAAGTGTGGACCTAGATTTTCCACCTCAAGAGTATCGCAAATTATACTTTTCTGCACAGAAGAACCTCAATCTTTTTACTTGCCATATAATATATACTTTAGAAAAAAAGTCTAGACTTATGGCAGGCTGAAACCTTTCAAATCACAGCACTGTGGATATTGTGGAGAAATAGCTCAGAAGAAAATGTCGCCTTTTGACTTTGTTATCAACCAATTGTACTTTCAGCTTTGACCGACAAAGCTTTGCACTATAAGCAGTTAACGGAATGTCTAGGCATTTTAAAGAATTTCACAAGTTTTCTCCAAATTAGATGACAGCAAAAGTAATCACACACAGTTCAGTCAGCTTCCTAAATCACCCTGAAATAAAGGTGTGGTCATCACATCTGAGAATCTGATTAACTCTTTAAACAGACGAATTGCAAGATCCTTAATGGATTTTTTCCCCCTCTTTAAGGTAACATCTTGAATTTATTGTTTTACCTAATATATACATTACTTTATCCTGAAAACAGATCAGCCCAAGAAAGAGTATTAAGAAGGCAAGGCAGTACAGTGTTCTAAATCTTTTCAGTGTTATTGCAGTACCTACTCACAACGAAGCTGAAATCACAGTATTTCTTGCATGCATATATGGACAGGGCTGACAAGTTCTACTTGTTATAATGATTGCAGTTTGGCAAACCAAGCTAGATAATCTTTAAATGTGAAATGCACAAAAAATACCTAAGCGGTGAGAGTCAGTCAAAGATTTCTGAGCTGGTCTTACAGGTAACAAGCAAGTTATTTGGAAATGTAATTACTCTTGGCACATTGTACCAGTAAACGCATCAGGATCTGCTAAGCTGCTTTAGACATTATAGGACTTCATTGCCATATTATTGCCATATTTTTACTGGTGAAGACCTGGTGACCTGGCAATCAACAACAAAAAGCTAGACAGAAAGCAGGTATCATTTTCTGGCAGACTTTAACCATGTAACCAGCAATAAATGGATCCCATATGGTCATCATCCACAGAAAATACACCGTTTACTTTACTTGGCTGCATTTTGATGCCTTATTTTAGGTGGAGAGATATGAGGAACCTTGACAGCCTGACAGGAACCTCATGAGTTTCAAGAGCAGTATAAGCATTGCCAGCAGATGATTTTCCCCTCTGTTCAGCACTTCAGAGATTGCATTTGGAGTATTGTGTCTAGTGCTGAGCTCCTGATGCAAGACTGAAGTTCAGTGGAAGGCCATCAGATAGGCACCTGCAGAAGAAGAGTCTTAAAAAGAGAAGGCTAAGGTTTTGAAAGTCTTCAGTGACCTAATAGAAGTTGTAGAAAAATCAGAGCCAGACTCTCCTTCTATGTACACAGTGATAGGACCAAAGGCCACAGGCATAAGATGCAGCAATGCAAATCCTGATTTGGTATCAGGGAAAGAAAATTTAAACCATGAGAGTACCCCATGATCAGAACAGGGTTCCCAAGATGCTCAGAGAGATTGTGGAATCTCCAGCCTTAGAGATATTCAAGACTGAACCAGACATAACTGTCAGCAAACTGGAACAAACTGGCCCTGTTTTGATCTGAGGTTTGGGCAGACAACCTAAGAGGTGTCTTCCATCCAGCCTTATATATGCTAGGACTCTGTGACACTCTACTGGCTTCAGTCTGCCTCCTGTAATTATGTAATAACGAAACTATATGCTTACGAGATTGCGTGGTGGGAATAGTTTAATCAAACAGGAACAGAAGGAAGCTGCTAAAGACCAGAAATGGTTTAGTGAGCTGCACTGGTGATGCTGGTGCTAGAAAAGGCTACCGCTAAATAGTTGCCGGCTGCAGGAGCTACTGACTATTTCACAAGCTTGTTCTAAAGCTCCATTTGAAATATATGTAAAGTAGCACTGAAAATCAGTGAAGCAAAACGTAAAGTCCAATGTTTCATATCACCTGACAGATGCTCACTGACATCAATGATCAAGTAGTTCACTGCTGCACTTCTGTTGTATCAAAGGAAGCTTACTACTGCACAGCAACTGTTTTCAGAGAACTCCCCTCTCCTTCATGTGCACAAATTGCCCATGAGCTGTTTACAATTTTGAGGATTTTTTTCTTCATTATTCAAAATTATTCATTCCAAAATTTCAGCAAACAAGCAGTGGTCTGTAGTTTGTGAATGAGCTGTTTGTTGCCAGTATGCAGCATGGACTTCGTCCAAAGCCTATTGAAGTTGATGGAAAATCTCCCACTGACTTAAAATAGGCTTTGGATTGACCGTTTGAGTGGTAGTATTCGTTTTGATTGGAATTACAGGTCACATGGCATTTTTCTCCAATATTCAGTGTTTCTGCCAACTTGCTGGACAATAAGAGCATTTGTCTGAATTTTGACACAAAGAAAATACAGAACAGCCATTAATACAGCCAGAATGAATTTCTTTAAAAACTCTCAACTATTCATGGAAAAGAAAATGGTACTATCTGCCCAAACATAGTTCTTTTGGATTCACATGAAGGAGAGTTTCATGTGATTAGGGGATTAATGTTTACAGAAAAGTATATGCATAGTATTTTTGTCCTGAATACTTGTGTATGTGTGTGTTCCATTCCTTGTTGCTTAAAAAATGTTTATGGACTAACGTTGTGAATTAACATGGATAGAGCTTATTTTTATAAGGATGAAAAAAATTGGAGGATTTTTCCTTCTATTTTGGTCAATAAACAGAAGTCTTTCAGACTCTATAGGTAAAAAGATTTAGTATGTCTCTTCAGATTACTAGACCTGAACATGCTATGCAAATAAACTAGGTGGCTGGTAAACCTAAGACACCCCAATATATAGGCTTCAATTATGCAAATACTATGTGCTTCATTTCTCTTTCAGCTCCTCACATTAAAAAACTGCTGCTTACATACTCAGCTAAGTAAATCACACAATAGATATGGCTTTTTCTCTGTTTCCTGATGACTGAACACACAGCATAAGTCCAACTGCACAACATCAGGTACATTTATAAAAAAAAGAAAAAGAAATTAAGACCTCACATCAACTAAAATATTGAATGTTTTGTTTACACTGAAAAGCAATGCTTAAATGGCTTACTATAAAACGTGCTACATAAGTTGCGGTAGCTTGTCTGGGAAGACCTCACTTTCTTGAAGGGAGCTTCAGAAAAATTCAGGGATTCAGAATGTTTGGAAACTGGGCTTCCTTATGAAGAATTTAGGCCCAGATTCACAAAAGGCAGACACCTGAAATTGGTGGTAGGGTTTCCTAAAGTGTTGTACTGAAATCCATCCATAACCTCTGCTGTGTTTAGATAGGAACAGCCTCATGTTCACAAGCCCTGGTCCTCAGGGGGTACTTCAACCACCCTGATATCTGTTGGAGCGACAACACAGCAGGGAGGTTCCTGGAATGTGCTGATGATAACTTCCTTCTCCAAGTGATAGAGGAGCCAACGTGGAGAGGTGTCATGCTGCACCTTGTTCTCACCAACAAGGAGGAGCTGGTGGGGAATGTGAAGCTTAAGGGCAGCCTTGGCTGCAATGACCATGAAATGGTGGAGTTCAAGATCCTTAGGGAAGTGAGGAGGGGGCACAGCAAGCTCACTACCCTGGACTTCAGGAGAGCAGACTTTGGCCTCTTCAGGGTTCTACATAGGACAAAGCTCTGGAAGGAAGAGGGGCCCAAGAAAGCTGGTTGTTGTTCAAGTATCACCTCCAAGCTCAGGACCAATGCATCCCAAGAAAGAGGAAGTCAGGCAAAAACTCCCAGAGGCCCCCATGGATGAACAAGGAGCTCCTGGACAAACTCAAACACAAAAAGGAAGCCTACAGAGGGTGGAAGCAAGGGCAGGTAGCCTGGGAAGAATATAGAGAAATCATCCGAGCAGCCAGGGATCAGGTCAGGAAAGCAAAAACCCTGATAGAATTAAATCTGGCCAGGGACGTCAAGGGCAAGAAGAAAAGCTTCTATAGGAACGTCAGTGATAAAAGGAAGACTAGGGACAATGTGGGCCCTCTCCTGAAGGAAACAGAATACTTGGTTATCGAGGATAGGGAGAAAGCTGAGGTACTCAACAACTTTTTTTTGCCTTGGTCTTCACTGGCAAGGGCTCTAGCCACACCACCCAAGTCACAGAAGGCAAAGGCAGGGAGTGGGAGAATGAAGAACTGCCCACTGTAGGAGAAGATCAGGTTCGAGAATATCTAAGGAATCTGAAGGTGCACAAGTCCATGGGACCTGATGAGATGCATCTGTGCATCCTGAGGGAACTGGCAGATGAAGTGGCCAAGACACTCTCCATCATATCTGAGAAGTCCTGGCAGTCCGGTGAAGTTCCCACTGACTGGAAAAGGGGAAACATAACCCCCATTTTTAAAAAGGGAAAAAAAGAATACCTAGGGAGCTATAGACCAGTCAGTCTCACCTCTGTGCCCAGCAAGATCATGGAACAGATCCTCCTGGAAACTATGCTCAGGTACATGGAAAATAACGAGGTGATTGGTGACAGCCAACATGGCTTCACTAAGGAAAAATCAAATTTGGTGGCCTTCTATGATGGGGTTATAGCATTGGTAGATAAGGGAAGAGCAACTGACGTCATCTACCTGGACTTGTGCAAAGTATTTGACACTGTCCCACATGACATCCTTGTCTCTAAATTGGAGAGACATAGATTTGATGGATGGACCACTTGGAGGATAAAGAATTGGCTGGATGGTTGTACTCAGAGTTGCGGTTGATAGCTCCATGTCCAAGTGGAGACCAGTGACAAGTGGCGTTCCTCAGGGGTCGGTACTGGGACCAACACTGTTTAACATCTTTGTCAGTGACATGGACAGTGGGATTGAGTGCACCCTCAGCAAGTTTGCCGGCAACACCAAGCTGTGTGGTGCAGTCAACACGTTGGAGGGAAGGGATGACATCCAGAGGGACCTTGATAGGCCTGAGAGGTGGGCCTGCGCAAACCACATGAAGTTCAACAAGGACAAGTGCAAGGTCCTGCACATGTGCTGGGGCAATCCTTAGCACAACTATAGGCTGGATGGAGAATGTATTGAGAGCAGCCCTGAGGAGAAGGACTTGGGTGTGTTGGTTGATGAAAGGCTCAACATGAGCCAGCAATGTGTGCTAGCAGCTCAGAAAGCCAACCGTGTCCTGGGCTGCATCAAAAACAGAGTAACCAGCAGCAGGTCAAGGGAGGTGATTCTCCCCCTCTATTCTGCTCTTGTGAGACCCTACCCGGAGTGCTGCGTCCAGCTCTGGGGCCCCCAACGTAAGAAGGACATGGAACTATTGAGGTGAGTCTAGAGTAGGGCCACAAAGTTGATCAGAGGGCTGGAGCACCTCTGCTATGAAGATATGCTCAGAGAGTTGGGGTTGCTCAGCCTGGAGAATAGAAGGCTCCAGGGACACCCTATAGTCGCCTTCCAGAACCTAAAAGGGGCCTACAAGAAAGCTAGAGAGGGACTGTTTACAAGGACAGGTAGTGACAGGACAAGGAGTAATGGCCTTAAGCTGGAGGAGGGTAGATTTAGATTAGATATTAGGAAGAAATTCTTTACTGTGGGGGTAGTGAGACACTGGAACAGATTGTTCAAAGAGGTGGTGGGTGCCCCCTCCCTGGAAGCGTTCAAGGCCAGGTTGGCTGGGGCTTTGGGCAACCTGGTCTAGTGGAGGGTGTCCGTGCCTATGGCAGGGGAGTTGGAATTAGATGATCTTTGAGGTCCCTTCCAACCCAAACCATTCTATGGTTCTATGATTCTATGATTCTATCACAAAAGCTGCAGGCAGTAGAGGTTTTGACATAAAGATTCTTAAATGCCTCAGCTTTTGCTTCAGTGCCTGCTTCAGCAATTTTCATCCTGGTGGGCAGAGTAGCTGGGCTTCTTTCTCCCATGAAATCGTGGTTTGGTGTTGTTCCTCCTGATTATCTAATGCAAAAGATCCTCTTGAGCTTATGTCTATGTAATTAAGAGCTGCCAAGAAGGGTTTATTCCTACCTCTTCTTTCACATGAACGCTAGCAGCAAGCCAGTTCTCGGAAATAATCTGGCTAAAAACTTAAACAGAGATTTTAAGTTTTGGTTGGTCAGTTCCCAGAACCAACTCACATGAGGATCAGTTCAGGCATGGAAGAAGGGACAGAATGCATCTCCCAGTGGGACTGGGGGTGGGACGCAGGGGAGGGTGAGACCACAGTGTCACCAGATTAAAAGAGTTTGTGCTGCTAAGGAAGTGCAGGTGAAAATAGAGAGTTGGTTTTTCATTGCATGATTCAAGACAAGACTGATGTGTATAAAAAAAAACCCATAAAAGTAAAAACAGTCAGAAGAGGAGACAGTGGCTCCAGTGGAAGAGTGGCTTCCTCAGCTCAAAGGGGTTCAGATCTACAGGTGCCATTCAAGAGAGTACATTTGGCTGGAAACTGCCATGGGGTGTGTGTGAAGGGGGAGTCATTTTCTCTTTGTGTGCTGAAAAGAAAAGAAAAAAAGGACCATAGTGTTCTTGTCACAGTGAAACTCACCTGTGAAGGAGAAGGTCTCAGTTCTGCCTCTACCAGTAAGCTAACCCTCACCAGGGAGCGTTCCTGGGCACCAGTGTCAGTTGTCCACACTGTTGCACTGTCAGAGCACACCATGGGGTGGTTTTGGCACTGGCCAATTTATTCTCCTCCAAAGAGATCCTGGACATAGTTTGGGAGTTTGGGAACAATTCTCACAAGGCAGTTTGGATGTGGCTACCCTGTTTTGGAGGGTAAGAGTGTTTAGTAGCATGAATACGGGCCATTCTTGTGCCATTTGGCCTTGCTGTGAGCAAATGGTTCCAGGCACATCTGATTTCCTAGAATAGACACTGCCTGGGGCTGTTATTTCTTTTCCATTAAATGTTTGTGCATTTATTCAATGGTTGTTTATTGCAAAATAAACATTAAGAAATCCCTGAAGTGGGGATCGAACTAAAGTTTTCTTGCTATCAGTCAAGTGCCAAATCAAAAATCCAAATTTTCACTCTTTCCAGACCCTGTGAATCTTATCTTTCTTTTTGTATAGTGACAGATATAGAAAATAACCCCCAAGGAGGTAAAATATTTTGTAGGGAAATCTGGGTTTGAATTTGAGTTATCTGTCTGTAACTGGTTTCCAGTGAACAGTCTCGCAAACTGTACTCTGGTTAAAATCTGCTAGTTCAGTAACTGACCTTTCTTCAAACAGACAGGTTTGGAAAGGAACTTGGGAGTTGAGCAAGTTCAGCATGCCTCTGTGTGCTTCCACCTCCCACCTGGAAACTAGAGCTGGCAGGACCGAAGACTGGAGGCCAGAAACCAGGTGGAGCCAGGTGAGAAGGGAAAGTCCCACCATACTTTCAGGACAGCTCTTTGGCTTCAACTATTTGTATGCCCACCCTAAAACTGTCCCCTGAGAGGAGATTCACAGAGAAGGATTCCAGTTGTGAGTGTGGTTGCCATCTGCCTAAACTTTAGATGTGTGCTGCACTGCACCAGTATTCCTCTACAGAACTGACCTTGAGTTTCTGGAGTGACTTCATCCCAGTTAGCTATTTTGTCAGCTCCATGAATCTCCCAGCATGATCAGACAAATACACAATATATTCTATCCTTCCTAAATTAATAAAATAATATACATTTCTCAGGTTTTTAGAGTACATTTTCATGCTTTACTGATATTTGTTAAAACCAAGGCCCTTTCAGGTATTTATTTATATAGCATCTCACCTACCAGATGTTCTCTGTTGAGTCACTAGGGACACATTCATCTTCATGTGCTTCTAAACTTCTCTTATGATTCATGCTGCATTTCAATCCAACCTAATTTTTTTTCTGAAATATAAACATTCCCTTAGGTGCCCCAATTCATATAATTTCAATATAACCATATAAACTGCAATAAACTGTGTGCTGCACATTTATAGAATAAATAGCCCATTTAAAAAGTGATCTGCCAAAACAATTTAAATTCTATTTTAAAAGGATTTTCTACAAAAGCAAACATTTTCCAAGTTTGATAATTGGTCAATTTTTCATTAGTATTTTTCAAGCTAGGAATCTTTCAACCTGCAGATGTCTTTTGAAAAACAGAAAAGCGAGAAAGAAATTAAGAAATTAAGAAAAGGAAGGAAGGAAGGAAGGAAGGAAGGAAGGAAGGAAGGAAGGAAGGAAGGAAGGAAGGAAGGAAGGAAGGGAGGAAGATTTAATAGTCTGCTGGATCCTCAAGTCCTCAAGAACTAAATTATTTTAAAGACACTTTTTTCATTAGTATAGCACAGTTTATCTTTTAAGTAACTGCACTAGTATTTTCTTTCCACAACCATAATAGGTGTTGTACACCCAAAAAACCCAACTTAAAGCTTTATCTGCTTCTAGCTATATAAAACCAATTTTCATGTATTTCCTTTCATCTCAACTTGATCTCTAAATACACACAAAAATTATAAACATGGTTTCATAGCACAAGTGATACAGAAAGATGGGAGATTTTACAGTGGACAAATGCCAGTATTGGAGAAGTATGTCCTTCTTAAATAACTCATGATTTCATACAACAAAAGAGTATGTATCTTTATTGCTTGTTCTTTGCATCTGAGATTTTTGGCCAAAGAGGCTGGTTTTCTGGTTCATGAAAGTCAGCACATAATTTGAAAACACAAGGAAGCAGTTACATGCAACATTTTTGTCTCTCTGTGTCTCCACTTTCTCTGTAGCTCCTCCACTTTAGTGGCCTTTCTAAGACAATAATGCACTTACAGAGGCTACCTCTCCCTGTTCCAGGTAGGAGGCAGGTGCACTCTTCAGGAGGTTCCTGGCACAATTAAATGCTAAACTCGCAGTACCCCCAGTCTTTCAGATGAATGGAATCTGCTCCTGTTGCCACCTGGCAAGATGAACTACTCGTCCCTGGTCATGCTCTGAGCAGGAGATGGCAGCAGAGGCAGCTTGAAGGAACTGGGGTGGAAGGAGAAGATAGGAGTTGAAAAGGGCTACCCGGTTACCCAGATATTTCACAGTGACTTGGTGAAGTGCAGTTACTTAGCTGTGTTATCTTCTGATTACATAGCACTATCAAAAAGATATGGCACATTCATTTGCCTTTTTGTGAATAGGCAACAGACGAAAATCCATCCCAAGCAAATCCTAGAAAGTGAGAAAAGCAAGGTCTCTCCCTAGAGAAAGCAGTAAATCGTATCAGTTGACAGTAACAGAAGTGAAACTGTAGAGGCTGTGGTGCTCATGATTCTCACACATTTGTATGCAACCATTCTTGTGTCCTTGCAAGATAACCTGCAAATGGAAGTTTTATTTTGGAATTCAGTAAGTGGGATTTATCTGGCTGATAGAAAGCAAAAGTAAGACTCAACCAACTGTAACAAGACAAGGGACTCTAAGGCTGAATAAAGCAGTGGAGGAGTGATCAGTACATGGAATAACATCAAATAGCACCTCTGCACTATTTCTGCTGAGCCTTGTCTGAGGGAGAGATGCAGAATTTCAACTACATTTTTGATAGATATTGCAAAATAAATTAAGTGAGAAAACTTAGTATACCAAGTCACATTCTATTTAGACCTCCTAATTAAACACTTTCTAAATTAATGCTAGGGTAAGACATTTGGCTGTTGGACAAGCCCTGATAAGTGATCTGGCACTAAAGCACTTCATTCAGGTGTCTGAAGTGAGGTTGTTCACTCCCTTAAAGCTTCATTAAGGTCATGTAGAACCTATGAATAATACCAAATTAAATGCCCTAAGTCTTAAGATACATTTAATTTAAAACACTTCTGAGATGGGCATAACAATTTAATTGTTATGGTCTCTGAGCAAGGGGGTCATGTAGTAAAAAAGAGCGAACCAATGCCACAGCAATTGGTAACACTTGACAGAAGAAATGTGCTGGTGAGTGCATCTGAGAAGATGACCTCTCATAAACAATTTCTGGTGCAGATTTGTTTGTCAACCACACTTACCTTTAGTAACCTCTTATTGCCCATGTGGTCTACAGAAATAATCTAATTGGTGTGAGCTATTAATTTAACAGCATGCCAGCCTCCAGCTCGTTGGAACCATTGCTACCTGTCATCAAGAAGAAGTACAACTCTGAAAACACCTTACAGGTCAACAGACTTTTAACAACCCACACTTACTCCAGTTATTTGTTGCTTGCATGTCATCACATTACCTTTGTGCTTAACCTCTCACCCTCTTCAAGCAGATCTGCACTGGGAGGACTTGTCAGTTAGACAATACTCTAATGGGAAACTGCATCTTTGAGAAATGAAGAATACAGGGGCAACTGAGAAGAATTAAACTACCTAAGTTAGTAGGAATTAATGAAGATGGAAGGACTGAGGAACTAGATATAGAAAAGTCGCATTGAAAATTTAGTGGCTCAACCCCGACCATTTCACCAAGGATGCCCTAACACAGAGTAAGGCTGTTTGAGAGAGTTTAAGGAATTTCTGTATAAAAAAAAAAGACACACACCCCCAAATTACTAAAGTTTCTAATAACTGTCTGAAATAATAATTTCTCTGGTAAAATAAGAAAGAATTATTTTAACTACAGGGGTTTTTTTCATTTATTTTACTTAAAGTGTCTGTTTGGACTATGTGAAACTTAGAAAAACTTAGGGATAGTTACTGGTTTATTTACTTTTAATGGCACTAATGGTGATTATAAACATGTATATTTTTTAATGCAGCACTAACTCCTGAATAGAAAGTTCACAAGTGAAAGGCAGAAATACTGACATTTTTACATCTATCTGTTAGTGTCTGAGTACCTCAGACATCAGTAACATCTGGTAACTGCAGCCTCAGGGGTTAATGCAATAAACAGGCAAGAAAAATGGACTATGTCATTCTCTGAAACTCTTACATCACACTTGACTCACAGCCAAAGGATTTTAGTGCTTGCCATTATTATTTTATTGACACATCAAATCACTTCAATTTATAGTTGCACAACCCTGTATATTCACATTCACGTTTTTAATACACAGTGGAATTCTTCTGACTGACAATCTGTGAAGTGAACAGGAATGCTGCTAACAGCATGCATACTGCCCCATCCATACTGCTAGCAAGTAAAATGGGAAAAGGACTCATGCCTTCATTTTCTTTGGAAGACACAGAAAAATCTCCTGACTTTTATACTCAAATAGTGTCTTTTTATTTAGGAGAAATGTGGCACAATATACACATTCAGTGGAAAATCAGTCCTTTCTAAGAGTAGCTTTCCACTCTGAAGTACGCTATTTTGCAGTCGAGACATTATTTGTTAGGTAACAAATAACAAAGGGTTTAATATAGCCATAAGCTAGTTGGAGGAGATAAATGCAGTGTGATACAGTTTGGTTTTACTAGTTATAAGAAAGTGTAAACATCAAATGATGCCAACTTCTCCTCCCAACTACCTGCCAATGCAAACTGGTACCTCCGCTTGTAAAAATTAAAATCCTGGATCATTTTTTCCAGCAATTTCATGAGTTATGATCTCAAAGATAATCAATAAATAAGGTGGTTTTTTCACAATCCTAATTTAAAAAAAAATAATCAGGATTTAATATTTTTACTAGTTCAGATGTAACATCTTCATGAGATCAACTTGCATTGGATTCCAATGCTCTTCTCAGACTGGATTACTGCAATTTCTTAGGGGGTTGTGGGTAACGTTAGAAAAGAGACAATATCCATCATTTTCACAAACTTCCTCTTAGTTTAAGTAAGTGTTGCTGTTCAGGTGACAGAAGAGTTGCTATGTTACCTGACATTAAGTGCTAGACTCAGTGAGAAGCCTTGGAGTTTTGCAATAAGCACATGACTTTAAAGATAAGAGATAAGAGTAATTTTTTCTGCAGTCATTATCCCTTTCCTTTCTTCTTTCTTTTCCTTTTTATATGGGGCTTATAATTCAGATCTTTGAAAGCCATCATTAGCTTAAGAAAGTTACAACATGGGATATGAAATGTCACAATCCTCCCTAAGTTTTAAAGAAGGAAACACTTTTTCAGTGCAATAGTTTCCATTTACACTTGTCAAAGTATTGCTTCTGTCCTAGAATCACTTCTTGTTAACATGAACTCTAAGATGATGGTTTCTGAAAAAGTGAATTACTGCTGAAGCCCCAGCCATGTAACTGCAGAAGTGCTTCTTGTGCTTGGGTTAGGAAGGGGATATGGTGTTCCAAGGAGTCTGGACTGCAAGAGAGAAAAGGTATTTGAAGTACAACCTCTAAAGAAATAAACAGGTACAGTAAGAAAATAAGAGGAACCTGGATGAAAACAGAGTGCTCCAGGTCAAATCAACCAAGCACAGTAATTTTCTCAAGAATGAACCAGTGTACACCCCTGCCCCAAAACATCTAATTTAAAAATTCCACGATAAAAATTGGACATGTGGGGCAAACATAAAATACTTATGTACTAATTTCCTAATTTAAAAAAAAAAAAAATCTGGTCCTTGTCACCAGGAAGAAAAATAGGCAAGCTGTGGTTTCTATTATGCATTTTTCACACAGTTTTTCTCGAACTCACCTACACGCTGGGAAGCTGCAGACACATGTGGAGATGTACTTTTCTCTCATAGCAGTCCCACAACAAATCAGTGTTATCCCAAAATGTTCTGATATGACTTTAGATGAAATAGCTTAGGACAAAGCTCTGGATTGCAATGAAGGGCCTCCAAGAGAAAAGACAAAAAGAGGAGATGAAAGTTCAGAATTTCTCATCATACAATAGGAACATAGGAACAATCAGGTTGGAAGGGACCTCAAGAGGTCTTCAGTTCAACTTCCTGCTCACAGCAGGGTTGACACTGAATTCAGACCAGGTTGCTCTAGCTGGGACTAGAAAACCTCCATGGACAGAAACACCGTGGCCTCCCCAGGCATCATTTTGCAATGGCTCTTCATCCTCATAGTGAAAAATTATTTCTGTATATCCAGCTGGAATCTCAGTCATTTTGATTTATGAGCATTGCCCCTCATTTTCCCACCTTGTATCACTGTGAAGGGCCAGGCTCTATCTTTTTGATGACACCCTTGCAGGATCCAAAGCTGTCTCTTCTCCAGGCTGAAGAAGCCTGAGTCCCTCAGCCTCTCTTCACAGAGCACATGATGCAGCCTCCTGGGAGCACTTTTTGCTGAACTTATTGCAGTGGTTTGGTATCTTTCCTGTAACCAGGGGACCCAAAACTGGACCCAGTGTGCAAGATGCCATCTCGCAAATGCTGGATAAAGCAGAATAATCACTTCCCTTCAGGCTACACTCCTGGTTAATATTGCCCAATGTGCCTTAACCACATGCAGGACACAGTCCTGGCTCATGCTTAACCTCTTGATCCATGTCCATCAGGATCCTAGGTCCTCTTAAGCAGAGCTGCTACCCGGTTAGTCCCCAGACCCAGCCTGATTCAGGGGTTAGTCAGGTGCAGGACTCTGCATTTGTCATTGTTGAAACACTGAAGCCTGTGTTTTGCAAAGGGATATGGAGCGGTTCAGTTTTCCAGCTTGATTTAAAGTGCCCCTAAGGAACTCTAATTTCAGAAAATGGAAACTGAACACTCCCAGTCCTTCTGAATCATGGATATAAATGAAGTATTCCAATGACTTGACCTGGACAACAGCTAGAAAAAAATCAAAAGCCTAACCAGATATCTACAGGAGAAGAGTTATTAAATCATTGTTGCAATTTTCATTAGACTTTCTTCTCTTTGTCTTTTTCTTAGGGTGCCTGGCCCAAGAGGATTATCATCCAATTGACTAGCTTTCTTTGGGGGACTGCATCATTCATTTTTATTCTCAAAAGTTGTTATTACAGATATCTACTGTTTCCTTTGCTTCTGTTTCCCTGAGTGAAACCTTTGCAAGGTTTCCATCAGGGTCTGCCTTACAGCCAGTGTCCCTTCATTGAGAGATAAGATGACAATGGGACCCCACTAAGCAGAGTGGTGAGATGCACACCCTGGCCCACATGCTGTGAGAGATCTCCACCATTTCTGGAGCCACCATCAACAACCATTGATAAGCCTTTGAGAACAGTGGATTGAAACCAATTCATGCTGAATCCTTTCTTCATCTGGGAAACCATGCAAGTGGGGTATCCCTCTGACTTCCTTATCCCATATCCATTCCTAGTCCCATTCTGATGAAGCATTTTCAAGACACCTCTCTCCTCACACTCCAAATCCTGTTTCTTTATAAGCATATCTAGTTACCATTCATCAGCACTAATTCTACAAAAAGCCTCATTTCTACTCAGACCAGCTGGTGCAAACTTATTATATAGCAATTATTAATGGGCTCACCCCCAGTTTTATTGTCCTGGTGTTGAAAACAAATTCTACAAGCACATACACATTAACCCAGTGGGTGCAATTTTGATCTTTGTTAGAAGAAAAACAGATTCTTGGAAAGAGAGGCTGGCACAAGCCAACTAACATACCATTCTGGGTACTTTGTTTTGACAGATCTCCCTATGGGCATTTAACAGGAAGTAAAGGTGTTCAAATCTATGCTTTTGGTGAGTCAGAATTTGACCCAAATTGAAAAATGAAAAATTCATATTATGAGCCAAAATCAGGCCCCTTTGATGGAATTGTTGGCCATAGATACATTAGATATACCTAACTGTACCAACATGCTATTTAGAGGACAGCAGTATTGCAAGTCAACTTCCTTGAATTTTAGTTGCTCTGCTTGCTGCAGAGATCAGTCAAACCAAAAGTATCAGCCTGGATTAAAATTTTCTGCTTTTCTGGAAAATAACATCAAATTCCACACCCACACACCAGATGTGAGTAAAGTGTAATAAGTGTGCAATAAGATATAAAACTACTTGAAACTCAAGAATTTTGCTAAGCTAGAATTGAGGTACAAATTTTAAATCCATATCAAAACAGCATAGAGACGTCTGTGCCTATGATACTAGCTTACCCCTTCAAAGGGATGATATCGTATAAGTAAATGCTCTTCTATTTAAATGTGCTCTCAAACTATAAATCGTGGTACTTATGATGAAACCTTCTCTCCCCTGCCTCTACCTGTTTGCCTCTCTATCCATGTGCCAAATTAACCTTGGTACTGCACCACAAATGATGCATATGTGCATGTGTAGAGGTAGAAACATTCTACTAAAAAGGAGGAGGGGAGCAAATACTATACCTGGAATTGGAAGGGAACATGTCACCTTGTAACTGGGAAAGATAGCCACCCCTAATGAGCTGAACCCAAGCTTTCTCAGCATTCAAACACTGAAAATTAGTTAAAACTGTCTTTACTTCTATCATACTGCAACCACAGGCCCCAGACAGGACTCAGCATCATTTTGCTACCTACTGTTACCACTGCCCCAGCAGAGATACGCCCTGCTCCTGATACCGTACAACATTATTTCAATGAAGATGTGACAAATAAATGTAATGAAAGTAAGGAAAGTGGGGAAGATAGAGAAGAGTAATGGTAACAAGACTGTGTTAACACATAAATCAACCTGCCAGTCTTTGTCATTCCAAAGCACCTGAAAACAAAGTCAGCAGTGCTCAAATGCCATATTACCTAGCCACAAACAATTGCTTTCTTTCTGGAAGGTATCAGATGACAAGTTAGAGAAGTGATCTGTACAGAGAAAGAAAATTGGCAGATACAGTGAGACTTGTGGGGGAAAAAAAAAAGAAAATAAATGTTGAAGGCTGTGTTTAAAATATAAGATGTGATTCATTCAGGTAATTAGGAAGGGGAAAGTTGTGAAAACAAGACAGTTACAATTTTGAATCTAGATGTCTGTACGCGGGGACAACTGATGACAAGGTTTTGAAGGAGCTGAAATGGCTAGGCAAATTGCATAACATGAAAACAACCTATGTGAGCGTAGATGAAAGAAGAGGAAGCTGCTGTAACTGTGAAAAGAAACAGTAAGGTCCTGGCCAGGATAGTTAACAATGCAGACAACACAAGGAAGGTCGACTTTGGAGCACTGTGGATTTCTGCTTAGAAATGTGCATGAAGAAGAGATAATTCCAATTAACTCCTCAGAGTGACAAAGCAAGATATAAAAAATGCCAATACCCACAGCATCAACAGAGACATCCGCCTTGGCTGTTCTTAAGGTGAAATTAAGATGCAAGCTACAAGCTTGTAAATGAAGGTAACTTGGGTGTTTAAAAGCAATACAAAACCAGTGACTTGAGCCAGCCTAAGTTTTAGGCTTCATGTTTCTATTCCCTCGCATTTATTACCCCCTGTCAGCTTTGCTGAGGAAGATCAACCATGATTAATATTTCCCAGCAGAAGAAATTTATAAGCCTCCAACTGTAAAAGTATAGGGTGAATTCAATACCTAAATTTTATAGCTTTCCATATAATTGTTTTATTGTTGAAATATAACCAACATTTTCAGTTAGCTGGCAGTTCACTCATCACTTAATTCTTAGTTTCCTTTCCTCCCAGAGAATGAAACACTGTGGAAAATATATACTCTGTTTTATGCTGCTGATAGGATTCCTTATTTTGCATCTGTCTACACAGGACACAGGTAAAGATGGGTAGAAAGAAAAATTCTGCCTGTAAACTAACAGTGACCCAAAATGTCACCAAAGGATATGTTTTGGTCAGGTCAGTTACTAATTTACGTTAGTAAATTGAGACAAACTGCGTGACAGATTGCTTGACACAGTCAAGCTGCCTTTGAGTGTTTCGCTTTATATTCCTAAGTAGAGCTGCGGTACTTCTCCAGATGAGCACCGGCACTGCCTGTGCTCTGCAGATAGTAATTCTCCATTTGTCACCAGTTTGAACGCTGCTTTAAATGTGTCGTGGGCAGTTATCTGGTCATCTCTTTAAATGGGTTGAAACAGGTCTGTGCTCTAGCTTATTTTGAATGTTTATTATTACTGCAGGGGTAGCAGGGGATGTTTGTATTCTCAGCATCTGGCCTTGTGAGTTCAATAAGGAAATGCAGACTTCTCTTCGTGTTCAGGTGAGAGGAGTAATCAATACCAATCAGCAGAAGGACCAGCAGCAAGATTACCCGGGCTTGCTTGCTGGCAGGAACAGCACCAGATGCAACCCTGATACAGACTGAAGGGGCAGGGGGGGAAGGGCAGGAAAGGTTATTTTTTAGGACTATGAGTAATTCTACTGCCTCTGCGTTAAGAATTGCACCTAACGCCGTGGTTTGAAGTTCTGATTTGTGCATTGTGCCTGACATTGTGCATTAATAGCAAGAAAAGCAATGAAGTTGGCTTATTAAACGGAAATTCAGTAATGGGAACATTTTCATGTGGTCTGTTAGACTTTCCAATACATCTGTGCCTGGTCTAGAGGACTTTGATAGATTTAAAAATCCAGGGGCATCCGAGACAAATATTGAGTTAGCAAGCAAGAAATTAGCATTCATGTGATAACAAAGTGTTCTCAGAGAGTCTCTTTTCCATCTAAAGGTATCAGAGTGCCTAACAGGGCTTCAGAGAAGGATAGTGAGTACTATTACATGGTGGAGGCAGGGTACTGAGGCAAAATCTAAATAGCTCAAGACACGCCACACAGCAAGAAGGGGACACAGGCTATACAGAACACAGAGGCTCAGATCTCAACTTTTCTGCTTTGCCTCTTAAGTGAACCAGTCCAAAGAGCTGTTTGTTAGTGGTAAAATAAATCCTCTGGTCTCTAAGCATCCTCACTCCCCCTCAGACAGTCTGCGTATTCAGTCAACGTAAATTGTCTGCGCTAAATTTGGAGGTGTTCCACATCCCACCTGGCTACAAATCTTTCAACTGACTGAAGCTAGAATTGAAAAAAAATGACATATATCTCTGCACATGACCAGTCGGAATAAAGTTGTTCGTAGCAGAAGAGAAGCTATTTAAGCTGCTACCACTCTATCATTCTAGAAGATACATCAGTCACTTCAGGTAGATTTCCTGCTCCATTTTCAAAGTACAAGCAGAAGACACAGCCATCATTTCCACAGCTTTTGCCCATGATCAGGGTAACAGCAATGAACAGGATTTGGCCATGCCAAAATGGATAGAGTTACATCATGAAGTAATTCCTCAAGGGGCTTTTTAACTGGAGTTAATTTTTAAGTGCTATCAAAAAGGGTCCTAGAAATTTTGGGTTAAATTTAATGAAAAGAAGACATATCTCCCTGCCTCAAACAATTTGGTAGTATTTTTGTAAAGGTACCAGCTCCTGCACTTGAGTTAACATCTCCTCATTGCCTGTTGGGTAAGTTGTCTGTGAATGGCTTTTTGGTTTGTGGTACTATTCTGCAGAAGATCAGTCCCTCGCTTGCTTTGCTGATCTGCTGTTGTTCATCTTACTTCTTTCTGGTTTGGTGAATGTTAATTTGTAACTTTTTGAGGGCCATGTCTAAGCAAGCAGAGCCTGTGAGTGCCACGCAGTCCTTGATGTCCCCACTGGCATGAAACATGATGTGAACAGCTGCAAAGGGACTTTTCACTTACCCTCTGCCTTCTCCCCAAAAGCTTTCAAAATTTGTGTTATGTATGAAATATGATTTAAACAGCTTCAGTGACGGATTTCCGAGTCTGAATACAGATTACTTTCTTTTGACATATATCAAAGTAAAAGTGAGATACTTGGGCTATTATAAAAACTTTCATCAGTACTCTATAACAGAAAAACAGATGGCTGTATACCATACATGACACAATATTATTTAAGAAAATAAATACATTTCATCTCTTACCACCTTTCAAAATATTTGTATCTTGGTTTTGTATGATATTTTAAATTCAAATGGTGTTAGTTTCATTTGTATTTCTTCCATTTTGGCCTTCAGTTTAGGGACACCATATGAAAAAAATCAAATGTATGGGGTAGTATTTTCATTTTGTTATGATCAAGAGTAATTGTCAGATTATATCTGATTCATCTCCCACTAAAGGATGTAAATCCTTCACTGGCACAGCATTTGCCTTCGTGACTGTTTTTAGTCCTGAGATCACCTAGCGGCATGATAGGAGCAACTTAAAAAAGGTTAAAAAGGTCGTGTGCTTGCATACTTAATTCAGTAACATTAAACTTGATAAAGTGCTGCACTGTGACTGTGTAAACAATAAAGATACATATTTTCCTCAATATACAATGGACCCACATGTGAATAATGGAGGCACTTATGCTGTCCGGAGCGTGAATAATGAGGGCACTTATCCCATCCGCGGAGCACGGCTTCACTGCTGCACGCCCATCTGGGAATTCTGCGCCTTGAATCGGTGCATACATCACGGGTCTGCCCTCGGCACCGAGCCAGCCCCTAATCATGCAGGCACTTTGCATTGTTATCCGACAACATCACACTCTGTCAGCCAGGCCAGGGATATGATGTACCGGTGCTTGAACAGCACTGGGATGGGTCAGTGCTGAGCAAGCCAAGATGGTTGTGGGGAAGGATGGGGGGAAGGCGTTTGAAATGCACAAACATATTCTCTGCTTTTGATTTCCCATAGTTTATTTCTCTCATGAGTTTTTGGCTCTGGAAACATAAAATGTGAAAGACAATTGCTTGAAATCACTTTCTGTTATGCCCAGACTGAATAAAACAGTCAGGTTTACTTGATTGCTTTGCTCACTAGTTGCTTCGTGCATCCAGCCCTGCAAAGGTTTTGTGACTCTAGCACAGTATGCATGTGATAAATGGTCACATATTTTGCTCTGCTCTACACAGATCACCATGGATATTGCATAGCCATATTAAAGCTTGCCAGAGCCTTCCAGCTACAGTAAGTCAGCTGGAGTTCTCCAGTGCCCAAAGAAGTTTGCATTTGTTGTTTGTGATACAGAATAAAGTGCCCTGCTTATGGTTTCTAACTTGTCTTTTTTCTGGTTCTCACCACAGTTGCACTATGAAGTCAAAAATACATATTGAAACAAAATACAAACCTACGACCTGCTGAGTTCCCAGGATTTTTAGGTTTTTGGTTCTCTACAAAGTCCACTTTCAGCTGATGACCAAGAGGTAGGGCTGATATGAGAGTTTTGCAGCCTGTGTTTCGGAGCTCACTTTTAAAATAAAAATAAATAAAAAATTAACCAAATTGCTATTATTGTTGTTGTTGTTGTTAAGAAGTCCTAGCAGAATTGATTTTTTAAAGTTCTGATGATTCTAGGGAGAAAGTTATGGGCTTGATTCCTGGTCGCACTTGCCTCAGATCTCCACTATCAAAAGAGTTACTATGAACTTACACAACAAAAAGGGAGTAGCACAAGGAATTTCCAACTCCATAGTAAAGCATTTTTATAATAAAACAACTGTGTGAACAATTTCAAATACAGAAGGAGGTCAGAAAATATTTGTCTTTTTTACCAGTTCAATTTGTGCATGCAAAACTGATGATATTTCAACTTTTTACAGTCAAACTTTTTGCCACTGTTAACACTTTTGTGTGCCCAATATTAATCCCTTCCACTAGATGGTAAAACAACCTCATCAGATACAGAAGAAGATCAGCTACAAGGAAAATTCTAATACACACACACCCCATCTCCTATTCTAATAGCTCTTTTCCTGATCTTTGTGATAGACTGAAACTGAGCAATGAGATTAAGCAGTGAAACAGAGTAGATGCAGACCTTCACTTGCCTCCCTATTGAACAACTATGATTCCACTGTAGGTTGAAAAATCACATTTCATATCTGTTAAAAACATTATCCTATATAAAAAAGTACTACCTTATTCTCGCATATATATATTTTAAGATTAAAGTCCACAAAATTATATTAAGCATTAATCAAGTACTTTTAGAAGTCTATATGTAGCTGTAGAATTTGTCTCCAAAATGGAAAACTGAAACAAGTAGAGTAGGTCTCCAAGATAGACATGTAACCTGCTGGAATACCCTGCACATTAAGTACCTCTGTTCTCACCACTAGGAACAGAAGAGTCAAGATGGTTATCTTGGAAAAGACAGGTGAGTTTTAAACTGCTTAAGTTAGAGTCGAAGTGATGATTCCATCCTTGGAGTGAAAATGCACAGTGAAAATGCCTACTGATTTCAATCCTGCTGAGACTTCATCCCGCCTACTGTTTAAGTGCAAGAAAAAGTAAAAGCTAAGCAAGAATAAGAAGAGAAAACTATTTGTAATAGGATTTATGTGCTGCAGCCTTTTGGCCCCTTATGGTGCAGTGGAGAGGTGTCAGGAAAGCCATCACAGCCATTTTTATTATTCCTTCAGTTGGCTGCAAGTCATCAATCAGGTTTGTAGGGACATATTTTCAAAGGCTGGTTTGTTGGATCCACCTGCCAACCCTCAGCCGGGCTTATTCAGATTGTGGTTTTATACAAACGGAGTTGCACAATTACCCATCTGTGCATCCTAATAACAAAATGCTTTTCCTTCTCTTATCTGGCAAAGACTCCCTCTTCATCCTGTTTCTTTGAATGCTGAGTCTGCAAAGGGATCTAAGCCCAGAAGCCGCTGACCATGTCTTGGAAGCCTTCACTAAGATCCAGTGCCTGAGTATGTGGCAGGAATTTTACTGGTGCTTACTTAGGCAAATAACGTATTTTGTATCTCATTCAGGCAGAGCTAAGTATATAGCTGTCCAAATATATGCACAGTAACATTTGAAATAAGTGTGGATGTGCATTTAATATTTATAGCTTTTGGGTGCTAAAATGAAAACCCCACTGAAAAAACCATTATCATAAGGGATACATTTTTCATCCTATACGCACAACATTCACTTCAGAAAGCTAAATTATTATTGTTGCTTTTCCCTGCCATACATTGTGGCTGAAACCAGTCACAGCTATAAGTACTTTGAGACTCCAGTAATATTTGGATTGTATGACTCAAGTAATAATATGTCAGTGACTACAAACTGAGTTTTAAAGCATGATGGAGAAGAATGCACTTATGCATCCACTATTTTCCAAGTCAAGGACAAATGCAAAGTCCTGCATCTGGGATGGAATAACAGCATGCAACAGTAAAGACTTGGCACTGATAAGACAGAAAGCTTTGCAGACAAGGAGCTAGGGGTCTTGATGAACAAGATCCAGCTGCATACCTCTGCAGGGATGAAGGACTGTCACATAATGGGC
The DNA here is from genome assembly GCF_011004875.1 of Balearica regulorum gibbericeps. NCBI lineage: Eukaryota > Metazoa > Chordata > Aves > Gruiformes > Gruidae > Balearica > Balearica regulorum. Next base: position 37,267,211 of record NC_046185.1, read on the forward strand.
TGCATTAGCAAGAGTATACTCTTGCTAGCATACTCTTGCTAGCAGGTCAAGAGGAGTGTTTGTTCTCCTATATTCAGCAAAAAAAAGGAACTGACAGAACAGGGGGTTTTCAATCTGAAGAGGAGAAAGCTACAGGTAGGAATATTGTTTGTCACCTTCAACTACCTGCCAAGTGGCTACAGAGAAGATGGAGCCAGAGACACGGTGATATTACAAGAGACAACAGACACAAGCTGCAGCAAGGGAAAAACAGCAGGTTGTCTAAGAAAGGCTGTCGAAGCTCCAGCATTGGACATTTTCAAAACTTTGCTGGATAAGCCCTGAGCAACCTTGTCTAACTATGACCTCCAGAGGTCCTAAAATTATTCTGGTTTCACCCCTCCCCTTGCCCCCCCTCCTCCCTCCCCCCAAAAAAACCCCAAAACAAACTACCACAAAAAGTAAACAGGAACTTTAGTTCATCAACTTTATACTCTCATCTTGCAGAGCAAAATATGTCAATTCAGGTACATTATAGCACTTGAAAAACATTCCTGATCACAACCCTTCCATGAAGTACAGAGATGCTAATGTTTCCACGGCACAAAAGAAAAGATGAAACAGAAGGTAGGTGACATGGCAACACTGCCACTTACAGAAGTTGATTGGAAACGTACAATGAAAGAGAATTATTCTGAAAAACTTAGTCATCAAAATATCAAGCAAACTTTTGATGAAAAATGAGTTCTATTAGACGCTTTGTCTAAATTCTTGCCATCTCACCTCCGGGGCTCCCAATGTTTCCCTATGTGCAACAGGAGCACTCCTTATGCCACAGGTGTCCCAGCGGATGGGCAGATCTGGGAACCCTGCTCCAAGCCCTGCAGGGGACCATTGGTGAATGTCCTCCTAGGCCACCTTGCACCCAAGAATGCTGTGGGAAACAGGGCTAAGCCAACAGCCCAAATTCTGCATTGTTTCAGCGTTAAAGAGCAAAATGTTCCCACTGGAAATAGGAAAAACATCCCTATGCATTCTGCCTAAATAGTCATTCCTACTGAATTCTTCATTACAAGAAATTCCGTCTTTGCCTTCAGATGTGAGTTTACATGGATTTACTGTGTGTGTAGTTCCAGGCTTTGAACATCTCAGCAGCCAGTTGTGGGTGAGAAGACTGTGAATTACACTGTGCATTAATACAGACTGATATTTCTCAAACCTATTACTTGTGAAATTTTCTTTTTTTGTGGAAAACCTTTTAAATTTTGTGGGAAACCATTTAAGTGACACAGTAAGCATTGTGAATGGTTTGCACAGTTCGGCAGTTGCCAGGAAAGACCAGGGAAAGAAAAGAAAGTTAAGATTAGCCTTAACTTTTCTAGGATTCAAAGCTGCAAACATATTGGGCGCTAAGACAAGTGTCTTTACTTCGGATCTGAAGTGAAACTCGACATGCCTTCAGTTTGTTTAACCTTACTTGTCAATACCATTGCTTTCACATTAAATTTCTCTGTTATTGAAAGATTACTTTCCAGAGTGAGGACATCCACAAGTAAATGAAAAATGTCTCCCTTTGCTTTGTGAAATCATTCCCTTGTCTTCATGGACTACAGCCAAGGACTGTTTGTGATAGAGATGATTAATGCAGAAATCAAGTTGAATGTGAAAAGCCCTGGGAACAATTACTTTATCTTTCAGCTTTTACTTTCAGTTGCATCAGAAAAGGCATACACATATTTCCTTCCATGGGAACCAAAGTCCATAAATTGTTATAGTAAATTCCTTACTGCTGGGAAGCTTAGATGGACAACCTCACATAGTATCATCTAGTTCATTACTCAGAGCTTTCAGCTGACTGTGATTATAATGCCTCAAAAAAGCCCAACTATGGTCTTTTTCTTTCTTTGAGTATCATTCAGTTTAAAATGGATGACCACCATTTTGGTAAGAATTTCTGTTTCACTTACTAGAATAGTGCTTTTACTCCCCATTGTATGCCTTTGGAGAAATCTCTATTACTTTGATCTTGCAGCTTCTTACACTGAAAGCAATAACTGTCATAGTAATTTATTACTAATGATGATAAAAGCTTTATTCTCCTCATGACAGGTAAAAAAAGTTGCACTTGTTCATGACTTTGTCTGTGTTTCTTTAGCTTCATGGTTCCAAGGAGAATGGGTCTTTGGAATCTCAATCTTTAGGTCAAAGCACAGTTTGTAGGTCTGCTAAAACAAATAATAATTAGAAAATCATTCCTCTGCTGTCTATCACTCCTGGCTACAAAAAGCTTCTGGAAACAGACTGGAAGAACCATGTATCAGGAATTAAAGAGTCTGATTTCCTTTTTCTGATCCCACGCTAAAATCAAAATCTTTAACTTTAAGCCAAGCACAAATTTTTTTTTTTTTTTTTTTTTTTTTTGCAAAGGACATTCATTAATTCTGTTAGCAAATCAGCAATTTCTTTCTAACTGCCCAATCCATTGCATTTTATGCTATTTACAGACATGATATTGTCTGCTATTTGAATAGACTTAGTCTTTTGAGAGTGGAGTGGTGAATCTGAACTTCTGAAATCTAATTTCTACTGGGGTAATTTAAGGTAATCCTTCAAACTTCTACTCCTCCTTCTTACCACAGAGATTCCACTTGAAGCTGTGTTAATCTTTGACTTCCCCTTTGGGAGAAAAGTAATACTTGTTTCTTATATTAGGTCACAATAACAATATTAAAATGAATGGTTCAACATGCTTTATTAGGAAACTCAGAATAAGATTTAATGTATTATTTACAGATCTGGCTAATTGAATAGGTTTGCACAGAGAAATTAATCTGATACTTAACTGCATTAAAAGCTAAACCACACAAAATCAGACACAAACACACACAGCTCAGTTTCCATTGCATATTTGCGTAGAAGCAATGCATGTCATTAAGTAGAAAGGCTAAGGTTCATCCACAGTTTTAAACTTACACTACTGCAGTGTTCCTGACTGCAGGTTTGTCAGCACCACAGAAGACATCTAAGAAATGAGATTTATGCCTGCCTGGCTCTTGAGCCTGGTACCCCAGTCAGTTATAAAGGCTGCAGTGCTCATGCCTCTTCAGGAATAAATGGGTAAGAAAGCAATTGCAGTAGAGTTGGAAGAAAAAAGTAAATGGTGTCTTTCCTAAGGATACCACTAAATGTGAATAATTGCAGCCCTAACACTTAATTAGTCATAACGAAGCCCGTCTACCATTGACAAAATATTGACACACTGTCTTTCATGCCTTTGCCATTATAGAAGGGCAAGGACTTGTTAAGATGAATTTTCTCAAAGTCTTACAGAAGCAGTTTTAGACATATCTGCAGATTCCCTCTCATTGCTACCTTTTTGACACATACTTTACTATGCTAAAACTCCATTACATATTGGATTTATATGATGATTACTATCTGAGTTCTTTCACTCTGTTTCCTAAGCATTAATTAATGCACTACTAGAAGCTAGTGAAGAGAGTCCACTGTTAGCTAACAGAAGATAGTTTATGTGAAACAACTTGCTTTGAATTCTTCCTGGATATTATCCTTCCAGAAACTATGATGTTGATGGAACATCCTGAGTGAAAAAGGGAAGACAACTTACAAATAATACTTTTTTCAAACACACTTTAAAAACCTCATTTTCCATTTGACTCATGTTCGCAACTTGCCTCTTCACATGTTTGGTTTGCACAAATATTTTAGCAAACCCGTTCCCTGGGAGGAATGCTTCATTAAGATGGCTTTCAAGAAAGTTTTAAAAATTATAGAAGGAACCAACTGAAATGGGAAACACTGTTTCATTACAGTCTCAATGAAAACAATTTAGTATTTACTCTTTTCAGTGAGAAGGAAATATTCTATGCTGCAAGGTCAGTACAATCAAGCTGAATCCTCAACTTTCAACTGAGTTTCTTGATAAGCAAGGTACACAGTAGATGAGTATTTGCAACAATTTGGAGCCACAAATGAAAAATCAAGAAAAGTTTGTTCTGTTCAAGAATGAAATCTGAACAGGAAGGGAACAAATTCTGAGTCTCAGAGTTTCAAGTGACCCTTTTGCTGGTGATAAACACACCACAGTTTTAAAAGTTATCATCAGAGAATGCCAAATTTTCTGGAGACAATTACTTCTCTGCATAATCACAGTTTTAGTATCTGATACAAGGTCAGGACTGTTCCATTAGAAATCCTTGCCAAACTAATGTGCTGATTTTGCATATTAAGCAGCATTAAGAACAGCTGATGTTATAGTGCAGAAGTTAGTTCTCTGTGTGTAAAATCCACAGTAAATTAATACTAAATTATTTTCAATGAGCAGATGTCTGATATTCATTCTCCTGATTAACTTCTACTGTACCTGGGCACCATATAGTGCCAATAAAGTTATTGAAATTAAATTAACTTCATCTTTTCATGGTACATTATCCCTCTGATGACTCTAGATCATGGTTTGATTTAATGCTCCTGGTGATCAGAGAGACTAAAAGTTAAATTACGCCATATGTGATCAGACTTGAAGAGGACTTTAGGAGGGGCCTTTGTTAACAAAAGAAAAGCTTTGTAATCTCAATCCATCCTAAAAATAAAAAAAGAAATTCTAGAGAAAGACACCTTTTCCATTGTACCTGGGGAAGACACCCAAATACTCACATTTGCTTTGTGGATTACTGATTTTTCAGCAAAAATCTCACTTTTATTTCTGTGTGCTTCCATACTTCCAATGGAGTCACTTTCAAGAAAAAAAATGAAGGTGGCTGAGGCAAAATACAACTGAAAAATTTGCTATAGTTTTGCATCTCACCTATGAAAATCTGTCACTACAGAGGAAAGGTGGAAAAGAATAGAAGAGGCTCCAAGTTCTTAGTCCTTTAGCTTCTGGCAAACTGTAGCTTTATTTTTGGTTTTTTGTTTTTAAACTGATTTCAATAAGTGAATACTTCTACTCGGATTCTAACCCCAAAAAATTTATTTATGGCATTGCAACCTAAGAGAGGGAATCAAAACCCAGGAATGCTTCCTCTATGTTGTCTAAAGTTCTTCCTTCTGGCAACAACTTTATTTTTAAAAAAGGCTACAAAAATTAGTTGTCATAGCTTTTAATGTGATTTAGCATGTGGTAGAGCTCTTTCTGCCTTCAGAATCTTATATGATTTCTTACTCTGATAAAAGACCAGTACTCTAAAATACAGGACAAACCCTTATTTCTAACTTTTTTGGAGTCATATCTGAGGGAAGAAGACACACAATAGGTGGTCAATATGAGATAATTCAAATTGAAGACTTTTGAAAAAAAGAAAATTCACTTAAATGCTTAATTACAGATTTAGGGACAACATTTTTAGCCTTCCCTGCCTAAAAGAGCATGTATTTACTCATGCAAACTAAATGTTTGTTTTCAAGTAGATATGTGGTAGATAGGAGGATGCATTAAGCTCGCACTACAGGACAATGTAATTTGTAAAAATTGTATAATATTAGATGAAGCATGATCCAGCAGGGAAGTGATGTCTATTGATTATATATGGGTTTTGACGCTCTAAAGCTTTAAAGAGTTACAGATTTTTAACTTTTCCTTTCTTGCATGACAGGACACTATAAACTCACATAGGCTACTTCTGTATTTAAGAAGTTTTAGATTAAATATTTAACTAAGTACTAGTTACTGAGCAGTAAGAAACACATAAAAAACCTGCAGATTTTAATGTGTGCCAAATGTGGCATATGGTATGCAATTAAATAAAATAGTTGCTTAACATTTACAGTGTTAAAGACACTTAAAATTTTATTACTCCATGGATTTTTTTTCCTTGAGAGGGGTGGGTAATTCTGTCAAATCCAGCTTTCAACTAACCAGCTACTTTGCTAGAAAGCCTCTTGTTCTCTTTGAACTGGAAAATATCGGACGATGCCTATATTTATGAACTAATCTTCCAGCTATTGAAATTATGGGAGGAACAGAGAAACAAGGGACAAGTATACTTCAATTAAAAGACTCTGGATGGAGAAGGTGAAATTTTAGCCTCACTGGCCATGGCTACACTAGTTTGTGCTGCTGATTGCCAGAAGAGTCCTTGGCATGACTTTGACCCAGGCCAATTAGTCCTCTCCCACAATTTCTGTGCGGGGCTCAGGAAGCGGCATGGAGCTAGTCCCAGTAGGCAACGTGAAAGCAGCAGTGCGGAGTCCCAAGCATTTTTTATTTACTGGCACAGAGCTGTGATTTAACCCAGCAGGCAGCTAAAACAACCACATAGACATTTGCTCACTACCCTCCTACAGTGGGATTGGGGAGAGAATTGAAAAGAAAAAAAAGGTAAAACTCATGAGTTGAGATAAAGACAGTTTAATGGGACAGTAAAGGAAGATGATAATTATAATAATCATAACAATGTAATGATAATGATAATAATAATAATAATGATAAAAGAATACACAAAAAAAGTGATGTGCAGCACAATTGCTCACCAGCCACTGATCAATGCCCAGCTAGTTCCTGAGACATGGCCCTCCCCGGCCAGTTCCCCCCGACTTATAAATTGAGCATGGCATCATATGGTATGGAATATCCCTTTGGCCAGTTGGGGTCAACTGTCCTGGCTGTGCCCCCTCCCAGCTTCTTGTGCACCTCCTGCAGAAGGCTCGTGCCTCCTTGCTGGCAGGGCCCAGGAAACTGAAAAGTCCTTGGCTTAACACTGCTTAGCAACAACTAAAACATCAGTGTGTCATCAACGTTATTCTCATTCTAAATCCAAAACACAGCACTATACCAGCTACTAGGAAGAAAATTAACTCTACCCAAGCCAATACTAGGACATAAATTAACTCTATCCCAGCCAATACTAGGACATACAAAGCTATTGAATTCAGTGATTAAATTCCCACTAAGTTCAGGGTAGCCAGGATTTTACCCAGAATTTTGTGTTTCTAAGGAGCAAATCTACATGATAGAGCTCATTAGTCTTCATAAATTAACACTTCATTGTGGCTGGTCTGCGTAAACTACAGTATTCATTGTATCTACTTCCTTACAGGCCACAGAAAGACATTATAAATGGCTGCTTTATTTACTGTCTTAGAAGTCCTGAAACTCTGGTTAAAAAAAAAATTAAAAATCACCATTTTAAGCCCTAAAAGACCACGCTGAATTATTGTGGTTCGGTTTTATTTTTGTTTTTTTTAAAAGGAAGTGGTGTACCTTAGAATAGAATTATTCTTAACGACATGTCAGGAATCATATTTTGAAATGTTTGTCAGCTTTTAAAAATGTGCTGTTGAATCTTATTAAGCTGTCAAAAGTATGACTAATATGTTAAGAACTAACATGATCTTGCTGTAAATCAGTATTTCAGAGTAACAGATCTCAGAGCCAGAAGAGGGATGAAAGGCAATTGTTGGTAAACTTTTTGCTCTGACATTTTGTCCTCTCTGCCTCCACAGTGCACTGCATCTCCCTGCTCTAAGAGGCATTTAAATGCTTTTCAGGTGATGTAATCTGACCTAGGAATCTGGACACAGAAGCAAGTGGAGATAGGAAGAATGGAGAAAGTACTTCCAAGGTAGCACTTTTGGGTTTCCAGCAATTTCAACCAAGAGTCAACATTTTCTACAGGAAGCGGTGTAATTCACAGACAGTCATTCAATCAAAAAACAATGTGTTCTTAATAGTTTTGACTGAAGACTTGCAGTAAACCCAGACATTAAGTTAAATGGTATCGGGAAGGAGGAACCTGTATCAAGATTAAAGCTTTCACCATCAAACTTCCAGAGGTACTCGTTGCTGGAAGGGACATAGGAGTGCATTCTTTGACTACAGACAGAATCATGGTTGAATTTTTATTTAAATTAGGAAAAGAACTCTCAGGTTTAGTTTCTTTAGGAGTAAAATCACTTGTCAGAGATATTAAGGTAGAATACAGGGTTATACTTATGTATGTTGTTTTTATTGATCAAATGACCTGTCTTCCATTTGCTCATGCATTCCCAATGTGAAAGAACAACTGACATCTGGAACAGTTTTCAAACTATTTGATGTAATGTTTTTCAAAAGAAAACTGGCTGAATAAAATAATTATTCAATCAATTGAAATTGGAGTTTATTAGTAACAGCTGACTCTTGTATTTCTGGCTTAGCTGGAAGCAGTTCTGTGATCCCTGCTACCTAATAATATTCAATGGATGCTGTAAACACAAAACATACTTTATTAGTAAACAGCGTGCCCTTTGCTATTTTGAATATGTAAATAGTTTTGCTACTAACAGGTCTTCTAAAGGTTAGCCTACTCACTGACTTGTTTTACTTCCCTGTATCCCTTCAGGAAGTTTTACAGGGAGTAAGTGCAGCTGGCAGTTGTGGCAGTACCTAGGCTGAGTGGGTCATGGCATGGACCACAGCTTGGCTGGGACAAGGGTGGTGATCACAGCAGAGTCCTTCTAGCTGGAGCCTCTGGGTTTTCTTTCTCTGGAATCCCTGGGTTGTGCACAATAGGGTCTCACTGAGGACTCCGGAGCCTGGAGGCCCCCTCATCCAGCCATTTATATGTAAACACCGCTATTCCCTTAACTTACAGGGCTGCTGTTAAACAGAGGCACGAAAGACTTGAGTTATTCAGATGCTACAGGGAGAGGAGCCAGGTAAAAACCAAAAGGGAAGAAGTACATGTTAGGCAGGAAACTGTACTATTTTGAAGGAATTTTTGTCATTTACTACTACTGTCCAAAGCACTTTCCTCCATTTATTTCAAAAAATAGAAAAATAATAATCCCAAGGTACTTCATGTGAAGAGTCTTCAAGTCATTACTTGAGATTTCCTCACATGGACATCCCAAAGGTACATGGAAATTATAGACAGTACCAGTTCCTTCCTCTAGCCAACCTATTCATCACATACTAAGCCAAGCACATCAGGGTAATTTGGGGTCTTGGCTACATAAGGGAAAATGAAGCTGGATGTTTCATATGAATGAGTCAGTTTTTCCCCCAATTGACTATGTGACTGTCTCAGAAAGCCCCGATCGTGGTCAGTTAACTCTGCAAAGTATCTTGCGTGCTTGAATGACTATTTACCTTTCAAACACTGGGCCAATATCATGAAACCAGATGGAAATTCTTTGAAAATTGAGTACAGGATGGAGTTACTCCAAAGCCAGTGCCCAATGAGATAGGAGTTCAGGAAAAAGAGAACCAATTGAATTACATTTTTCCAAATTTGGTATGCCTCACAAAATTAATTTAATATTTCATCTTTCACCATATACATATTCTTTATATTTTGTAACTTTTACTAATTAGAAACAAACAACTAACTTGTCAGTCCACTAGTAAGAAACCCAACATTCTACGTTGCCTATTACTTTTTACATGAAGTTAGTTCTTCAAGCTTGCTCCATTATCAAAACACAACAAGATACAATGTTCTGCTTAGAAAAAATAAATATCAATACATGATAATCATAGTATCTCCTTTCCTTAATTTATACTCTGTAATGTTTTCTATTTTCTGATCAACCTGTATTTCTCAAAACTTTTTAATGAGGGAATGTTTAACTGGTATAAGTTGCTAAACAAGCTTCACTAACATTATATAATTACGTACACATATTTACTCCGTCTTTTGATACTGCCTACAGCATTTTTATGGTATTAAGATCTGTTCAAAAGTAGGTAAATCTCTCTTCTGGTTTTCGTTTAGGCTGTTGTGTTCATTTCTGTGTTTCTAATATAAACCAAAGATAGCTGAAATATGACATATGTGTTTTTTGATGTCTGTATATAAAATCTAGTGCTATATGAAATCACTAGATTAATAGCTATTCTAGTAGATGCATTATCAGGCAAAAGAAACTTGCCTATTACTAACAGGCAAGTCTGCCTCCATGATCTATCAGAACACGTAAGCAAATGCTCGTTTTTATGCACTGAATCAACAAAACAAGGAGCAAGCCTAAAATAAAGCTCATGGCAGTACTATGATCCTTTTACCTGAAGAAGTTTGAAATGTGAACTTCAGATATGTGCAATAAGGTTTATGGACCATATATGGAGATTACCTTCATATATATTGGTATGATTCTCACATTATGGCTGTATGTAGGAAAGGTAAGAGGCACAATGACCAGCTGTGCTAAGAAAAGTGGATGAATAGAAAAAACACATGTTACTAAGCAATATATTAAATCAATACTACCATTCTGTAAGGCAGTTCAGAGCTGAACTCCAACTATAGGTATTCCAAACTGACTTTTACAGGAGCTAATACAGGTCTTTAGCCTATCTAGTCTGCAGCTGGTCTTTGTGAATACATTCCTCCTTATCCATTAAAGTAATACATTTCCCAGATCATCTTGCAACTTTATCAGCATTGTTGGTTCTAGCCGCTGTAGTGCATTTGTGGCCATCTCCAATGGACTTCACTTTGCTTCTGAAGTAGATATATAACATGTACTGATGATGTGTGTCTGAAGCCTGCAACTTTCTTGTGACTTTTGGCAACAGTACTAGTGTTCAAACGTTATAAATCTGTGTGCTAGACTTTACAGAACAGAACATAACATTCAAAAATGATCACAGTAACGTAGGCCAATTTCAACTATGGTTTTGATTAAAAGTTTGATAGAAACCTCAGAAAAATGACAACATGCTTCCATAGATAAGCTCTGCAACATTTATATTCCACTTCACTGCACTGCGTTGATTCAGAGTGTATTTGCTTTTCCTGGCCACAGTTTAAGTGCTCAATAAAGTTACATTCTGTTATTAAGTGCTGACTCTTTTTCCCTAGATTAATGGCTTTTGGTTGTCCAGAGAGATGAAGTCTTTTGAAGAGGATGAAATATACTGAACTGAGTAACATCACAGATACTGGGCTTTTGCCCTTTTATGGTATAAAAAATGCCAAAAAAAGAAAGAGCTTTCCAGATCAGTGGCCTAAGATTATTTCATTCTTTGTGCAATTTCTTATGAGCCTTCAGGAAAAATCAGAGCATTTTTCCTAATGAAGATTGTTAAATGTGCCTTTTATAAACGCCCATGAAGTAGACTTGACACTGTAACTTGACCCAATAATGAAAATGAAAGGCTAGCTTGGAGTGTTCTGCAATGACAAAGAGCTGAACAAATTCAATTTTCCTTACCCTATCATTTAGCAAATTTTGTGATTTCTAAATGATTAAATAATTTTACCTATTCATTCTGTGCTGTTTAACTGATCACATATTATCAACAAACTCTGAATCAAGCATACAAGACCTAGCTATTTATCTGCATCGCCAGTGTCGCAGGATTCTGAGCAGTACATTGCATATTAAATAGCTTGAGAGCAGACTACTTTTAATTGCCCAATTTCTATTCGCTATCAGTACGTGACTATCTCAGTGTCACCTGAATGTATTAGAAATGATAGAGTAGCAACATTATACCTGAGGCTTCATCACTGTATGCTCCTTGCGCATTTATTTATCATTTAGCTATCTAAATAGTGATAGAGACAATACTCCCATTGTGCATTTCAGCCAGACAATGGCCATTATGCTTTTCTTTCTTTCTTTAACATGAGGAATTGCACATAAATATAAACCAGACACTGCTGCAGGAATACTGGCAGAACAGCAAATATGACTCCATATTTGGAGAAACTCTCAATAAGGAAAAATACATGTTGGCAATATTGTTTGATCTACATTTTAAGTGAGGGCTTGAGGATACATACTCAGTGTAAACATCACTATCGTGCAGGAATGTTCTCAAAAAGAAATCTGTAGGTCATGTCCTATTCTGTCTCTCAATATTCTGGTCAAATACTGGACATCTCTGAAAGACAGAGTATGTGCATAACAAATACCTCCCAAAAGGCTAAAAGAAATAAGGATAAATATTTCAGGTACACATACCTACAAAATGAAGGTATTAGCAAGAAAATATCAACCACTCTTGCACAAAACACACCATGGGGAAGCCTTCAACACCCACCTACTGGTAAGAGGACTGAACAGTCACAGGTTGATACTAAAGAGGAATATGAGGACATCCTATCCACAGAGAAACACATACTGTGTCATTGCCATAGCGGCTCATTTTCAGCAGAAAGAGCGTTTGTGACCAGCTATATATACTGTACAGTATGGCAGGTGCTTGGTAAGCATCTCACAGTCCAAACTATTGAAAGAATGACCTCTTCTCCTTCCATGTGGCCCTTCTACCTCATTCGTACGTGTAACCCAGCCCTACCTGAAGTAAAGACATGTCAGGAAAGATCCTTGTCTGGCACAGTGGTGACCTTGTGCCAGCCAAGGTTCTTTCCTGACATGTCTTTCCAGAAAAAGAAAACTGTTGCGGTCCCATTTCACCTGTGCCTGCTGGGTCTTGAATTGCAGCAGTAGGGCAATGGGAAGACTAACTGCAATCACCCACTCGCTTTTACTGCCATTATAGAATTCAGCACTAAGTTCGCTCATTTGCAGAACATGATCCTTTCCACTCTCTTCTGACTTTTCAACTGGAGGCACAGTTCTGCAGAAATGGACAGTTTGGGCATGCTGAGGGAGTTTGCAGCTCAGAGCTGGCAAAGGGACAAACACCTAGTTAATTTGCAGAAAAGTGGGGGGCTGTGCTACCAAGGTAGGATAAAAGGGTGCTATCACCAGTAACCAGCCATCATGTAAAAAAAGATTAAGCCGTCATGTAAAAAAGTCCCAAGATGGGTAGGAGCAGCATTAGTGGATACTGCAAATTGAATTTCCAAGTCAGAAGAACCCTGCAGGCTGTGCGATGGGGTGACTGTGAGAGGCTCCACAGGCTGAAGAGCATACAGATTCCAAATCAAACATCTGCACTTATATGCATACACCAGCACTGCTTCAATGCTGGGACATCCTATACAGCAATGACATTTCTTCAGAGTGGGAGGAGGATCTCATTGACAGAAATCTGTAGCAAAAGCCAGCAACGTTTCTTTGTCTCCTTGCTTTGTTGTTGTGTCCTGAGAGTCAGGCTGAAAGCATGAAGAACTGAAAGCTGCTTTATCTAGGGGGAAAAGACACTGCACAAGAGGCAGTGTTTCTCCACACTCTTGTCAATATGGTTGCTTGTTTTAACTGTCCTTTCTTCTTCATCCTTGGCTTTACCACTGCAGACTGAAGGAAGGAGGTGTTCACAGCTCAGTCCTTGGACCCTTGCCAGGCTGTTTCACCGGATAATTTCTTCTGGTTTGCATCCTCCCACTACATGTGTTTATGCTGTTTGGGGGCCAGCAAATTTGATCCTCAACAGTCATTGCTTTTGCCAGGTTACCTTTCCCCCGGGGGTTTGGCTCCGTCAAATACAGGCCTGCTGAAGTGTACTCTATCCCTACAAAAGGGATCAGTGTTTCTTCTGCAAATCAAAGCTAGAGCCGTTCATATCAGCTCTAATTCTAGTCTGCATGGGCTCTCTCCCAGAAGCTGCATGCAATATGTCCACGGTCCATCTTTGCCCAGACACTTCCATGCAGAGCAGATCCCACAATGATATGTATATGGTCCCTGCTTTATCATTCTGCAGGGAAAAATACACCAGTCCAGAAAGACATTCACATGATCCTGATCCAAAAAATATGCGTATTTTTGGAGCCATCAGAAAGAAACATTTGATATCCTGGGGTTTCTGAAAGCTCTCCTCTGAGCAGCATGGGGTGATCTTGGAGAGAAACTTTGCAGAGCCCAGGCACAATGATGTGAGTCTCAGCCATGGTAAATACTTTGGCTCAAATTCCCCATGGCCTAATATGTCATATTTCCATGTGAATGACATGAGACTTGGGCTCATGTTTCCAATCCCCTAATCAAATCTCATTCTGTTTGTCTGGATCGTATCATAACATTTCGGTCTACAACAAACACACTTCTCAGTAACAGTAAACTTACTTCAGACACATTTGTGCAGCCCCAGACTGGCCGAAGAATTGCTCTACAGTTACAGCAAATGGGGTTGTACCTGTGTTTACTCCCGTGGAAAGGTTTAACAAGGTGGATTGAAAATATTATTGGAGAATGTGGGCTGTAATGATTTTTACCTGGTGGGGCGTTATTCATCTGAATGTTGTTTTATCATTTCAAATGTTACTTGTGGGAAGGGAATGTCACAGCTCGCCAAGAGCTACATTATGTCAGCTGCCATGCTCTATAAACAGATTACACACACCTTATATAAACAAACTGTGGTTAACTAATTATCCTGAACAAAAATACACACACAGAGAAGAAAATTCATTTCAAAATGATTAATTATATAAATTTTAGTTTCACTTCAGCAACATATTTCCAATATCCCCATGTGTAGCTGCAGCTTAATAAAACTCCCTATAAGATTACCACCATTTAGTTGGTTTCACAAGTTCAGATTGTTGTACAGAATCCTGCCATGTTGTGAATTCAGTACTAACCACATTGTAAACTATGACCTAACTTGGCAGAGAGGATGTATATATTGTAAATAGATATTATGACAGGTGTATCAGCTAGTGCCAACAATCAACTTTTTAAAAAATATATAGTATCAAATCGTTATGGCCATAAATGAGCTGGAAAAATTGTAAATGGCTTATTAAAATATTCAGGAAAAATGTTTTATTCAGAGGGTCATTTCTCATTACCCATATCATCAAGTACCAAATTAGAAGTAAAATGCTAAGTCAGGCCAATGCATTTTACTCCTTTTTTCCAGAAGTTATATGTAGTACATGGTATTAGATTATTGTGGGAGGAGAAAAAAAAAAAAGGCTTAAGAGCACTATAATGACTTTTTGTCAAATAGGAGACTTCAATAAAAACCAACACATCTCTGTCTTCTGTACGTCTTCCATGAAAATTTTAGGTTTTCAAAATCTGTTTTGACAGCATGAAGGTTGAAGCAACTATCACACTACTTAACAAAAGTAAGATGGTAAAATTTTCTCTAAAACCAGGTTCAAAGTGTGATTGAATGGACAGCAAAATATTTCCAAGTTTGGAAGGACCAAGATGCTCAAGGGAAGAGATTAACCAGCAAAGTTAATGATTTTAAATACATACTTCCCAATGCACTAAATACAGCAAACAACTTAACTGATGTTGATATAGCCTAGGAATGGTTCCCATATGTGGTTCCTGACTATGTGTATACTGGGTAGTATATTTATTCCAGTGGTAAATAAAATCTTAATTCAGCAACCCAGTGGTTTACCGATAGGGCATGTGTGGATATCCAGCTTTTAAGAAAAACATTCTTAGTGGTATTCATAGCCAC
The DNA here is from genome assembly GCF_011004875.1 of Balearica regulorum gibbericeps. Classification (NCBI taxonomy): domain Eukaryota; kingdom Metazoa; phylum Chordata; class Aves; order Gruiformes; family Gruidae; genus Balearica; species Balearica regulorum. The sequence continues at coordinate 37,282,473 of NC_046185.1, forward strand.
ATTACAAAACCCCACAGACAGAAAGTCCCTCATGAATTTCCATTGGAATTCCAGCCTAATGTGGAACTCATGGGATACAATAAGGATTTGATTTTGTGACGTCTAAGGCAAAGCACTGGTTATGAACTGCTAGAAGTTTCACAAATAAGTACAGAATTGACATCTTCAGCATATTCTCCAATATATTAGCAGTACATGCTGGTCAGATACTCCACAAATCTAGTGGGGTGTCATGTGTTAAAGCTAATTGTAGCAAGATAAATATCAGCATAGCACAGTAAGATCTTACTGTATTCCAGTTATAGTTACTAACCAACGCTCCATTCCTACTTCTGCCTTAACTGTCATGAAAGAATTAAGCAGAAGAACTGAAGCACTAAATATAATTATGAGGTAGTGGAGATATTCTCAGTTCTAAGAGGTTGCTTCAGATTGTTATACAAAAATTATTTACAAATATGTAAGACAACATAGAGGAATGAGAACAGAACACTTCCTTTAACCGCAAAAGTCATACCTCTCGAAAAAGAAGAGAAACTTGTAAAAGAAAATGCATTACAAAAAAATTTAAGGTTGCAACAGTTAAAAGAAGTCAATAATAAGACTGCCTACATAGCTGTAAACTAGTATCCTTCTGCAAGTACATTCAAGAGATTGCGAAATTAAAGAAAAGGGCTTCTGTTCAATTCAGTGGACAGACTAGACCATTACCCAGGACTAATTTGAATATAAGTACATATTGCTTGCAAGACCTATGCTTGCTGTTGAAGTTGATAAAAAGGTTTAGTAAAGTTTTGGGAAAGAAAGATTGTTCTCATGATAAGTTACATTTGTGCCCTATGAACAACTAGATTCAACCTGTCCCAAAGGTCCTAGGTGTTGCTCAACAAGGTGTGTTGTTCACATTCATCACAGCTGTTCACTTGGTGGAAGTTTCTCAACACTTTGTATTCAAGTTCTGAGTCTGGAACTGGGTATCCAAAATTAATTGTCTACTTTAAAAAAAAAAATGAAACGAAACAAACCAAAACAAAACAAAACGCCAACAACAAACCCTTAGTATTTTAAAGTTTGGATTCATACTCTCTAAAAAATCTTGATAAAATTAATCCTTCATCTCACAGAAATGAGATAAAATAGATTTATTTAAGTGCTTTAAAAAGAAAACCCTAAGTGATGGGTCTTACAGAAAACTCCATGAAATGACTAGTGTGGTTTTTATGGCAAGGCAGTACACAGCAAGGCTAGGACAAACACAAAGAGGAGAAAAGATTAAGGAGTTGCTCATTAAATGAGTACTCTCTGCACTGAATGAGGCAGGGGAAAGGATCTTACAGGACAGAAGTACACGATCACAGAAGTTACAGATGATAAAAAGCAAGTGACCGGAGGATTAAATTAATTTTGGAAAGCAAACAAACACCCTTAGTTCTGGTATTTTCTAGCTTACAACTGCATGAGTTTGCACCCAAAGGCAGTCTCATGTATGTGATTTACTTGCTGGGGGTAGGGGAAGCTGTTAAATTTACAAAAAAATAATAAAACCCCCCAAATAAATAAAAAATCTTTCCTGTGAATTCTTAAAAAGCATATTGTAGAATTCCTCAGTCCACATCATAACTGTGTGAGCTGCAGCTGGTAACCATAGTGGATTGTCAGTTGTTATGTATACCAGACAGAGGGGACAAGACCTGAAGTTTGGTCAATAACTGGCTGGGATGTCTGCTGTCAGTAGAGGAACAGGGAGAGTAGGGAACCCCAGGGACCTCCCAGCAACTGGGCAAGTCCCCTAGATGTGACAGGCCTTTTTTCCCTGCTGTTTACAAACCTAACCCAGCTTTCCATACTTGTTCCATATTCTCCACAGGGATTTGTCTTTTATTCTTACTTTAGCTAACTAGATGTTCATTCTCCCACCTCATCCAAGACTTTCAATGGCTACTCAAGTGGTTTCCCAACAGAGAAGACTTCCAGAGGCACAAATACACAATGAAATGGAGGCTTCAGATCTTATGATTTTTGTCCACAGCAGTTTATACATTAAAGTGAGTTTTGGGTCCAACCCCAGATGTATTGGAAATCCCAGTTTCGCCTTTCCTTTCCTCCTGGTTGTGGACCCCGCAATAACTGCAGGCAGCAATCTGCTGTCTCGGTGTAGAGAATCAAAAGAGCGGACTATGAGAAGTGAGAAAATACACACATGTGCTACAAGCTTGGGAGACAGATGAAAAAGGGTGAATATGCAGTTAAAATTTATAGGGAATGGATTTGGGGCTTCAGTAGAGGAACGGGAGAGGCTGGTGGTGGGTTTGTGGTTCAAGATGTGTGACAGAAGGGTGGAGAACATAAAGATGATGATAGAACAGTAGACTGGTTGTATAGCAAGTTATCTGTAAACTTTACTTGGAGTCTTGCCCATGTTTAGATGACTAAGTGTCTTCATGTTAATACATACTTCAACACAAAGACAAACACTAACCGATAGCTACAACTTACCAGTAGATATACTTACTATGCAATGTACAGATTGTCATCAGTTGCTCCAGCAAGGCAGGCAGGCAGAGAATAGTTTGCCCTGCTTCTCCATGAAGAGAGAAAGGCAGAGAGGCGAAGCTCTGCTACGAGAGCATTTCAACTCAGGCACGCCTGACTCCCAAACATACTCCTTCTCACCCCACTGTGCTTCTGCTTTTTATTTGGCTTATTTTATGTACTGGGGGGGGGGGGTCCAACTAAACCATTTCATGAGGCTCTGATCATGCATTATCAAGCCAAGCCAATCTGCCAGCTGCACCGTGTAGCATGTCACTCCTTTCTGGAAGAATGGAAAGAAAAATCTTGAAATGGATTTCTATGAAAGTTAGATGCTACTTTGTGCTGTGTCAGCATGCTGTATGTTGGTCTTGTCCTGCAACTCTTTCTCACCTAGCTACTACATATACAGACAGTAGTAGTATTTAAGTCTTTTGAAGTTTATTCATTCGTGGTTTTTAAGTACTGAGTAGACCAATTTAACCAATTAATATGACCTCCTGCATAAGAGGCCATCCTAAATCCCACATGTAGTCATGTGTTCACATTTCGAAATGCTTTGCCTTACTAAAGCATGCTTCCCTTCTCCAGCTGTTAGGTTTCTACTGTAGACATACAGTGTGACTCGTAATGTTATCCTGGAGTTGTTTAAGGGTTAAACTACAACTTTTTCTTCTCCATAAAAACAAGGAAATCTCTGAGCAACTGACAAAAATCTTCTTAGGAATTGTTATATTCAGCAGCAACAGCTGAAAGCATTTAGTTTATGAGCCAGTATTCATCTTCAAAGACTTCATTCTGCCCAGAAAAGAAAGAACAAGAGATCAATTAAGATCTCATCCAGCGTGCTAGCAACAGTGGGAAACATACCTCACACAAGTCATATAATCTTGGAATACATCCTAAGCAAACCAAAGTCTGATTTTCACTTTCTTACCTTTCATAGACTGTACAGATGCTGCTTCAGACCGAGATGACCAATTTTGGGAAACGTGAACAAAAAGAACTTTTGGGAGCTCAGTTCTGAAAAAGGAAATTATATGCAAGGTACTAGGTTTGTCATTATTTAGCGCACATTAACCAGGTGATAGATGACCAGTCTTTTTATTTAGTGTGATGTCATTCCCATGTAAAATCTGTAGTGTATGGAGCAGGAAAACTGCATGTGGTACATTTCCCTATTTAATCCTCAAAGCAACTCCATCAAACTGTCATTTTTATATTAAACATGGAATTAATTATAAGATTATGAGATTTCATAGCAAGAGTTATAAAACTACTGTTTATTCATCTGAAAATGCTTAATTAGGTTTATTTATAACAGGTTTTCATATTTTGTTTAGAATATTCCATTATGTTCCATGAAGAAACACAGCTCCCTTATACATGGGCCTAAGCATAAGTCTGGGAGCTGTGCTTGAATTTTCCTGAAGATGAAAGTTTCTCAGATCTCAAGCCAGCTTGGCTCTCTACAAAGGTACAGATGAAGACTCTTACAGTGGTGAGAATTTCCTCTAACTTCTAAAAAGAGAGCTGGTGTAAGCTCCTCACTAATTTTAATGGTAGTCAGGAGCTGGTTTTCAACAGGGAGAATAATGGGAACAGCCTTTCATCCCACTGGTTTTCTACGTCAAATTCAGAACATTTGCAAAGGTGGGTTGTATTTTTGGGAGGTCCGTTTTATGGCAACTGTAAATTCTCTGTTCCAAGGTCTTGAGACCAAAAGGACTGATGTAAGAAAACGTATAACTTGTAACAGCAGTCCTTATAAATCTTAGCTGCACACAAAAGAGCAAAGAAAATAAAGAGACAGTGAACAGACTTTAAGACCAGAGGAATAAAAGAAAGTTTATTTAGAGGAGACTCACTACCAGACTGGTTTGACTTGAATGACATTTGTAATCTGTAAAGAGGCTGTGTTATGTGAGGTGAATACAGAGTAATATTCCTCAAGGGGGAGAGAATGCTTTGTAGGACTTTCTTGTGGCTCTAAAAGTACCACTTACTGTGGAGAAGGACTTAGAGCAAGAAATTACCATTCCAAAAGTGCTTACAATGAGTGAAGTAGAGCAGAATTCATATAATGTGCATATAAGGTGAATTATGCTTGTTTGCAGAATATTTTATTATTTTATTTTTTAAAGTAGTAAATAAGTGAACCTTTGCTCTATCTGGTTCATTGTGCAAGTACACAAATGCTTTTGCTTGAACAAGATGAGGAAAAAAAGAGGGCAAAAGCGGCTGGACAAGACTCCTTTTTCAACCCTAGTATACTCAGTGGGTTCCATCAGCTCAAAGTATTGCTCCAGCTACCACAATAATCTCATTTTGAATCCAGACTTTGATTTTTCTTTTATGGCAACAACTCAGACACAACATAGTTAATAAGCAGCATAAATGTCTCCATACCATGTTCAGTTATGTTATTCAATAGATTTTAGGAGAGAGATACCTACAGATCTATACTTGAAAGAATTTTTTAAATATTCTTTGCAGTTCTCACACTGCAAGCCAGATCCTTTGCAGTAATTCAGTTCAGACAAACTGGAAAGCAGCATCTCACAATATCCTCTTATGGAATAAAGTTATGAGCTCATTTTGAAGGAAAAAAAAAATATAATTGTGCAAAGGATTGGTTTGAACTACATTAGTTAACAGAAAGTTAACTCCAGAGCCACTGATTTTGCAAGTGCACTTAGAGCTAAGTTTGGTCTTAGAAATCAGGGAAGTGGTTAACTGTTTCCAGCTGCACTTAGAAAATACGGTCACCTTCAAAAGAAACTTTTACTAGGAAACTTTTGAAAGAAGTGACACCCATAATTCTCATTTTAGCAATTCTTCTGTAAGAGACCACCATTGCATCCTTTTTCTGTGTGTAAGTGCATACAAGATGGTACTTCTGCTTTGTTATGAACATGTTTACACAAAGTCATGAAGGTTTTGGGGAATTACGGATGTGAAAGTCCCACTCAGTGCAGGTGTTTTACAGTCATGCCTTTTCTTTATAGTATCATGATTCATCTCATTTAAGACACAGAAATGAAGACAAAAACCACAGGCACTGGTGTGCTACATTTCAGTATCCTGTGTATAATCGCTACAGGAAGAATGCCTGCATAGTTTACAAAACCTTCCTCTTTTTTATCCATTCTAAACTTCCTGAGTGTAATTTTATTAAATACGAGCAACTCCCAAAGAATTCTTTCCCTGACCCTATACAACCTGTTTTCTTCCCAGAAAAGCAGATTGATAAGAAACCGTACTTGCACATACAGCTTCAAAAGTCACCAGGCATTTCAGTGTGCAGGATGGATTGATACTGTTGGCAGGATACATTTCATTCTTACTGTAAATCGTAGACAAAGGCAACAGCACCTTGAAATGGACCAACCGTTTATATTTTTGGCAGCTATTTGTATGTTATTTCACTAGTACATGGTGGGGACAGACTCATATTACTGACTTGAACAATTTGGTATGTAGATAATGAGAAACGGTGGTTGGATCATGTAATACAGTAGTACCAAGAATAAGTATTATAATATGTCAGCAGCTTCTTATTGAATTAAAACTTGATTTTCTAGGTACCAAGTACAGTGCAGTTTCAGTACTGCTACTTTACACATTGTCTGAGAGCTTTTCATCTCAAAAGTTCTAAAAATCCAAAATGTGAGATACAGAATATTCTTACCTCTGGGGTGAAACTGAGCAGCTGTTGAACATCACATACAACAGCACAGTTTTGGACAGCAGTTGCTAATGTGGGAAAACATACCCAGATGTTGACTCCTTGTCATTTTAGGATCACATATTGCTTAGATATTCGTGCTCAGAAGACTGAACTCTTTCATGCCTTTGAAAATTCTCTTTTCCCCCTCATATTCAAATATGAGAGGAAATCATTATTTTTTTCCACATATAAAAGCAAGATGTATATATGGCTTTACTGACATTTCTCAAAGCCCCTGGTCTCAAGGCTTTGCTTTCTTGGACTTCAGTACTGTGATGACGCATGCATCTCAAAAGGCATTGGGAAAGGGAAAGGGGAAAGGACTTATTGCCTTTACTACCAGACAAGTCTCATGAAAACTCAGAAAGGGTCCTCACAAGGGTCGCACAGACATCCTTAAGGACTCACAGCTAATTTTGACCACCACATTAAATGTTGTCTCAAGACCAGAAACTGATTTTCCAGGCTAAAGCAATTTCAAATCCCCAGACTGTTAACTGAATTAAGTCAGTTTTGTTTTCATGGTCTTTTATGCACAAAGCTATTTTAAGTCACGTAGCCACATTTATGTACGGAAGGAAGTCCAACATGCCTGCCCAGGACTAATGTTTTCCAATAGGTGCCACAAGTGAGGGATTCAGAGCAACAAAATGCTCCCAAGCACTCTGCCTAACTCAGAAGTCCAAATCCTGCTGGTTTATATAAATAAAAATGTATACATATATATATGTAAAATATGTTTTATATGCTGACTCAGCTACCATGTGCACAGCTAGCAACAAGGTCACGAGAGTGCTGCACTTAAGAAGTGTCACTCTAGTAGACTAGGCAGCAGCTGACTTGGTCCTTATCAACAACCACTTCATTCAGACTGCCTGAAGATGATCTTCAGCTCATGCTGAAGCACTATGCTTGGATTTAAGATTTTCTTCAGGGAACTGATTCAGAGCTCAGTGCCAGCCTATATAGCTAGCCAGTGACTGGTTTGTTGAATGTAGGCAAGTCTGTCCGTGGGCACACAGTTAATTTGGTGCCTGACTGACCAGGTAAACACAGCTTGGATATGCCCTCAGTTTCCAGCTGGAACCATGTAGAATAAATATGACCACAGTGTAAGCTTAAAAGAAATAATTTTTCTCTCCATCACAAAGTCATGCAAGTACTAAGTGTTGCTTAACTTTGGGGGGAGGGGATTTATTTTAATGTCTAATTTAGACATTCATTTTTGACACATACTTTTGATATTGTGCCACAGTTCTCCAAAGCCCAAACACTAAACATTGTTTTACATTTACCAGTTCCAGCTAATCTCTTGTCCATCGGTTGCGTTAGCAAGGCAACAACACATCAATTGATAATGACTTACTAGCACAGTCCCAGAACAGATGTTACAAGGAGATCACCCATCAGGCGTGGCTTTGGGAGTTTCCAGTCAGAGCACATAACAGAAGACTGATCCCATGAGCCTGAGAAACAGATGACTATTAATGGGACTTATATGACAAAGTTTTTGGCTCAGTCCTGTAGAGTTCAAGAACTGAAAAAAACCTGGAAGAAGTTCACCACAAGGACTGCCAGGAGGACAGCTGCTTAGGGAAAAAGAAAAAAGCAGTGACCCACACTTCATAGTGGAAATGGGTGGAGTTCAGTCAATAGACAAAATGCAGACACAAAATGAACTGAAAACCCTGCTGCTAAGTAACTGTGAAGTTTCAATACAAAGGTGATTCTGAAGCTCTAAACAAGGCAAAATGTCTTAGACTAAAACTGGCTGCAGGAACAAAGGGAATATGATGTCCCTAATGACATCCTCTAAAAATATTTTTTTTGTTTATGGTAGTGGTTTAAATCAGAGCCTTGGTGATGATATTTTAACCAAAGTTAACTAATACAGTTAACTACAGATGCAGACCATATGGAAACCAAGGTAACCAAAGCTTTCAGTGCAAAGGGGCAAGTCTAACCTGTCCTACTCAGGCAGACGGAAATGTGTTCAGCAAGACAAGAAGTGACAAAAATTTTTTGAAGAAAAACTTCTTTGAAGTCTCATCAATTATTTATATTCAACATAGAAACATTTAAAAACATCAGCAAAAGCAAAGGATTAACTAAATAAAAGTAAAAATAGTCAACAATACCAGAGCAAAACCTTCAGGTAGCCTGGGAGAGAATGTGATGATCCAAAGAGTGTTATCTCTATTCTCCTTGCTAGACTAGCAGAAAGATTGAAAGGAGGGTAACAGGGTTAGAAGGAGGATATCAAATCTTTTTGCTTCATCACCTCTCCAGAAAAGAGCAAAGAAAATGGTTAGAGATTAGAAAACATAAAGACAGAAAAATAGTTTACTGGTAAAGAGGGGAAAGATCATAGCATTCTTCAATCACATGAAAAGCTCTTGTCAAGAAGAAGAAAGTCATCTGTTCTACTTGCTCATAGTGGAAAGAACAAGTAGTGACAGCATCAAAGGTTAAAACATTAAGAGCAAGCTTTGGAATAGATTTCCTGGGAAGGTCATAGAATTTCCATCACTGGGAAAGGTTAGACAAACATCTTTCAGGAAAGAAGATAGGTATAGCTGATCTTAGTTTTGGGACTTCATGACCTCTTGAGGTCTTTTCCAGGACTATTTTCTATGATTTGACAACTTAAGCAGTGATGACAAACTTTATAGATTTTTCTTTGAACTCTTCAGATGTCATTAAGATTATCCAGACCCTTTATTCTAACGATTACTCATTATATAGATAACGAAGGCAAAGTTTGCAGGAAGAGATTACATCCTTTATTTTTCCAACTACATCAGTCTAAAAAGATAATTTTTGAGGCACATGTGCCTTTCTGAGAATAGCAGGCAGGAAGCAACACATTCCCATTGTTTAAAAGGACTGAGTTGCTAATTAGAGAAGAGCAGGTGTACTTTGCACTAGCTTTTAATATGAGGTCATAATGTTACATAATTCTTATGGAAACAGTAAAAGTTAACATGCTGAAGCATTGTGTTTAATACCAGAAAGAAATTCCAGTCTAGTTAGCATCTTCATTGTTCCAGTTAAAAATATACATTTACCTCCACAGTTGCTATATTTCAGTCTGAGAAGAAAGACGTAAGGCTTCAAGGGATGAAGTTCACTCATGTGAGCTGAATTATAATTTTTTTCCCCTATCATTAAAGGGAAATAAGATAATGGTCAAATGGCAGTAACGGTGAGAATTCAAGTATCATCCTTAACATATGGTCAAGGACTCTAGTGACATGAAGAGATAAGCACCAGCCCAGTCTGATCACATGGCTGCTGATCATCCTTCTGTAGTACAGCCTCTTGTATGTGCACCTGGTTGTGACAACTACTCTTTACCTGTGCATCCTTCAAGAAGAAAACAGCAAGATCTGGATGGCAAGAACAATTCTTCCTTCCTGTTCAAGCCCCCACCACGTAGACTGGGAAGGTTTGTTCATGAAACTATCTTTGGCCTTCTCTGGAAAAAGAAGGTCATTACAGGAGCATGCTATGCAGAAAGATTACTCGTAGGTAATTTTTAGCACTGATTATAAATAACTGTTCTGCTTATGAGAAGTATGACCACTTCAGTCATAAGACAGACAACAATGCTGTTGCACAGTACTATACCTCCCACTTCACTCAAAATAAAGCTAGATGCCGTCAACATAAGCTGATGCAGGTAGCCTTCTTTACAAATCTTATATTTCCTTCACATTGTTCCCTATTAAAAAAATCAGACCTGCTCTTCAGCCTAGTTCTGTAGTTTCTATTTACCTCTACAATGATCAATGAAAAAAAATCAGGAAACCTTGCTAGAAACTGTATTCTACAAACTTTACACATCTATTGAGGCATCTATTTACACATCTATATATTCCCTTATTCCTCCTAGAATAAGTTTTCCAGAGATTTTCTTCCTTTCAGGAAAAATTCCATTCTATTCTATCCTATCCTATCCTATTTCCATGCCTTTAGCCTCATTTTGGAAAATCTTTCAGTTTTGTATGGCCTTTATCAGCCTTGGTATGTAGATACCAGATAACTTTAGAAATATGACATCAGGCAATATCTACACTACTAGACACTAATTACATGACATCATTGCAGTCCAGTCTATTAGATCAAAATTTAACTAGCCTTAGCCTTTTTCCTCTATTGCAAATCCCATGAAAGAGCTGATATTGCCATTGAAATCCCTTTTATATGCAAATCAACTAGTCTGTCTAAGATACAAACAAATATAATTTGAGTTGTTAGCTACAGCCTAGAGACTTTGCTTGCAACATTTGGACAAACAGAAGCAGAGGCTTCTCCCTAGTGATCTTCTCTTTTACATAGATCAAAGACTTTCTAGCCTTTTATGGGAGCCAGTTTAGGAATTAAAAGATGACTCGGCCTTATTCAAACATCAGACTTCCATAATACTTGGAATGGAATTAGAAAGCCCTAACAAAGCCTGTGGTTTAGAATTTGCACTTCTCCTTTAAGCATAGAATCAAATCATATTTTCAATGTTAACTATGTTAAAAAAAACCAGCCTCTCTGCTAGCTAATAAAAAATTGCAGACATCTTAGCTGTACAAAATCCTTAGTGTGTTTATCTGTTTGAAGGAACTAGGCCCTCACTTCCAGATGGATCAAGTTCAGCACTTACTAAAATCAAACCAAGCCAGTTTATAGAACAGAAATGACGTCCTTAGTTATTATCCAAGGTTTTTTTGGTTTTTTTTTTTTATCTATTTCTTGTAAATATGTGAGGTCAGCTGTACCTCTGTAAGAAAATAAACATAGGAAAAAATTCAAAGTGATTGCGCCTATAAAAAAACTTCCAGCTAAGCAGGCAAATCATTTTTGGAAGGAAAAGCTGCAGGACTTCTCAAAAGGTCTTCCTGTGTAAAATGCCTGTGTATTAATGTGCTTCAGCAGCAACTGGGTCTTTACAAATGTCTCAAAGAAAGACAGCAGTGGGCTTTGACACCCAAACAAACCTCTTACAGTATAACACGACTTCAACTTGTCATCCTGAGCACTTGCACTGCTACTAGGCACAAGCAGGAAGTGCAGAACAAGCCCTACACCAGCATGAAGAAGGATAGGTCAGGAAGAGAATAACACTGCAGGACACAACTTGTCTCCACCTCTGAACTCAGATTGACTGTAGAAGGATGATAACGCAAGGTGGTTGGTGTAATGCCAGCCTGTGCATGATCCCAAATCAGAAATGAGCTTTCCAGTTTCTGAAAGCAAAACACTCTTCTGAGCCTTTAGCACTAAATTAATTTTTGGTTATACTATTTAAAGCAACATCTGCTTACCAGGCATGATTGACTGAAGGAAAAAAACCAAACAAGTTTGTTAAACGAAATAAGAGGTAATTATTGGGATAAGGTGCCACTACATGGCAGTATGTCACTATTGGAAAAAAATATTCAAGCTGTTCTGTCCTGAAGCTATATAATAGTTTTTTGGGGTTTTTTTCCCTTTAGCTTCATATTGAAAGCATCCTATTAATTTAAAGTTCTTCAGGGAAAAGGGAAAAGACTGAAGGTTATCTCTGGCTAATTTGTTTATTGGTCATGCACAGTAAATAAGATTTGCATTTCTGTAGTTTCTACATAATAGGGAGAAAGACTTAATAAAATTTTAACAGATGGGAAATATATTAATATTACAACAGCACCAATCCTAATGATTTCTGGTCATTTCCAATTATTGCATGATTTTGAGCTGCAATTTCAATAAAAAATATCTATCAATGTCTATACATAGCCAAATATTCCTGTACATTTGTTACATTATTTCTTTCATATTTCATCAAGTATCAGTAAGTCCATTATATTTTTTGCCAGAAGGTTGTTCTGAAATATCTTTATTTATTACATACCATATCTCTGCCTACTAAATAAACTTACAAAAGCTCTGAGAGAAGAGAGGAAGATTAAAAAAAGGGCAGAAGACCAATATTCTTTTAATCTTCTGTGGACTCTTTGTAATGTCAGTTACCAAGAGATCTCTTTTCTCAAGGAATTGGCATGTAACTTGTTCCAAAGATAGATCAGCAGAGCACCATGCACAGTAGAGGGGAAAAAAAACCTGGCATCAATCTCCTAAGAAGGTATTCCCAACCAAGCCAAAAGCCTGGTTTATAAAGCCCACAGGGATGATCATCCATTTAGCCATCTGCAGACCAAACCACAGAATGTCCTTTCTTCCTAAAAAGCAAAATTCACGTAAAGTCAGATGTGCAGGGAAAACGAAATCTTCTGTTCCCAAAAGCTTATGCAAACAAAAAGGATTTGTGGGCTCCACATCCCATGTTTTTTTTGTTCTGTTGCATTTTTTATCTGCTGGAAAAAAATGAACACAGGGCCGCATTACCAACTGGTAGTTCATAGAATTTCTTCAGAGTGCAGTGGAGTAGGGTACCATTCTGTTGTTTGCCATGTTTCAAATGAGCATTTCAGGAAGGAAAATGAGTAGTGTAAATGATACATAAACAGCTTTGCCTTCATCCACTCAAAAAATCTATGGTTGATATATGCACATAGTGTAAAACTTCATAAATCCAAGACTGTCTGAGACAAAACAGGCAGGTGAATTACTATAAAAACAAGCAGAGTGACAGCCACAGGCTTTGTTACTGTTTTGTACTCCAAAAATGTCTTCTGGAGACTAGGGTCCCCAAACCTAGGGGTTCTGGACAGCAACTCCCTCAACAGCCTTCCTCTCTTGGGAAATGAAAAAGGACAAACTCACCCCTAAGTTCAGCTGAGGCCATAAAACAGAAGGGCTATCCATAGAAAAACAGAACTAGAAAGGATCTCAGAAAGTTATGTAGGAAATTCTTGATTCCTGTGCAGGGCCCATTATGCCATGTCAATCAAGGCAAAATCCAGAATACGTCTTCTTCTGTGGGGAATGGTATTCCAGGAAGCAAAGGAGACAGTCACAACAAACAGCATCAGTGGTGTTTGCTATCAATGACTGGTGCTTCATGGGCAGAAACATGCTGCCATGGCAGCAAGGGCTCAACACTAACTAGGCTCCTCCCCTAATTAAGCCATGGCTAATGAGCTCATCTGGCTTAACAAGGCCTGACACAAAGGCGGGGGGGGGGTGTCCAGGTGTGTATTCTCCCCCTCTACTCTGCTCTTGTGAGACCTTACCTGGAGTACTGCACCCAGCTCTGGGGGCCTCAGTACAAGAAACACATGGAGTTGTTGGAGCAAGTCAGGAGGAGGGCCACGAAGATGATCTGAGGGCTGGAGCACCTCTCCTATGAGGACAGGCTAAGAGTTGGGGTTGTTCAGCCTGGAGGAAAGAAGGCTCCAGGGAGATCTAATTGCGGCCTATCAATCAGGTACCTGAAGGGGCCTACAGGGGAGATGGTGAGGGACTGTTTATCAGGGCGTGTAGTGACAGGACAAGGGGTAATGGGTTTAAGCTGAAGGAGGGTTGATTTAGATTAAATGTTAGAAAGAAATTCTTTACTGTGAGAGTGGTGAGGCACTGGCACAGGTTGCCCAGAGAGGCTGTGGATGCCCCATCCCTGGAAGTGTTCAAGGCCAGGTTGGATGGGGCTTTGGGCAACCTGGTCTAGTGGCGGGTGTCCCTGCCCATGGCATGGGGGGTTGGAACTAGGTGATCTTTGAGGTCCCTTCCAACCCAAACCATTCTATGATTCTATGATAACACAACAGGCAGGAATTAAGCTGAAGTAAAGGAAAATGCCCAGTTGTTAAGTCCATTTCTATAATGTAGAATAACATAATTTAATCTGCTGAAGCAAAGGAGGCCAAATCACTTTCCAGCACTTGCTCTCCCATAAAAACGTCTCACTTATTTTGCTGCTAATGACTACCAGCTCCTTCCCTCTTCTCTCTAAATGCTCTTTTTGCAATGGGCCTTCCTGTGATTTAGATACATTAGAATTGCAAGCATGAATAAGTACCTCACTTTTCTATCATGCTGTGTAAGTACAACACATTTAAACTAATAAATGTTCATTCTTCAATTTTTTAAATAGTTTTATTACTGATAATGGGAGTTTCTGTACTTATTCATTACATTTGCCAAGGCCCTTCTTTAGGAATTGATTTTGAGTTTATATTACAGTGTGCTCTGGATTAATAATAACACGTAATTCTGAGCCACTTTTGTCTTACCTTACTGGATTAATTTAATGTCTTTTTAAAGATGCAGCTCTATGTGACATCATTACACTGCCAGATTTATAACAGCCAATGAAGTCACCATTATAGCTTCTCATAATTTTCCTCTTTCACCAATGGCCTAATATGCCATTAGTCCTACTTCTCAATTATGAATCTAGCTTCTGGACAGGTAACCTTTACCTAGAATACAATATTTAACTCACAATAATGGTAAGAATTGCTTTACAGTGACATTTTGATTAATAAACTATAAATCAGTATTACCAAATTTCAATATATTTCAGATGCAGTAGATATGAGAAACAGTATAACAAATATAAGGGTTAATATTGAAAATGTTGCTAATGTTTCTGAAAGAACATTCCATATTTTTAATCCTCATTCAAAACCTTGTTATTTGTCTCGTTGTACCTATTTGTAGCACTGATTTTTTTTTGTCTAAGAACACACATATGGAATTACCTGCAGTGTTATATGAAAAATACATATTGCGTATTGTTTTCTGTTCCTTCCACCCTTGTTAATGAGTGATCCAACATGTTTGTGCTCCTCGTGGTAAGTATAACATCACTAGTATATAGAGTAGGTGTGAAATTAATAACTCTGTAAAAACATTAATTTTAGCAGTTAAAATATTTTCAGCTATAAGCTGTACCTTGGGCAGGCTGTACCGTTATGTCTGCATGCTTGCTCTTGGCTCAGTCATGTTTTCTGCTTTGGTTTCTCTCAGTTTCAGGGTCTGTTGGATGACAAGGAGGGCCACATGTCTCTTCTTTCTGCCCCAGTGCAGTGTTTGAGGCTCAATTTATTCTCATTTCTTAACATTTAGACTTTCCTCTGTGTGTGTGTGTGCGCGCGCGCGAGTGCATTGAATGGTGCCACAGTTTTGATTAATGACAAAAGGTTCACATCACGAAAAGATAGTAGATCAATAGCTGGCCATGGCCATCACATAGGACTAGGTTTTCTCTAAAAACAAGATTCTTTATTGCAACAAAAACTGACAACCCATATATCTGTCTACACAGATAATTTGCATAGATATACCTCAATTGGTTACGAAATTAATTTCAGATCAACAGTCATAACTCTGGTGCCCTGGGCTAGTATGGCTGCAGGAAATAGATTTATGTTATCTTAGTTGTATAATATTTTTGTAAATGAGGCAAAATAGCTTATTGACAACCTAATCATATGAACAGTATTCCTGTTCCAGGCTTCAGATATGTTTAAGAAATAAACACTCATGTGTGGTCTTTCTTCCCCTTCCCTCCTCAGCAACAATTCTATTTCTCCAGGGACAGAAAAAGGAAAATGCTGGAAACACGATGGCCTGGAGAAATAGCAAGTCAGAGAAATAGCATAAAGAAGGAGGAAAAATGTGACAGACAAATCAAACTGAGTACTAATCTTCAGACAAGTTTCCCTGGATTTTACAACATCAATTATACTATTATGCATATTTTTCATTTATCAAACCTCCATTCTGACAATTTGACTATAATCTCGATACATTTAACTCTTTCAAGTTGCTTGCAGATCTCAAATGAGAAATAATGATGCAGAGGTTGTTCTTTTCATAGAATCCAAAGTATTTATGAGCATAATTTTCCTACAGGATCATCACTTAACTGTTCTGTTTGCCAGAGGGCAAACAGCTCCTCCCAATAAATTTTTAACTGTCAATGTGAAGAAGAAATAACAGTTTTGATTTTTACATTTAAGCATTTCAATTCAGAATTAAAGTTACAAAATTCCACTTTATGTACATTTGTTTCCTTACTTACCTTAAAAAAAAAAAAAAAAAAAAAGATAGAAGGGGGGATGAAAAACAATTTTTAAAGACCTAACCGTTTCTAAAATAAAAGTTGAGTATCAGTCACTGATTTAACTATATATTGTATGAAAGGATCAAATGTCCCTATCCCTGACAACTAAAGATAATGAAAAAATACAAACATGAGCTTTGTCCTTTGTTGCAGGGTCAGGAGATACAATCACTCACTTAAACTATTAAATGTAATGCATACAGGCATAGGGAGATGAAAAGTGCCAGTTTAAATTAGCTTGACCTGCAGTGTTGACTCCTGGACAGATGGCATAATATACCCTGACTTCATTGCTGAGGCATTAGAAGTACACAGCAAGAGCCCATTGTGATATTAAGAAAAAGCTCAGAAGCAAACTCAGACTGAGAACCAAAAACCTGCTGGCCCCCTGTGAGGCTCTTGGCTTCCTTTTGCCAAACCTATTACAATATAGAATTAAGACTTCCCAGTTTTAGCTAAAGCAATGCAGTGCTCAGGCAATGAACCCTCATTTTCTACTTTGCTGTCTACAGGGCAGACTTTAGGATGAGATTCAGAGTCCTAAAGACCAGGCTGACAAAGGGCAAACCAGTCAAAGGAAAAGCTAACTGTACCCGAACCTCACTGTTTGACAAAGCTGGCAATCCTTTAAAGGAGGAGTGTACAGGCATAAAAATTAGGTAGATCTGTAAATCCGCATATAGTATTTCTCACGAGACAGCAAGAGTCATCCAAAGAAGTCTTTCTCCTCATAAAACTTTCTACTGTTAGCAGAAACTGTAGGATCTCCCGTACACATACCAACCCACACATAATTTTTTTTTAGTAGATTTTAAATTAGAAGAGAAACAAAGTGCTTATCCAACTTCCTTTTTGCATTCATTCTCAAAATTGGGAGGGATGTCTCTGAAGTGAATAGATAATTCACTAACATCCTGAGAAACAGAAGCAGGGGTATAGAGTGCGGAGCACTAACAAAATAGCTGGGTATATAAAAACAAAGAGCTAGAGGCTAATGGCATCTCAGCGATTGAAAGGCAGTTAGGGAAGAAAAGCAATTAGCCATTTTTACAATGCATGAAAGTTGGCATCGTGAAAATGGTTGGCTCCAAATATCAATGATTTACATCCATCTGTTTCTCCGCCACCACAGGTTTGCAGCTACGCAGTTTGGGAATTCAGATTTTATGGGCTCTAAGTGGAAAGGACGCATCACAATACAAGTGCCCAGCATTCATCAAACAGGGTCACCCGCAGCTCTAAAGGTCATCTGGGTTCTGTTTTGTTATCTGGTCCCTTTATAAAACTAGGGAAAATAATATCCCTGAAATCTCCTCATGCTTCCCTCTCCTGCAAAGGCAGAAAGCATAACAAAGGGTAAAGAAAGTTAAGAAAAGAGATGATGACATTGGATGAGTCTTGCATGGAAAGGAGTTGTGGGATGCTCTGTATGCCATGTTTGCATTACTTCGAATAGTCCTGCCCCAGTTTCTCATTCTCTGTAGTCATTTTTATGTGCTGAGATAATCCTACAGGAAGCCAGATAGTGATTTATTCCATAAAATGTATCCGATTGAAATTGTTCCTGCCAGTGACCACACTTTCCGTTTTGTTTTGGGGCCATAGCATAATCTTCTTCTTTTCCCTCACCCTCCAAAATCTTTGTTATTTTAAAGACCATAAACTTGGGGAAGCTCTCATTTTAAAGAAAGAAAAGAATTAAAAAACAGGGAAACGTTTTGTCACCTACAAATCAGGTTAACATGAAACTACAATGATTTAACCTGGCAGCAATCTGTGGCTTTCAATACAGACTTCACTACATTTTGCAGCTTCTCCAGGCATTTGCCTTTTAAAATTGTGTTCAACCTTTGTAACGTGGCTTGCAGAAAGTCTGCGCATGAAGAAATCAAGTATAAAGTGTGCTTTCTTTTCAGCACGGAACATCTCTTAAAGTGTGAATGATTTCTCCAAAATTTTAAGTGCATAAGAAGAGAATGATTTGTGTTCGCAGGTCTGTTTTTTTCTACATGGTTAGTCCAATAAAATATGTTTAATCCTACAGATACTGTCTTGCCTAAAATTAGGCATCTGAGTAAGTAGTTTGGATTTAGCCTTCACCTAGCTAAGGCATTCTGGCACCTGCTTTATTAACTTAAAGCACCCTCTTAAATTTAAACATCTTTAAGCACCAACACCAAAAGTGTCAGTCAGTTTCCATCAATCTCTGAAGAAAAAGAAAAAACAACACGCATTCATCTCCCTCACTAAATTTAATCATGCATATTAACAATGTTGGCTTTTATGACTAAAGTCAAAATACTTTCTCGGTGTATTATTTTAAAGGATTTGTGACACAGTGGATCTTTCTGAGCAATCACAACACCATGCATATATACCCCGCTTCTTACTTATACCCTGATAGCGCCTAGGCGATGGATAATGGCTCCGCTGTTGCAGTTACTGTACAGACAAAACTTTTGCAGTAACCTTTGCCAAATGTACAGTTTGGGCTAACATCGAGCTGCAGCTAAAGGTCTAATCAGAGAGCACTCAAAGCAAGTGAGGGAATATTAAAAGCTCCCTTGCAGTTCAGAGCAAAGAGAGGCCTCTAAGTAGGGCAGATCTCCATTCCTGGCTGTCAGAAGGCTGAGTTGTAACATGAGCTGGGCTCCATTTGCTTTTCCATTTATATAAAAACCTTTTTGTTTCTTTTGTTATAAACTTAGACCTCCAGAATAAAGCCTGGAGGAAGGGGGGAGGGGGAGGAACACTTGCTGCCTGAAAGATGTAGTTTGTTGTTCGACCACCTTATGCACCATACAGTTCCCAGCTGTCTGCAGAGCTTGCAGCAGCCCCTATAATCTCTTAAAAAATAAAATACTTGTCCACATCCAGAGAATCCATCTCAGTCTCTGCCCCCAAGGACTTCACATTGCAGAGGAAAGACTAAAACACACCGGGAAGGAAGAGGAAGCAAAATAATTGTTTCCTTTTACAATGCTTATAGAGTAATTCAGTATTTAGGAGACATTTTAAGATGGGAAGACCTTGGCAAATCCAGACTTCAAAAGCAGCTCATGGCAGAGAGGAAGAAATCAATAGGATAGGAACAGGGCAAGCATATTAAGAAAGCTCTGCATTTGGCACTACTGACAGCAAAGGGAGCAAACCTTGGATAGAAGAAGATAAAGATGGGAGAGGCTATAGGAAGGTGTCTCCAGGGACAGCTATATCTGTCAAGCACACTAAGGGGAAGTGGCTTGGTAATAAACAAGAATAATGTATTGATCATGCAAGAACAGCATATATTGCCACCTTGTCACACTGCAAAAAGATTAGAACAAGAGTAATAATCAGTAGGACATTACAAGAGTTAATGTGGAAGATGATGAGTGAAAGCACAAATACAAGTGTTCCAGTTTTCTGCAAGAGAAGACATTTACCTCTTAGTCACACAGGGAGGAAGCAACACAAGCTGTGTGGAAGCATTGCTGAAGGGAACCAGAAAGAAATTGAAAAACTTTACTCAGCTGAGACTTATGAGTAGTAATAAACAACAGCAACTACGCTCTTCATAAAATCAGTTTTCATCATTGCTTTTATGAAGAACTCTTATCACTTCTCCCATTTTACAGAAGAAGGAAAAATGATGTATAGCTAAGTGATACAAATCACCCAAAGCTGCCGAGGGTAGCAGTACAGGGGCAAGGTGCTTGGAAAACCCCACAGCATTTCACCCATGAAGCTGCATTCCCGCTGAAGCCAAATGCAACCACAGCTAAAGGGAACACAGAGGGAAAACTCTTTTGCAATGAGTGGTGTGGGATGCAGGAGGAGAGAAAATGGACCTCCAGGCGAGATCTTCCTCTACTCCTCTCCATTGAGCAGGTCGAGTGCTATATACAGAGACTAAAAAAAAATAATTCTCCCTCCAAAGTAGGTTAAAGTATTCTTTAGCTATTCAATGACGCCTGTTGGTTTAGCTCAGGCCTGCAAAGACAACAAAACCTGAAAAGAGAGGGTGTTGTAGTAGATAACCAATTACTAAATCACTGTTAAGGGCTGTACCTGGTTTACTATGCTAAATTTAAATTGAAAGAAGGAAAGATGGATCTCAAAAAAGAGCAATTCCAGTTTGGAAAGCAGTGATATGATTACCTCTCTGTGTTTTGTATGAGCTCTATAACTTAAGCCACTAAAGGTATTATGCAAAGTTTCCAAAAGATAAATAGCCAACAAATTTCAGAGATCTGCAGAGTGATAGGAGCTTTTATTTTTGAGAACCTGCCCTCACACATGTCCTCTCATTTAAAATTTACACAGGAGAGTTCCTCATCACGAACACTTCAGTCATTATCATTCTCGTAGATTTTTAAGGCTATATATTTAAGGGGAAGGAAGAAGAAGCAAGTGATCTGGCCAATAGCTAACATACTTGACAGCACTGAAGGTGATAGCTATTCCAGGATTAAATATACACACACCTCTGCCATATAAAATGGCAAGTAGTTTATTACTGCCTGTGCCAATGAAAAACCTACTCAGAAAGACAGAAAAGTAGTGTAAACACATATACGTACATTGAGGAAGCTAGTGAAAATACAAAGGTGAACACAAAGGAAGAGCCTTTTTGCTCAGAACCTGAAAACTGTGTGATATCTGCTACCACACTCTGCAAGCCCCCAGTCCCTATGGAAAATATAAAGGCCGTATGCTCATAAGGTCGAGAAGAACTGAATATCACCTATCACTTGGCATGGTCTGCCATGCCTTGCTCCATTTGAACTTCTCTACTTCCCCCACCACTGGAGCAGAAATATCTAGGGCTGGGGGGCTGCAATGGTCTGAGGTGAAAGGAAAACAATGGCAGAAACTGTTTTCTTTTTCTTCCCTCCTATGAATGCCACAGGGGCCCAGAAACCACACTTTATATCAGATTTTGAGGGCTGAGTTCTCAGCCAGTGTTCTGTAAGACATGCTTTTTCATGTTATAAAACCAGAAAAAGCTAACAGCTTTAACATTTTAAATTTTATTCTGTTAAAACAGGCTTATTCCTATTTTCCCCTCAGTTCCTTTTTTTTTTTTTTTTTTAATTGTTCCAAAGCCTATAGAGGCAAATTTGGCATTTGGCCAAGTTTCAGTATGAAATTTTATAGCTGAGATAATATAAACCTCCGTAAAATGAAGTAGCAAAATGCTGCCAATTAGCTTTAACAATAACTGGAAAGGGGAATATTGCTTCTGAAATAAGCCCCTTTTCTCTAGCTGTTATTAACAAGTGCTGAAAGAGATTACTTTTTTAATAGGTGTTATTTATCTTCTGCTTCTCCTTGCTATTGATTTATAAACTTATAAATAACATATAAAACATATCTAAGTAAAGTATTTAATAGCACAGACATAGGCAGAGTAAAATCTCAGAGACCACTGTCATACTGCTTTTCAGTAGCACAATTCCATTCACTTAATTGACCTATTCCTGATTTTTAAGCCACAGAAGTAGAGCAGAATCTGATCCACAGAGCAATAGGATCTTTCTCTGTAAAATTTGGTTTTAAATGTTAAATAGTCAGTGCCGCAATGATCAAAAGATGCCACAACAGTAGCAGCATCTCTGTTATTCTGAAATTTTCTTGCTTGTAAACTTCAGACAAAACCTCTTTTTGTTTGTTGATGTGGGCATTTTAACAGGAAACAGGAGTTCAGCCACTAAAAAGCACTTTTTTTCCGACACAAATTTCACTATTGTACTGTGATTGACAGCCATCCCAATGTCTATAAACAACCTACAAGCCTCCCAAATTGACCATTCAGTTCCTGCGTCCAACATTTAAACACTGAGCGGTTTTTTGCGCTCAATAAAATTCCTTTTCATTTCACCCTGGGTTGCCATGTCTCTTCAAACAGAGACAGAAAAGCAGTGCTCTGTGTCAGACAGATTTTAATTTTCAGTCCTCATCCATTCGTACAATGTAGACACAAGCAAACAAACCCTACCCAAAGCCTAGCAACCCACAGTTTAAACAGTCAATGCATATGAGCTACGGGATGAAGGCCTGGACCTGTTCACACATGAATAAAGAAGATTAAGATTTTCTTTCAAAGACATGAAGCCTTTTTGACAGCCTGTGTCAACAGCGCTGTCTGCCTCTCAATGTGAAACAGTCTTCTATCACAGGTTCCCACAGGGAGGTCTTGCTTATTAGCATGCTTTACACTTCCATTCCTTGTCAGTATTTAATTTAAGAATAAGGGTGCAAAGTTTTGCAAACTCTTACTTACCCTCAATGAAAGGATAACTTACTGGAGACACTGAAAGGAAATACCAGCTAACATGAACACCTACAGGGTACATTTTTAAAAGAGGACAACCTAGAAGGAAAAAAAAAAAAAAAAAAAGCGGTGGATAGAGTCGTGTTCTCTATTTGCCACTGCGGGAATATACCAGCAAATTTGTAATCAGAGTATCTTTTTTAGCGGGTTACTTTTGTAGAATTCCCATCAGCCTACTTTGTAAGTGTAACAAACGTACTGCTGTGCAAGGTAATAGTTCAACTAAAATTTCGGACATAAAACCAAAAAAAATCCCCGTCCAAACAGCAACAATAGTGACTGGGTTCATACAGAAGCGCAAGACGGGAAGGGATCTCCAAAGGCATCAAACTGACTCCACTATCACAGGCAATATGACATATAATCCTTCTCAGAAAGTGACAAGTACTCTTCTAAAACCACACTGCACAACAAAAAGCCAAACCCATGGTTTTCATTGAGGAGAAAGGTTAGTCTTGGCTGAAACATTTAGATTCCATTTTTTGTGAATGAACGACAGCACCAAGTCACCATTACGTACTGATGGTATTGGATTGTTTAAAATCAAAATATTCCAAAACTCCAATCTTGCAAACGCACTTAGTGAGCTGTTTAGATAAAGAAGTGAGTGGTCCCAGTGAAGACAATTGCATCGTGCAGATGTAGAGCACATGCAGCTTTCAAGATTACGGTTTAAATTTCTGGAGCTAAAAGTAATAGGAAAAAACATACCTCCTTCAATACTGGTATAACTTTTGTTATCAGGAACAAACGAAAATGTTGAGTGCTGTAATAGGTCACTGATTGGGTAAGACCACAGATTTGTTATCAATTTGATCATCTAGGTTAACATCTAGAATGTATTTTGAAATTATCACATGAGAAGGTTAAAACGTTCTGGGCAAAAAACTATTTCAACACGGAACTTATTATGTCTTAGTGAAGTAAGTGGGAAATTTATCTCAATACTGGACTTAAAACAACACGATTAAATGCAAATGGTCCTGAAAGCCAAGTCATAATCCATATCATGGGAAGCAAGATCTTAGGCAGGAAAATTGTAAAGATTTTTTTTCCAAAATTTTTAAGATTTTTCTTAAAGTTCAAAATACTTTGCATCTGTATTTTTTAGGGACTTTTTTTTAAAATCATGCAGCTGAAATAAAAAGAAATGAATGTTTCATGGCTCTAATGTAAAATTCAACGTGAGATACAGAAAAGAGCTGAATGACCTTGGAACTAGAAATAAACAGCTGAGACAAGGAAGGATAACTAGGATTACATGGATCAACATTTAATGCATCAAAAATCTTCCTTTAAAGCTATGTACTGTACACAGTAATGATTCATAGTCTTTCACAAGTATCTGCTTAGCAGATGCTTTTTAACGGTATTCCTGATTTCTTCCCTGCTGTCTGAAAATCATAATTGAGTGTGTGAAAGCTAATACAATTGCACCAAAGATACACTTCCTTTTATCCTGGTTTAGTACATCCCAAAGATATATTCTAGGTTTTTAATTGTTTATTTTTAAAGCAATGTGCTTTGAGTTCTACAATTTGATTCTAGTCAACATTTATTTCTGTCAAGTAACTATGTGACTTAGTGCACCGCAGTTATAATTCATAACATATTTAGTTATGTTCTCAAAGCTACATATTTGTTTAACAGAAATAAATGTCATTTCAAGTTTTAATTTGCTAAAGTTAAATTTGTCTAGACATCTAGAGAGAAATTACATAGGTCAAAACACAAAGATAAATAAGTAAAGAAGATGTACAAATACAGTATGTGTGCAAGAGTCTGGATTTTATTATTTCCAATGTCAGTTATTTATAGGTATTAATTTTGAGAAGGAACACTAGGTTCTAGCAACAGTTAGTGGCAGGCCTATAAATACAGCATCGTTTCCATTATAAAATCAAAAACCCCCAACAAATAAAATTGTTGATTTTTATTTTCTCATCAGTTCTTTAACATTATAACGTAAGAAATGAAAGCATACGTCCATGCCTTTGAATCTTTTTCTACTTTTTTTTTTTTCCCCACAAATTAATTTACTCGCTGTCTCTCAGGGTCTCAGGATGCAGTCTTTTGTTTTGCTTTGTTTTATTTGAGACAGATGCATTACTTGGAATCAAACACGCTTTTTAGGTTTAGATGTACAGTGCATACTATTTGCAAGAAACACTCTCAAAGCAGTTTGGGGACCCCTGCATAATTTCACTCACAGGCAGGGGCTCATCAGAGCCATCACATTTGGTTTTTTTTAAAAAAAAAAAAAAAAAAGTGCTAAAAAATCCCCTTGAATTATTGTCAGGTTTTGGAAAAAGGAAAATTTAGTGATTTCCTGATATTTTTTGTGTAATTTTCATCACCAAACAAGCTGCATAACAAAGTTCATCAGCAGAGAAATTTCACAAAGCCTTGTGAAGTCCCCTTTCAACATGGCTGCCATCTCCCCTTATTCTTTCCCAGTTGACCCCAGCGGGCTGTGATTTTGCAAATGGTATTTCTAACCCTTTGTTCTTAATGGGATTCTCTTGTCTCCATCTCCTAACCAGTTAGGAGGTCATCCTTCTCCCTGGGGGCGCTTGGCTTTACTGTCACCGAGCACAATGGGAGATAGCCAACCTTCAAGCAATTCTCAACAAGTTTCTCTGAAGCACAAGATTTGAGGGAACAGTGGTGGTGTTATTTCATAACTTTCAGTTACAGCTGACAGGACTAATATGACCACGTAGATAAAATACTTCTCAGAAGTCCTCACGCATTCTAGATCCACTTGATAGAGCAGGCAAGAAGAGGAAGAAACTTGTTTTAAGTGTGTGCCTGCGTGACAGAAGGGAAAATTTAGGACAATGTTTGTCAGGGGATGGGGAGTTGAGAGAGACAGGGCAAAGGCTGGCAGATGGGAGGGGGAGGAAGTACGGGTATTGCTTAACCCTGAGCAGCAACTCCCACTCATTTTATCTGAGGTGTCTTTGGGAGAGAATAGTATAATATATATGCAGAATGGTGGCCGCCAAAGGCAAGAGTTAGCAAAATTTGTGTTCTGGCAGTTTTTCATCAGAGAGAAATCCAAGCCCTGGCCAGGTGTCAGGAGTGTGCCCCTGTGCTCCAGCTCTCAAACTCAGAGGCAGCGCCCTCGCACAGAAGTGCCCTTACCAGCAGTTTACGCAGACATGCCAGGCTGCCCCACAGACACTGAAACTCCACAGTCATAATCCAACTGCTACTGTATGGCACATGCAGGACAAAATTAGGGTGAATTGGATGTTCTAATTTTATCTTTCTGTAAGTCAATGTTTGTAAAGTGAATGGCTCACATGGCTCACAGGGTTTCTTCTTTTTACTTTAATCCACATGTGGTACATCGTGCATGACCAGGAAAAGAAAGAAAAAAGGACATATTCTGATTAAGTTTTTGTTTTTTCTTAATATGATTTATCAAGATGGTCAAGTGTTTAAACTGAAAACCAAAATCACTTATTTTGAGATGCTCTTGCAGTACCTCACATCTTTTTTCATACACTGAATCCCCTGTGCAAGCCACCACTTCCACTGGAGTTCCTCCCTTGGTACACAGGCTATGAGATTGTAACTCCCTTTGGCAGCTTCTAAGGAAATTTTGGGTTAAGCACTGAAATGTTTCTATTCCCCCAAATGTCATCTCACAGCAATCATTGGGTTTCAAAGCTGGTGTGATATCAAGGTGATCAGGATTCATGCCCCTCAGAGCTAGTGCTCCTTGACACCCACAGTTCATAAACAATATTTCACTGTTCACTCTCAGTGAATATTTTCAAAGGTAGTTTTACAAGAAATCATATTCCAAACATAATTGAAACTACCCTATGGTTCTAGGATGTGTCCCTCAATCAATGATGAATTGCATGGCACCTCCAGAGTGCCCAGCTACAGGAACACGATGCGATTCCTGAGGCTGCTGTGTTCAATTTATTATCACATCACAATCCTCAAACCTTACTTGGTGGCATTGGGAGTGTGGCCCTTCTTCATGTCTCATTCAGGCTTGCCCAGAGTTTGAATGTGGCCCAAAGGGTTAGATCATCTAGCTGGTATCTCAGGTAAGCAAGTGGACAAGGATCGATCAGGTTGAAATTAAGAAAGAGAAGTTCTCCACCCTCATTAGCGCAAGGCTGGTTGAGCATAGGCACAAGGTATATTAAATTTCTTCTGAAGATGCTGGTGCAGTAATGAACAGCCTTCTCAGGGTGGTACCTAACAAATGACGACACCTGTAGAACAATGATTTTGTAGAATGAATTTATATGTTGGACCGAATCCAGTGTTGGGCCTTAATCCATAATATTTCAAAATTCTATGGCAGGATATGCTCTGCGATCAAGCAGATTCCCAGTTGTGCCGGTACTTGTTACCCTCACCACAATGGCAAACAAGGCAAAAAGCAGTTGCTTAATGTTTTCACAATTTATAGGGTGTTCAACATTCATTCAGTTTATCCATCTTGTTCCTAATCCTAAAACACCCAGCTTTAAAATAGGGTATTTTGAAGATTTTTACAACTTTATAACATCTGCACCAAATATTGTGGGAATGCTTTAACCCAAGTTCCAAAATTATACATGATTTAATAAGAGGGTTGTTTATGTTGGTTAAACAACAGTCAGCTATTGAAAACAGATTCATGGAGGATAAACAGCTCTAGAATGTGAATTGTTTAGGTTTATTGCATTGTCCTTAAGTATATCTAAATATAAATTATTAAATTAGTTTACTAAGCTAGTTTAGCCTTACAAATCTATGTTTGGGAACTCTGTATAGCATTTGATGGCACAGTGCTAAGCCACCTATTAGCATTTTCAAATTAACCTGTTTGAAGAGTAACTAATAAACAGGAACAGCACCAACAGGAAATGTTAAATGGTTATTAATGTGTTTATCTGAGAAGCTTTCCTGTCCGTAAATACAATTATTTTTGCATTGCCACTAATGACGATTGACTGTGATGAGTTTAAAGCTTTCATAACTATGGCTCCACTTAACACAAGTGATCATATGTTTATCCTAAATTTTGCAGTAAAGCCTAGATTTGGTCAGTGTAGTACCAGAAAAGTTACTTAAGGTCCCAAAAGTACAGTGTGATCTCTCTTTGTGAAATAATTTATTTTCATGGCTCCTGCTCCATGTAAACTGTTTTCTTTGCAATTTCAATGTCGTTTTAAAAAGCTGTAGTAAAATGCAGTTCCTGCTCCAGCATGCCAACAATCTAAACTATCCGAAATATACTGGATACAACATGCAAACAGAAGATGGGACTAGTTAAT
Source organism: Balearica regulorum gibbericeps (assembly GCF_011004875.1). Taxonomy (NCBI): domain Eukaryota; kingdom Metazoa; phylum Chordata; class Aves; order Gruiformes; family Gruidae; genus Balearica; species Balearica regulorum. Next base: position 37,310,348 of record NC_046185.1, read on the forward strand.
ATCGAGGTATCAACAATTGATTACTTTTTTACACACTGTTCTTTTCATGCACTTTCCTGCAAGTAGCTCATTTATAGACTAGTGAGCACATAGATCATCTTTACAAAGAATTGCCAGCAGACAAAAAATAATGAGTAGAAAAGAGTGGGGGGAAAAAAAGAGGAAAGAAAATGCCGTACAGCCATTAGCAAGGCATCTCTCACATAGAGAATAGGTAAGAGAGCAGATGTCATGCATTTGCTAAAGTATATTTCCACCTGTTCTCTATTCCCCATGCTCACATCCTCACACACAGCTCTGCATTCCTTCACCAGGACAAAGTAGAGCTTAGCTGTGTTAACATCAGGGTTGGGAATTTCCCTCCAGTGTTCATTTTTCTGTGAGACAACATATTCCTTTCTCTTTCAGCAACACTTTGCTCACTAACGGGAGGATGTGACAAAATGGGTGAGAAGGCATCCAAGCTTTATAGCCCGTAGAGCCAACTCTTCCCACCACTCTCTGCCAGCCTCCTAGCAGACATTGTTCTGCAGATAGTGCCAGGGTCCAACTGCTGCTCCTGTTAGAAAAAGCCATTCAGCTCACCTGCTGGGGACAGGAGCTTTGCTATGACTACTTCTGCAGCCAGCTCATTTACTCTAACTAGAACAATCCAAACTCTCCCCCGGGGTTAAAGGACCCAGGACCATAGGAGATGCAGATGACTTACTGGATAATTGAGACCTGAGCATGGCTAGACCGGAATTGCAGCCACCTGGTTTGCACACAGGCACAGCTTTTCTCCTGCCAGGGAGGCAGGCTCAATGCAGGCTTCTGAGAAAACACCATTTCATGAAGTGCCAAACACCCAGCAGTGGCACACTCCCTTCTTTGTTCTCTGCAATACAAAGCCAATGGTCTGATTTCTGCCTTTCCAGAGGCGAGGCTAATTGTCTCTCGGTGAATCCATACAGCAGCAACAAAACAATGTATTGGGAATAGATATCAGACAAGGTAAGAGCTGAAGGAGGCACACTAATTCTTCCTCTGCAGCCATCAGCAGGCATGGAGATTTGAGCAGTTCTCTCCCAGAACAACACTGAAGCTTACGTGGCATGGCCAGAACAAGCCATATAAGTGGTGAACCAAGCCTGACCCACGCCCGTTAGGGTCATGAAAATAGAATAATTACAAGTAATCAGATCCAGGATTAATATCACTAAAATCTTTGGCACTACCACTTATCGCAGCTCCTTCAGCACAAGTTCATGTTTAATACCGACTCACAGAAAAGTGCATCTTATATTCAAGTGATAACACAAACCCCTCTCCACAGTTCTGAGGTTTGTTCTTTCCCGGTTCCAACAAGACCTAGTCATAAATTATCAGGTAGGATGGGATCACAGCGTGACTGAAGATAGTCATGAGAAATCTGACATTGTTTGGTGGGTTTAGTAGAACAGCAATGGAACACAGCTGAAGAATACAGTAACACAAATCATAAAGCCTTATTGTCAGTGCTGGAAAAATCAACTTTTATGTGACTAGCCCCACCTTTAACAAAACATTAACTTTTTCCACAAGTGAAATATTGGGTGATTTGGTTGTTGGGAGTGGGCTGAGGTCTGATATGCCTGGTTAGTCTTTGGTGGGTAATTCATTTGGATCCTGAACACCTAAACCAGATGTTTGTATTTAATAGGTCAGTGAGTCTCATAAGCAAGTCATTATTTAATAGTAGAATTGGGTATTTCAACATCTCTCTCTCCTTTTCCACTACCAAGCAGACATAGTGTCACACATACATACTTTTATCACTTGTGTGCAGCATACTGTAGGCATTTAATAGCTTTAAGAGTTCTACGTAGAAGACTGATGTAATTTTTTTGCAGTTTATGAGAGCTCTAACTGTAGGTTTATAGGATACAAAGGTTTAAGTATTCTATATCTGGGGCAGATTCGGAGGTGAAGCAAAAAAAAGAATGTCATGTTTGGAATATAATACAAGTGTGACACAAATACCACAACAGTCATCTGTTAAGTCCTCCTCCTGACTAATTTAAGTTACGATTGTATTTATTAAATTGCATTCACAGCTACACACTCTACTGAGCCTTTCTTTAATGTGAAACTGGAGTGAATTTATCGGGATAAGTCTAAGTCCCAGGTAATATTTTTTTTTTTTAATGTTCATTTTCTGCACTGAATTATTTTGGATTTACTCCAGTGTCATAGGGTAGGGTTTGGCCCATCATAATCTGCTTCACAGTTTCCAGTGTTTTCAAACATTGGGTTGTAAGTGAACCTGCGATATCCATAATTTATTAATAAATCTATTTACCAGCTGAATTCAGATCTGTATACAAATAAGTATAAAACAGTCAGGAAGTATAAATTTGAAGCTTATCAAATCTATCTTCTGATTGAAAGGAGCCCCTTTTTCTCCATTCTAGAAGCTGTTAAATGAAGAAGAGTTTCCAAACTGGCAGGGCAGAATTTGACCCCAAAACTGCCATAAAGACAAAATAATCGCTATTCTTAATAACAAATTTATTTATTTCTAAATGTTATATGGTAAAATTAAATTTTGAATGGTATCTTTATTCAGAAACGTACCTCTGCATAATCCAGAATTTTAGAATAGGATAATCTCCTGCTAAAGTAACATTTATAGACAGGTTTTAAAATAAAGGAATTGTCCATTAATATGAAAGTACAGATACTTTTAGATACATAATTTAATTAAAATTAGATATTTAAATCCAGTAATATAACTGTAGTAGATAAACATTGTCACATAGTATAAATAAATAGTTACATGTTGAAACAAATATTAAAGCAAATCTGGAATAATTCATTGGAATCTCCAAGTTCACCACATGTTAAACACAAGTTGTAACAATGCCTAATTGCCCGGTTTTTGTCCCCCAGTAAGACTGTATTTTGAGTTGCTCAGAACTTTGCCATATTTCAGTTGCTCATGCTGAATCATGTCCTGCTGTTGCTTGCTTCATGCTGAGTTCTTCTAGAGAGTGTCATCTTAAATGGTTCACCCATTTCCAGGAATGGTGATAAGATTAAAATGGTGCTGTCCATGTAAAAATGCTTCCAGCTGCCTGATGAAGGAAATCTAGTATCCTTGCCCCCGGGAGCAGGGACATGAATCTACTCGGTAGGTTTCTCCTTACAAAAGTCTGTGGCAATTAAAAAGTTGGTGGAGACAGCTCTGGAAAGCACATTCCTACATCTTCAGCACAGTCAGCTGGAGCCTGGTGGCTAATTTCTCCAAGGATTCTCTGGGCCTTGAGCGTGCCTTGTCCCCACACAGCTCCTGTGTGCTGGTGAAGGGGCAGAGCTGACAATGCTCCTGGTTCTAGCCCGTCTCTTGCACCATATTACATTTTTCTTAAAATGGCAACTTCTGAAGTCCTGCTGAGCTTGAGAGAATCTCAGCTGCCAATATGTTTTAAAGGATTCCAGCACTCACTATTACAATGAAAAGCCTGAAAGCATGGTGTGAGTACATGCTGAAGTCTCAAAAAAGATTTGAAACCAAACAACAAAAAAGTCTAATAAAAAGAACAACAGAAGTCTTTTTTTTTTTTTTTTTTTTTAAACACAGTCATATGACTGTGAAGGCAGTTTCATGATTTGGTGTGGTCTGCCTCCTGATTTTTTAAATGCTTGTGGCTGAGAATACTGGAAATATGCGTTCACTTCCTTGGGGGAAGCGCTGCAAGGGCTGGGGTAGTCTTGTCATGCAGTTTCTCCAGAACTGAATGCAGAAAAGCAGTTTCTATCCAGTGGGTATGCCATTCACACTGGTGTCCTGGCAGTAAAGGAAGAAACAACATGATCCAAGGGGAAAGAGAGACGAGGAACCAAAAGACATGTGTTGGGAGAGGTCAGAACCAGAAGCTGGGAGACTGGACCAAAGTAGAAGGGAGCAGGAGAGGTCTGGGGAGCAGAAATGGACATGTCTATAGCTGGTGGTAAAATTACTCCCTTCAGAAATTTGGGAAGAAAAGCAGCAGTCCTGAATCCCTCTGTAGTGCAATGAAACCCACTTCTGTGAAAATCACCACTAAAATGTGTGGCTGCACGCTAGGTAATAGCTTACCACTGCAACCATGGACAACTCAGATGGCTGAGATCATTGCTGAGTTCTGAAGTTTCCAATCTTCTTCTTGGCCCTGAAGTTGTGGACAGGCATTCCTTCTCCTGCTTCTTCTCTCAGTTTGCCGTGTTAAAAACCCATACAAAATAGAACCCAGAGAAACAAAGAATCCTTCCCAAAAGTGAAAAATGTCAGAATTAAGGTTGTTACAACTGAACTCTTTGTACATGTTCATTGTGGCCATCTCTAATGACACTATTGCCCATTTCTTCTGCAGCCTCCTTTGTGTGATTATGGAACAGACAACAGCCGCACATGGCTGGCTATTCTATACTTTTTCTCATATCAATGTATTACATACAGGATAAGTATTTATCCCTGTTCTTTCACTTCAGTCCTAATGTTAGTACTATCATAATGCTTCACAGATAAATATGATTTTCCTGAAGAAGTTCTCTTCCCATTTCTTACAGCTGGTGCTGGGATTGGCAGTAGGCAGCTGTGAGAAAGTTAATTAAAAGCATTTGATCATCATCATATGAAGAACTCTGTCACAGAAATGGAGATAAGAGCCAGTTCAATTCTGGAGTGTTTTCAGCTTCTTGTAGCACTAATATTGTCCTTTCTTTTCTTGAAAGCCTCTGTTTTATTCACTGACACCTTTCAGCTTCTGTAAAAATATATCAAGTTTTTCCACAAGCAGACTCATGCAATAAATCAGGTGACCAAAGCTCTGTAGATGCAGGGCTAGCTCCTGCTCTTGGGATTTCTTTTTGCAGGTTATGTTGGCACCGTGACTTCTGGCTCTGAGCCCAGCTATGTAGACAGACGTGTGCCTCCCACCTACCCCTCTCAGGAGGATGTCATCGGGGTGACCCCACAAGGTCCAAGCATCTGGCCATATGGAAGAACAGCCATTGACTGGATGGAAATAGTCCACCAGAGCCAGACTAACAGTTAGATCTTGCCCTCATAAGTACACTACGTTCTGTGCACTTAGTAGGTATTGCAATTATCATGTAATTAAAGAACACCAGAACATCTAGAAGTAGGTTGAATTAAGGCAGCCTTAACCCCAGCAATTTTTAACTTCTGAGCGCTTGACTTGCAATCTTAGCATTCCTGTAGTGTAGTTTTCTGGATATAACAGCCTTTACGTATCTGACAATATGTTTCATGCTTCATTTGCCAGCAATGTTATGAGCTTTGAGTCGGCACATCAGGAGTACGTCTCTGTTTTCAGTGGCAAAAGGCCAACTTTTAATTTCACTTATTTGCCACTGGCTAAACTGTGTCATTTCCTAAACATTTCTTAATTTTTAAAATAAACATCTAACTAGTATTGCAATATACTAAAACATACCATTAAAATGACTGTAAGGGAGAATGGAAATATGTAGATAAAGCATAACGTATGGGAGAACTAGAGGTTTCTACTCCATTTTTATTTTGACAGTGAAAATTTTTGTGTATATTCCTCTGTGTTTCAATTTAAATATTTTGGGTTTGGCCCTACTTGGCTTTAAGCAGGATTCTGCTTACTTGGCTCTACAGTTTTGTATTCATGACATACAATGTTACAGAATTAAACAGCACGGCACAGTACAAGGTAGTTTGGGTGTTCCTAGAAATACAGGTAACATGGGTTAAAAATATTTGGCTGTGCTTAATAAAATATTTGGGTAAGGACAGCTTATAATGTTAAGAAGTCAGATGATTTTACTTTTTCTCCAGAACAGTGGATTAAAAAGACTACAGCACTATTTTTCAGCAATGGCTATCATCTACATGCGTTATGTATGCTACGGATGTGGAGCATCTTCCAGTACCTAAAGGAGGCCCAGAGGAAAGCTGGAGAGGGACTTTCTACAAGGGCGTGTAGTGATAAGACAAGGGGGAATGGCTTTAAACTGAGGGAGGGTCGATTTAGATGAGATATAAGGAAAAAATTCTCAACTATGCCAGTGGTGAGACACTGGAACAGGTTGCCCAGAGAAGTTGTGGACGCCCCATCCCTGGAAGCCCCATCCAATCTCCCCAAGGCCAGATTGGATGGGGCTTTGGGCAACATGATCTAGTGGAGGGTGTCCCTGCCCATAGCAGGGGAGTTGGAACTAGATATTTTTGAGGTCCTTTCCAACCCAAACTGTTCCATGATTCTATAACCTCTTCAATTTTTGGAGAAAAGATCCCCTAATATATTATGATTTTTTCATTAATTCTCTGCAATATTGAGAGTTTGTTGACACCAATGTGCATGTGCTGACAATGGTACAGTCTTTGGTTGATAGATCTCATTACAGTAAAGTTCTCCTGTCTAGAGGAACTGGGGACAGTTGTGATGAGAAGAATAATAAGAATTAAATGTGATCTGTAATCAGACTGTAAATGTAAAGCAGATTGTAACTGTAATCTGTAAACAGAATTTATTTGGAATAGCGAGGGAAATACTATTGCTAAACATGCACCAGATTCACACTGAGGGTTTTAGTATTCACCTGAATGTTACACCTTCAAGGAATGGACTTTTTCTTATGTATGACTGAAGGGCTGGTTTATTGCTGACTTTGGTTACTCAGGTATTGCCATCATCACCTGAGCAGTCACTCCCAATAAAAAAAGGTCTGTTTGACCTTCTCCAAGCTGACTTTTAAATTATTTTTAAGACTTTGAGATTAATTCCTAATTAAGTATTCAATTACTTTTAAAATCATAGAATCATAGAATCTTTAAGGCTGGAAAAGACCTCTAAGATCATCAAGTCCAACCGTCAACCCAATACCACCATGCCTACTAAACCATGTCCTGAAGTGCCACATCTACACTTTTTTTGAACACCTCCAGGGATGGTGACTCCACCACCTCTCTGGGCAGCCTGTTCCAATGCCTGGTCACTGTTTCGGTGAAGAAATTTTTCCTAATATCCAATCTAAACCTCCCCTGATGCAACTTTAGACCATTTCCTCTTGTCCTTTCGCTAGTTACTTGGGAGAAGAGACCAACACCCACCTCACTTCAACCTCCTTTCAGGTAGTTGTAGAGAGCAATAAGATGTTGCCTCAGCCTCCTCTTCTCCAGGCTAAATAACCCCAGTTCCCTCAGCTGCTCCTCATGAGACTTGTGCTCCAGTTCCTTTACCAGCCTCATTGCCCTTCTCTGGATATGCTCCAGCAGCTAAAATCTTAAGTCTTCACAAATATTGAATATCTTTAAGGAAGATCCATTTCTGCTGTAAATAAAAAAAAGGCACCACCACCCTACAGTTAAGGAATGTAGAGCCATTGAAAATAATTGGAGCAATCATCTTTTGTTTTCAGCATGGTAGGTGGCTTAAAGCTATTGAGCATTAAGGCATCAATAAAAGTGTCCAAGACAGCAAAAAATCATAATAAGTGATGTCAGCAATTCTTCATGACCTTCCAATTTTATAGCCTTTTATTTGAAATACATTAATAAAAGAATCCATAAATCAAGTCCTGGAATGTAATTAACATGCTCCTATATTGAAAAGTCCATTCTGTATTTCCATTGAAATTTTCATTTCATCTGTTTGAATATCCATTGCATTAATTCAGACAGACCTAATGTTTCCATGCCATGGAGAGAGACAATTTACTTTATTGTGCCTCATTATGGGAGAGAGACAATTTACTTTAAATATCCATTACAAGTATTTTTAGATTCTATTTAAAGCCCCAAGGAAATGTATATGATATGCACTTGAACACCAAATTAATTCATTAAGATAAGCACAATTTTGTTAGTGTTAAATCAATTTCTAGTAAAAGGCTGAGTTTTTGTGCTGGTAATTTATGGAAAGATTTGACTGTTATAGCTCCCAGCAAATCCTTACTAGTGTGCCTGTAATCTTACTATGCTGAAAGTATTATAGATAGTAAAAAAAAGATGTTTAGGTATCATTTTTAGAGAATGTACTGTACCTTAGGGCATTGTGGAATCTTCATCCTCAAGAATATCATTTTTCACTTTAGGGAACTTCCAAAACAGTACATGAAGTGGGCTCTTTCTTGCCTTTTGCTAGTGCTCTCTTGTCATGTTATAATGTGAACTTTCCACTCAGAGGAAAAAGGTGTAACAGAGAGATGAACCAGGGGAAAGATTCCATTAAAAAGATGGGGGTTTTTTTAGGAACCGTGTCACAATTCATTCCATTAACTTGGACAATCCCAATTCTGTACCAGTTCACACTGAACATGGAATGAACACTCTCTGAAATAAGTACCAGATAAGATCTTAAAAATCTTAAATTTTGCAGGCCATGTTCTCAATGGCTACAAAACAGTGTCACACCATTTACTTGCAGTTCCACTGCAGTATAAACCAATTTAAAGTCTGAATTATCATGGTCCCGGCTTCATCCTTGCCATAGCTGTGTGTGAGCTGCCACAGGTGGCTGACTTGCTGAAAACAACTCCTCTGCAAACATTTGATGGGGGAGTTGCCTGAACTACTCCTTTGTGCAGGCATTTGGGCAGGTCGGTGGTAGCTTAAGACACTGACTGAGCAGGGCAGATAGATGCAACGGATCTTTTCAATGAAATTACATTTGATAACAGAAAACCATAACTCCAGCTTCAAAATTCCCTGATAGAATTTTTAAAATCCTAACAAATCCCCCAAAAAACATATCGCAGACTTCTTTACTGCATGGATGTGCAGCGAACATGTGGGTTACATGAGGCTGCAGTTACAGTCTGCTTTGTAGTAGGATCATGAGGAACATGGTATGTGTCTGTATCTACCCTGGTGAGTTGTGTGGTCCAATATGAGTGGATCTGGAGAGCGAAACAGCCGGTGCCAAGGACCTGACTTCTAACTATCTGTGTTTGGGGAGACAGGGGGGCTGGTTCAGGTGATCTGTGTTCAGATCACCTGACAAATGCCAGTGAGCAGTGAGGTACATTAGTGCAGCTCCTGGTGCTAAAACGCTCGTAAAGATACCCCCATATAACTGTACGAATGCCTGCTGTGATGGAGCAGATGACCCATTCTGTAAAGATAGAGTCTATCAAGGAAACTGGTGAAAGTTGTATATGTGGAGTAAGTTATAGTGTATTTTAATTATTACTCTTTCACTTTTAGATACGAGGCAAAGTTCAGCTTTGATACCTGTAATTGCTTTTGTTAATGGTGTTTTTTCTTCATGGCCAGACATTATATGAAGCCTTATATATCCTCTGGTTTATTTCAGGCATTTTGCCTGAGTAAAGACTTTAGGATCAGGCTTATAGATTCTAAATTCTTAAGATCCTTTGGGAGACATAAATCATGACTGCATATAAGTTGGCTGGTTTAAGTGAAAGAAAATACATGTAAGAATGTGTACTTGTTAGAAAAATATGTTTAAAGATATATTGAAAAATCAAGTCCTGTTGCACTGATGTCATCTACAAAGGTGGGGCACTGCCTGTGAGGTACTTCAATGTTTTGTGGGTTCCTATAAAACTTGGCCAAGGAGCAAAGGCATTTCAGTTTAACAAGCTAATAAATAGTTCTGAATAACCCACCTTGTGTCTCATAACATTTGGAATTAAAACGTAAAGTAAAGCCAAGGAGAATAGAGAATATAGAAACGCAAGGCTGCCCTCTGCCTCTTACACTGGAAGGAATGTAGGTGATAGAGATGGAAATGGTTGCTTTTTGACGGATGTGATCCATCAGCTTTTCTGTTCTCTACCCTCTGCCTCAGTAAATGAGGTAGTATATTGTATTACATAAAATTAAAAAGATATTCTGACACAAATGGAAGATTTATTAAACAAAAAAGCACTGTACACAACATTTTTCAGGGAAGTATAAGATCTCCAGAGGTATGCCAAGACGTTCAAACATCACAAGAGGAAATCATACTCTGTCTTGAGATCTAGCCTAGAATTCATAGAGTTGATTTGCTTTTAACATTTTGGATGGGGCTGGCACTTTTCTAGGATTTTTTTTAATGTCCTTTTGAGACTGCAAGAAATTCAACTTGGTGTCAGCATTAGTCCCCAACAGCCAGGTAACCCGTCAACGCTGTTGTGATCCAACCAGATGTTTCTAAAGTAGGAGAGGAAGTGAAAGAGGACGAAAAAGGCCATGTTGTTGTAGGATGAAAACATTTTAGTGGACAGACTCTTCGTTTTACTTCTGGCAGTCAGTATTAAGTTCAATGAAGTGATTTAGCCATAGAACAAAGTGAAAGGAGCATTATCTCCAAAATTGTTATTGTTGGTGTAAGTTACACCTTTATGATTGATAATCCAGTGTTCAAGCAGACAAGTTTTGGCTTTTAACCTGTATTTGAGAAGCAATGTTTATTTGTGGCTGGTGTCTAAGGTAGGAGGAATAAGAGATGTAGATGACAAGGATAGCATAATTCATTGGTAGCCCCAATTATACTGCAATTGCTTTGATATTTAATGACTTGTTTTAGCTACTTTTGATGGGAACCCTTAGGCTTTTGCATGTGGAATACTAGAAATACATTAAAAAGAGAAAATTTTAATTATTAGTTTTATACATAAAGTATCATGCCATCTGCTTTTTGGCTTCAAAAGACACAAGATTGAATACACACATAGAATTTCAACCAGTTCTTGTTGTAGTTCATATAAGAGCACATGAGTACTATGTGGCCACTGTTGGGCCGTTATGCAGGTTGAACATACAAATCTTTAGGTGTCTGCCATCTTTAGAAATACCTGAGTGCCCCAATTTAAGATAGGGAATTAAACATGTAGCAAATAAGAATTACATGGGTAACATTTGGAAAATAATTACAATAAGTATGTTGATGGAAATCATCCAAGAAAAGCTTTGGCAAAATGAGCTCTGAAGTACATTTCATCTGTGTTTACATTTTTAACACTAAAATACAAAGTTTATATTGTTCCCCTTTATTCCACCTGGGAAACGAGGGATATTTCTCTTCTATGTTTCCAAAAAAAACAAAAATAAGATTGGAAATAAATGTTAAATTGCTAGCTTAAGGGCATATTTTCATCTCATTTGCAGCAATAGTTTTTAATAGCATTAATGAGAGGCATACATACTGGGAGAATAAATCCACCTGGGCTTTTGTGTCAGAGGTAGGTGAGCTGAGCTGTGCGTATGTCTTTGTCTAAGCAGAATTGATCCAAGCACGCTTTGTATCTGATATGCACAAGGACCTCAGTCACAGTCTTGGCCTTCACTTTGCCAGTTAGTCCCTGCATAAATGATTAAGAATTTCTGTTACTTAACTATATAGTACTTCAGAAATACGTAATATCCACTTATTAACAGATTATTAACATCCATTTGCAGATTTATTTTCACAGTGGAAAACATGGAAAAAAAGTACTTGCCAAAGCCAGCTTATGTTAATATATTACAAACACAAGGCTCAGAAGAGTATGAGATCTAAGACGCAGGTGTTATTATTTGTATTTATTTCTCTATTAGAGAAGCACGTACAACTTTCAAATGAGGATAAGGGCCTTATTGTAGTAAGCTCTGCTCATAGTCCCAGACTTTCCCCTGGAGAGACCTCTAGGCCTTCCTTGTGTCCCAGCCACTCACTAGTACCTTCCAGTGACTCAGGCTACGCAAGCACCACCCATTCAGCTTCCCTTCTGCTGTCCAAATAAATATCAATAAAGTCAGGGGAACAATGGGCAACTTCAGCTAGTGAAATAGAGTAAGGCAGCTCCTTAGCCAGAATAAACTGAGATTGACCATAAACATGACTTGAAGGTCAGTTCAGCTGATGAGTTTAGAAGAACAGTCAATTTTTTGACTGATATCTTGCTTAGTAAAGAGCACTGCAGCAGAGCAACGAGGATTTAAACAGAATAGATAGATGTCTGACTGGGGTTTTCCTATGAATGCATAAATGCATGTAAACGACAGCAGATGATGGCTACTGAGGCTGGCAAGGCTGGCTTAGCCAAGACAGACATGGGATAACCTCGCAGAGGGTAAGAGGTGCAGGTAGGCTGCTGTGTCCACCACAGGGGTCAGTAGCCTTATCAGCACAAAGTGGAAGGAGAGGAGATTGACAAACTAGAAAGAGAATCCCAGAGGTGGCGTTTTGAGATTACGGTAGCTGAAGTTACGACTTTCTGTACCAATTAACCACCTGAAACAGATTAAACAGACTTTCTTCTGTGACCTAAGCAGGTATAATTTACACCTACAGCAGGTAAAACAACCAAGATACATTCAGACGTAGCTTTTAATTATACATGCTACTAAAGACACTGTGACCTCGACTTCAGCTGCACTGAGGTTAGTAAGCACAGACCAAGAGGCAACAGCATAGATGACATCATTCAAATAAATTAGAAAGAAAATAAACAGAAGTAACTTCATTTTGTGAATTAGCAGTGGTATTAGCTCTTACAGCAAGTGCACCCTGGTTCTGTTAACACACAGTTAACATTCAGGTAAAATAATTAAAGCTCAGTAACCAATAGTCCACCCTTCAGTATTTTACTACAAATATTAAGACAAAATTAGCAAAACAATTACAGCAGAGTTTTTACGAAAGGGACACAATTTTACTCCACAAGAGTAATCATCTTCTAACTAACACTTAACTTCTGAATACTATTAATAAACCTCTCAAAAATCTCCCCCACTTTAATTCTGTAGATCTTGCCATGGCAGATCACACATACACTGAAGTGCAAAACATTCAGAAAAGGGTCTGGAAAGTTCACTCGTAAATCCTAGAATCAAATACAATCTCAATGGCTTAAGGCTGTCAGCACATGCAAACTTCCTCCAGTGTCAGCAGTGGGAAAACTGTATTACAAGTAAATTAAACATATGATTTGCAAACTGATAGCAGCTGATTAGACTCTTAGCCCTCAAGCTAAGTTTCAGCTTTCAGAATTTCAGTTCTGCATGTATTCAAGGTACCAATTTGTCACTTAAAGAATCTGCTCCTAATCTTCATAGCTCAATGTTGTGGAGCGAAACATCAGTCCATGTGCTCCTCTGCTTCCAGAATCTCCCAGTACAAACCTGAGGCTTCACCCTTTCATTTTACAGGGTGTCTGGGACATGAAGTGACAGGACTGCCACCTCTGCACAGGGAAAGGGAAAGAGGGTCTCATGACTCCTCCAGAAAATAGGACTTCTACTAAGATAAAGGACATTTTTTCTTTCTTATTTTTAGACAGAAAAATCCACTGCCAAAGGCTTGTTCATAGCAGAGGTTCCTGTAAAGATGGGTCCGCACCACTGGTAGAAACCAGCATGCAGATTCCTGTCTTTAATCTAGCTTTCTGGATACTCTGTGAAAAGTTTTGGCAAACCTTAATAATAATAACCCTGAGGATCCTGGGCTCCCCACATGGCCTATAACAACATTTCTAGTTGGCTTGTGAGCGTACCCTGAAAACATCTGGAATTTCTGAGACTTCACTGTACCAACAGCCTCACTAAACAGTAAATCTAACCCTCCATAGCTGTGCTGAACTCTTTTCATTTATTTTCCTACTCAAAGACCATTTCTAAAGGACATACAAAAGACCATTTAAAAAAAATTTGTTCTTCTTTTTGCTCCAGCATGCCTCATATTTTGCTCCGTCATGTTGTGTGCTTACCTTGTGAAGTAGTTAGCATGTTCCCTTAAGGCTGTTGTGTCTGTTTCTTCTCAAACTTTTAAAAGTTTTCCCTATTTGTTGCAACTAATCTGGAATGTTTGGTCAACACTAGAAAGTCATCTTGGAGGATGTGGTGTACTGTAAGGGGTTTTTAAAATAATTTAAAATTATATCAGTGCTGATGATAAATATCAGCATGAGGGACATACATGAAACTAACTCTCTCTACTTTCGTCATCCTCTGGGACAATAAGAGGACAGCAAGGTCATATCCCTCAAATAATTCACCGCTTTTTGACACTTTCTGAAGTGATCTATTACTCAGTAAATTGATTTTCTTCCACTAACGATTTTGAGCACCAGACATTTTGCAGAATCTTTCCCATATTTCAGGAAAGGAGCTTCATTTCATCTTTGCGCCGTGAGCATGTCATAAGAACTTCTGTGACAGCAAAACCAGATAGACTCACGCTATATGAGATAAATGCTATGTTTAAAAGCCCTTTGAAACAGATTTCTGTCATAAACAAACTGCTCCCACTAGGCTAAATTTTACATGCACATGTATAATGTTACAGAAAGGAAAAGGAAAAACCCCACAAGCTCTCTTACTGACTGATAGGTGCACTTTTTATTTACTCTGTATACAGCTTTTAGGAAAGTCATCAGGAATGATAATGTGTTTTTAAGTTGCCAATTGCTAATATGATTTCGTGCTTAAAAGCGAACCACAATCTCCCATATAAATTAAAAGCATCACAGATAATTTATCTAACACACTTGCCAAGCTTTTCTTTCTGTCCGTTTAGATATAGTATTAAAAAAATCAACTTGAAATAATAGAATGGTTTATAAAATGCAGCTACTGTCCTACATTTTTATTTTTAAGTAAACTTGTGCCAAAAGGAAAGCTCACATAGAGCCAGAAAGTCTGTATGAAATCATTTACTAGCCCCCAAAAATGCACTGAAGAGAAATTAAGTTCTGAACTTTCAATAATCTCTAATAGGGCTCCCTACAAGAAGAATTTTATTGTTCATGGGCCAACACTAAAAATGTGATTAATTTCAATTTGTAAAATATGCTTTGATCATAATTATTACATATCTGAATGAATCATCAAAAAAAAAATACCCTTGTTTGAGATAGATAGGATTGCAAGTAGACTGTTCTACAGTAAGGTGTAAGTGGGGTGAAGTGGTTGGAGAGAAGAGGGAGACAGTAGGTAACTTGCAAAACAGGATGGCGTGACTTTGCATGCACTAACATTGATTGCAATAAATCTTTTCTACTTCAAATCAGACATTCCAGTGCTCTATCACTGATCAAATTCAGATCTCAAAAGGCTGCAGCCAGAAAGCCTGGTTTCAATCCACCATTGGAATGGGGGCATGGGTGAAGGGAGGGAAAAATGAGCTAAACTGAAGATGATGAGATCAGCTTTTAAAGTGCAACATAGTGTATTTTAATTGTGGTTTAAAATATATTAATGTATAAATTCAGGATGTCGACTGTCACGTTCAGAGAGACAACATGAGGTTATTCCAATCCTGGTTAGTGAAAGTGAAACTCTAGCTCAGTAACATAATGGAAAAATAGGGGTTTGGAATAAAATTATATTTAAAAAGAAAGAGGTGATTGATTCAAATTATATTCTGAGAAAACTCAGAAAATACCAAACAAATCCAGTCTTCAGACTGTTCCTCTCAGAGTCCAAAAAAAGCAGAGGCTGCAAAACTGCAGCAAAGCGGCAGCAAATTTCAATTGCTTCAGTGCTGGCATGTTGGCAGAGTAGAGATGCAGGTGGGCATGTCTTTGTCCATAGGGCCCTCAGAGGGAGTGTGGAATTACAGTCCTGTCTTGGAACTAGTGCGACGGTAGCGACTGTCCAAGATACACAATCAATTTTAATAAGACATAAACATTATTACATTAACCATTATATATCTGAGTTTAATGGTCTGGTGCTTCAAAGGAGATCACCAGGGCTAGATTATAAAACTAATGTGAATTAAGGTGGTCCAAAATAACACACCTTTGATGATTTCGGTGTTAATGGAGTTGGGGCTAGCATTCAGATCCTAAATTAGGTGGGAACTGAAAGAGTTGACAAAGGTTTAACAAATATCTCCTACCCCTGTGTTAGCCTTCATTAACCAATTCAAAGGAAATGGACTTGGAAAAAGCAAAATCATCTCCAAAAACCAATTCGAGCCCAAGAAAACTTTGCTCTGAGACCAACATTGTTATGACCAGCAGACTCCGACAAGCATGCAATAACTACTACCCTCTTAAAACCAAAATTGTAAAACCATTAAAAAGCGATGAAATGTTGTTTAACTCATTTTGTTTGGAGATGTTTAAGTACTTGTGAATGTAACTAATGACAGTTTTATATAGTGACAGATTAAGGCCAAGTCCCATTTAGTAGCTGCAAATGCTCCATAGTAACAGCATCCTAAATAACCGTTGTCAGAGCACCGGGTTTACTGTTATTTACTCTCCTCCTCTGAGCTTAGACATTGCTGTGAGGTATAAGCAAACTTCACAACTGCTTTCTGGTCTCCTGGCTCCTGAATCTGGAAGAGGGATGCTCTCCCAGCCAGCGCATTGCAAAATAGCGGGCAGCAACAGGGCTGAGGAGAGCAAGAGCTGGAGTCTTCCATTTTTTAGAAAAAAAAGAGGTTGTTACCATAACAAAAGGCACTAAGAAGTGAGGAGGAAGGAGAGGAAAGAAGGGAAATGAGGAGGAAAAAAGGAATTTCTGAGGTTTGGTCTTTGCAGCCAAAAGGATGTTTGCGTTGATGGCCAGGGCAGGTATTTTGCAAGATCCTGACATTTTGCTCAACTCAGGTCTCATTTGGTTTTAGTTTGTGAGTGAGCCTTTATCACTCACAAAAGTCTTCCCAATGCTAACCACAGACTAAGACAGGAGAGATTTTCAAGACTGTAAGAGAAACTGTAAGAAAACATTTAGAAAGCATGGCAAAGAGGGCAAGGTATAGGATAGGGAAGGAAAAACAAAACTCAGAATAAACCTAAGCAGAAGTATACTGCTCCCTACTTACAAAACTATATAAAAAGAACAATTTACAAAGACATAGATCTAAGTCACTGCCATAAATGCAGTGTTTGAAGGGTGCCGTACCACTGTGATGGGTACAGCTTTGAGACCCAAGCAGAAAAGAGCCCGGTTCCAGCATTATTTGGGAAAAATATGGTGTCCAGTACACATTAAATCTTGCAAATAATAATGCAGTGCATCATAACTGGCACATATTTCTGAGTATGTCGAGTGCAAAGAAGTTTAAAATACAACAGCTGAATGCCATTTCTACCTGAACATAGCTCAGTTTTTTAGTAAAATTGCTCTTAAATATATATGTCTTCAATATCAAATTAAAGACATCTTTTATAAGTTTATACTCATAGTGTCACTACCAGCTATAACAATTTTTTTCACAGGGCTACAATGACTACAGCCCTTTCCAGCACATTACTAAATCAAAGGACATTGCTCTAAATGTAGCAAATGAGATTTGAGATGTCTAATTGTTATAAAAGGATAATTTTATTAGCTCTGTTATATCCAATATGTAATACAGTTACATCAAAGAAATTGCCTCCATTAAGATGCCCTTTCTGACTGATGTGATTTGTGACAGGCTTCCCATACATGCAGTGCTATATACAATAAGTAATTAATAAAAGTCATTTAAATTGTTGCACAGTGTGGACCCCCCCCGAACCTGAATAGATGTCTTAGATGTACGTAACAAATAAGAGAGAATTAACGGTCACACAAATGGCAATTACTTCTATCCCAGAAATCATAAAATCATTCTGAGGAACAAATATTTTGGGGTTTGGAACAGTCCAGCCTGCACTCCATAACGAAGCAAATGACACAAGTCCACTTTCCTCCCAACTACATAGGCTGAATATTGGTACTAACACAAATCCAAGGAGCAGAGCATAAATATTTCCAGAAAATGTACTTAGTCCAAATGTGCTTCTTAATGATGATTATTTCTTCCTGTTTATGAAAGCACTGTCTATTTTTTACGTAGGAGGATAAATTAAAATAGCTCCACTGCCTTTCCCTTTTTGGTGTACCCAGTCTTAGCAATGAATATTAAACAGAAGACATGGTGGGATCGTTCTTTGGTATTTCTTTGTCATGGAGTGGGTGGAAAGAAGGAAAATATCTTCTGCAGCTATAGGGTCTACAATACCAGGCTTGCAGCAACCACGTTTGCACGTAGGTGACCTGGCTATATAAAGAAATTAATCATTATTCAACAATCCAATGCAATATTTTTTATTCCTTTTGCGATAGCCAATCACATTTTATAGCAAAATAAATGCCTCTCCCTGAAACTGATTTGAAGGGGAGATCAGGGCATTGAACCCAGGCAAAGCTCCATCCAGGTAACTAGACCACGTGTGACCAACCCTTGTGTGATAACCAGAAGGATGTTTTCACCATAGTTCCACATTCACAGCACAACTGGCAGCTTCTGAGCCTGCTCACCAGAGGTCTGCTTGTCTGTGAGGCCTGTAGCCTGTGGTTAAAGTATCATACGGAAAGAGACATTTAACCTGTGCTGCTTCTAAAGCTCTGCCATAGGTTTAGTGGCTGACTTAGGAGTTAATCATGTAACTTACTGATTATATAATACACACTGTATATCAAATGGACCCAATACAAGCAGGACCTCCAGGCACCAAATGGGTCATAGGAAGGAAGGAAGCAAGCAAGCAAGCAAGTAAGCAAGCTTGTTCAGCTCTTTGAGAGAGCATTAGAGTCCCTCCAGAAGATACTTTCAAGCTGCATATCCTGATGGTTAGAGACAGCTCCTTGCAATGCCAATCAGGGAGTGCAGAGCCAGGCTTAAAACTCACCCCTCCATTGCACTTTTCCTAGCTGTCTAACCACTTCTGGTAGCTTACTGCATCATTTCTAGATATGCTGGATTTTACTATGTGGCATCTAACTGTCCTTGTGCTGTCTCTGGAGACTGCAGGCAGCACACTCCATGCACTGGATACCATTCCAGAAGCAGGCTTCCAAAAGCTGGCATTTCATAAGGGTCTTCAAAACAGTATTGGATTTGTTCCCAGGTAAGACTGCACATGCACAGGTACAGAGCAATGCTACGTGATGCAAGGCACAGGCTGTGCAATATTGCATTGGGCTAAATAAGAGTTCTGTAGTCTTTACCAGAAGAGCTAAATTGCATTTCCAAAGAACAATTCACAAATACTTATATCCTTATTAGAGTGATTGTTTTCTACAGTGGATTAAATGAGTCAGTGTGACATTCCATGAATTAATGTAAGATCTAGAAATGTAAGTGGCTGAATATGTCACCAAGTCACTGTCTCTATTGATTGGGACAATAGTGTGATCTAGAAATGTCTTTTAGAAATGTCTACACTAATAATTCCTAAAATTTGCATTGCTTTGGCATTATCAGAGCTGTTTTTCTTGCTCAGTGAAAACACATGGCAGGAGGGCAAAGGTGCAGAATAAAACAGAAAGATGACCATTCACGCATTGTTAAAGCCTGTGTTAAGGGCATTGTCCAAATGCCTCTCAAACACTGACAGCCTTGGGGCATTGACGACCTCTCTAGGAACTCTGTTCCAGGGTTTGACCACCCTCTCAATAAAGAAATGCTTCCTAATGTCCAATTTAAACCTCCCCTGGCGCAGCTTTGAACCATTCCCACACGTTCTATCACTGGATGCCAGGGAGAAGAGCCCAGCACCTCCCTCTCCACTTCCCCTCCTCAGGAAGCTGCAGAGAGCAATGAGGTCGCCCCTCAGCCTCCTTTTCTTCACACTAGACAAGCTGAAAGTCCTTAGCTCCTCCTCATAGGGCATGCCCTCCAGCCCTTGCACCAGCTTTGTTGCCCTCCAAATAAAATAGTCTGGTCTGGTCTGGTCTATCCTATCCTGTCCTGTCCTGTCCTGTCCTATCCTATTTTGTCTCCCAGGGCTAGTTACTGATTTTTTCAATTTTTTCAAAACAAATTTTAGAGACTTTATCAACTCTTTCATGGAGGCACATAGAAGTGGAGAAGGGCCAGGAACTTCCAGGGAATATTGCATCGTTGGAAAATATTAGTTACAGAATCTTCCTGTAGGAACATGCACAGCCTTCTCAAAAAGGTTGGAAACAAATGTGAGTGGCCATGAACCCATTCAAGCATGTGTCCTCACAACTAAAGCAATCAGTGTTCTTACGTAGCTCTTTTCCCTGGTAGGACAGTACCACATTTCATAAAAATTCAGTATTCACAAGCCTAGAGAAAAAACAAGTGAAAAAACCTGGTTCTGTAGCCTGCTGCCTACAGCACTCCAAGTACTGGAAAAATCATGTTCAAAACCTTGTTCTGATCAAGAAGAGCAAAACCATGCAGCTGTCTTTCTGTGAGAAGTATCTGAAACACCAGAGTGAGCAAGAGAGGGGAAAATAACCATTTCTCTCACTTTTTGAAAGACTTTGATTTGAGCTCAGTGAGGACTAGGACACTTTTTGAATTTGCAGCCTTTTAAAAGACAGGACGGTTGTTTTTTCTGCTGAGGACCTTGCTGGATTTAGCACCTATCTGTGCTAAAATGTGTCTTTTGATTTTCTGAAAAGATTCATGACATTTAGTGTTCGTTGTTAACTTTGAGCTGTTAAAATTCGAGATTTGTGTGCACACTCAGTAAAGTGAGGTCTGTGTGATTAACTCAATATGTTGTGGATATAAAAATGAGATTCTATTACTGCTGAGATAATGTACATATGTTAGTGACATTCCATTAAAGGTATCATTGTTTCAGTGTCCATGTGTAGTCAGAAACTCACCTAGCAGTTTTTATTCCCTTTTGCATGAAAAGACAGGAAAAAAAAAATCCAAAATGGTAAATAAGAATGAGTGGTTTTCCCTAAACTGCGGGGTTGTGGGAAAAAGTACATGAAAAATCTTCTTGCATAAGGTTTGATCCCACATCCAGATCTCTCATTGCTCTCAGTGGAAGTAGGAATACTTACTGTAGTGATTTAAAAGATGAAAGACAAAACTTGATTTTAGCATAGCTGAAATATGGGCAATAATTTTGCTGTGATGACTACAATTTCACTTGGCAAATGCTAGCATTGATGTCAAAATCGAGAAATAGCAGTTTCAATGCTGGTTTGTGTTTCTAATGTTCTAGTTTTGATAAAATGTCTGTATTCTGTATGGAAAAGTGGCTGAACTATTAAACTTTATTATTTCATAATACAGTGTAAGTATGACTTAAGGTATTTGAAGAGGTTCTTTAACCAATGTCCACATCAGACTTGAGACAACCTTCTTTTAATTAGCTGTCAAGTTAGGATAGATATAGTTTTGATGTTTTTATAAACAAAGGTCATTAAAAGTCTACCATGGTCTCTGTGGGATTTTATTGTTAATGGGTAGGAAAAGAAGTAGTGCTGTAATCTAGCCAGGTTCCATGGGGAATTCAATAACATGGTATTCAAAAATATTCCATACAGTGATTTATAATACAGCTATTTTCCATAGCTTCTAGATGAACAATAAAAGAGAGGCCACAAACTCTAACAACTATGTTGGCACAGCTTAAGAATAACCTTTATATCTACTCTATTATTCACTATTTAGACATTGTTAATTAATAAAAGCTTAAATCACTAAATAGTTTAACATGAACAATGTGAAGCATGGTATAGTCTATATAGCCTACATAGTCTCTTCTTTAAAATCAAACAGGAATGCACAAATGCCTTGCTGTGAAGCTGGTTGCCAGGGTTAGTGGTTTATGTTTAGACTGTGAATAGGAAAGTATATTTGAAAACAGATCTAGTTAGGTCACAAATACTTTCAAATTTTGACATTTGAATGGACTGATTTGTCATTGCCATGATGCTGATTTAATGTAATCAGAAGTATACAGCAAACTGATTGCAAGGGTCATCCTTTGGTTAGGTTAGAAAAATACAGTTTAGTTTAGTTTGGGGTTATCCTGTTTTATGCCCCAAAGATCTTGGTAATCAAGTGGAGGAAGCCCTTAAAATGAGGCAGGCTAAACCCAGGAACTATTCTGCATTCTTTAAATCTCATGGCATTCATTTAGTGGTTATTCTCTTGGAATAAGATAGCACCAGCTGAGCCAACAACACATATGGTATCAGCTGATTTGACCTGTCAAAAATTTTGAAATGTATACAAAAAAAAGATTAAAATCTAATTCCTAATGGAATTTAATTCAGCATTTTAACATTCATATTCAACTGAAGTAAGGTATGAAGATAAAGCTTTTTGAAGTATTATTACTCTGAGCATGGAAAATGTTAATTTAAATTTAGATGTTTTAAATGTTTTTAAAAATTCACATTCAAGCATTCATTTTTATATGCTTTTTAGCAATGCATAAATCCAAAAGAGATTTTTTTCAATTGATGAGAAAGATGCCAATGGATGAAGCTACTATGAATTGCAACAGTACATCCAGTTGGGCTTCAACCTTAATTATTATTGAAGCCATACTACATTCCGTATTTCGTTTGATTCTACTTTTATTATCAGCCATCCAAAGCCAAAGATTTTCTAATATAAATATAAATAGATGGGAGATAATATGAAGGATACCTATCAGATCTACTAAAACCAGATTTCAACAGGACCTGACTTTGATTAAAATCAGAGCAGATTAGCTGGGTGCTGTACTCTTGAGGAACAAAAAGGCCATGTCATAGAATAGGTCATCTCATTAAATGCATTTACATTCTCAGTTACTGAGAAAAAGCATGTGAAATTTAATCAAGAGCCATTCTTCAAACATGCTTATGACAAGAAATTACTATTGCTATTATGTTATCTAAGACAACCTTTATTCACTGTTGAGTTCTACCCATTTACAGTGTTGAAAATCAATCAGCATATACACATGAAAACAGACATCCATCGGGGTAAATGAGGTTAATACTGGATCCCTCATAAAAAGTAATCTTATCAGATCATGACCTATTTTCTCTGGATGTTCTTGATTAATATCCAGCTTGATACAAGATAACTGTTTAACAGCATGTTCATGTACAAGTGCTACTGGTAACCAAAGTCAAACCAGCCTGGGGAGGTTCCCAAGATGAGTAATGATTCTTATCTTCATGTCACAATTTGTTATCCCTTCAGTTTGCTCCTTTGCTGTGGAAGAAGCATTACTATTAAGCCCAACATCTGAGCATTCTGGTGTGTAGCTTGGATATGTATCCTTCAATACCCACGCTGCACTAGCATGGGTATTTCTGGAATTGCACCATGAACCAGATCGGTGTGAAAAAAACCTGGGTTTTTCCTCCATCTGGGAAAAAATTTTCTTCCATTCCAATCCAGCTCACATTGCAACCACCACAAAACTGCTTTGCCATCAAAACTGGTAGGGCAGTACACACCAGCAATGGCAAACCTATCATGAGGGGATGAGGGGCAGCAAGACTTCAACCAGTATTGCTGTAAGAACTTTTTAATCTCAAACTAAAGTGACTGTCAAGAGAAGTCACATTTGATTCTTGCAATAGCAGGAGAGTCCTACAGAAATCTTGTGGCTGAAACTGTGTTCAGCTCAAATTTTATTTATATGACAGGGGTCTTTATTCCACATGCAGGGAAGCTACACTAACAGCAGTCAGTTCTGGGACCAGACTAAAAAGACTGTAATCTTTTCCTTAATTTCCAGGTCTGTTCTTCCCAAGCACACAGTCAACAGTGCCACATAAGGTCCTTGGACATTGGGCTGAGCTCCCACGGGCACCAGTGGAAGTCCTGTAAACCAGAACTGCTCAGCAGGGTCATCTGGCAGAGTTGTGAAGCAGCACATTTGAAAGGCAGGAATGTCAATACAAGTGGAGAATGAGCAAAAGGGTCAATCTGAGGATTTTATGTGAAGCAAGACACCTCTTAGACATGCAATGTATCCAACTATTTTCAAGAATCATTCTGGGAAATGAGTTTACAACTCCTGAAGGACTACTTCAAAACATTTCCCACAAGGGACACAGTGCACTTCGTACTTTTACATATGAGAAAAGTGTGTTCTCAGTGTATCTGTTGACAGCAGGACACAGCCCATTTATCACACCAACTTCTGAATTCTCTTTGACTTCAATCTGGCTATAGGCATGAGCAAGGAAACTATCTCCTTGGACAGCGACATTAATTGGTGCTTGGCAACCTAATGAGGAATAGTAGATGAAAAAACATCAAACGCTTGCATGTAGAATTACAGACCACAGGAATGGAAGAAGATCCACACCTAAAGGCACATCAATGGATGGTATCATAATGCTTTATGGAGAAAAGAAATAACTCAAGCAAGTGACTTCTTTTTGTCTTATGGTGTAATTTTTGCATCCTTTCCACCACAGACAGGCAGTATGTTAGGAATTAATTTTGGCAACAGTTATTTCCTATTCTGCCATCACAACTGGTAAAGTATGGATGAGCCCATCTCATTTAGCAGAAGCCATCCCTCTACCAAGTCACTTAGAAAAGTTCTTATTTCCAACCTCCTCTGGTAATAGCAAACTGGTGGCTGAAGGCAATCAGGGTCTCCTTCCCATTAGGGAAGCACACACAGAAACATCTGCTTTTCCTGCCTGTTAATTGTAAAGAAGATAGTGCCATGTCAAAATTTATTAAAAATAGATGGCATTAGCTTAAAAAAAAAGACCTGGAGATATTCCAGAGACCCTTTTAGCTAATCTTTCAATGCACTGAGTGGTTGTACAGCTAAGTGAGCTAAGTTATTCAGATAATTGGCAACAAGGTAAAGTAACTTCTCCCTTTCTGTATAAAGAGTCAAACAATTTTGGGAAGTCTATAAATGTTCAGCAAAACATGCATTACATCTGAATTCAGTTGTTCAACTTAAAGTTGGGTGGGGGTTTTTTTAGGTAAAGAAGATCCAGATTTCTTATTCTGCTAAAAAGAGACACCAGCATGCTGTTGGTATCATTTTAATTACCACAACACAATTATTAAAATTAAGGGATTATATGCAATAAACAAATTGGCAATAATGGTATCAGTAGTTTCTTCTCCCTTCTGTTAGGTGGTATTGTGATCAACTCTCTGGCATCTAAGAGAAGCCTTTCCCTTATTCCCAGACCACTAATGAAATCTGAAAGCAAAAGGTGTGAAATCCCACTGCTGGAAAATCAATATCAAAGCTCTTAAAGTTTTAGTGACATTGGTCTACAGCATATAGTTTGAAGTTTCTCATCACTTCAGTCTAAAAGAACTGTATTTCTCTAATCATCAGTCAAGTTCCTTTTTTACTCTACTTTCATCAAAGGCAGTAAAAAGTGGCCCTACCTGATTGTATAGGATAGATGATTGCAAAGAACTAGAAATAAAAAACAAGTTACTTTATTTGTTCATTTTCATCACAGTATTGCCTGTTTCTGCAGCCAGTAAACACTGGTTTTCAACGAGAGGAAGTCAGTATATGTTACATTTATATATGCATACTTGGCATGCTTGGGTAGAACTTAACATTCTTTTTCCAAAAATAAATTATTGCTTGTCTGAAAAAGTACATATAAGACTTTAAACACTACACATTTACAATTGAATTTACTTGAAGTCTAAGGATATTGACAAGTCCATGACAGGACTGACGCACTTTTCATGTAAGTGCTCCATCCTTACAAATTTACTAAATTTTTACAATTACAGATAGTATTAGGGCAAATAATTGTGATTTGATGTGGCTGAAATGAATACACAGACAATGGGTGTGTCTAAAGAAAGCACTTCACACTGTTAGGGAAAACAAACAAACAAACAAATAAATAAACTAAAAAAACCCAAACAAACAAGAAGAAACACCACAAAGCAGATTAATTCATGGAAGTTACACACATAAATGTTCTGGAGAGATAAGGAGCAGAAGACCAGGGAGGTGCTCCTCACATGACCTACTGCTAAGCAGTCACAAGTGACATCCTGTAGGACCCTCTGTGACATCCTGTAGGGCCGTTCAGTAAGTTTTTATAAGACCCCTCATAAAGAATACAAACCCAAATGCCAGTCCCTTGTGCATACATTAATAGGATTAATAGGTAGCTTGGTGTGCAGGACCTGCAAATAACTGAATGTCTGAAAAGGCTAGAGTGAGTCTCACTGAGACCTAAGCGGTGTCCAGTCAATCTTTGTTAGCATTCTTGAGGCAGAAGGAGTTGAACATAATAATTTTCTTCTACCAGGTTAGTTTATTTTCCTTCTTCTTGACTAGAAAAATTATCGTTCTTGTCCTTCCCAGAACTTATTTTTTCTCCAACTCTATCATCGCAGCAATTCATTCTCACCACAGATACAGTAAATGTGTTTTGAGCTTTCTCTCTCTTATCACTTAATTCCATTTTCCATTATAGAAGCAATTATGGGATCAGAAAGCACTTGACAAAACTCCTAGTAAAGTCAATAGAAGTTCATAATTGATTGCAAAAGGAGCTGGGACCAGATGAGAGGTTGCACTCGTAGAGAATGCATACTGACCATTTTGTCCACATGTGGTTTTACTGTTTATTTATATGCACTGCCTGTTTATACTGGATCAGCATTTCTCCCTGCCACCCCTCACCCCCGACCCTCCCACCCCACCTCCATATGCCTATAGTGCAATCATGAGATCTGTATCTTGGATCCAAGATGGGACTGAGGTTTATGGAAACCTGGAGCTAGTTCAAATGCAAATAGTGGTAGATCCAGGAACCGATCTGGCTGAAGGCAATTGACAAAAGCCAGTGGTTTGTTTTCAGGTCATCACACAGCCAGCAAAACATTTGCCCTGGCATAAGGGAAGGGGTAGTTTCGCAGCAGTAGCTGGTGTAAACCCTGTATCAACAGAACAGACCCTGATGGCCTGAGGATGCACATACTGGCCATTAGGTAGCCAAACTGCAGAGCCAGATGCTATCCAGCCTCAGTGAAACACTCATGTCTAGTTCACAAAGCTTTAGGTATTCAATAAATCATCCCGAGCTCTACACACACTTTTGGCAAAAATAGTTACCAAATGGGGACAAATATGTTGAGCAGCATGCCTCTACATAAAAATGTCTGGCATGTCTAGTGGCACTGTCACTAGATGGAACAAAAAACTTCCCTTTTCAACTACCCACACAGAACCAGTGTATAAATAATGTGTACAATGAAGTACCAAACTGAGCTCCATTCTCTTGTACTACAATGCCCTCCTATAGTCTTGCATGTCAGCAAAATAACTGACCTCAATGAATTCCAATAATGAGTATTTCCATGAATAATAATAAAACATGTTTTCTCTCCAGATTCTAGGTTAAGTGTGCCTACCTTCTGTTTTGTGCCAATATGCGGTGCAGCAATTAGAACTGTAAAAATAAAGAGAAATTTCTAGGACGAAAATTTTCATTGTAAAAGGTCTGGGATGTTCTCATCTGAAGATGTGAGCTATAACATCAAGGATTCCCAATAATAACATTTCCTCCTCATTTCTCGCATAAATTAAAACTATCTATTAATATAAATTAAAGTAAGACTGTGGGTTATATTACATAAACTTGTTCCATGACACCTTTTTGTCATCATGTATTTCAAACACACAGTTTGAAAACAAGCCAGCACATTTGATAATTCAATAGTGTCAAAATAATGCAGTAAGGTTCAAAAGCCCACAGCCTGCTTATAAAGGATTCAGAGAGATCTAATTATCACTACTTTGTGCTATCAATCAATATGCCACAATGCAGCATCCTCTGTCCTAGTCAAATTGCCTGGAAATAAGGTTCACTGCTTTGTGTGCTACTGACATAGGTTCTGAACAATGTAGGTGGTGAAAATTGCCATATGGTCAATATTAAATGAAAGTTGTGCTGCTATAAATCAAAGAATGGTGCTGGCTGTCATCACTGGAAATACACAGTTACTTTCCAGAAGGACCAAAGGCCACTACTTGTTTTGGTTTTGCACTGGGCTACAGCTCAAAAACTAATTTCCCAACCCTCACACAAAAAATATATTAAATAGCACAGTGGTAGATTGAACACTGTATCTATCTACTTATTCTACCTGTTTCCACAGTCCTGTGTGTTAGCTTTAACTAAATCTCATTCCTCTGAAATATGCCAGCATGACAGTCATGGAAAGTTACTCTATAGAGCAGAAGACTTCATAACAACATGTAAAGAAAGGGAATATTTTATTAAATCAACAGTTTCAACTTCAAGGCAATACAAACAATAAGAAAGTCTCAATTTCCAAATATTTCACCATAGAAACCTTAAATCTTATAAAAAAAGGAGGTTTTAGAATGCAAAAATTGAAAGTGTGTAATAAATTTAGAATCCTGTATAATATATTGGCGAGTGTTCTGCCTGTCTGTGACATAAATATTCCTTTCCACTGCCAGAGATAAAATTATTTCCTCATTCTGTAAAGTTACAGGATCTCTTCACCATATGAATAACTGTTCCCTCCCTCACGAAAGAGAAAATTGGTACTTCTTTGTAGAGAATGCACAAAGCAAAGGGCAGATTTGAAAGCTCTGCAGGTCAAAACTGGATTACAGTAAATATTGTCTGTAAGTCAGGTTGTGGGGCTGGGGGAGGCACTTTCTGCAATGTTTCAGCACATCAACATCAAATAGAAGGTTTTCAGAAAGCATTCTAAAATGCCCTCTCTCAGACCTGTCCAGAGCTAGAAAATCACTTGGCAGCAGTACAAGAGACACTAAATTGCATCATTTTAAGAATAAAAACAACACCTTTTACTTGTGGATTTAAGTCTGTTCTCAAACCTGAGACAGGATCATTTATCTTGGGACAGTAGCAGGGCACTGTCCCGGGACACCAGTGTCAGACAACCATAGACAGCTCAAAGTGCTGTCAACAGGGCAAGGGAAGTATGAGATGGCAGAGGATTTGGGGTGCATCAAAGGATGTCAACAAGAATCTCTCTGTTTTCCAAACTGATCTAGCAATCTGCTTACTCGGAGGGCTTCTGTTCACAGCGATGAAGTAGCCTAGCAGTAGTGGCATGGGCCTTTCAGAAACATGACCAAGCACTTGAGAAAGTCTGGATGTTCACTGTGAGCAACACGGACACCTCCCATCATGGTACACAGAGATGCCCACCCAGTTCCACTTGTTCAAAATGACAACAGTAGAAAGATGTACAGAAATATCCATACACACATACAGCCCATACAGCAAGCAGTACAGAAACACCCATGTACAAAGTCGTTTCACTTCCTAATGCACACAAACATCTCTCTACCTGTGAAGACACAGCTGAGGCTCTCCCCATACTCCACCAAGGAGAGCTACAATGGCAACAGAGCAGCCCAGCCTACATGCAAAAGGAAGAGCTCCATGTGGCAAGCCACATACTGAAGACAGTCCAGGAAGAGGACAAAAAAGGTGCAGCACAAATGCCATTACAGAAACTTTAAAGCAGAGGAACTTGAAGAGCTTGGAGCACAGGAGGGAGGGAGGGAGGGAGGGAGGGAGGGAAGGAGGGAAGGAAGGAAGGAAGGAAGGAAGGAAGGAAGGAAGGAAGGAAGGAAGGAAGGAAGGAAGGAAGGAAGGAAGGAAGGAAGGAAGGAAGGAAAAAACTCAACCTTGTGGAGCTCAGGACAAATTTCACTGTCCTTCAGTTTTGTACAGTTGGCAAATGTCCACAGTTGTCTCTACCTAAAGGCACTCTGAACCTGTGAAAAACTATTAAACACTTGCAGGTTGTCATAATGTTAGCTCCCACTCAGCTACATATCCTGTGTGGATAAATGCCATGCCACTCACCCAACTAATTAAAAAAAACCAAACCAACAACCAAAAAACAAACAACAAAAAAACGATACAAACAAGAAAAGCCCAGAAAATTCCTCTTATCTGGTAGCATGTGATTTCTTACTGAGAAATATGAACTAATACAAACTAACATATAAGCCAAGACTACTCATTTTTCATTGAATAATGGAGAAGAACAGTCTAAAAATTCATACCAGCCTGTGAGTGTTAAATGTTAGTTTGCTATAGAGAAAACTAAATCTGAAAGTTAAGCGAACTATGATCAAACTTCTCCAATAGTGAAAAAGCACGAAGACCATAAAAAAACCCCACTACAGTATTCATATAACATCATAGGGTATGAAATTAAAATGTAGGCCAATTGTTGGCACACTAAATGGAGAAATGAGGGACTTTTTTTTTTTATTGGCAGATCTTATGAATGTGTTTCATATAGAAAAATTCAGCTTGTACAAAGAATTTAACATCAACAAAGTATTAAAATTCAAAAATCTATGGAGTCCAACATGCTAAAAGACAAAGTTTGTTTCTTGTGTGGCTCATTCCTTCAATCCTAAGATAAAGACATACATAGACAGGCAGGCAGGCAGGCAGACAGACAGACATGTGTGAATCCTACCAAGCAGGCAAAATTTTCCTAAAAAGTCCCAGATTTCCTTGAAATGCTTTTTTGTAAAATTGAAGAAATACAATGCCATAAATAAAATTCAATAAATTAATTACTTTATAATATTGTGTCAAAAAAGAAATTTGAAAAGGTCAAGCCATTTATATTTAAATAGTGGTTTGTTCATAAAACACTCACAATTTAATTCTTGAAATCCCCAAACATTTTAATGGAAATTAGTTTTCTCTGATGCAAAGCAAAGCTGTGTTTTGCTTCTCCAACATGTATTAAAAAATAAAACAATTTAGACCATGCGATTACACAGACATTATTCACATGGCTTCATTCCAGTATCCACACTTCAGAACTTATGTAGTGGCCTTGTCTGGCATTCCCTTGCTGTTCAAAAGAGAAGTGACTCTGTGTTTTGGCAATGAACATGGTAAAATCAGCAATTAGACTCCCCAGGACAGGAAAGGTATGGAAGGAGAAGTATTAGGACTCTATTATGTTAATTTTGTTAGACAATCTCTGACCTATGACAAGATCAGTTGTCTGCCTGTGGCATTTTCAGGGGGAGAAGGCATGGCAATCCATCGAGCTTGAGCAACAACCTGAACTTACAGCATCATATCAGTACTGTCTGATGCAGGTAATTATTTTGACATCTGGTGGGATAGATCCGTATTTCCCCAAAAATCCTTCAGTATGAACAAATAGGGAAAATAATAACATATTATTATATGCAGTGAGTGCACCTTCAGCAAGTTTACCAATGACACCAAGCTGTGTGATGCGGTTCACACGCTAGAGGGAAGAGATGCCATTCAGACCTTGACAGGCTGGAGAGGTGGGCCCATGCGAACCGCATGAAGTTCAACAAGGCCAAGTGCAAGGTCCTGCACATGGGTTGGGGCAATCCCAAGCACAACTACAGGCTGGTTGGAGAATGGATTGAGAGCAGCCCTGAGGAGAAGGACTTGGGGGTGTTGGTGGACAAGAAGCTCAACATGAGCCAGCGGTGTGTGCTTGCAGCCCATAAAGCCAACCATATCCTGGGCTGCATCAAAATAAGCATGGCCAGCAGGTCGAGGGAGGTGATCCTGCCCCTCTACTCTGCTCTCGTGAGACCCCACCTGGACTACTCTGGGGCCCACAACATAAGAAGGACATGGAGCTGTTACAGTGAGTCCAGAGGAGGGTCACAAAGATGATCAGAGGGCTGGAGCACCCCTCCTATGAAGGCAGACTAAAGACTTGGGGTTGTTCAGCCTGGAGAAGAGAAGGCTCCAGAGACACCTTAGAGCAGCCTTCCAGAACCTAAAAGGGGCTTACAAGAAAGCTGGAGAGGGACTGTTTACAAGGGCATGTAGTGACAGGACAAGGGGTAATGGCTTTAAAATAAAGAGGGTCGATTTAGATCGGAATAAGGAAGAAATTCTCTACTGTGAGGGTGGTGAAACACTGGAACAGGTTGCCCAGAGAAGTTGTGGATGCCCCATTCCTGGAAGTGTTCAAGGCCAGGTTGGATGGGGCTTTGGGCAACCTGGTCTAGTGGAGGATGTCCCTGTCCATGGCAGGGGGGTTGGAACTAGATGATCTTGAAGGTCCCTTCCAACCCAAACCATTCTATGATTCTATGATATTACTGCACTGCATTAATGGTATGATAGTTCAAATCTTAAAACAAATTAAATATCTTAAACATTCTTATAAACAGTCTGTCATAGCTTCATTCAGACCAAAATGTAAAATTGGAAAGAAGGATCTCAGCTTCCTCTGGGAAAGAAATACCCCGGGGAGTGGAGGGGAGTATTTCATTGCCAAGGCACCAATGAAACATAAATCCATGCAGGCTTGTTCCTTGTGCTGAAAAAAACCCAAACAGCTGTGTTCCACTTCAGTAAGCAATATATTAAAAGAGTTGGGGGGTGAGGGTGGGCAGAGGGACAACCTAAAGATGTCCCATGCCCCTAAGCACCTTTTTTAAATTGAGCCAACTTAACTTTCAAGTCTATGTCAGTTATCACCCTAACTCTCCCCCAAAATCCCATGGTAGTGGTAAATTACAGTTACTAGGAGGAAAAACTAGCATTGCTTCCTAGAAACACTCAGAAATGCTATATTTGGATTAGAGTAGCCATCTCAATTAAGTACTTCAAACAGTATTTAGTATGGAGGCAGTGGGAAGGAGGAGAACAGATATCTCTAATGGAAAAATTGTAGCCCTGTAATTAATCTATGTCAAAGTTCTCCTGTTCCCAAAAGAAATAGTTTAGAAAGAATGATTAAAACTTTCAGATGATATTTAATAAATGTCCAAGAATAAAACTGGATGACTTCCAAGCTCATAAAACATAAGGACTGCGAGAGCTGGAACTTCACTGTACGGTGCAGAATCTGCTGGAAAGGGCAGCAACGATGTGAATGATCCTTCAGCGTGCCAAGAGGATGGAGCTGCTGGGAGGCTGCTCTCTGCTAGGACAAGTTTGCCCACGGAAGAAAAGAATACCCCAGTTTAAAAAGACATCAGGGCAATTTGGATATGATGCTTTTCACAGATCAGAAAGGAGCTGGCTTTCTGAACACAGAATTTATTAATGCTATCAATAACGGAAGATCATTCTAATGGATGTAGCAAAAACTATGTCACGGAAGTGAATACCATATACACAAAGATGAATAGTAATATTTCCTCTGTACCAATAAGTACAGGATAAAACTTCTGTCTCTATTATAATAGACCAATGTATAGCATTTTATAACTAGACTAACTATAGAGCTGAAAAGTATCATGGGTCAGGTAAGCAGTTTAGCCAAAAGCACATTACCACATGACCATCAGAAGTTAAAGTCAAGCAAAAACCCATGTCAGTATCCCACATTTTCTGTAGAGCTTATTCCTTAGGTGATCTCTCCTTGTATCTCTTTGAAGAGATAAGGACCACTATGAATGACACTTTTCAAGGTTTTCAGATTTCTGAATCACTAGTGAAGAATTAATATTAAAAGTATTAGGAAGGGTTGCTGAAGTGTATCTTATCTACTTGAATGTAGTTCCAGTGTAATGGAGCAGAAAAGGAGATACTGTATATTTTTTACATCAAGTTAGATCATGCCCCAAATAAAACATTCAGACCACAGACATTTCATCTGGACACAAGAATAAAAATTTCCACATTCCTGAATTCATTCTCTTATACTTTTAAAATCTGCATGGTACAGCATTTACTCTTCTTAAATGAGTTAACTTTCTTCTGACATGCCTGAAAGCTGAAAAATCAGTGTTCAGCATTTGAACATGGCATTATTCTCTACAAACATTTAGCATAGAGAACAAGTGACAGAAGATAACATTTAATTTGTCACACTGTGAATTAATTGCTTTTAAAGGGAAATAGTGAGCATACATCTCTATCTGGAGTTTTGACTATGTTTTTACCTGAAGATCTTCAGCTCTGTCTTTTAAATAGCTGACTGTCTTTGCATAGAGCAGACACAGAATTATGGATGAGGTTGATGCTACAGTCTCTCCCAGAAGGCCTATGCATCACAGTACCCCAGGCAAGCCCATCAGATGTTTTCAACACATCCTCACAGGAAAATATTTTAAATTCTGTAAGATCTGTGTCCAGATGAAAAGTCAATAACAGATAATGTGTTCTGGACACAGAAATGTAGCATCACCTGGGGGGAAAGGAAGTGTAAGTTCCTTTGGAATCTCAGCTAAAGGGCCCCACACTTTATTAAACCTGGGGTTGTGAGTGTGTAGGTGTTGGATTACACACATCAATAGGAAGAGAATGATTTCTGGAGGCACTTAGGGAGAGATTTTGAATTACAGTACTTATCAGGCCCCAGGGAGCATTTTGGCAAGTTTTTGAAATGCACTCATGAATTCCTCATGTGCTTTTTGGAGACAGCTACAATAACTGAGGCATGGAGGTTCGAATGACCCTTTGCTGTTTCATCACATGTGATTTCCAGTGCAAAAGCAGGGCTTCTCAGAGCAGCAACACATGCACCCTGCAGAGCACAAGTCTTTGCTGTCAGTGGCTGACACATCTCATGGCCTGTAACAATGGTTCTTCAGTAATTGTCTGTAACTCTGGGGTGAAATCCTGGCCACATTTAAACCATTGCAAAAATTCAAAAGGTTTTACAGGACCAATATTTCATTCTGTTACTTTGGGTGGCATCTGAATTCAATGTTATCAATCAGAGCTGAAACAAGATGCAAACAATTAACATGTGAAGAATATATTCAAGGGGAAAAGGTCTTGTTCTGAGAAACCACTTTCAAGCAAAAGTACAAGCACTTGGGTACATGATTTTCTAAAGATAAGGAGAGGTATTCTCTATCTCCAGACATTCTCAGAACAGCTTAGATAAACATCTGTCAGAAATGGTTTAGCTGCAGTCATGCTGCCTCAGGGTTAGCAACTAAATGATATCTGGAGGCCCTTCCCGGCCCCATTTCCTATTACACTCCCTCTGTAGGCAAACACATGTGTACATTTCTGGGAGAGAATGTCCCTGATGAGACTCAGCAGCTCTGCATTCAAGTAAATCACAAGAGGAACTATTTTTTTGCTCTCCCGTAGTGTCTCTTTAGAGCTGTGCTGTAGCTGGTTTTGGTGGGCAAAAAGAAGGTTCCTTCTGTCTCATGATTTAGAACAATATTCTGTCACTAGGGTCTCAAAGGAAGGTCCATGCATCTACAGAAGACATTGGTTCAGTGGTTCTACCTAATTGTTTCAGAACCGGAAGCATTCTCCAGGATTGGCTGATAAATAATTACAAGAAAAATAATGTGAAGCTCAAATATAATACAGATACTATTCATACAATAAAGATACACTACTTGGAGCGTGTATCAAATGCAACAGCAGAGCATCTTCTGGAATAGCAGCCAGGATAAAAATCACTAAAGCTCTGCCATCTTCCAACATCAGAGATATGTATGGAGCTTCAGAGATTAAATTCCAGTTCTTGATAAAGCCAAATTTATACATTTGTACTACATTTTGTAAGTGAAAACACCACTAGACTTCTTTTCTGATTGAACTGAACTTAAGGTTCAGTACAGTGTTTTCACCTGTCAGTGCACCCTGATAGGTTTACAGTTATCATAGAGGAAACTTCTACTGACAGTATATATTAAAATTTGTTGCATGTTCTCTTATGCAGACCATCCATAGAAAAGAGTATCTGACTGTACCATCCAAAGGGGAAAAAAGAAAAAAAAGCTATCAAACTAGATTCTATTTTGCTATGCTGTAGTTTTATATAACGTCAGGAAAGAAAACCGCAACCAA
The DNA here is from genome assembly GCF_011004875.1 of Balearica regulorum gibbericeps. NCBI lineage: Eukaryota > Metazoa > Chordata > Aves > Gruiformes > Gruidae > Balearica > Balearica regulorum. The sequence continues at coordinate 37,345,812 of NC_046185.1, forward strand.
AGTCATAATTCTATTCTTATAAAGATGTGTCTTCTTTTAACCAACAACTTGATAATTAAAAGTAATTAAAACTATTTTGACTAATATTTCAGTCTAACTTACTACTAAGTAAGCTAATGCTGTCAAACCAGTGGTCTGTTTAAACTTTACTGGATTAACCCCAAGCTTTTGCACTTTCAGCTAAAATTGTAAATGGCAAAAACATCTACAAAACCACGTACCTGCGTTGCCTAACTAGCAGCTGCCCAATCCAAACAAAGTAGAAGCCAGGGCCAAAAATGAAGAGGCACCGAACTTGCACAAGCACAGGAAGAGCTATTTGCCTCCAAACACGGGGTTTTGCACATCTTTTTTTGTTGGGAAGCTGCCTGGAACTAACCATAGAAAGGTGCTAAAAGCGTGGTAACTTCACGGTTAACATACTCGCTGCAGAGAAGCCCAGGTTGCTGTAATCTATCTCAGGGGAGCTTTTCTGTATTTTACATTAATAGTTCATTGGATTAAATCTAAAGCGTGTCCACATATAGCCAGGGCAATGAAACAATAGCGTCACACGCGTGTGTGTGAGTTGGCTTTCATTTAGTTCATATATCTCTATGAGTTTAGTTGTTGCAATATAGAATTTCCCCTACACTTAGCTAGTTACCTCTGTAAGTGAAATGTAGACATACCTGAAGCAATACTCCAGGGAGCAGGAAACAAGTCTCCTTCCCTCTTTTGAAATTACTGACTCAGGAGAAAGAGACTTACACTGTGAATAAAGCCATATTTTTAGGAAGCATACTCCCACAGGACAGGAAGCTTTTGTTAATAGTATACGTGCGTACTACAGCTGGTTGTTATGTAAGTGTGTTTAAATTATTGCTTCAGTTTTCGAGATAAGGATTTGCTCAGAGAAATCTTCCACTGGAGAGTATTTCAAAAGAAATTGTTTCAATTTAATAACCTCTGCAAATAAAATTTCCTCCTTATTTCTCCCTCAGCCACACCTACATATCCTAGAGCTAGCCACTGGGGTAGCAAAAAGTCACTTTCAAATCTGCCAAATGATCACGTTACTTGATAAGAGCAGTACAGAAGGGAACCTGTTAGTACTACTGTGTTATTGGAATGAATAGAGATACACTAAGGTTGCTTTAAAAAATTATTCAGATAAAGTATCAAGGCTGTGACGGTCTTAAGAGGAAGCAGCAGAACCTCATATGACCATAAAAGCCATTTTATTATAAAGTGGCATTTGAAAGAAAGACAGCTGCTTATTAGACAAGCTACATGCATTTTTATATACTGAGATACATTTGAATTTTTTCATTAACAAGAATTGTTAATTGTCAAGAATACTGTGTCCCTACATCATTGCATTAGTGAATGCTTCTAAAAACTAAGATGTAAACATACGGCTAGGAAAAATTTATCTGTTCATCATGGCTCTTTTTCCATCAAAAAGCAGTAATTGAATAGCATCAGCAATGAGTCATGAAGTATCTTTCTGAAAAGCACTAAATCTACTCTGCTCCATGCAACTAGAGAGAAGAACATTTCTACGTAGCTTATATTAAACTTTTTGTGATGACTTTGAAGTGCCTGGTGCAGAGTCAAAAACAAAACAAAAAAATCCCCACCTTTATACTCCTGCCAAATTACCTAGAGCAGCATCAACAAGAAGAGCTTGCACAGCTGACTCTCAATTCAATTAGGCACTATGGAGGCAGAGTTTATTCCGTAAGCAATTGACAAATGGAAACTGCTTCCTGAAGCCAAAAAGGTCAAACAGAAAATGAGGAAGGCTTCTCGCAGCTCAAAGGTGAAAACAAGTTTTTCTGCAAGGCCTTCCCAGCTGCTCTTTGTACTCCCCACTCCCCTAAGCCCAGCTGCTTGTTGCCTATTAAGCGCATCCCAGCTCCTCCTCGGAGTTCTCCTGACTGGTTACGCTTCATTGCCAGCTTGTTCGCAGTCAGGGTACCAGGTGGCTGCTTCTCCTCTGCAATGCCAGCAGTGGTTGCTGGGCTGAGTGCTAGTATCAGCCAAGACTGCTTCCCATACGCTTTAGAGGGAGTAGTGCCAACCACAAGTGTTAAAAAATCATGAGATCATGTCAAAATCATGAGAACTCAAGTAAACAAACAAAATCCCCATGGTATTTTCTGTATGTTTTACTGTGAAAATAAAGTAATATTTTCCGTGGTTTTATCCTCTACCCTTCAGCTTAGAAAGTGTCCCAGAAAAATACTATTGTTCTGGCCAGTCCCAAGAACAGCCAGATCTCAAGAGCCCAAGACTTCACAGCTTTTACAACTGGAACCACTCAAGAGTCAAGCCATCCTATTGCACTTCGAGACACTTGCATGCATTTCACACTTGCTAAATTATTAATCATTCTAATGAGCCCTGATGGTACCCGCTATATCTGCAACTGAAAAGTTTTTGCCCTCTGAAGACCAGAAGCAGGATTTATATTCTGCCTTCCTGCATAAAGTTTGTCTTGTGTTTCTTCACATGTAATCCCAATATAAACCCAGACATGTCCCTGACCAAATGTCTCTGCACTACTACCCAGCCAAACTGTCTTCAAGTTCTTAGACATGCAAGAACTCCTAGAATTAAGATGCTGCCAAATTCTAATTTCTTTCTCAACTTGCAGGCAATCTTAGTTCCTCTGAAGTCAATGAGATTTCTCCCAGGGATTAAATATGGTCGTAATTTCACCCAATAATGGCATGAAGCAGAAAGAATGGAGCTTAACAGATGTTCAGTGAAGCAACTGGAAGAAGAAAAAAAAGGCAAACCTAGTTTACATTTTTCAGTATTGTCAAGGTAAAATATGAAATGCAGGCCAATAAGGAAGAATAAAACCCATGAAAGGAAGATAATAGTTTCACAAGAATGCTTCACTGAGCACAACTGACTAAATATAGCGTATCAGTGATAATATGCTCTCCCATAAGTAAATCAGTCTTCAAGTATATTGCAAATACACACAGCATAACAGATTTTCTTTATGGATGACAAATTAATGAAGCCCCTTCCTGAAATGAACTTCAAGGGACTATTCCCATGGGGTTCCAGTATGCTAAACATTTTACATATAGGAATCCTACACTATAATGATACATACAGCAAGCACGTGTTCATCACAATGTTACCTTCCATTCTACTTGCTCATGACTCGGACAGACGTTTTGAGTATTTAGCACTGTATGTTTGTGAGACAGCAAAAAAAGTACACACTATGAAACATTCATGACAGACAATTCATTTTTATTTCTTAAACAAATAGATGGTTTGTTATACTGTATTTTTTAATAGTTGCAAGCAATTTCATTATATCATTATGTCTAAGATACAGGAACCAAGCGTACATAATTGAAGACACAGGAAACTGAAAACACACGACAGAATTAACAGGTAAATGAAATCAGTAAATGCAACTGCCACATCCCTTCATTTGATGCCTGTGCAAAAGCATCTTCTAAAGTTCCAAGCACACAGCACACACCAGTTGGCTTGTTTTAAACAGCAAATTTGTTTCAGTAATCCATATGGGTAACTAATGCTTTATCACATATAAGAAATTCCTTTAGGTGCTTTATTTTTTTGCATGCATGCTCCATTCCTTATTGATATGTCCCCTGTTTAACAGAGTCTTGATTTCTTTAAAAGATCAAAGTAGATAAACTCAATACAAAGCTATGCGGCAGGGGCAACACCTGTTTCTGCTACCCACCCGCATCTCTTTCACTCACTCCCCCTTCTGACCTCTCCCTGCAGGTGACTATGAGCGAACAGCTAGCGCTCTGTGAGACCTGAATGGGACATACACATTGGCAGATGTGGGCGAATACTTTAGTGTTTATTAATCTAAAAAAGAGTAAAGATTACAAAAATATAAGGAGTAGAAAACCTTAGACAAGTTAAAATACATAAAATCTCTAGGTAAAGTTTATTTTGGTCAGGCAGAGTTTATACTTTATCAAATGTCAATCCAAAATAACAGGGGTATAAACTAAACAAAAACATTATAGTAACTTTATACTAAAAGGTGACAGTCACCCTTCTTTCCTAAGGCCACTGTACCACAGTAAATACTCTGATTCAGTGCATTACAGCATCCACATATCAGAGCGGTCCCACTTATGTACTGCTGATACTAGAAAAATAACTTTATTTAAAATTATTATGTATAAACTAAAGCAAATTCTCAGGTGTAGCTTTGATCGCCATAATTTTGTTTTAATTAAATTGTTCTTCAACAATCCCACTGATTTCACAAACCTGTGAAATCAAACAGAAAAACACGGAAATTAGGGCTAAAATTTAATGTACACAAAAATAGGATAAAAGGAAAAATTAATCCTTCATTATGATTGCATTTTGTAAAATTTTTCCGTAATGCTGAATCCACAGTTAAATTAGCAACATTGAGCAGTATTTTGATGAATCCCAGTTCTTTTTATTTCTAAAATATTCAGAAGCAAATCACAGCTTCTTTAGTTAGAGTATTTGTTCCAATTATTCAGTGGTTTGGAGGGTTTTTCTGCTGCTTCTTTTTCAATAGTGGTAATAGGTTGCGAAAAATTACCAGTGTTGCAAAAAGCATCAAACATAATAGGCAACTGTGATGAATCAGATAAGCTGAGATAGCTTTGTTTTCATTTCTGATTGTGTTCAGGTTGAAAACCTTCCCCAAAGCAAAATGGAAATTTAGCTTTTACAAATATTTACATATGCATATTGCAATACTGTTTTGCAAATGTTGCTGACTGTAATCAGCCTGCCCCTCCCAGCCCCCTCAAATGTTTGTAAAAGACGTAAAGCTGCAACTGGACCTATTATGTGGATCCAGTTAGACAATCGGGGTTACAAAAGGGAAAGAAACACCCCAACCACATTTAATTACACAGCTGAATGCATAAAGGTTTGTATGTTACCTTAGAAGCCTTCACTTTGCCATTTTTAAACACTGAAGGAAATCAGGCACAGCAGCTTCACATTTATTCACTCCTTTTGAATATATAAATACGCAACCCCTCTTTGGGAGATTAAAGAATCCTGGTAGAAACAAACTATTCCCATTATCTCCAGCTAATCAGTTAAGTACAATTGGAACAAGATCTTTAACTTTCATTTTGCTAGGTCATAAGCCTGGATTTTATATCTGATACTGTACTGATATTCAACAGAGTAAGGTACACACCATGAAAAGCTCTGCATTAAAAAAAAAAAAAAAGCAAGCAAGCCTGGGAAATCTTAGCAACAGTTCTTACCCTTTATTAAGCTTATATGTATTTTTTCATCATTTATGCCTGATGTTTAACAACTGTTTTCCTTGGAGGCACTTCATTTAGCAGAGATTCGAGTGTTTTCACAGTTTGATCTTTATATAACAAATTTGTCTTGGGGAGGGGAGAAAAGCAAATATAGGTAAGCCTGTTTCATTTGCAAATTCTTGTCATGACTGTTACCCACAAAAACTCCAGGGACTGTGGTCATCTTAGCTGCAGAAGGAAATGGGATACCAGCCAGAAAATATATTCTGTGCTACCCCATATCCATTATGGAATTCTTGACTGATGAGAAATGATATTAACAAGATCAAATCAACTTCCACCTGACAAGAGACAGAGATTCGTCAAGGTGGAGATGCAAGAGATGAAGGACACCCTGAAGGGGTGATGGGATTCGGTGTACCTCTCTCAGTCCCCCAGTAAGACAGATATCCAGCTGTCCTCTGAAGTCCCTTTGTTTTTCTCCTTACTTCAGAGAACAAATAGCTTGGACTAGAGTCCCTCACTTCTGTACAGCCGAAGGTAGGTGAGATGAGTCATACCCTGACAGGCTGATTTCTCCGATATAAAAGGGAATGGCAATGATTTAAAAGTGGTTAATACAAGCAGGAAAACATCACTGACTGACTTGGGGAAAATAACTGAAAAACTACAGCCATTTTAAAGTTAGTGAAGTCTCACCAGAAAGAAATACAGATAGATATTGGAATTGGGGCCCAGATTCATGACATATTTTAGAAACATTAACTGGTGATTTCTCTTAGCTTTGCTGTCAGTTATTACATTTATCATCTCGCTTCACAGATCAGGGAAATAAGACACAGAGGAAACAGGCGTTGCCCAGGTCCTGCTGTAACACTCCCACTGGCACTATGCATTACCAAACAAGATTTAACCAAAACGAAGAGGAGTCACACATCAAGGACCAACCCTCCTCTCTCCCAGTCTCCACATTCATGGACTTGCTCTCTGACAGGGTCAAGTACAGTCACAATAATTATGTCACAAAATCTTAACCTGTTCCATTACAGAGCTTTTCCTACTTGAATTTGAAATCTTCCCTTCATGATAAAAGAGGAATTTCTACAGTTTTGGCTTAGAATAAATCTTGGCCTTGTAAAACGCATTTACAGCAATAGGATAATAATGAGTGTTAATTTTTTTTTTACAGCTTGGAGAATATTGGGCCAAAGAAAGAAAACAGATTCCTTTCATAGATCCTTCACCTCCTGGTCATTTTTGCACCCTGGGATTACAGTCAAGAATTCTAATTTTTTTTGGTGGTTTCTGCAGCAATCTGGCCCCTCTGCTGAATCCATCAGTTGGCTGTGGAGCCAAAAGCCTTTCAAGGCCTTATTTAATGCAAAGGGATGTAGTCCCTGCTTGCTGCTCCCTGGGTCTTGCACTTCATGGGGTCATTTGCATTCAAACAAATTGAGTGAAAAGTAGGTGTAGAACATGACCAATGTGCTTTGGTAGTGCTTCAGCGCAACTTCGTGCTCTTTTCTCACTGCTGTAAATGACGACACAAGGTACCGGTGAAAGACGATGGGATTTGATAGCTCTTGAAAAAAGCTGGAACAATTAAATGGAATAAAAAGCACACAAAGGTTTGCAGCAAGATCTTCTTGGCCTGTAGTGAAAGCACTTGGCCAGCATGGCAAATGAAGGAATCGAGAAAGGCATAAAAGAATGAGCCCCTCAGCATCAGTTGGTCCCTAGCTCTTTCCAATGCTCTGTCCTATTAAGGACACATGAAATGGCCAGTGCCTTCCAACTGGAAAGTCTGGACAGCAGTCCCCCAGTCAAACAGCTCATCAGTATGTCCCTCTAAGGCCAGACTTTGCACCTCAGCATTTTCATAGGGTTATAGTCACCCGTCTTTACTAAAACCCTAAGGGTATTGCTTCGTGTGCATTTTTTGGCTGAAAGGCCAGCTGAAGCAGTTTCAGCTCACCACTGTCAGACTTGGATATTCTCCACAGCTCCTCCTGATTCACACAGCACAAATGCTGGGCAGCCACAGGGCTGAAAAACAGCACAAGACTGCATTATCCGAGTAAAAATACTCGTTTTACTCAGAGATTTTTCAATGAGATCAGTTCCCAGTTCACTGCATGCCTTCACAAAGAGCTACGTTTAAGTTACTTTTACTCAACACAAAAAGTGTTTTGGAAGAGCAAAGTCTAACAGGGGATGGATCAATCTGATATACTCAAAACCAAATCAAGTGATTTAAAGTTCCTTCATCAACATGCAACAGATTAGGCTGCATTCCCATTAAAAAGTTACATTTCTTTGCTATAATGGCTAGCCTTGTTAGCTGGCTGTCAGTGATTACTCAGTAAAAAGCTTTATTTTATTCTCTGAACTTCTTTAATATTAGAGAAGAGCTTTACTTTCCTAAAAGTTTATTATTTTTTTATCATGTCCTTTTACACAGATCTTTTAACAGCACAATATTAAACAACCTGTGTTTCAAGACATACACTATACTTTGTGATTCAAATCAAAGTTCTTGTATCAATATATATAGCCTGCTATATCAATATACAGCTAGTGAATTATTTATATTGTGACATATGTAAATCAATATATGTTTATATTCTTATTTTGGAACAAAATTCTAATAAAGCTTAGTAGTTTTTTAGTGATGAGCATAGATGATTATCTGTTGAACTTAGCTGTATATCTACAGTGGTTTATACAAGGCATAGAAGTCTGTGGAATTCAAAAATTAAGGACAGCCAATATTTTTTTTCCTGAAAGCTTAGAACCCCACTTGCAAATGTTTTTTGAATTAAAAAAGTAAAATATTTTAAAAACAAAATATTTATATCATTGCTATAATATATACTGCCATTTAATAACAGACATTCACATAGATAAAATTAGCATGAACATATTTTGTGCTTTGAAATCTACAGACTTCCCTGACTATCTAGAGCAAAGTAAAGTTTAACAGTATTTTATGAATATCTTTGTTATGGTCAATATTAATCCCAACAGTCATATCTTATATTTCCCAGGTGTATATTTTTGGATCACTAAGGACAGCCATTATGTTATTCAGAGGCACCCTGGCTTCTCAAGTAAGGTATTTTTATATTCCAAGGACTAAATTATGATAATAAAAACAACTGGGGGAATCTTTGCAGTTTAATATCACTAGAATAAACCTTAGCATAAAAATCACAAAAATGTGTTTACATGTACACAGAGTCAGGCACATTTTCAGGGGTTTGTAAGAAAACAGGTAACGTAAGTGTAGAATCATGATCATTGTATCACGCACACCTTTATCAAGGCCTAACATGTCATGTCCAGGAAAGCAAATGAAATTGCACATCCAGACTGCTCTTTATGAGAATGAGTAAGTATATTCGTAGACACTATGACAAAAAAAATCCTGCCGTGATCATCTAATTTGACCTCCCATATACCTGTATACAGCTCACAGAATCTCCCACTGGATTATCTATCATTTAAACAGGCCTATCAACTCATGTTAATGACTCCAAGTTCATTGCCTCCCTTAGCTTTGCTTACAATGCTTAAGACTCCTGGTTGCTAGGACAAAGCATTTAATAGCCTTTGTCACAGTCTGATGAGTTGAATCATTTTTATTTAAATATCTACCTTCAGATACCAAGTCATCTCCAAGATTCCTAATTGAATGCCTTTAGGTGAGGCAAACTCCTAACAGGGTTTCCCAGATCCTGGGTTGTTTTTAATTGTCATCTGAAATCTCTCAAGTAATTCCAATCTTTCTTAATGGCAAGAAACCAAAACCACAGTTTTTTACTGATATGTGGAATAATTACTTTGCTATTCAACTTTTTAGGCATTCAAGGAATGGTCTACAGCATTATGCTGAGAGCTCACACTGAGATGATCTTCTATGATCATCCTAAATCCATTAGGTCACTGCTTTCCAGGACAAAGCCTCATTATTCTGCAGCAGAGACAGATATGTTTCTCCGGTGCCAGATATATTTCATTTGGTTCAAATATATTTCATCTGGTTATAATAAAGTGCATTTTACTGGAATGTGGCCATTATACCAGGGGATTCATATCATTTAATAAATTCAACTTGTCCTTCCCACCAATTATCCAAACGTATCAGACCCTAATGAGCCCCATTCATCTACATCTTCCCATTAGAAACTCTAGTTTTTGATTCCTCAGTGAGCCAGCTTTTAATTTACCTAATGTGTGCCATGATAATTCTCTATGCCATTTTTTAAATTATAGTGTCATTTTTTATTACATTAAATGTCTTTGGGAATCCAAGTTTACCATAATAAAGAAAGATGCAGAAAAATAAATCCTTAGGTTTGGAAACTGTACTGAGAACAGCTTTCTGCACTGAAACAAATTTTGAGAATTTTTTTCCTCACTGCAATGGAAAATTCCCTCCTTCTCCCAAATACTTTGTTCAATGTGAACTTTTCCATGAGGAAACCAAATATTAGTCAGTAGAAACAAAGTGACATGAGCTAACGCCTTAATGGTATAAGGAGATAATGGCAGCTTTTGATCTAAGCGCATCCATTCAAAAAATAGGAATCTTGTGTCTAGTTCCAACTTTCTCTAGCTGTATTTGAACTCTCCCCTCACTATCCAACGGTCATCTAACTTCTGGTAGAAATAATGTCAATCTCTACTTTTGTTTCACTCTCTATAAATAATTTAACCAAATGGGCAAGTTTCCATGCTAGAAAATTGTTTTATCTCATTTTCAGACTCAAAAAGCCATTAAATGAAATGTGCAGCTTCAGCTATGGGCGTTACAAGACATCCAGTCAAGACCATCCAACAGGCCTGGAGAAATTCTGTTTACAGGAACACAATCCATACTGCCATCCCATTTCTGAAGTGGACATGGAACTGTCTCAAGCTAAAATACCTAGCTAGCCACTGGTAGGGAGAATGAATATTAAATGAAAAAAAGATACCAATAGGTTTCTCCAGAAGATTCATGAATCTGAAATTAAAGTCTCCCAGAAGTTCAACCCAGATTCACTTTTAGGACAAAAAAAGGGTAGATTTATAGTGAATTTACTGTTCACTGGGGAAAATTTCCAACTACAAATATTATGTTCTTATTAACCAGACATATAATTGATACGTTTGAGCAATGCCTCACAACTACCCTACTCCTCAGAAAAACCCAATCTAGCCTTGCCCTAAACTCATCCTCACTGAAAGAGATGTTTCCAGTACTGCTATATTCCATCAGAGCAGAATACAAACACAAATAGCTGAATTTGACTGACAGAAATGGAATGTGTTTGTGCTAATGTTGTAAAGGTTGCAATCAATAGTTGCTGCTCTAAGCCTGATTCTGTCACTCTTTTTCATACTGAGTAGTACCTGGCTCTAGCAAAAGGAAACTTTCACAGCAAAACCATATTCCAGCAGTAAACTCCTCCTCATTATCAACTCTGATCAAGAAATTTTCCAAATCTTAGGAACACTTATTTTCATAATTAAGAAAAACTAACTGTTTAGCCATGTGAATTTGCTCAGCATGAGGAATTTTACCCATGGATAAATATTGTACAGTTTGGAATTTTACTGGAACACAATCTGAATTTCTTGAGTCTACAAAACTGTCTTTCATTGTTTGGATCGTTTTCCTAGGTGGACATTTGTGCACAATAGGAAAAAAGAAGGTTTTCTTCAATAACTGTTGAAGTCATCAGTGTCTTTTGACTGCAGAGTTTCAAGGCCAATACAAGAATGAATGGGGTGGAAATCCCACTTTTTCCCAACAATCAATCAGCTTTGATTTATCAGCAGTAGACCTTCCACTTCAAACTTAGAAAAGAGTTTGCAGATGTATTAGTGGCAAAACATTTAAGTTTCTTGCCACAGGTCAGTAGGTGAGAGTTCAAGCCTTGTCAGACCAGCTGAGCTAGAAATGAGCATCTAGTGCTCCTGTTGGCAAGTTGAAGTTAGAGTAAAGTGATAGTAGCCACACCACTTAGTGTGCCATTGACTACAGAAACTGACATGCCCTAAGTGGATTAGAGCAAAGGAATGTATATATACATATGCATATATTTAATAGGGATTAACTGAGTAGCAAGCTCGCTAAGAGTCTATGTTATTCACCTATCATGTACATTTGCCAAATGGACTGACTGCAGGCAGGGATCCTCTGTGTCCAAAGCTGTGACACCTGGGGAAACCTGCTGTGTGGGTTAATTCTTGAGTTAGGCACTCAAAAAAGCAGACTCAGGCTTTTGGGAAGTAAGTCCACGCCAGGACTACAGATAGTAGGTTAAATTACACCAAAAGGCTGTCTTTTGTCTTCTCAAGGTTCTTGGAAGCTTGCGATACATTAGAAATTTCCAACCAGCAGTATTTGCAGGACCTGTTCTCAACAGAAAATTCAACCTGACTCTTGTCAGTCCCCTGAAAGGCTCAATTTCTTCCTGTAAAAGCTGGTTAAGAAATGCTCTGGTGGTTGTAGATGCAGCCCTTCTGTTTCCTTGCATCAGTACCCCACAAAGAAGAAAATTATTTTTGCCAGCTCAGAAAACTCTCACCAAACTGAAGTATTGTAGAAGTGGTAAGTATTTTCTCCAGATCCCTCCTTTTTTCCAAGAATGATCTCTATGCATCGTCTGAAAACTCTCTGCAGAGAATCAGCACACAAGCAAACTACTGCAGGTAATAATGGAGAACTGTCTTCAGGAATGACAGCTGAGGAAGAAGACACAAGGCCCTGTCTACAGGTGTTTTAGTGACACTAAAATCACAAAAGAACCACAAACGCTTCATTTTGGATCATATTGCCTTGGCCATTTTCACCCCTCTTTGCTCAGCATGTACAGAGTATCAAAGGAGACCACATGTAGCAAGCAGAAGAGATTCAGTTACTAAATGACAGTAGTTCTTAAAAAAGCATGAGTTGGTTCCTAGTTAATAACAAAATTTACATTACAAGAGCAAATAATTATACATCTATCTCTCTGACATATGGCCACTTAATTAAGCACATAAAGAGGAAGGAGAGGATATGCTAAAAAAATTGTTTCTTAAAAATGTTTTTCTTTCCTTAATAAATCTTTTAAGCTGTAATCATTTATACTCTTTTATATGAATAACTATTTGATTTGAAATTTTGTCATAATTGGTATGAAGCTTTAAAAATTACTGACTTCCAGCTATCTTTGGATCTTGCTGATAAGGATAATTTTTTAAAATGCTGTCAGAGACCCTGAAGGATTTAGAAAGTAAAGTCTGATTTGCAAGAACTGAGAGCCTAGATCTCATTTCCATAAGACAAGATGTGCACTGTCATATCTGTTTTGCAAATGATGTTTGTTGGGAGATGTTGAGATGCCAAAGTGACCCAATTCTGTTCAGCTAGCATTGGCTTTGAAAATAGCCTCTTTAAACTCGTATACCTGACTACATTTGAAACTGTAGTCCACATTTTTTCATTCTTTTTCTTGTAGAACAGTAACCAGAAGGTATTCATTTAAAAGAACTCAAGGTGACTCACAGAGCTTCTCTTTTTGCATTGTTAGTTTTCCCACTACCAAAAACTAGCTTTACACCTGGCTGCTATTATCTCAAAGTAGTCAAAGAATGTGGTAAATATTATCCACATATAATTTATTAAAAGCTGAGTCAAAGAACAGGTGTTGCTATTGTAAAGATTAATTTTGCAGCTCTTCTGCTCAGACTCATAAATTATGAACTCCTGGGCCCCCTCAACACTAAATCACACACATAACATCCACACAGATTTATTAACTTCAGGGTGAAAAATGAAGTAATTTTGCCAGCTGCTCTGCCTACAACCACTGGCATCAGCAAGTATGCCAAGCCCCTCACTGACTCTCCACTTTACAACTGGGAATTGGCAGCTTCTCTGTCAGCAGTGGCATTTCTCCACTGTCTGCTTGCCAACGACACTAGCGTATTAGCTCAGATGGGGATGATAACACTATTATTGTTATTTTTTAATAACATTTATCATTATTAGATTTCAGATGCAGAAAGTATTGCTTTGATCAAACTTTTTTGTTCTACTACTTTAGTTATATTAGCAGAAAGACTGGCGTGCTAGAAAAAGTGCAGCAGTTAACTACTACACAGGCTTACAGTCTCAAAAGAGTGTATTATGGCTGCAAATCCCTCTTTGCTACAGAAACTACAGCTTACAGCTACCTTCTTTCCCTTCTCCATTCTTGGTGCCATCAGATCCAGGAGAAACACTTATTAGTTCAGCAACTATCATCTCTACTGATCTATTGGTAGGACCTACACTTTTATCTGTCATTTACCACTCTGTCATACTGGGCAGTGACAATGATCTACCAGGATTCTTAGAATCTTACAGCACAGGATCTCAGATGCTCAGAAATCCCCACACCCATGCAATTCATGGTACGGCAGCTATAAAGGAACCATGCTGTGCACCTGAATTGTGCTGAAGCATTACTCTCCCTGACCACATAGTTAGCACCAGTCTGTGTGTGCGTAGTCAATCCTACCAATGTTGGTGGGATTGTAAATTCATTACAGAAAACACAGAGGAAAATTCACGTGCACAGATAAGGTAGGTACCAGGCTCTCCCTTTGGCCACCTAAGGTGAGCTTCAGCCCAAAGATAAGTGAAAGGTTCAGGTGCGAATCAAATAGGACTTAACGGCTTTGGACTAAAATCAGCTGGACACACAGAACTTCATTTTAGCACTGTACCAGTGTTATAAAACTGGTACGTGATCTTCAGTGTCTCATTATGTAAAATGAAATTTCATAGTCAAACCCCAGGCTCTGTATGGATTTGCGGAAATTGGTATATGAATAGAAAACTCTTAATTTTTTTAAGTAGCATAATTTAAAAATGTATTCTGGCATCATTATTATTAGTCATTAATCTCTTACACAGCTGTTCCATTCTGTGACGAAATTGGCTTTTTTTTTTTTAATGATTTTAACTCTGCATGTTAGTTTTAGTAGAATGGATTAAGCTTTCTAAACATGCTGATTAAATCATCTGTTCTTTCCATGTATATCACCTTACATATTTTAGGAAATAGTATGTATATTCACCCTTGCAGATCACAAAACTACTGTGAATTAAAAAAGAAAATGCAAAACATTTAATATTTTCAGTAAGATTATTTACAGGTACCTTGTAGGCAGATACAACTTGCTACGGTTTTAATGTATTGCAATTTAAAGCATGTTACTTGTTGTTACTTGTTCTGTCATTTATGTTATGATCCTGCTGACCTTTGCTTTTATGATTAGACTACTGCTTCAGACTGTAGGATATTAAGGATTACTTGCATGATTAAGAACTTTTTTTTTTTTTTCAAAGAGGAATTAAAAGGAATACAGGCAAAATAGAGATAAGGGAGTCACAGACCTGAGGAGGAAGGCTCTACTTTTCAGAGCTATCGGGTTTTCTTGGGGGTTTTTTGCCAGTCAATACAGATTTACTGAAGAGACCATCTCTTTCAACTTCATGCTATTTCTCTGGAACAGCTACTTTAACTTATCAGTACAAATTGTTTCACTTAGCGAAATAAACTGTGGTCTGCAAACATTATGTCAATGTTCAGTGACTGTAGGAAAGCTTATGTAAATCAGTCCTATAAAGTTCAACCCTCAAACAAATGAGTAATTGCTACTTATGAGAAAGCTCCTGCGAGCAGGCATGATATCTTCACAGGATTTGATGACATGAGAAAGAGAAGTTGAAAGTTTGAGGGTTTTTGACATATCATCTGGTCCTAACAAATATACTTACATTTGTCTTGGTCAGTTTCCACTCCTTCACTTTCTGTGTCACTCGGCAATATCCAAGGTTGATGAGCAAGCTGAAGCTGTTGTAAGAATTCATCCTGCCACAAACAGATCTATTTTAGATAAAATGACAGAGAATGGTTCTATATAAATGCAGACTGTAGCAAACACTCTAACCTAAACTAACTAGTGAGGAGAAAGTCTTTAATAAAAAAAAAAAAAAATTAAAAAAATAGAACTTGCTGAGAAACAAAACCAGAATGTAGAGGACATGCAGGCTGCCTAGAAAATTTTTTATTGAATTCTTATTATCTATCTATCCTGGGGAAAAAAAAAGTCTCTTAAGCTACCTATCTGCTATAGGCACATATATATACATACCCATCTCAGAAAAGCAGTGACACAGAACAAAAGCTTAATGCAGATATTCCATATGTCCCTGCAGTTTTTAGACTATGCCTAGACATGTCATGCACAATTTGCTTAAGTAAAGCTTTGATTTGTCAGAACTTTCACTGTCTCCAATCTAGTAAGAACAAGGGCCTGAAACTTGATTTAGAATCTATGGTTTTATTGGAGGACAAAGCCTGTGAAGGAAGAATGCTATGGAAACTTTTGTCTCCAAAATACCATAAAACTCTAAGCATCAAAATACAAATGTTTTACATAGTTAGAAATCCATACACAGCTGAATACATGCTTTTCAAAATGTTTTACAATTGCCTCCTTTTTTATATAATATATATATAAAAATATTTTTCCATACACACACATATATCTATGTGAGCACGTACACACACAGACATATAAAATACTTTGACAGGTTCCTTTGCAATATTCAAGGTGAGAGATGAGACTGGAATGCATAGTTTTATTTTCAAAAACAGTTCAAACATGCAAGTCTAGTCTCCAAAAGAGAACTTAAACATTGTCCAAATATCATAAAATTACTGGCCAGACTCTTACAAGCACCTGAAAAAAAAGGGGGATAATAGCCCTGTCTCCTTTTACACCAGCTGAAAACCAGAATCTACACATTCACAGTTAAATTGTGTTGCACAGCGCTAGGGCATAATTTTTATTGTTAGGCTGTTATTGTTTAAAAACATAAACCGAGCTTGGTTTACTCAGTTCTTGGAAACCTAAGGCTGTTCAATCAAGATCTAACTCACTGTGAGTAAACTATTAATTCTGTTAGTAATCTGTTAAAAAACCCACAAAGACTGCTGCAATGGCCCAACGCTAAGCTCAGGCAGGAGCTCCAGGCCTTATGCATGTATTGCCATTTCAAATGTAGTCAGTGTTAGAGAAGGTTGCTGACCGCAGCGCTGACTGGAGAGGGACTATTTACAGAGGCATGTAGTGACAGGACAAGGGGGAACGGGTTTAAGCTGAAGGAGGGTAGATTTAGATTAGATGTTAGAAAGAAATTCTTTACTGTGAGAGTGATGAGACACTGGAACAGGTTGCCCAGAGAGGCTGTGGAGGCCCCATCCCTGGAAATGTTCAAGGCCAGGTTGGATGAGTCTTTGGGAAACCTGGTCTAGTGGAGGGTGTCCCTGCCTGTGGCAGGGGGGTTGGAACTAGATGATCTTTGAGGTCTCTTCCAACCCAAACCGTTCTATGGTTCTATGATTCTATACTGCAAGATTCTTGCAGTAGGAGCAAGTGGCTCTCCCACTGATCAGTATACTTTTTAAACTTCCAAAAACACAGAGCAAAGAACTGAGCCAGGCAGCAGAACAGAATGGAAATATCTAACCAAAAAGAGGCCTCTTGACATTGAGTTGTGCTCTGTACTCCAATAACTAGTAGGTGAATTTGTGTTAATCAATGCTATATTCAAATAGAAATCTCCTGCTGTTGACAATGACAGACCAATAAAGATTATTGAATACCACTCTAAACTATCTGGATAAATAAAGCGATTGTAAAATTCCAAGTGTTCAGAAAATGAAATGGCAAACAAGGGATTCAGTAGTATTTTCATCTCAACAGCTATTGATAATCATCACAGAATTGTGTCACTTTAACAGAATCCATCCTAAAGAGACAAGCAGGATTCAACATTCCTTTGTCAATTTATACAAAACACCAAAGGATAAGGTAAATGCACAAAAGTATCTGCCAAAGGATTTGGAACCCTGATTTATTAGTTTTATAGAGATAGTAAAACTATTTCTCTAGGTAGCATTTCTTTGCTATAATTCAATTCAGCCTTGAATAGAGTTGATAATAAAACACACCTGTTAGAACTTTGTAATATAATGTATGCCAAGAGGCAGAAACCCGTCCACAAAATCTCAGATCATTATGTCTTGAGCATTAAAAAAACCTAAAACATTCTTAACAGCTGATATGTTAAGTACTTACCAAATTATTTCAGACTTGTGCTATAACAAAATTAAACCACCCTGAGCTACAGAGTGAACTTTACTAAAACTTAAGGAGAACTCTGAATTGTATTTATCATTAATATTTTTGTATTTTAGACTTATTACGTTACTCTGAAACACATTACAAACAAGGAAGCATACATAAGGCATTGAAAGATATGTTAAAATTCCTCATAAACAAGTGACAGCACACACAGTGTAAACCCATGCAGATTCTGAATTCTTTAATTCAAGCTCCTTATGCTAAATCATGCTCCTGGTACCCAGTAACTGCATCCTTTTCAACTGACTTATTCTCTTCAAATATGTATCATCAACTTTGTATTGGTTCATTCCATTAACACCACCTAAGAGTAAGGAAGCAGACTGTTTGCAAAATCTTATCATAGTATCTTCTATAGGATTGGCAATATAATCACAGTGTATTTGCATCTAGTGGAAATTCCCATTTCACACTGTAGGTCTAAAGAATAAAGGCAATTTCCTTTCTTTTATTTTACTGCTTTTATACAGGAAGAGGATACAAAACGTGCAATGAAAGTTCCAAAACTGTTTACAGTATCAGCCTCAAGTTTTATATCTTTGTGATCTGTAAAAGTTCAAAGACAGACACAATTTTATCGTTCTTCTCCTACCCCAGGCCACCTTTGACTTTTTAAAATTTGTCTCCATGGTCAGAGAGAATCTGTAACAGAAATTTCATCTGTAATGAAATCCCATGGCCACAAATAGGGGGACACCTCTAACATGGAAAAAGTGTCACTGAGCAGAGATACTTCCTGGGTATGTTCTGTTTAAACCCACTTCTCCAAGTGATCAGGAACTTCAGCGGGCAAAGATAACTTAAAAGAGCTCCCACAGCTTCCAGTGTAACACTACAAACACGGAGTGCTCTGCTGGGACCGACAGATTGGCCAGACCTCCATCAGCTACTTTCTGACATCCAAGGGCCCTTACAGCTTGACAGAGGAAGGTCTTGAGTATGAACGTGTCATATTAGCAATTTTATCCTTGGAAGCAGAGCTAGTCCCAAGACCAGTTTCCATTAAGTTAAAGGTCACTTGTGGATGTCAGGAAAGGATAAATATGGTTTGAGCTGGGTCACTAGCAGCCAACGTACTATTGTACCCAGCGAATAAAGAGGAAGAAAAGAATTTGTCACTTCTGGAAGGGATTATAACAGAGGATAAGATCCTGCATAGAAATGCTGACATTTAACACCAGCTTTACAGTGGGCTTGCTGGATAAAACTGGACATGTTATTCTAACTGTAAAGCAGAGTAATAATATTGCTCATTTCTTAAAGTTCTTGAGACATATATATACACATATATTAGAAGTATAACAGGACACATTGTAAGAGCTATGAGCAGAGCTTGGGATTTGGCAAACAGAAGTAACAAGTCACAGCAAATGAAATGGGACTCATGGTTATTATGACTATAACTACAAAAAGGCTGTGAAAGGAAGCATTTTTAATTGCCTGCCTTGTTACAGGAAAGATCAGAAGTGATGGACAGACTGGATGTCCCTTGGTGGAGATGCAGTGCTCATTACATGGCACTTTCAGGAGTCTATACAATAATTTTCGTTGGTATCACATGACTATGTATCAGTTAAGAACAGGACTGCTTAAAAAGAAAGAAAAAGAAGAGTGTTTAGTGGGAAACAATGAAACTCTTCATTTCTTCTGAACATTTCTAGTTAAAAAATGAATTTCAATTATCATTTTCTGGTACGTGAGAAAATTCCAACACACAAACACACACACCCCTCAAAATAGGAGATGAAAGGGGGTTTGTTTGTCAAAAAAGAAATTTGTTACAATTATATATTTTTTTCCATGGAAAACTTCTGGTTTGAAAATATAGCCACTGTCAGTGAACATATTTTCATCAGAATTGTAGCCACCTTCAGTCCTCATGTCTTTAAGTCGCATATCCAATTCTAGGTGAAGTAGCTCAAGTGATAGGATTAGTGCACTGCCACTCAAACACTAAAATGATTTTTTTTTTTCCACCATCAATTTAAGTAAGATTTCCTCCTCAGATTCTTTAGTTTTAGAGTTATCTGTGCCTCATTTACTTTCTTTCACAATAAATAATGGAGGCCATATGTATAATTGCAAGATTATACTAAGTATCAAATCCCTAATTTTCTTACAAGCATCTCTAAGCAATATTATTATAAACAACATTTAATTTTTTTTTTTAAAAGTCATTGGACTGATAATACATTGTGTCAAGTGTCATACCCAATAGATTTTTAAAACAAATGATACCTCTCAGAAACAATTATCTAAAGGTATGATTTTTTTTTTTCCAGTTTTGGAAAAAAGCTATCCAGGTTTTGACAAATGGATTACAAAGAGATCGGTAATAAATGGTGTGAACCAACTTCCTCCACCATTAAAAAAATAGCAATCTAGACATATAGGTCCTTCTCAAGTCAATATAGAAGGACTGGCATTTCCTGAGAAAAGATTCACCTTTGTAAGGCATGTATCTGAGATAGACAGCAGGGCTATTCTTTCACAGGTCCTTTTATTTCCACTGCCTACACACTAAAGTTATCTTTAAGGCAGCTAAGGTTAGCAGAGGAGAACCCCACTCAAAATTTACAAGGTACTTTAACTTTTTGTTTTGTTTTAAACAAAGACTAATCCTGTAAAAGGCATTGATATGGGACAGGAAGTTCTTATGCTTTGAATCAGTCTTGTTAATGTACACGTAGTACTAGGCAGTGATTCAACGATGTTAGACTTTTTCTTATTGCAGTTCAGGTTTGTGTTTCGGAAAATTTGTCCATTCAGCGATGCCTAACTAATCATTCCAACATGCCCAAAAAATGAAAGAAAAAGCAGACCAAGGAAACATTATGCACTGCCAGTGCAGTAGGAAAAAAATACCCTGGAATCTTAAAGATAAGATAAAGTTGTGTTTAATATTCCAGAGGTACGCACCTCTTAGAAACTGTAAGGCTAATAAAACTGCAATGCATCAGGCCAGCAAAATCCTACAGAGCTCATGGAAAATTTGGGGGGCACGAGTGTTTCAGTATGATTTCTGTAATAATCCTGACATTCTCTAATCAGTACGTCTCAAAGCTCAGCAGTATTTCCTTGCTAATTTTCTCATCATTACATTTCAAGCTCTTTTCAGAGTAGTAAGTTATATTAGGTATACTGATGTTACTGCAACATAAAACACAATCTAGTCTTCACGTTATAGTAGCTCTTAAACATAGCAAAAACATTAAATTGAAAATCTTACTTCTGATAAACTGCTTCTCTGAGTAGTGACAGTTCCAACAATGTCTCCACTCATTTGCACAGAGAGCCCTGAAGCAGCGCTGAGGGTCCTCCCCATTTGGCTCTTAGATGTCAAAGATCTGCTTCTTTGCATACTAATGATGCCTTCCCTATTTCCTTGGTTGCTAGGGGTAAGAGGCCGTGACAGCAAGCTATTTGGGGTCACAGGTCTGCTCCCTGGAGTTGATGGAGTCGGTGGCCTGTTGGTTTGTGTACCAGGCGTTGGAGGCCTACTGTTTGCAACACTGGAGACCTGCGTTCTGCTGTTAGTGGGCAGCGGTGGTGATTTGTTTCCTTGGAGCTGAATGTTCTTCCCCATCTGAGTTGGCACCTGTGGCCTCAGATTTTGGCTCTGTGTAGCTTGAAGATTGCCTTGATGGTCAGATGTAACTAAACTATGGTGTTGGATACTAGGGCTTCTTGAGAGCCTTGCTTCTTCCCATAGTGCTAGGTCCTTCTCAATATCTGTGCACACACATAAACAAAATAAAACAAAAAAAAAAAGGGAAAAAATAAAATTAACTTTCTGTTTCTCTCTGGTTTAAAATCTATTTTCTCCAATTTAAGCGACAACTTGAAGCTGTGCAGAGAAAATCTATTCACCCTTAAAATACCAGGCATCAGAATTAACAGTTCAAATGTTTGACAAGCATTTCCTCAAAGTTTATTTACATTTCATTTATTGCAAACACAGCTATCCCACAGAAACGAAATATTTCCACTTCATTGACTGCCAATACAACCCATAAAAATCCCTCTCATTTCTTCAAAGTTATCTCTCTGTAGCTTTTGCACAGTTTCTCATTAGCATCAAACCACGATGGAACAGTGAGCTAAACTTGCCATCCTCAGGCAATCCAAAACTGGTTCAAGGTGAGACTTTGCTTCTCGCCTTGCTGTCTATTGCTCAACCAAAACTCTGGGGGAAATAATCCCTGAACTCTGGCACATCTGGATCTGCGATCCTGTTTGAATCTGAATCTTGTGCTCTGGCCTGCCATCAGTGCCACAGCAGGTGATGGTGGTCACCAACATCTAGAGTCCAAGGAGAAAAAATGGCCACCATCTGGTGGTCCAGTGCCTACCCCTCACACAGCCATAAGGAATAAGATCCTATTTAAAAACAGAACAGATCGGGGTAGTGATGAAAACTGTCTTCTGAATTCATTTAAATCATATTGATGCTTCTAATGAATTAAATCAGATACTTCCAACAAAGTTAGGTGAGGGTAGCTGGAATTTAGGTTAGCATTGCTAACATACTGAAAGTCCTTGCAAGTAAACATGTCAAGCTTAAGGAACAGTTTACTCAAGTTTATTTTATCTCACACAATCATTATGAATTTTCACTCTCACTGGCACGTACTCTACTGTAACTTGGTTTTGATAGGGACAGTTAGTTATCTTTAGCAAAGAAATGCCATTTCCCATTAACCTGTATAAGTCACAGTCCCAGAAGCTGTAAATCAGCAAGGCTCTACTGATTTAAACACCTATTAAGTGAACTTATATAAAATAAGCATTTCATCTTTATTTTTATAACAATAATATCAGGTTCTAGAAGTCTGAAAAGAAACAGATTCTACACTGCATATTGGAAAATCAGATGTTTTTTCACTTGTGTTTACCTGTAGATATAAAAGGAATGCTGTATGTAAAATAATTAAAGATGTGCTGCCTTTAACATTAACTTATTTTATAATAACACCTTGAAAACAGGAAGATAAGCTATTTGAATTTCATGTTAATAGTCTAATACAAGATATTCCACACATTTCAAATGCTAGTACTAGAAAAGATGGTAAAATTGAAATAGTTGTGAAAGCCTCAGAAAAAAAGTGTCTTTCAACTCTTTAAAGATTAAATGCTATCCTGTTAGCAAATTTCAAAACATATTGTTTCTAGCACACAGTTAAGAATATTTCTAATTGCTACCTTGCTGACCTCTTAAAATTAATTATTTCCATTTTGAAATACTTATATCTTGTAGTACTGTTCCATTATGCTTTTTTAAAAAATCAATACACATCACTTTGGAACTTGTAAGGTGCCTAGCAAAAATTTAGGGGCCATTAAACGACAATGATGTGAGGTATCCAGTTTAAACCAAATGAGAAATATGTCATTTTAATGATCCACCTTAGCCTATGTCTTTGCAAAATTACAGATTTCTAGCTTCCCCATGATGATTCAGTATGCTAAGAAATTATCTGAGTATTGAATGATTTAATAAGAGTTAAATAAACATTTTATTCTGGCTCATGTTTCCTTAATTCCATATAGTAATCAAGCCTGCAGATACACCGGTTATTCTAATCATTTCTCCACATATAATTAACATGTTTCCATAGTGTAATTATTCAATTTTATTTAGCACAGATCTTCTTTTTAATTTTGATTCAATATCAAATTTTCAACCAGAAAGGAAAAAAAAATCATCACACATCTCCAGCTTTACAGTATTATCTCATCCATAGTAAATACCAGAATTGAATTATGACTTAGAATTTTTTAAATCCCTTGCCAATATCATTTAAAGGAAAATAAAATGCAGGCAACAGAGCAACACAAAGGCATTTTACTTTCATATAAGAAATACCAGAATAAGGATATGATTCATAATGCATTTACAAATTGTTTATATGTTTAACAGTTCTTCTGGTGACAAAATGTATTCCAGAGGTATCGAAAGACCACAGAATCAGTGTAACAAACCAAATTGGCAAGATACTGGAATTAACTACCAAAAAAAATATACTCTGCTTGCGTGTGATATAAAGCAGCCACAGTAACATAAGAGACTGGATCTTAGACAAAAGTATTACTAAGCCATATGTAGAGAAGGAAGAGAAAACTGATTGCTTCAATATTTGATTTTGTAAAAATGCTGCTTTAAAATATCAAGGTACTGAGGCAGTTGCTGGCAGTTGGTGCTAGTCACTAATTTAGGCACAGGCACCAAACTGTGCCTAATGTCAGGAGTGAGTTTTATCCAGCACATAGTCCGTAAGAGAAAGCCAGGCTCCTTAAGAAGATGTATCTGAGACAGGGGACCACACTTCATCATTACGCAGGTAATCCAAGTGAGAATTTAGGCATCTAAATGACTGCCTAGTATTGGGTAGAATTAATAGGTTCCAGTGTGCTTGGTAAGAGAACTGAAACAAGGAGACTTGCTGATATCAGAGACACTTGAACTTCTGCAAATGTATGAGATAAATAAGGGTAAGCAAAACCACAGCGTTATTATCTGAGATCCTCTGAGCTGATTCTTCATGGAAATTATGTTACGCTTGTCTGTGAGGGGAATAATTGTCTCAAGCAGCACTGGTGTTACAATAGGACATGAATTATTAGGAATTCAAGAGTCCAATGTCTAATAATTGGGCTGTTTTCTTCTGAATTTCTCAGGCAGACAAAAATTACTGAATGGTAGAATGACTGAACCTCATGTTACAGCGTTACTGAAATAACAGGCCCAAAGCCAAATGACAACAGCATTGATGTGAGAGAGAAGACCTTGTAGGTCACACAAGAGCAGACTCAATCTCGGAGACTAAGTGAATGTAGCTAGTTAGCTTACGGTCAATTAAGTATTTAAAATTCCATATTCTCTTGACTATGGTAGTTACTACTGTCAGCTTTATCAAGGGAGATCTAAAGTAACTGCATGTTTCAGAGCATACTGCATAGAAGAACAGCTTGTACAACCATGAAAGTGCGACCAGTTAGGACATAAATCAAAGTAGGGCGATCTTCACCAGATCCCTCCCGAGTGACAACTGGAGCAACACAACCAAGGGAAGTGCTACCTCAGTGGCAGAGGCCCCTGGGGTACTCAGGTCACCGCTATGTCACAGAAACCCGATGACCACAGCTCCACCTGCTAATCTCCTGGTTCCCACTAGATGTTCCTGGCAGTTTCAGTTTGGAGAGAGGGTTCATGGATTTTCAGTCTAGTTTCGCAGTGGCTAATAGCTACAGTGACTTGAACAAGAAAAATTGAACAGTATCTCTGTTGTCAGAAACAAAAAACATCTAAATTTTTTTCATTTGCAGATGTCATAATTTTTAGTTCTTGTTCCATTCCAAGATCTTTTTTCTAAAGTGCTTCCCTCATTGTGCTCCTAGCTTTGTCTTCTGCCTTGACTACAGCTGCAACAGCCCCCAGACAAAAGTACAGCAGCTGTACCTCTCTCTAAAGAGGATACAGCTCCCAAGCCTTTCACACCAATATTATTGGTGGGATAAATGTCCAAAGTCTTTTAGAAAATCACACTGAAAGTGGCAAGTCAAGAAGGATCAGATAAATTTCATTTCTCCCTCCTCCTTATATACACAGTCTTTATGTTCCAGTTCTGCATTGCTTTCAATAGGGTTGGCCCACGAAGCGCAGCTTTCACCATGTGACAAACAGCATGCATAAAATAGGACTACCATGCTATAGGTCTATGTCATTCCTTACAACTAAAGCTGAAGATAAGAAAATACTGATTACAAAGAACATCAAATTGCAAACTATATCCTAGGATATCCCTCATTAATTTTTATAGAGCTCCAAAACATATTTTCACTGGAAAAAAAAAAGAGGGGGTTGTTTGACCTTTTAGAAAAGGTTATTCCATCAGAGATGTTGCAGATGTTCCACTGCATGCAAGTTAACAGACTTCTACTTAGTCAGAAGTCCCATGAACAAGGTGGGCTTTTCCAGCAAAGCAATCTATTCTCAAGCTAAAGGTCCACTGCAGCTTTTTCTAAAGACTACTAAAATGTAGGTGAAGCATCAGTACCTCCTTATCGCATAAGTCTTGGTGAAATGTGAAAACAACAAAAAAAGGTGCGTTATTAAGCTGTCAGACTGCAGTATGTTTAACAGTTCAATTACTGCTTAATTACTGCATTTACTGTCATTACATCTACAAACACAACAATAATTGTGCTGTTTCTCTTCAATGCAGAAAAAGGGAAGTTCAAAGTTTTTATCTGTTTTCATCAGCATGTGAGATGATAGAACATTTTTCCCGTCATTTAATATATTGGCAGAGCTATCTGGGTGAGTACTGCTACGTGTTTTATGATACCTTGCTACTGTACATACCAGCTAGGTGTTTCTCCATGGTCTGAAGTTCTTTAGCTGCTAAGGAGTCCTTTAAGAGTTTCTGCCTTGGGGAACCTCCCGGTCTGACACCCATGGCATCCAGGCTCCGAACGGTCTGAGACTTACACAGATAAAAAGAAAAGGGAGTATTTTTTAATGTAGTTTCACATTTATACGCGAAACAACAAAAAAGCGGTATCCTCATTTAGAACACTGAATCTGGTGCTTTTAATGTAGAATATATAATATTTTACGTAAAATATTACAAAACATCAGTGCTTACCTCAAATAACATAAATAGTAGGTATTATTTAAAATCAACAGTTCTAAAGTAATTCAAATATATAGCTTCACACAAGCTCTTGTTCCTTGCTGAGACATCACAACAGGACAAATTCTTCAATGATTTACATTCTGTGCAGTTCCAGTTACTTAGTGGGGGTTGCACTTACTTTAAATTACCGTAGGATTTGGCACCGTATCTCTGCAAAGCAGCACTTCTGGGAATATCACAGAATTTCCTAATCAGAATTGCCAGTGCTGTTTTATCACCGCAAGAAGTATTCCTTTCAGGAACAGCAACTAAATCATCAGGGCACTATAGCAGTTTGGAAGGGATGCTGGCAAACAGATCACCTCCCCAGTCACCTCACTATTGAACGCTGTGGTATTCAAAGTTATCTGCATTTTCTGGAGCCCACTCAATATAGTTACATGAAATGATTTTAAAATATACTATGATGAGGTAAACTTGGTAAGTTTTTTTTAATGCTTATTTGAAATACACAAAAAAATATATGACTGAGTGTGCAAGACTTGGTCATAAAAACAACAAAAACATTAATTAAAGTATTCTTAACAACCTACCTGAAATACATTTTACATTATTGCCTCACCAAAATGTTTCATCTGTAGCCTAGGAGGTTTTGTTGATTTCCCAGGTTTCCTAAAGAAACACGGCTTACGCAATGGTCTCATTGTCATTCACCTCTTACTAATTTTTCAATCTTTCGCTCAATGTCAAACAAATTTAGAGAGTGGCCACGGTTTCGAACGTTAAGCTGAATGTAATTTCAGGGAGAGGAATGATTGAGCAGAGGGAGACCCAAACTGGTGACGCTGTTCACCGAAGGCACACAGGGCTCCGCACTCTGCCAGGCGGAGAGTAACCCTGTCGCCAGCAGACACCTGGCTCCCTGCAGATAGCTGCAGTACGCGATGGTACTTTTCTGGCTGGACTCTCATGTCATAGGGAAAGGTGTACAGCACAGTTCAAAGGATGAACTGTAGGAAAATACAGGTTTGATATCATCTCTATTCACAAATAATTTGCTTTAACCATAAACACTAAATAAAACACTGTAACTGCCTTCCATTTTAGAAAAGTAAGCAAAATTCTATAGAAGTAAAATGTTATATGAAATATATTTTATATCACGTTTAATCTGTTCCAAATAAACACGGCTTTATATGCAACCGATCATTGTGAACCATGTATCTTTAGAAATATGTTAACACAGATTCATATTTATAAAGCAACAGCTATATTGTAATGCTGCACACTTGTATGTAAAAAAGCCTAGGTATATTTACCAGCATATGAAATAGTTTGAAGCTGCAGGTAATTCTGTTGTTATTAACTCACAACATTTTTAGAACACTAATGACAGTTTTTCCATTTGCTGATTGTTTTTTACACTAGTACTGCTCTGGTTAAAGTTACCTGTATTTAATCCCAGGTAAATACACAGGAACATCTGAATTAAACAGTAAGATGCTCAGAAGTGGAACTGATCCTGCAAGCACATTTATTTCAGACGTATCACGAGACCCGATTCACCTGTTCCCTCAGGAGATTTTGAGCATTTGTCACTTCAGTCCTCACTGTGAATTCTCCATCCAAATCATAATCTGGCTTGTTGAGTTCACTACATAATACTAATCTGTATTAAACTGCTCACATCTCTAGATGTTATTTCTAATAGATGTTAGTTATCCAGTATCTATCTCTAGATGGAAGAATATTTTATTCTGTGAACAATTCCTCTGAAATAAACAAAATTAAGAGATGGGAAGGGGGAATACAGCCTGCAACAAAACTCTAATTTTTAAATTTTTAATCTGTTTTTAGATATACTCTTGTCTCCAGATGTTTATGGTGGAATAAGGCCATTTTTATGTACATTTTATAATGTATATTTTCATACGGCAGAAAAACCAGCAGGACTTCAATAATGACTGTGGGGGGAAAAAATGCCCAAGGTCATAAGGATGAATTCTTTTTGAATATACAAATTCATGCACAAATACAACTCTGATGAAATATGGAATAAAAACTAGTCAATGGTCTATGGTAATACTTGAAGACCAAACTGGTCTTCTAATATTCTTAATCTGACTATTGAAGTTTATCATAAGCAAATTATTATGGGTTTTCAATAACTCCCTAACCTCCTAAAAACATAGACTTCTAAATGTTAGCCTGGTGAGAGGGTTTAATTCTCCATGTCCTATTTTCTGGAAATGAAATGGAGTTATCTTTCTCTTCTACAAACCTCTACTGTTTCTTCCTATATTCTGCCTTTTCCTCTACCATACTTCTTTCCTTTATGCACAGCAATCATGTAAGACACATACAACTAAGGTGACTGTCTGAGCAAAGGCAGCTCGTGACTGCCTCTAGTAGAATCTAGGATAAATGGATAAAAATGATTCTTTAATGGTACTCATGATGATAGTGCTTTAGATGTTTTTAAAAACATTAGTAATGTTTAAATTAAATCACTTGCAATTAGGAGACCCCAAATCACAAAGATCATCAAACATCAGCAATACTTTTCTATGTTTCAATACAGGTTTTAAAATCTTATATAAGTTCATGTAAGACATATAGATATGCCTGTGTATAAGCAGATACAGGCACACAAAGGCAGGTACACACATACATATATTCAGCGTCTACTATTACATATGGCTGTATGTTCAAACTCCCTTTCAGATACACAGTTCCAACACATTGTGAAATTAATGAGGTAACTTCAGACTAATTTTTTCTGCAAGATTTGCAACTCTTCCTGTTCTTTTCAGTTCTATGTAACATTGTAAGCTTATGGCATTTTGTCAGGCAATAGCTTCACAAAAGACCAGAACGGTATTGCAAAACTAGTTATGGGAGATGAGATATTTAATATTAGCAATTTAATTTAATGATAAATTAGGTGCTTATAATAGTGCCTTCCAATTAAACACTCACTTGATAGAAAATTATAATGATCTGGGAAAAAAAAGGTACAAGAGTTTTTTAAGACATTAAAACTGTAGTGTAATCATTTTTTGTTCCTCCTCTGAAGCTAGATATTTCAGGACTATAACCAACAACACTTTTGGAGGTAGGCTCAGGTAATGTTTTTTTTCTATATATCTAAATAATATTTAAAATAAAAAAATATTTTTTAACATTTTGAGACTTTAAGTTCATCTAAGTGAATAATGTATAAACGCAGACAGAGGTCCTCAGTGTCTCCAGCACATAGTTTATGCAACAGCCTTACTCCTGGAAGATAAACACAAGCTGAAAGTAGGGGATGTTATCAAGGAGGCTTGGGAAGCATGCCAGTTCAAATGCAAGGATAAATGAATTTGTACAGCTCTAGCAGAATTCACTGGTGCCCCTTTTCTCCACTGGACGAATGGCAGCAGTTCAGATATGTCACTTAAGAAGAGATTCAGGCTTGCAAGCCATTTATTTAAACCTTATTCCACTTCACCAAAACCCGTCCTTTGTCTACTGGCCAGGAATTGCAGAGATAAAACACTACCGTCAGTTAATTTGGGACTTTAATAATAATGACAGTAGACTGAAAGTAGTTGAAAAATATAGCATATATGTATGAAGTACGTGCATAGAAGTCCTTCCAATTCCTTCAGTATCTTCCAAACTACAATTGCCCTTGGTCTTTCATTAAGCTTTATAAATATTAGCACCAAATTTAAAAATGGCCTATTTACATTAACAAGATTAATAAGATCTAAATATGAGGATGTTCTTGAAAGACATCCTTGTCTTTCTAACTTGTAGGAACAGCTCTGGGCCCTGTTCATCACCTCCAAACTTTGAAGGTGAGGCAATGTCTCTTTGCGCCAGAAATATCTTCAAACAAAGCCCTCAGGATACATTTGCCAACTTCTAAGGTCAACTATGTGTCCATTTCTTAAGTGGCTTTCATTATGTACCATCATAATTTCTTCACATGCAATGCATTCATTAATGCTTTCTTAGCTTAAATATCTTAAATAGACTCATTTGACAGACAGCCCGCCAAATTTAAAAAAAAAAACAAAACCCTTTATTAACCAATTTATTTGCAAGTGTCCCTTCCACTCTGACCAAGCAGCTGGCAAGGACAGCTGTTATTCATGCAGTGGAACTTTTTGCGCAGCATTTGTTTGAAGATTCTTCATGTAACCTGCATTTTCTGGAAGAGTTCACCAAAGGTTTAATCTTTAAGCTTCCGTAGTTTGTTCAAGGACATAAGGTGAGCTAGTCAACATGTTTTCTTGGTACTGCAAAAATAATAAACCTTCTCAGAGCTCTGTTGCAATATTGGCAGCCACCTCTAATCCCCACCTTCCACATCAGGGCCTGTTCTACTTGAAGTGCCATGTAATTGAAATTACAAGCTTTTTGCTTCCCATGGCAGTCGGCCAGCACATTTTACGCTAAACCTTACACCAAAAAAATGGTAGTTTGAGTTAACTTACACATAATCTTTCTGTTTACAGGCAAGAGAAAAGAAAGAAATATATAGGCACGTGGGAATCACATTTGTTTCAGTTCCTGAAATGTAATCAGAATAATTTTTTTTCTAAGCTTCGGTCCTGTTTTATTTACTGTAATTTGGACTATTATTTTTGAATTTTTCATGCACAAGAAACCAAAATTTTAGACAGATAAAAACAAGGTGCTTGATATTTTTTTCACTTTTTTTTTTTCAAGTTCAGAAAATTTTTTCAATTTAAAATTATATTTTAGAGTATTAAATATATTCAGATAAGAGTATTTTCACTCCAGGAGACACCTGTCCTTCTGTCTGCCCCCTGAAAGGCCTCCTTGGAAGCTCTAACCACACACTGCATGCAGTGCCTGCCAGTGGGCTGATGAACTGACCTTGTGAGGGATGGGGGCATTTCTGGATGCAGTCCTTACACCTTGGGGTCCAGGCTGGGAGACAGGGCAGCCCCAACACACATCACAGGTGTCGGGCAAGCACACGGCCGGGGGGTCAAGGTTTGCAATATGTAACATGCTACCAGCAAAAAGAATACCAGCAGGTAAGAAGTGGAAAAAAAAAAAAAAAATTTTAAGTACTTCAGGTGCTCTCCAAAGTAAAAGAGAATTTTAAAAGTAAAAAATAATTATTTTGCAGCTGTATGTACAAAATTCTATGTCTATTTTACGGAATTTGTTTTAGATAGGAGAGGTCTTAACCAAAGAAGCTCAAGGTATGTAATTCAAACTACCTGCTTAACTACTTGCAGAAAATATCACTTATTTCCCAAGAACCTTGATATTATCTTCTTCTACTATCTTGTATTGTTAATTTAGCTTATAGTAATTTAACTTACACATTTGCAGTGGGTTTTTTTGAGTAGCTATGGAAGAGTTGCACTAATATCTGTTATTATTATTTTTATGGAAGATTTAAAATTTAAAGTTAAAATTTGGAATTTTAACTTTATGTGCCTGAATTTCCACACACTTACAAAAGTCAAGTTGGATTTGAAAATTTTTGTGTCAGAACACACTAATTTTGTGTGTATAATATAAATATGACCTTTATAATTCATACTACATCACAGGCACGCTGCTCTTGTTCCTGATGTGGCAGTGGAACCTTATTTTAATGACTGACCTGCTAAATGCTAAACAGTGACCCCAATCCAGCAAATAATTTATAGATTTAGTTCAATACTGAAGTTTGGGTGTTTCAGAGCTGTTGATTATACTCAAACTTGTACAAGTAATTAAGTTACTTTGCAGCATTATTCCTGGGAAAATAGTGGGAAAAGCTAAGAAAACTTCTAACAATTACAACTTAAATCACTTATCACTGGAATATAGCTGTATTCAACTTACATTGATAGCAAGAATTAAAAGCTTGATTTTTCCTTGTGCATGAACCCTCAAGTAATTTCAGAAATTGAATTACCATTGAGGAATTTCTGTATTTATCACAGAAAATCCATCTGTGTATTCCTTCTAGAAAAGCAACTGAAAAGTTCCAAAGCAGTAGGGAAAACAGGAGAAAATTTATTTAAAACAGAAGACCTTTATAAAACAACTCATTAGAGTATCTTCCCCACTGTAATAAAGAGCAAAAACCCAAGGTAGAAATTTCATGCAGAAATGCTTCTTGCAGTTGGACCACTTTTTTTACCACAGTTTCTGTTACACTTGGATTGGTCTGCCTTACATGGATAATTTGCAAAGAAAAATATGTTTTTATGTGCACATGCAAGGCAAGATGAGTGAATGCAAAGATTCACATAAAAAACCCAATAAGCATGAGTCCTCTTAGATCCAGGTGGTAAAAGCAGCAACTCAGAGGGAAGGCAAAAGCTACTCAATGTGAATTGCCCAGTGCATGTGCCCTCTTTCTTTCTGTTAGTCACTGTAAATTTAGTAACAACCCTGATATCATACTTTTCCGTTTCTGTCAGAATTCCAACCCACCTAATTTTTTCCTAGCATCACTTCAGTGTCTTCTTAAAGCTTGCTAGCCAAATATTTATAAAACTCATTTACAGAAACATAGAGTAAATTAGGACTCTTGAGTTCACCACACTGCAAAAATCTCAAGAAAAATCTTTGCATTTTGCCTAGCACTTTTTGTTACATTAAATATTTGTCAGAAAATGAGCCCTGTGGTAAACTAGGATCTCTAAGGACATTCTGAATGCTTGCTTCCACTTTGACTCCTTGCAAAACACTTGGGAAGAGTGCTGATTCCTGTAAATACTTTAAACTGCTTTTTGCTAGCTTTACTCGTTTATTCATTCAGTACACTTTGTTTGGAATTGTGCAGCACTGAAAATCTAAGTTCTCGATTTTTCAAACATCAAATCTCTTTGTGAAAAATAAAGCATAGCAAGATTCTATTAAACATGTTTAAAGGAAAGAGGTCGAATTACATAAACGTCCAGATTCTTCAGAAATAGAACAGTAATCATATACAATATTCAAGAAAATCATAATGTAACCATAGTACATGAACCATGTTATAAACATAGATGTTGCCTATGTCTTCTAAGTACTGGCATCCAGATTGCTTTAGTCTCCACATCAAAGATTTTACATGTAGACTTATACAGGGGACATGAAAAAAGAACCTACACAGCTCTTTTCTAAAGATCCTTATCGATAATTCTTGCTGCTTTATCCCACGATTTTTCTCAGAACACTTCTCTTCTGAAGGCCAAGGCACTTTTAAAGAAAATTTGTCAAAGATAGATGAGTAGAGAGAAATTTATGATAATGATCCATTTAACGAGCAACAGACTCAAATTACCCTATTGGAATGCAGTGCCAGTATTAAGCATGGCACACCTTGGACCAGATCAGGAATTTTTACATGTAATATGCACATTTGAGTGAATGCCATGAACCAATTTGTCCAATTTATGAGAAATGTCTACTCAACACCATATTTATTCTACTTTTTCCCTCATCTTGTATCTCGTATCTCATATAATATCTGAAAATAATTTCAAGTCATGAGAATGTATTTTGGTATCAATTCTGAAGCAATTTTAAAGGTATATTTCTTACTGTTTTGAAGGATTTGTGGGACTCCATAGTAAGAATGCATTTATCTTCACAGCCTTCCTATGAGGAACCTCAGTTTTACATCTATATTTTATATGTCAAGATTGTCAAAGAATTAGTGTCACTGGAATTCAGCAAGGAACCATGGAACTAGATCTGTATTCCTTCAGAGCCCTAAAAGGCAACAACAGTTGGATCATTTTTTTCTTTTTGAGGACATACAGTTGCAGACAAACATACAGTGTTGGATAGCTGAGTCTTATTCTGAATATCAAACCATTTTAAATAGATAAAAGTACACAATCAGCCAGCTATGCACTATTTAAGCAAGAGGTTTAAGATACAAACCACAGAAAAACCCAAAGGCAGATGAACTAATGGTTACCGGTTTATGGCTCCTTAGTAACTTGGGCAAAGGAATTTTCCAAGAGCTCAGGAAAGTGAAGCTAGCTGCCTTTGCCCTGGGGAGAGGTTGGGCAGAGCAATAGCTGCAGCCACTCCTCTTGCCTTCTCTCTGCAGCACTGGCAATAACAAGAGCCAGGGATTCAGGGATTCAGCCCAGGCAACTTTGCTGCCTCTGGCAGTCTACTACCCCAGGCAACCTTATCTAAGCCTAGAACTAGCAGAGCATTAAATGATACATGTACATATTGTTTGTCCATTCGTAAGCAGGCACACACAGAGCATATACTTGAAAATTTCTTTAGAAAGATTTTGCTAACAAACATAATGATCTTTTGTTTTCCTTGTATCTTTGTTTTTGTGTATAATTCAATTTATTTGTTGCTCTTTCCCTGTGCTACGTGTCTGCAGAACTGATAAATCAAAGCTGGTAGCTGCAGGTCCAAATCAATAAGAAACACATGGGTTCAGAAACTGCTGCAAAATTTATTATACCTCTCTGTTCACTGGCGTGAAGCAGAAAGGAGGCTTGAGAAAGAACCTCTAAACAATGACCACTAAGGTTCATGGCCACAATGGCTCCTTATTCCTTTTGCCCAATATCTTTATTTATTCCTTTTGCCCAATATCTGGAAATGCTCTGTGAGGTTCTTGCACTCTTGAGTTTGCAAAGAGCTTTAGGAATTGATCTGGAACTCCATATCTGCCAGCTGCTTGCATAACTCTGGTTGGAAATACTGTATGTTCAGTATTATTTAGCTTTATTAGTAGTGCTTAATCAGCTGCCTGAAAAACTGCAGGATCAGTCTGCACTGTCATTTTTCTTTTTTTCCTTAGCTAACAAATACTGAGCCATTCTTTTCACTTACTCTATCCACACTGAAGTGCGCTATAAACTAGTATTGCTATGGTTGAACAGGAATTAATGTGTCCTCTTACAGGCATCTAAAATTTCACAAAAACAAAGAACTACTGTCAAGTTATTTGCCTTAGGAAAAAAACAATCCTTTCTTTAACCTGTATTCAAATTTCTGATGCAATACAACTGGCACCAAAATTCTGACTAAATAATTTTTTTAAAAAAAATTTATTGCTGGTTATATTTTCTGCAAACTGAAAATCTGCAAAGATTTTCTTGAATTTCAAAATAAAAGAACTGATGAAAATATTACCAAGCATAATACTGCATTCTTTAAAAAGATATATAAATTAGCCATACATAGACACCTCTTATTAGTTTCCAAGCAAATGTTACCAAAAAGCTAAATTATAGTTGAGATATTGTAATATCATACATATTTCATCATTAAATTTAGAGTTTGAATTATTTTGTTCTGTTAATTTTATAAAATTTGATATCATCTGGTAAAATGGGTATTTGACTATCATTTAAGAACATACAGACATAATATAAAATGACTGCACTTTCAATGGGAGCTATACATTTAAGTCCAACAACATATGGGTTTGTATGAAATGATAATAATTTATTTCAAAATATCACCTCTTCTAGAATGAAAAAATTAAAAGAGAACTAAAAATTCAGAGATGTTAGGTAAACTAAAAGTTTTCAACTCTCTAGGCAAGCACAACTTTTATCTTTACACAAAATCTAATTTTTATCAAACTATTTTTTAAAAAATACAGGATTATCCGTAAGGGAAGATACTTACAGATCCTGCCACTTGAGAGGCACTCTGAAATTCATCAGCATCTTCTGTAAGTGTTTCAACCCCAGGTACTTGAGCTGTTCCAAAGACGTAGAAGAGAAGTAAATCACTCTAATTAAGTAAGCATTAGTCACTTTGAAAATAAAATGCCTATAAATTAACTGCTGGGAAGGTAAATGTGGCTTCTGTAAACACACTGCTTTTCAGTTGCACTTCAATGGATTTTGATTTATGTCTGATTTTAATTTATAAGCTTAATGCAATGTGGAACAGTGTGTCTAACGATTAGAGTGATAAGCTTCCTTCAGCTGCCAAGGTGTCTCATAGTTTATTATTTTTATTATTAAAACTAAATACTGTTTGTTCTTTACACAAGTGAGTAGGAGATCTTCAGCTTTAATAAAATTGATAAAATTTTATTTAATTAATTCTGTTAAACTAATTAGACTATAGTTAAAATCCTTGAAGTAAGAGGTGCTGGTCACTTTGGGTAATGTTTAAAAGCTGTATTTTTTGCCCATACTGCCACATGTGTAAAACAACACGACTCTGTGAGAAGTCTAGAATGCCTCTTTGACACATACGTTACGACTTAAAACAGAATTTATGTACCTATGCCAGAGAAAGCAATTTCCCAGCAGCATGCTCTGCAGTTTCACTCTTTGCCTGACAGTCTGCTAGGCACTTAGATACTGTTCATAAGCAGCCTAAGAAAACCAGATGCCCTGATCTTCCCTAGGTTCTGCTGTTGTTCAGACACTTGGCGGGGAGGTTCTTATGTTTCCAGAGTGCCTTGATTTGTTAAACATCTCAGACTATACTTACTATAAAGACAGAACTCTACTGAATTATGGCAACTATGGTTACCACATTAATTTCAAACACAAAAGCAAGCGGGGGAAGAAGAGGTGATGATGATGCAAAGTTATGGTCAGAGAACTGTTCAGGAATTGGGAGATGATGCCACATTTTTGTCACTGCCATATCTAGTTCTCAACCCTAATTCCCACATATTTGCATTCTTATTAATTTATTACCCTGGTCATGCAGTTCCATCTGGAATAGCACCAGATGTGTTTCCTACAATCCTATTGAACATTCCCAGTTTCAAACTTTTCCTCTACATCCAAATGCCTGTTTTGAACGTTCTACTATATTAAAGGAAAAAAAAAAAAAAAAAGAAAAAGTAGAAGCTACACATCCTAGTCTGTTCAAGTTTCTTCAGGTAGAAACTTTCTAGTTTCTACAGGACAGAAGCATGAGCTTGCTAACTGCAAATTATAAAAACCAGTGACTCCTGTTTGATAGGAAATGAACTACTGATGTGAAATTTGCTTAGTAAAATTTATTTAGCAAATTAAATAGTATGTATCACAGCACAATCTGTAGATCTAATAACACAATAGAATAGGAAATACCACAGGTACAAACTGTGGCATAGTACCATATAAGCTATCATTTTCAGTTCAATTATATTATTCCAGGTACAACCATAAAAGAAACAAGTCTTTGCCCATACCTCAGAAATATGTGGAGTTGTGTACTACACTGCAACGTAACTCACTTTGCAAACAGCTTTTCTCAGACAAATTGAAGAGTGGGTTAGAAGTTTAGAAGTGCTACACTTTTCATTTATCCAATATTAAGAGTTTACTCCCTAATATATTATTGTATTTTAAACTTCCTTCTACAAAAATGCCTTGACTGCAAAGATCTTATTTGCAATAATGTCTTCTTTTCCTGCCTTATATCATGGCTTTCACTCAAAGGGTAAGGTACTTTTCAGCAGAAGAGACTGAAACAAGTGAAACAAGGTCTTATGGTACTGACAGACAACTGGGATTAAACGAACACTTATGCTTTAGTGATACTATTTTTAATATCCAATTTTTTTTAAAAAAATACACATTAGTAGATGACCTCTGCAATTCCCCCAACCTGTAAAACAGACTGGGGGTTGACAGATGCAGATTTTTACCGGATCAGTCCTCTTGCAGTGTCTATCTTTTGAAGCCTGGGTCGTTCTGCCCATCGATCTGTACAGAGCAAGAGCAAGGCTTAATGCAGAGTTGATCCAAGAGACAAACCGGACAGGCTCGGCATCTACAGGGGAAGTCTGTTGTGTGGTCACCAAAGCTGCTGCTTCTAATCAAAATCAAGAACCTATTACATTCTTCCCTTAGTTCTTTACTGTGAAGTGGTCCAATGGGAAAGAGAAAGAGTTTTGAGAGGTATAGTTTAGGACAGTAAAAAGAAACTGCAGCGTTAAAGCATCTTGTGTTCTCCGATCTTGAGACTTGATTTCCATCTCTCCTTTTTACTACTTAGATCGAACACAACTCTGTCCAATTCAGCAGGATTATACTAGAGGGAAATCAGTGTAGTGGTTAATTAGAACCAGATCCAAATTGCCAGTGGAGTCAGTATAGTGCCTGATGCTGCAGATGATCTTTTTATATAAGCTATTACACATTGACTTTATTAGGTGGAATTGCTTTAGTAAGCCTTATTTATAAGAGCTCTTAGATCAGATGTGCTGCCAATTACTTCTGAACCTAGTTCATCTAAAATCCACAGGAGAGATGCTCCAGATCTAACAACTTAACCATTTCCCACTAACGCAGAAACAGATAATTATCTAAAGAAAGCTACTCTCAACTTTGCTGTGCATCAGCACGTTGCTTGCATATTTTCTTGAACAAATGGTTTACATCAGCATTCCCCAATGCATAGTTTTCTCTCAGTAAGGTCATTGGTACTGATAAGTCAGAGCAGAAAATAAATTCAAATAAACCTAGTAAGTGAAATCTGTTAAGTCACTTTTTCATGATATAATACATTCTTAAGAGGACATAACTAAAAATTCAGTGCAACATGATGTCTTGGTTACCTAGAGTTTTCTAACAGTATCTTTAGGTCTCTTTTATCATCTTCATATACATAATATTCATTGAAAGTAAATATCAGATGCACAGAAAACAAGTAATGATGTGCTGCATTTATAGGAAATATTGATAAAATGTACAGCTGCCTGAGTTCTGTGCCTGTTTCCAGTCGGTGCCTACTTGTAAAATCCAGCCATGCTTTTGAGTGCAGTCACCAGTCTTGAGTCTCTCTTGCTGACAATCTTCATCAAGCTTGTAAGAACATCATATTTTGAGATTCTGAGTTCCCTATTAATTTTTTAATTGGTTTACAAATGAGGCAAGAGATGAGCAAAAGCTCAGGTTGCCATCATACCTAATAGCATGCCCAATAGTACTAAATAGCAGAAAGTTAGTAGGATAATTAAAACCAACAAAAGTTAGTTACAATTTGTTTTGCATTAATTACTCAATACAGCTAACTTGTCTGTGACTCCTAAAGACTAAACTGCAAGTCAAATCCTCCAATTTAATAGACTCGACTGGTTTTGCTCAACAGTAAGGGAACAGACTGAAAGATTTATCTTTGCAGATTCTCAGTCCAAACCTCTATTCCCTTCTGTCTCCATTCCAGCGACAACCAAGATAAAGTTAACCTTCATCAACTTAATCTTTCATAGGAAAGGAGGGCATTCTCTGGCAAGATATCCCTTAGGAAGTGCTTTCCATTAGATTTCAGTTGTTATTCTCTTCAAAAACCTGAGCAGAAACTGAAATAAGGCTGAGTGTCCTGACTGCAGATTAGCGCAATGTATGTTTGTATGAGGAGAAAAAATGTTCTTCAGACCTATTGTATAACCCCTTTATATTGTATTTTAATTCCAGTCAATGGTGCTTGGAGAAATCAGAGAAGCATTTCTGATAGTTATGTAACTTTTTATTTTTACTGTATATTACTTGAATCCTCTGGATGCATTTGTAGTATTAAATTAAATATTTCAAAGACCATTCTTTGGCATAGAGGCCAACTGGCAATGAACAGCCCATGTCTATGCTATTACGCTATTTTATATCCAAAATAGTGTGCTAACATACAGTCTACTAAGAATGAATCCTGGCCCAAGGTAGCTCCCAAACTATGCCTCAGAATTATTCTGGAGTGCCGATTTGCCATGACAAAACCCATGCTAGGGGCTCTTCTAACAGATTTGAAGTATAAATGATTGAGTTTAAATGCCCAGGAACACTCTCTGGAAGTGTTTAATCTTCTTTTACAGACATAGCCTCTACTCTTAAATTCAAGATGTTGGTGTTTGGGGTGTTTTAAATGAGCAGCAAATATTTATATAACTTACCATCAGAGTCTGACACTGCTGTCTCAGATGTTTGAGATACCACGGAGACATCTTCTGGCCTTTCTGCCAAATTATCTCCTTGCAATCTAAATTGTGGAAGAATGAAATGAAAACATTTGCAATCGTATTCCATAGATATGACACAGACGACTGTTATCTCTGATTATGTACCCTACTCATAATGTTGTCCTAATTAAAAGGGTACCTTTGCTGAGAAGCCAACGTCTATGGTTCAATCATATCATCCCAGATTGTCCAGTAACCAAAACAAGCCTCTATGAAACAGTCAACTGAATCCTAGCTTACATATTTTTGTAAGACTTATTTTAACAATGGTGGTGTTTTGGTGATATCATGTGCATATGAAACTATAAGATTTCTTCACTACATTCAAAAATATTTTAATTGAACTGGACTGTACTGGGTGTCTGCATCAAGGTGCTGGCAGTGGGGGGGCTGCAGTGGCAGCCTTGGTGAGGGGAGGCCGGGGCTGCCCTGTGCCAGACACAGCCACTTCCATCCAGCTTCCAAAAGAAAA
Organism: Balearica regulorum gibbericeps; assembly: GCF_011004875.1. Taxonomy (NCBI): domain Eukaryota; kingdom Metazoa; phylum Chordata; class Aves; order Gruiformes; family Gruidae; genus Balearica; species Balearica regulorum. The sequence goes on from NC_046185.1 coordinate 37,386,336, forward strand.
AACAAAGGGGGAGAACATAGTTAAGGGAGAGCAAACAATGTCACACAGACAGAAGAGCAGGGAATGGAATGAGTGGGAACACCAAGGTCAGAGAAGGAGGTGCTCCACGCTCTGGAGCAGATACTCCCCTGTAGCCCATGGAGAGGAGCACGCCAGAGCTGACATCCACTGCAGCCCGTGGAAGACCCACACCAGAGCAGGTGGATATATCCTGGAGGGACTGTGGCCCGTGGAGAACTCACAATGGAGCAGATTTTCTTCCTGAAGGACTGCAGCCCGTGGGGAGAGCCAACATCAAAGAAGGGGAAAAGCGTGCGGACGAAAGAGCGGCAGAAAGGAGCTGCTATGGACTGACCCCAGCTCGCCATTCCCCGTCCGCTCTGTGCCATTCCAGGGGTAGGGAGAGGAGTATCTGTTCTTTTAAATGAGCATCCCAAGAGTCCCACCATCCTTCTTCAGGTTCTTATGAATCCTGAGTACAAATTCTGCTCTGAAGAAATGGTTTGTAGCTCTTGACACAATATAACCTTTATGCAAATAGAAGTTATCTTACCTTGAATTTATTCAGACATGAAAAGAATAAGAAAAATGCAATTTTGCAAAGCTCAGGAATCATAAAAATGCACTGAAGTTAAGACCTTGGGGAAAGAAAGAGCTTATCTCTTAAAGAAAAAGTTCCTTTCACTCTGTGTTCTCACTCTCTGCAGCTGTTTTACACTTTGAATTAACGTTTTAAACCAGGCAGAACCCCCATATCTGCCCTATCTGAATTTCACATTTTATGACTCTCAGAGTTATCTAAAATATATTTGGATCGTAAGTCATTTATTTGTTTGTACCTTATGCATACAGCCCTCCCCACTCCCCCAATTACTTTATTTCCTTTTATTGCTCCTGGGATGATTTATTTATGATGGCAAGCTGAATGTAAATTCATAATGTCTGTTACCTGAGGAGTCAGTTCCACAGAACACAGAACTCCTCAAGGCAACACAAGTGTAAAACTTAGGAGCTGTAAACCTTTTTTTTGAAAACGACTTGAATGAATCCTTTATAGCTCTATACCTGGTTTGTAATATTCTAGTTACCAACTCTTTAAAAGCTTAGCTTGTCAAACAGGCTGTTCTAAAGATGACAGTCAAACAGAAGCAAATAACTTCGTACCATTATTTATAAAGATATTCAAATAGGGATAAAACAAATTGCAAATGAAATAACCACCCAAAAAAGGAAGATGTCAAAAAAAAATCACATAATTTTCCTTTGCATTAAATTTGATCTGTCCTCCTTCATTACATACATATGCTGCTTTCTGCAAGCACATATTCAAGCTTATATGGATACGCATGGAATCAGAGGAATCAGAAGTGATGTACTGTTCTCTGCAGCCATGTTGATAATTTGTGTTTAATTACAAGGAAAATTACTCCAATCTTCTCTGCTTATATTGCAGTCATAAAAAAAAATTATCTCTAGAAGTAGGGGCTGCTCCTTTTCAGAAGAATTTTCAAGATTTTATAATACGTTCCCATTCTGAGCTTTCATAAATCCAAACCATACATGAACAACTGAAATTATTCTCATCTTATTCTAGAAATTGCATGTATTTAAGTGGCCCACTGCCTCATGAAAACCATGGGAAAAAAAATCTTTTCAATGTATCTAGTCAGAAAAGCCATTTCATATGATTTCCCTTTGTAGGAGGAAATGGCTGGGTGAACTGGGTGGATGGATGGGTGAATAAGATGTCTATATCTGGACCTCATTTTCACATTCAATTTTCAACTTATTTATGTACGTGGATTTGTATTCTAATAGATTCTTACGTGACTCGAGCAACAAAAAAAGTAACAAACACTTTGCTTGCCAAAAGAATTCTGTTACTTGGAAGATTCTGATTTCTTCTTCAATAGTAAAACTATTAATCAGACACCTCCACAGTAAAATGAAAACACTTAAAAATTCTTAAGCAGTAGATTATAAAGAAGCACACATCTAGAAGAGCTTCTGAATGCTTCCGCAGCTCATTATACAATCAGAGATGTATTTTCTAATCTGTCCTTGTTTATGCTACTTTCTTCCCTGGTTCATTCTTGCTGAATGTCTTCCAAGAAAAGCGTGTTGCACCATGCTGCAAACATCATTAATGTTGGAAGGCCTAAAGCTATGAGATCCACTTATCTGGTCCCTGGTACTACAAAAGCATTTTCATCTCCAACTCTTTTTCTTGCAGACTAGTTGTACCTAGAAATGTAAACTCCAAGGTACACTTGATTCTTTATTGCCAGATACCAGATAGAAATTCCTTTAGCAAAAAAAAAAAGGTAAAATGATGACCAAAATGTTTTGTTGGAATTTTTAATCCACTGCTTTGGAAAAGGCAATTATAAAAAGAGCAATGTATATCAGAATCACATACTTGTTCACAAAACTATCTAAAAAAAAGTTGAGCTTTTCCAAACTGGTGGCTAGCTTTGAAAATCTTGGCTGTTATTTTCAACATGTACTCTTAATTTAAAAAAAAAAAAAATAAAGAAAGAAAGGAAAAAAAATAAAGAAAGAAAGGAAAAAAAAAAAAAAGGTTACCCCAAAATTACTATCTTACTAATACTTTATGGACTATTTCAGTTATTAACTGAAACATTATTTCAGCTATTAATTATTTTAATGAGAGTCTAAACTGGATACCTGATAGCCACCATTTTTTCTATATACATTCTGTTTATAGCATGATCTCTTGCTTAGGGATCATTGTTTTAGTTACATTCAACCAGCTGCATGTAGGAGCTTCAAGAGCTACAAAGCCAAACAACCTCCAGGCAAATATTTTAATTTCCTTTGACCCAAAAATGCATTCTGTAGGACTTGTTCCAAGAAAACTTCAAGAACTTCAGGACCAAAGACATCCTGAGTAAGTTCTACAGGATGGGTGCAGCAGCATTATACCAGGTCTATCGCTACAAACAAGCTTGTGGGTGTGTGAAACACAGTCATACTGTCAGCATGATTTAGAAAATATGATACTGTAAGAGTATGCAAAAAGAGGACAAAAAGATTTAATCTAGATTCCTTGAATGAGTCACAGCATAAGAAAATGCTATATTGCCTCATCACAGGAAGGAAACAGCAAAGAGGAAAAACAGAGTCAAGATGAGATTATAGATTTTTTTTTTATCCACTACTTTGAAAAGGTCTTGTCACACTCCTGAACAATCTATAAGCACTCACAGTATTATCTAAGAAATGATAGTGACTGAAGTCAGTGAAAAGAAAACATGCTGATTCCTTTAGGATTCAGATTAGGAAAATACTTCCTCTTGACTTGACACCTGAAAAAACAATGTTCTCTAGAAACGTTTAAGATTTATCACCTTATCAAAGATTTTATATTATGTCCATGTAAGTTGCCTTTATCTACTATGTTAATTATTCTATCAATGATGGTGCAGTATTTGGAAGTAAAAGTAACCTACCTCCTCCCCCCCAAAAAACCCTAACTGGTTTTTTTTTTCTTGTCTAAAAGTTCAGCCATCTTAAATTTTCACTAGAAAAAGGAAAAATTTCTTCAGCATGCACAAAGATTAAACAAAACAAATATTGCAGTTTTGATTCAGTAACATAGATTACTCTTTGGTTTAAAATCAGGCCCATGTTAAGTACGTTGCTGAACTGGAGATTTTAGGATTGTTTTCTTTCTTAAAACATAGATTGTTGGAGAATGGGGCATGTTATCAAGATGAGGATATTACAATTTGATGTTTCAATAGAAGTCACCTATTTTACCAGATTAAAAAACCCCTAAGATTAAATTATAATTTGACTCCAAGTTGCTAATGAGGTTAATTCCATGATTTATGTTGCATAACCTCTCACCAATGAGACTGTGTGAAATAACCTATATAAAACCCCAATTTGACTAATATGACAATCTCTTTTTGAACATCTTCACTATTTCCCTAGCAATTTTGACTGCCTCAGAACACATTGTTCTGTGGTATCACAATTACCAACAGTCTTACCGAAACACTTGTAAATCCCTATGATTACAGAGGTGGAAAACAACTCACTGACTCATTAATTTCATCCTGTGGACAATGCAAGAAGCACTATCCTAGAGACGTATCAGGTACTCTAATTCCATATCTTGTAAAAAAAAAAAACCAAACCAAAAATGGTGAAAAAAAGCAGACTAATGGCCATAAAAGTTTCAACTTATTTCCATTTTCAAGATGACAGAATGTTCTAAGGGAATTTTACAGGGATTAAATATGCAGCGCGTAAGTATCTGTAACATGAATTTAGTGACAGGGATGTTGAACGCCATGCAGGTGGGCTAAGGATTCAGTGCAAATTGCATTTCCTGCCTGGTAGATGAGCTCTTTTGAGTGGAGTCCAGCTGGAAGAGACTGATCAAGTGCTAAAAAGTCTCAAGCTTCTCTTGTGCCTGACCTTTCAGAAAGACCCATTCTAGCACTCAAAGACAGACTCTTGAGCTTTTCTGATGGTGCAACTTAATGAGGAAATGCCTCATGGACTAACTTTATTTCCCTTCATAGCAACCTCCTCATCCTCCCACACTGTTTCAAAGGCACAGTAACATCCTCGTGGCAAGCAGATCATTACTATCAAGAGAACACAGAGTGCATCTTGATCTTTCTTCTAGCACTGCTTCGCAGCTGGAAATAAATTGGCATAGTATGAGCAGTCATGCTGCAAGACCAGCTTTGCTTTGAGCTTGAACAGTCATCCAGCATATCGTTTGTTTCTAGATCGTACTGTCTGCTTGAATCAGATTACAGAGTCAGATTCTTCCATGTATTTGCATAAAGCAAAGAGTGTTCTGTTAGCACTAGAGAAGGAATGAATAAGTAGCATGAATGAATACATGCTGTAAGGCTTTTTTAAAGTCAACAATGAGATTTCCATAGCTGCAACATATTCCCCATTAGATGACTTTGGAAAAACTCAGCGCCTCCCTTTTAATTTCTTAAATTTACCAGTAAGTCCTTTTGATACTATAACATGTTACTTAATTATGCCAAAAATAATACACTTAGAGCTATCTACATAATTTTATCTAATTACAGCTATACAGAAATAGACACAAGAAAAGACCCTTACATAAGGAAGGTCTGTTCTCTGCAATATGCAAATCTTTGAAGTGACATCTACTTTTTCTAACATAGTTCACTAAGACATATTTCTTAGTGATCTTGTCTTCTAATGAAACTGATATTACTTAAGCACACTGTGTGGTGAAACTTGTCACTACTATCTGAAAGTTAGTCCTTCCCAAAACTTGACATATTTGACAAGAAAATAAATGTTGATGGTATCCTAAGTCCAGATGAGTTTATTCTCTTTACTGTAACCAGCTCCACGGCATGTCATTACACTTATCCATTCTTTCTGTGTGACAGAATTAGTGGTCTTGTTTTCATATCTCTCTGATACCCATCAATATCCAATGTACATGAGGTATTAAGAGCACAGCTTCTTGACATTATGGTAATTCCTTGTACTAGAAAGGTGTTAGACTGATGACCTCACTTAGAAGCTGAAAAGAAAGAGACAAGATGATCCTACAAAACAATTTCCAAAATCCATCTAACAGCATCCTAAAATGACTAATTATAATGGGTACCTAAAAAAGTATGAGTATAGTGGGGATGGAAGGAGAGAGTAATGCTAGAGGAGCTGCGATTTCTCCACTTGTACTGCCCCTAAAACAATACAGTAGCCTTCATACAGCTGCAAAGTTAATAGACAATAGGATACTGGAATTAAACTATATGTTGGGAAAAAAAAACCTAACAGAGAACAGTTGAGGAAGCTGAATTAAAATTGTGGTTTTTCCTACATGATTACATGTTGTCATGCATTTTCAGATTTGAAATTTGTGGAAAAATTTATGCTTGGGCAAAACTGATTTTTAAGAGGTAAACTAAAATCCTGCTTTAAAGGCAACCATGGGTATGTCTATACTTGAGTGTGTACATGACTGCAAGTACAGATGCAGGACAAATTCCTACCTAAGAACTCCTCCAGTGCACTAAATTGCTAATGTAGACATACACCATGACTGTCCTCTATGTCAACACTGTTGTCCTAAGATACTCTTAAAATTCAATTAAATGAAATTAAACTCCATGTTATAGCAGAATACTACAATAAAAAAAAATAATAAAAAGATCACTGGTGACCACCATTCTCACAATATTAATGGATTAGAAGAAAAAAAACCACAAAGTACTTCTAACGACTACATCAGATTCATAAAAATAATTTAAAACACTTAACCACAAGCACAGGTACTTTCTAACATCATGGCATAATGAGAAGGAATAAAGAATCCTGAAAACAAAGAAATAGAAATGTTTCTGATACCTAATATTGACATATATGCTCTTTAGTATTTGTTCTTTGTGTAAACTAATAATTATAAATTATTGTAAATTGCCTTGTGCTAGTGTATAGTAGAGGTTGTGCATTAGGAAATTTTTGTGTCATATCAAATATTAAACAGCAGAGGAGATTCACCTTCAGAAGAGGGTGATTATTCACTCACAGACAGAGGTATTTGGATTATATTTAGATTAACACTATTCTGATATAGTATTCCAGAAACACGTCACTTAAATAAGCAAATACCCATTATATTGCTCCCAAAAATGAACAAAACCCCAGACCAAAGAGATGAAGGGTTATACTTTTTGGAGAAGCTCTCCTTTAATCCTCAAATGAACAACTACAGGCAAGAGTTAGATATTACTGTGTACATGACTGTCCTTCAAATTCTGGTACATGACTACGGGACATCTTCTTTATAAACATAGCAAACTAGAGCTGGACAAATTTGCTCACATTCTGATGTTCCCCAGAGGTGAACAACAACAAAAACTTTGAAATTCCACTTGAGAAGAAATCTTGAAAACCTGTTATTTCAAGACAATACAAATGCTTCTGCTGGCTTTTCTAATAAAGGAAAATTCCTCCAGGGGCTCCAAGACAGTAAAGGGCACTTCCCGAGGAGGAAGTGGGAAATTACATGCCTGAGAATTGCAGCTCCAGCCATTCTCTCTGCTCTGCCCTGTGTCAGCTAAATTTTGTTGAGTCTGGATAATTTCTGTAAAATATTTTGGTTTCTGTGAATCATTATTTCCTAAAGAACACACATTTCATTGGAAAATTCCTGATCTGCTTTACTGAAGACTTAGCCGACTTCTTTTAGATAAATATGGTGAGAAGTAGGGGAAAGTTCAGGAAAGAATCCTTAAATCTTTCAGGAAAAAGAGCAATAAAGCTGTTTTCATGTTCACCCAAGATCAGTGTACATTTTCAAGGCTATAACAGCAAAGAAAAGTTCTCAACTGTAAAAAGAGAGGTAGTGCCATGTTTATATTTGAATGTTAATTAAGGAGATTTTGGTTTGTTGAATCACTGATTTTGCTTAAATTATTTCAAAGTACAGAATCATAGAATCATTTAGGTTGGAAGAGACCTTTAAGATCATCGAGTGCAACCGTAACGTTTAACTATGCTCTTGAAAAAAACCTAACAAGTACCTCAGTGATTTACAGTTAGTTTCTTTATGAAGTAGTTATTAATTTTGTTCAAAAACTGTAATATACATTTTGTAAGATTAAGGAATATAATGAACTTATTAACAAAAGAAACTTATTAAAAATATAAGATGATGGTGTTTCTTTGGCAACCAAAGTGAATTTCAGTCAGATGAGGAGAAGGATTAAGTGGACTTATTAGACTTCCTTTTTCAAATCATCTGCTTCCTTTCTGTAATTTAAAGCATTACATCTTCATCTAATCTCTCTCTCCAATATCATTGTAATACTGAATTATAATTTCCCTAGAACAAGTACATACATAACTCCAGGGAAGTTATAGCAACAGAAAGCAGACAACAAAAGTCTTGAAAGCCCTGACGTGTTTTTAGGTTACACTGAATGTTTCCTTGCACCTTTCCCTAGCAACCTCAACACCACACCAGTAACAGAACTCCAAGCTTTATAATCATTTGTCCTGACTTGCCTATATTAGGGTGAGTTTATTTCATTCTTTGTTCCCAAACGTACTGATCCAAATTCTGATCTCATGTACCTTGACTTACTGTCTCCACAAGTTCTGCACTCCTTTACACTGCTGTAAAATCCAAAGCTTCTCCAGCACCTAAACATAAAGCCAGGAATTTCTAACCTTTTCCATTTGTTCTACTAATGTCTTTTACAAAAATAAAAATGTTAAAACCGTGCCAGCAAAATTCTTAGTGTATTCACAGGTACAGAGACAAAAAGATGTCAGTTTTCCAGCACAGACTATGCCAGTTATTATAATGGTAAAATTATATTAAATAAATATTATTAAACAATATACAGGCAAAAGTAGTCTCTCTCTGGCAAAACTCACCATCTGCTTTAGCTACATACTCTAGCTTCCTAATGAAGGTTAGGTTTTAAAAGAAGTTTATACAAATTTCATATCAAGGAACTATAGAAGAAAAATGTCTTAGATCTATGGGGGCATGTCCTGGTTTCAGCTGAGAGGGTTAATTTTCTTCATAGTAGCTAGTATGAGGATACGTGTTGGATTTGTGCTGGAAACAGTGCTGATAATATAGAGTTGTTTTTGTTCTGTGGACCTGTTGTTGAGCAGTGTTTACATGGGGCCAAGGCCTTTTCTGCTTCTTGCACTGCCCTGCCAGTGGGATGGCTGGGGGTGCACAAGAAGTTGGGAGGGGACACAGACAGGACAGCTGACCCCAACTGACCACAGGGATACACCATACCATATGACGTCATGCTCAGTTTATAAGGAGCTTGGGGGAAGAGGAAAAGGGGGGGCAGCGGCATTCGGAGCGATGGCGTTTGTCTTCCCAAGTCACCGTTAAGTGTGATGGAGCCCTGCTTTCCTGGAGATGGCTGAACACCTGCCTGCCCATGGGAAGTGGTGAATGAATTCCTTGCTTTGCTTTGCTTGTGCACATGGCTTTTGCTTTACCTATTAAACTGGCTTTATATCAACCCACGAGTTTTCTCACTTGAACTTTTCCAATTCTCTCCCCCATCCCGATGGGGAGGTGTGAGCGAGCAGCTGCGTGGTGCTCAGCTGCCGGCTGGAGTAAAACCACGACAGGGCAAAAACCAGAGGATTGTGAATTCAGTAATTAATGACAGTGACTGGCACTTCTCAAGCCCAAAGTAGTAATGGGAAAGCTCTGCAGCATGTCACCTTGTTATATTAAAAAAACAACACCCAACAGTGTCATCACTTCTGTTTTCACCATGGACTAAAATATAGGAAGCATCTGCATCAAAGAGAAATGAAGCATGAGGACTACTGGATTATCCTGCAGAACGTTATCCAGGAAGGCAGATGTTTCCAAAATTAAACTATAAGACTGCATGAATAAATACAGATATTTAACAAAATTTCTGAATAAAATGTAGGAGTATAAACTTAGTAACATATTCAGCATGTTTCTGACAGAGATTTAAAATTCCTTTAAATCCACTTTAAAGAAGTGGTGCAAAGCTCTCGGGCAGGAGTGTGTTGTTACTGCCATCAATTCTATTTAAGTGACATATACAGCATTCGTATTCCTTGAGTTTCACCCTGACCTAAGGTACAGTTAATCTATACAACAACTCAATTTTCACTGATACTATTTGGATCACAGTCTGTTTCTCATTTTTGCACTCACTTTCTTAATGGCCCTATTTCTCAGTGCTTGTACAATGAAACACAGCAAATGATTTGAAAATTCATTAAAATTGTAGTTAAAAATGGGTTTTAGTTGAAGTCCATTCTCCTTCTGCAAATTAAAACCGTTATTTTCCAGTCACTCTTGAAGATTTTTGTGGAAAGTTTCCATGTCACCTATAAGTAATTCACAGCCATAATGTTTTCAGCTGGTAAAACTAGAATATCCACTTGCTCAGCAAAACTTACACATTGACATAGCCTGCAAAATAATCTTTTCTGTGTGCTGTTTGCCTTTTCAAAATGTCTCAATGCAGGTCTTTGTGCATTTAAATAAGTACACTCTGCAGCTATTTCTGGGGAGAACCAAAAGTGGAAATATATTTCCCAGAGTAAGGAATCCATAAAGAGACTGAATTATCTAATCCTTTTACAAGATGGGGAATTAAGCCATTCTTATGGCAATCTTTTATCTGCTGCTGGCTTCAAACCATTATCTCACAGGAGAAAAATTACAGTCTTTGTCAGTCTTTTCAGACTTAACACTCTTTCTTCCCCTGTGAACCATTTTTTCTAGGACTTGTGAAAGAGTTTTGTGTGTGTGTGTGCATGTGTGTCTTTTAAGAGCTATAATTAAACTGTTACCCAGAGCTTCAAATTATGACCAACAAGCTTCCCCAAGCTCATGATCTCCTGGCTTCCTCCCTATATCGTTCGCATCCAGAAGCAGCTGCTATTGCTGATATACATCACAGTGTAGCACCAAACAGAAAGAATCTATAAACATTGCAATAAAGAATTAGCTTGCAAAGCACACATCAAAGAGAGCAAGGAAAAAGAAGGAGGGAAAGCCTTGGGAAAGCACTTGGCTCTTTAAGTTATTGAGGGGTTTAAGCGTGTTTTATAGGAGAAAAGAGAGATGTCTTGACAAGATCTACACATGAAGGACAGGATGAAATGGACGTTATGTTACCCTCTATTGAATTTGGAGACAGTACAATAATTTTCAGGACTAGACAAAGTAATATTGGACTCATTTTCAAATATGCTCCTATTGCTTTCATTATTACCAATCAAGACTGGCACATTCAAAAGAACTAAAAAGTCCTTTAAGTCTACTCTCCTTAGGATTTCTCAACAGCATTCTTACATGTTTACAAGTGTATCAACCTCCTCATTCCAGTTCTATCTTTTTATAAGCTGAGATAAAAAAATGTCAGTATAGCTAGAGTTGAACAGTAGATGTTCTAGTGACACATCATTAATTCACAGCATCTTATACTGTATTCTTCCTTCATAACCAAAACCAGATACTAATTCCCTGTCAGTAAAGTGACAGTAGGGCTATCTCCAGATGCACTTGGCACACTAAGTGCCACATTTCCAAAAATAGTCCTATCATAAGAACAATATGTTAGTACATATGTACAAGATGCAATTCACATGCAAATTTTATATATCTGGTGTACACGTTTCAAGTATAACAGTGTATTTTCACTAACATGCAAATACTTATCTTTCTTGAAACAAACAGTTCTCTCATTTTGTCTTGTGCTGAATGATAGTTATTTATGTGAAAAACAAGAAGTCCATCCTACACATGTAAGCTTTAAGGAAGTAAAGTAGCTGCTAAATCAAACTCAGAGGGAAATGCTTTGTCTCTGAAAATACTATGTAATGCAAGGACACAGACACACACTGTTCCTTTTAAAGAGATATATACTTCATCTGAAAATACTGGTTTTCTTCACAGTTTACATAACTCTTCATAACAATGTTTTTATTATCACAGTATTTTCACAGAACCATAGAATGGCTTGGGTTGGAAGGCACCTCAAAGATCATCTAGTTCCAACCCCCCTGCCATGGGCAGGGACACCCTCCACTAGACCAGGTTGCCCAAAGCCCCATCCAACCTGGCCTTGAACACCTCCAGGGATGGGGCATCCACAACCTCTCTGGGCAACCTGTTCCAGTGCCTCACCACCCTCACAGTAGAGAATTTTTTCCTTATATCTAATCTAAATCTACCCTCTTTTAGTTTAAACCCATTACCCCTTGTCCTATCTCTGCACTCCCTGATAAACAGTCCCTGACCATCTTTCCTGTAGGCCCCTTCAGGTATTGGAAGGCTGCTATATGGTCTCCCTGGAGCCTTCTCTTCTCCAGGCTGAACAACCCCAACTCTCTCAGCCTGTCCTCATAGGAGAGGTGCTCCAGCCCTCTGATCATCCTTGTGGCCCTCCTCTGGACTTGCTCCAACTTTGTGGAACTTCTGATAGGTCTGAATTTAATGCTTGGTGGATTTACCCAGTGGGAAATTCTGGTAAAAAAGAAGGAGGAAAGAGGTCTGGTGCTCCTAGGATTTCTGTCCGAGCACTTGATATAAATCTCCTGTCTTATATTGTTCCCTGCCCAAGACGCAGTTAAGATTTTAAAAGAATGGCCAAGGCCTCTCAATTTTCAAAACACACATTCATTGGGAGTTTGCCATAAAATTAATTAAGGTTTGGGATTAAAAATGATAGTATCTTGTGCATTGTAGAGGTCAAACTCAGATCTATGAACTCAAAAAATCATTTGAAATCACACTGATATTCTTCATTTTGCATATAGTAAGATGTTCAAAAGAAACACAAGTCAGTGAAAGAAAAGGCAAGCCAGGGTATTACTCTGGCAACTTAGCAAATCAGCCTACTAACTCTTAAAAACTAGTTTATGTATGTTCTCTGTCTCTGATAACTACTAGGACCAGGAAAAACATTTTCTGAATTATTTTTTTCTTTAGTTCTTTTAAAAAAAAAAAAAAAAAGGAAAACACAAGTAAGAAAACACGAGTGTACAAGTGGTACACCACTCTAGAAAAGGAAAGATAAAGTGATTTATTTCAGCTGTATTTAACACTTATAAAATCAAGAGAAGACAATGAAGACACTATTGTGGTTATTTATGCATCAAAGCTGGGCAAATTAATCACTGCCCAGATTCAACTCAGCCAGAAAGCTAAATTAATTTTTTTTTACTAGTATTTCTTTTCTTGTCATTCTTTCAGTTTTTCTAGCTTATAAGAAGTTCTTAGTAGCAAAAGGAAAAATATGGGTTTTCTCCACAATTTTCCAAAGTGAAAGGAGATTTTTAAAAGTTACAAAGCACTACTATACAGAGTTTCATTTGCTTGTTTGCCACGCTTAAAAGGGAAAAGATGCAAATAAAACACTTTGTCTAGGACAAGGTCTGTGAAGCTAGCACAAACAAACATGAGGAAAATTCAGCTCTTTGAAACAAGAGGTCCAATAAAACTAAGGTTACAAAAGAAGAAAATAAAGGAGAAAAAGAATGAAAAATAGTGACTTGAGTCATCTGGAATGTTTAGTTCTTTCTCCTCTGTAAGAACAGCCACTTAGAAATAGCACGCAGACAGAAAGCTAATACGAAACACAAGACAGGAAAGAAAAAAATAGGTATATATAATCAAAAGGTTTGGTAACATTTGAAGACATAAACTTCCTACCATTCTGTGCATGACTTCCAATCAGAGAATTTCCTGTCCCGTCTGCCCCCAAATGATTTCTGTACCAACCACTTTACTTTGGAAACATTTTTTCCATTGGTACTTTGAAGTCATTTATTCCCAAATTTTAGGAATATTAACAAACCAGAAGTTTCTGCCAGAAACTGAGTCACTAAGCTGGCCTTACCATTACTGGGCAGACATACAAAACCCATTCTTTATGCAAATACATGTACCAAACCACACATATACCTGTATCCATTCCCCAGTATTACATCACAGTGTACAGAGCCAAACCAGGGATTATATGGAGGATTTGAGAGGTTATTCTGACACATCTGTATATTATTGATTAATTAGAAATATAAATTGTATGACAGGATATCGTCATGTTTCCTACCTTTCTGCTGCATGAATAGACAGAAATTAGCTGTTTCCTTTAAAAGATGACATGTTTCAAAGTTATTTGCAGATGGAAAAAGACTGAAAACTTTTATAAAACCCACAAATAAGCAAAATACAAGTCCTAGGGGGTTATTTATTACATTTCTGTGCGGCTCTCTAGACAAATCAAGGCACACTTAATTGAGTAAAAGGACAGATTTACCTATAATTCATCATGGAGAACTGTAGCAGGGAAAAAGGGGTCATAATGATTCAAAATCAAGAGGTCAATAAAAAAACCCAGAAAAAAATGGAACTTAGTAGGGAACATAATAAAAGATTCAAATGCAAGTCATCTGGATGCTCTGCACCTTCTACTCTGACAGAATATTCACTACGCATTTATTTACACAGACCTTTGGGGAGTAGCAAAGAAAGCTAGGAAAAAGAGGAATGAAAACTATGGGTCAGGTCTAAAGAGGAAACGTAATGTTAGGTTTTCCAAATAGATATATCATGTTATATCATGATTTTGACATCAGAAATTACAATTTATTCTCCTCAAATCCCAATTTCTAGTCACATGCATTCCAGGATCCACCATTTGTAGGTTACTCCCCATTAAACATTAAAATAGGAAGGAAGTTAAAGCCTATAAAGAAAAACAGGGATTTAAAGACATCCTTTGAAGTCACATATACAGTGCTCTACTCCTAACTCTGTTGCGAACAGATAATTTTATATTCTCAGTGATCAGCTTCTCTTCTAATTCCATCACCTCTTGGTTTATATTAACACTGCATTTAAAGGGATGATTATACTTCGTGTAAACATACCTGAACCACCCTTCAATTAGCATCTGCAGATGCTATCACTGAATACTTTTGGCAGTTCATGTAGCAGCTAAGGTATTTTTGCACAAGCAGAAATATCCTTGCCAGATTTCAGTGTAGGCGTAGCCTTTTATCATCTCACCCAAACACCACGTACTGGTACACATGCTCAGAATAAGGGGAAAACAGTCTATGGAGTTCTAATGTCTTTAAGTCCTGTATGCATTTGCAAGGTACTACTCCCTTTAGAGTGACTCACACCAAAATGGCTCAGCCTCGGAAAGACAACTTCACATTCAGCCTTGAACAACAGTTCACTGAAAACAGAGCAGAAGCATCTACAGGGATGGATTGGGCTAATTTGGCAGAACATAAACCTAGACCACCTGTTAAAAACCACAGCAGCAGCAAACTCTGCATCCTCCCTTCTTCCAGGATCTATGACATCTATATGGGATGACAGAGGTTGCCCCTCTTCTTCATCCTACTTGATCAGACCCTATCCCAATGCTGCACGGTGCAGCACCCACTCCCTGACACCTTCCCATCCCTAGCTGTGGAATTAGTCTGGGATTATATGCATGGACAAGATAGGAGAACCTATCCCATTTCAAAAGACAAGTCAACCATCCCAATGGTTTCTGTGCAGGGAACACAATGACAATGAGAGCAGATTAGCCATAAACGATAAGTAAGGGATCTGGTGCACAGCTGAAGCTGAGGAAGGTCAGTAGGTTTCCTTCCTTTGCTTGAGGAAATCTTCCAGGGGCCAATCATGTTTAACTGCTTTTTAAATGTAGTCTTTTGTTAGCATGATCTTCCTCACAGAGGCAAGCGCTTTCATTAATTTCTCTCTAGGTTGTCCTAAGTTTCAGTAGTGTTGTCTGTGGACAGTACATACTGTAACATGGCTTGTTTAGCAGCAGTTTTTTCTCTATTTACAGTTATCAGCTTTTCTGCTTTTGGTAGTTAAATGAGATCCACTTGTTAAGCTTCAGACACTATTTTCTGCACAGCTCATTATCAAATTTTCCACCAAATGCTTCTTAATGACCTCAAGTCTCGTCAGTATTGTTATAGCTTTGCGATACTCAGATAAAGCATCTCCATACAACTCTTACTATGTAAGAATCTAAAATGGTCGACGCTAGATTAACACCAGAGAATTCCCCAACCAAACAAATAATTCCTGTTCTTTTCTAGAGAGATATATGATGGCCAATTCAGACAATAGTTCTATTCTTTCCACCATTATTCTGCAATTTATGAAAAATCATAGCTGGTTCCTTCAATATTCTTGTCTCCTCTCCTCACACATTCATGGTCCTCATGACTCTATGTCATGAAGACCTGCTTAAAGTCCAGTGGTGTATTTCAGAGAAAATACATGTGATTCTTAAATTTCACATAGTACCATGTAGTTTATATGACTATGTCCCAAGTACGCACGGAAGTGGTGGAGACCACACTGTAGAAAACCAAACTTACTAAAATATTGCAAAAATCCAGACGGTTAAAGAAAAGTTAACTGGTGTTGGTAAATAAGCAAGCTAACTTGAAGATTGTTTGGAGGACAAGCCATCTTAAAGGAGTCACAGATACTGATGACGAGCAGGGCAACAATGAAGATTTCACAGGCAAGGCAAACCGACATGAGAATTTTTGAGTGTTTTTTCCAAACTAAGTTTTCAGCGAGCATCTGTAAATGCTAGCATGCACAGAGCTTCTCACTTATTCTACATTAGCAGCTCCAGCACACTAGTTATTACTGAACTGGTATTATTATTATACTTGAACTGTATTCCACATCCCAATGGTGACTGTTAGAAAAGCCACATTTACGCTTTTAATGTACATATGTACCTTGTTTGTTTATACCTATATATTTGATTTCTCTAATGTGTTAAAAGGCCTTAGGACATTGTGGTTTTGCTCTAGCTAATCTTAAACCAAAATATTAACTACAATATTGCATCTCAAACCTGCATTTGTATGCGACTAGTGCTCCTTCCCAACATTCTTGTTCAGAAGCCTTCAAGCTTGTGGCACAGTATGTTTTCTATAATCCTATTTCTTTTTTAATCACATGCAACCTCTTTTTTGTATTCTATTGATGTTAAGAAGAATGAATGCAGCCCTTGCGCTATTAAAAACAAAAAGCTTCTTACTTCCAGGAATGCATTGGCAAGACTCCACACGAACAAGATTTAACTTTTGAGCATGGCAGTGGGCATACAAGGCTAATGGGTGGTCCTTCCAAAAATAAAAGAAAAAAGTAAAGAGAAAAGAAAACCCCTTAAAATTCATTCAGTAGTACATTAATATTATTTTATACCTTATGCCTGATTAAATTCTTGCAAAACGCATATTGTACAAGTCACAACACATGAGAAACTATGGAAGTGTTGTTTGGCTTTTACAAATTGTCATTTAGATCTTTATTTAACCCATATGAGTTTTACTTACATGTGAGGGTGTCTTATGATTCATCAGCCAAACCTGAAATTCATTTGATTTGCCTGAATGTGAGAAAGGATTCACAAAATCATGTTACAGCTTGAGTCAGTCTATTCTCCAACCCAGTCAGAATAGTTGTGCCCTTAGATGAACGAATTTTTATTATAATACTTTTGCTCAAAGGATTTAAATCCAGATCAGTTGTAGCAGAAGTTTCTTTGCTAATTTTGCAAATACAGGAGTTTTTGTAGCCTTTTTTCCTGTATCTATAAACCTTGTTTTGTTCTACCTTGTGAATGATGTCACCCCTTTATTTAGATGACTTAATATGCTGCCTAACTTGCACTGTAGTCCAAGAGCAGCTATGGGAATAACATTGTTCTGTAGCTACTTTCCCATTTGAAAAACCTCTTAAAGCTGTTATCCATCTGCATTTCACTCTTCGTGTGTGAAACATCTATACAGAAAACAGTAAGCTCTCTGTTTCTTACAGCTATGTTCCAGTCTACAAACCAATCCATACTCCAGGAGAATTAACCCCTCCTTTTACTTCTCTTTCACTCCCTCTGTTTTGGGTGGGGTTTTTTTTGGGGGGGGATTTGGTTGGGTGGGTTTGGGGGGATTTTTTTTGTTGTTTTTTTTAATCATAAGCTGTAAAAAAAACAACTTGGTGTGATAGCCTGAAAGAATCCTCCATCTGTCTGGGTTAAAATTATTGACCTGGGCTTTGATAACTCTATCTATCTATTATTTGAAGATGATGGCTGAAATTATCAGCATTGAAGGTTAAATATCAGTTTTTAAAAACAACTTAAAAGTTTGGGGGTTTTATTCTAGTTCAAATTCTGTCCATTCTCAGTCTCACTTCTTAAGATTCATGAAAAAGCTCTTATTTTTGTCTGAGAGACTTAAGGCATGGGAGAAAGTTTTCCCAAATGCAGCACCTCAACATTGCAGGTTTCTCCCACAATATAAACTGGATTTAATTTGCTTTGTAACAAAGTAGGTTTTTATCTCTAACTATAGTTACTCCTATTTGGCTTTTTCTTTTTTAGGATCTTCCTTTGATGCTGTGTTAAACACTGCATCAGAAATAGAATAGGGGAGTTCAAAGGGAAGAACTATTACTGTGCAGAGTAACAGCCTAGTGACAGTCAGAAGAAACCAACTACACAGGACATTTAACACTCACTTGAATTAAATGCCAGTTACTAGCTAAAGAAAACACCTGTACTGACAGAGAAAGAGGGAACCAGAAGCTGCTAGTATTGTCCTCCTGTTATTACATTCTAGAATTTGGGTCCTGATTGTCTCTATTTGAGCAGTACAAAGGGACGGAGCTAAACTGGAGCTAAATGAAGTCCAATGACAAATACCTCAGCGTGGGGGAAACAGTTGGTTCAGTCCATTCTTCTCACAAGTCACTGTACTCCTGTGTTTAGCCCATTTGTAAGAAGCTATAGAAGCCACAAAGAGATATATTGCTGCACTGTACCCTACTGCAGGTGCTCTCAGTGGGCATACAGAATTAAATCAGCACTCCTCTCAGGCTAAAGTAACCTACACATAGCCATAGACCTGTTCTCTCTAATTCTCAAATAATGAGGAAGCTCTAATGATCTAGGGCAAGAAAATGTAATCCTAGTAGCAGGAGGGTCTAAAACTTACATAGGATTTTAATGAAGAAGTAGGGTGGAATTTCCATTAAGACTATTTGTCCTTTCCAATGAGACCCAAAAAATTAAGCCAAATTAAGTTAAAGCTAGTACTGAGGAACTTCTTCAATTGTTTAAATAAATTCCTCTCAGAAGAGCTCCACCATGACCAAGCAAGTGAGGAACCTTCTAGAAGAGGTATCATAAAAGGTAAATTGACTGGAGAGTAATCAGAGCATTTTTTTAAAAAATACAGCAAGGTGAAAGAACTAGATTATGCAAACGCAAGACTAAAATTAAACTTTTTGTCTGAGCCAAGCAGCACGTTCCCTAACATTTGGAACTCCGCCAAACAAATTTCAAGTAAAAAGTCATATTCCTCCTACAGACAGCCAAAATACCTTCAGCAAACCTGATTTGGTAATCTGATTTGACAAGTCCTATTATCTACAGAACACCCACTGCCATTAATAGGTCCATTCATTTCAAATCACTTTATACAACCAAAAAATGGGTAAAATTAAGAGGAAAGACACCTGTTTAATTGTAACCAAAAGTATGCATAACAACTTATATTGACTTCTTTTTCAATTGTATTCAACTGGGCCTACAATCAAATCCCATAGTAGTTATATATAAACAGTACAGGACACGAGACTAGTTAGAGAATATGAAAATAATAAAAACATCATCTCTAAAACAAATAAATATACTAAAAGGTTCTGTATTACGACCTTGCAATAAATATTTAGCATTGTCATAACAATGGAGATAAACGCCAACACTGAGAAACTTTCATAGAGATGACCCAAATATTCAGGCTGTGAATTTATAGCATGGTATTTTTAATGGCTATATCACTGAGTAACAGCAAATTTATTTGCTCTTGGAACCAAATAGGAAAAAGCCCTATCTTTGTGTTCTTGAATCCACTTGCTTCATGCAACTCTCTCTACCTACTACTTCAGCTGCTGCGAGAAAGCACCGGACAAATTCCCTGTGGAGGTATTGGAAGAGAGCTAACTGCATTAATAACTGTCTTGAAGTAAGAGAGGAAAGGTGTCCTCAGACTCAGAAGGAAGAAAGGAACGCTCCAAAAGAATAGACAGACTTCATGATCTTGAAGAATAAAGGCTAGTTTCCTCAAAAGTGAATACAACAGTGATACCCAGTTCTCTCTTACGACTTCTCCTGCTACTGATGAGAAGGTACATTTTTTAATTCTTCCAAAGTTTAAAGAAACTGCTAAACTGCAATGAGAGCAAAAAGAAACACAGTCAAGTAAGTATCATCCAGTTCCCCACCAACTTCATTAAACAGAGTAGGGAATGAAATGAAGGTGTAGAGGTGAAATAAAGCACTGCTTTGCATTCTCTGATAAGTGAAGTTAAAGGGGATTTTATGAGATCTTTCTCTCACAAATCATATTTTAGACTGCAGAGTCATATAGTACAGTCAGTTAAAGGACAACAGCAATAGCTGAGGTTGTTAGGTTTGGCTCCAGATCTGAGCCGTTTGTTCCCTGGTGTGTAGGACTGAGAGAATATATAGTATATTGGCACCTGCTGTTAGCGGCTACTTTAGGGAATTTAAAATTTAATTAACCCTCATAGTAATCCACACAAGATTTTAAGTAAGTTCAAAAAGACCATGCAGAAAACTTAACATTTCTATTTTCCTTACTTTTCTACTTGTCAATCCACGGACAACCGATGCCAGTTGAAAAAAGATGCAACACTTTCATGTAGCTAGTTGTTTGGAAACATTTTATAACATATGCAATTTGTCTCTAGTGAATTGGGAAGAATCCCAGGACTAGCATGTTTGCTCTTTTCTTAAAGCATAAGGCCACACTGCTAACAGCAAAACTCCCTAGAATTACAAGGCCATCTGCTCTGACAGTACCCAGAGCTGAAGTTCCCTGAGGCTCCCGAACCCTGCTAGAGAGATGCTATTGCATGGGTGATTCAGTACGCCTGCAGTTATGCTCCCGGAGCATCAGAAAATGTTTTGAAGCCCCTCTTCCTACATAAGTGCCTTTTAAAAGTAGTAATTTACAAGCAAAATGGGAAAAAAGTAGGAAAGTAGGGTGGCATATGGCCAAACTTTTGACTTAATTTCACCACAGGTTGCTTTTTATTTACCAGGGGCTAATCCCCTCTCAAACTACACAATAGAGCAGCCATTGGCACAGGCAGGCAGATAAAATTGGCATGCCTCTGTATTGTTCTTGCTAATCTGAACCATTAACAGAAGGGTGAGAAGGCTAGTTTTGTCATTTAAACAGGCTTAAATCCTTTCTCCAAATGAGCTTTTGTCTACATAGAAAAATGCATCTAGGAAATTTAAGGGGTTTCTGCTAGTGTTGCATTCTCAAGTTGACTTGGCTACAGGAATACCAACTTGTTTATTTGGCTCCCATACTGTAAATGCAAGAATTATTTCCAGCTGTCAAAACCAAAAGGGGTTCAACCTGATTAAATTATTTCTCAGAGGTAAAACAGGATGAGATTATAAAGTGCTAAGAAGCAACTGTTTGAAATCCTGAACTGCACCTGTGCAACTAAATCTCCATTTATACAGGTGCTTTTCAAATTGGATTTGAACCTTTAAATTCCCTGATTCATCCCCTGAAAAACCACAGAAGCTCAAATAACTAATGAAATTCAGAGACAGAAAGGCTTAAAATAGTTTCAAGCTGTGAAGTAAGGCCTAAACCTAACTAAGTTCTTTGATTCATTGTTTATGCGACATATGAAGCATAAACATAAGTTGTACAATCCAAATGCCAGAGGTCAGAGGGTAGCCAGTAGCTAAGTAATTATTTTTAATTTAGCACAGGGAGGTCATCACCTGGCCCATAAACACAATAGATAGCGGAAAACCTGGGGAAAAGAATGTGTTGGTTAGCATGATCTGGTTTTGTCTGGCTTTTTACCTGGCACATCTTGCGCAGATATTCAACGTGACCTTTGCTTGAGGCTCAGCTGTATGGGCACTTCGAGTTTGATTGAATTTGCTCCCAGAAGACATCACACTTGTTACTCCTTCCATTCTTAGATCATCAAGATCCTCTGCAACAAGACAGAATGACTGGATGAACACACGATTAAATTTTGTAGCAAGAGAGTTGCTTCACCTGTAGAATCACTAAAGAATGGAACAACTCAAAAATCAGGAAGAAAACACAGTTACTTGTATAACAACAGGAAAAGACATTTGAGAGGATTTTTATTTATATATATTATCACCCTGTTACAAAGGGGTTCCTTCAAAAATATTCAGTATCATTTCCACTTCAAACAGTGCTGCAGATTTTTTTCAATCTTTATTTCTCTGATTCATTTATAAAAAACTTGCCAGTGGCTTTATCAAGAGATGCTGTCCAGTAGTTCCATTTTACATAGGGATCCATATCGAAGAGAAACCTCATTTTTTTGAGTGTATGCTCCTCCTCTGATTTTTTTCATCTATTCACTTAGCAATGAAAAAATATTGCTAAAATTAAAGTGCTCTGCTAAACCCAGAAAATTGAAATGGATACATGTATCACATTGAAAGAGACCATAACATGCATACTTATACCCACCATATTGCTGTAATATATGGGCAACTCATAATAATAACAACTGGATTTTCTACTACTGTAAAATCATTCCCACTTTGCAGGAAGACAGTTGAGGCTCCCAGAGAATTTTTTGCCCAAGATCACACTGGAATAATGTAGCTGAGTTAGACTGTAAATGAATTCTCCTGGTTTACAGTCAGAACATTCTTTAGGGATAATCTGTATATTTTTTGCTAACATAAAATAGACAAGTTATGTATACCTGACGTATCCATAAAGCCCAATTTTCAGTTCTTATAATTTACTAAGGTTCTAGCTGAAAGGTAAACAAGCAACACACTGACTAGCTATTATTGAATGAGCACCAATCATTCCATGTATTGACTGATGCATGTGGCTTATGATATACAGTATGTGATCATCTAATTTATGATTATCTTTCATATAATGTATACACATGTATTTTCACATATTTATGCTTACAAAGAAACCTGATGTTAAAGGATCTGAGTGGAACAGAAAGTGCATAAAGACAGATATTAAATCCTGACATCAGATGGGTGGAAGTCACAGAGAACTTTAAAATCAGAAGAGGCAATGTTCAGTTAGAATTTAAAATACACACGTAGTCATTATATACATTATATACCGGGTTCCTCTTCATACATAAAACAGTGAGATACAACCCCCAAATCATTACCTGAAATATTTCTGGTTGTCCTCTATAGTTCATAGATACTCCTCTTACCACTGTGCTTCAAACTGCGGGCAGCATGATCAGATTGTCAGGATTATGCCTTGTTAACAACACTCTTTTGGGGATACACTCACTTTAATAAGCAAAATCGAAGAACAGCAAGGCTAAACTTTAATGACATTTCTATGACTAAAGTCCTTGAACTAGATTTTCTTATCTGTAATGTTTTATTTTACTGCTTAAGAAAACTCTCCTCCCTCCCAAAATTTGCTGGCTTGGTGGTACAAATTGACAGTTCCACTAAAGTTTCTGGCAACGATTTACATAATTTCCACACCTTTTTCTTTAAATTTAATCTATGGTTAATATACAAAATAATTCAAAGAACTTGGAAGGCTATATGATAAAGAATTATGAAATCAATCACCTATGAGTCATTTCAGAAAAGGTATTACATATTCGGACCACATTATGTATTAAAATAAATACAGTTTAATTGTGCTTTAAAGAGGTGTGAAAAGTTCCATATTTTTTAACAGATGTAAAACCACTGGATGGATTACAGTTTAAATGAAATTGAAGCATATGCCTCAGGATTTTTTTCCCCTAAGCAGATGTGATTTCTTTAAATGAGGTTTTCCACTGTTCTCTGCTTGATTAACTTTCGGTTCTCTGACGACTAAGACTGTTTCAATAGAGCAATGACATAGGCTGCCCTCTATCATACCTTTTATATTTGAATCTGTATAGCAAAACCATGCCTTTTTCATTTTCAGTCAACTACCAACATTTTTCTCTCAAGAGAAAATTAAGGGAAACTTTGTGCAAGAAATGTAGATTTCAGAG
Organism: Balearica regulorum gibbericeps; assembly: GCF_011004875.1. Classification (NCBI taxonomy): domain Eukaryota; kingdom Metazoa; phylum Chordata; class Aves; order Gruiformes; family Gruidae; genus Balearica; species Balearica regulorum. The sequence goes on from NC_046185.1 coordinate 37,410,004, forward strand.
GCGCCTATACTTGTAGCTAACAGAGAAGTAGGCAGAATATTATGCAGTATTGGTTTACTGTCACATGCTGTTAGACCAATAGCAGTAAAGTGCATGCTAAAACACAAATTTCAAAAAAACAAACTACATCATATAGAATTGTTATTTTTCGCACGGAATTTTCATTGATCTAATTCAGCATTGGATGGAATCTGTCCATGGCAAGCTATAAAAAGCTGTTAATATTCCAATTAAACAGAGGAGGACAACCCCATCTACCAAATCCGATGAATAACTGCAGCGTTTGATTTAACTTTGATTACTGCACTTCTGCCTCAGTACTGAATGTTTTCTGTTTCTTCTGCATGCCTCAAATTTACAGTGCAGATTTTGCATTTTCTTCTCACTAAAGCAACTGGGCTTTGAGAAGCTGCCTGGTTCCCAATACCCACAACTTTGGATGGGAATTTTTGAGTTGTGAGCAAGTTTACATGCCATCTGGCAATCTTCCTGATTGACCACATTCATTATTGAAGGCCCTTAATTAAAAAAACCAAAGCAACAATAAATCATAATTTTAGTACTAAACTCTCTCTGTACGTGTATTGTTCAAAAATTGATGCATGTTTTGCAGAATAATATTTGTTCATAAATAAGGATGTTATTAAAGTAAATACAAACAATGAGTGCAATAATTCATTTTAAGAATTAAAAAAAAGGCTTCCAAAGGTTCAAATGTTTCTATGTAACATTGGAAAGAATCAGTCCTAGCAAAAAAGGATTCCATTGAGAAGTCAATTCGGTTACAGGGTCTGGAACACTGAATCTTTTATCTTTCTTTGTATTCTTTGCTAGACCAACTAGTGATGATACAGCTGAGCGGTTCAGTGATTTTATTGAGCAGCAATGAGGTAATTCACTGAGAAAAGAGCGAAAGAAAAGCCAAGTTGTTGACTGCTTATGTGGTGGAAGACAAGAATACTGCGAATCTTCTCTAATCCTTAGAAAATCGTTACCTATCTTTGTACAGTGATAGGCTGGAAGTTCACGTAAATGAAATAATCTCACTTGTGCTAGTAAAAGTTGGTTATTTTAATGCATGACTGTGCATTGTATTTCTTTGATTTAACATTAATTCTCTGCCATTTCCACATGAATAGGGAATGTGAAGACCCTACCTTGGTGCTATAGCAATTTCCATTAAGTATGTCCTGCATAGTAAAAAAACCTACCTACAAAACAAACAAAAAACCTTTACATTTTTCTCAAATCAGCAATTCACCAAAATAAATTCACATAGCTGTAATTTTCATGCATTGCCATAACAACAATATAAGAAAATATTTAAAAGTCAGATAAAGATCACAAGCATAGCACAGAACCAGATGTTTTCTATATTAATAATAATGCTGCACTATGCTAAATTCTTTGTGATTTTTTTTATAGATAAGTTTCATCAAAAAGGGAAGGGGAAAAGGGTATTTATTTCAGCTAAAGAAGAACATAGCCCAGTAACAAGGTGATGTATTTAAATAGGACGTTGTTTGTAATTATTTACTTCCTTTCTTTTTTGGGGAGGAAGGGCTGGGGAGAGGGAAAGGGGCACTAATGCCAAGTATTCTAGAAACTGTGCAAGATTGCTTAATGTCTTGGGATGAGACGGTGTGGAATCATCTTACAAACATCTCCTACAAGACTTGCACACCATTCACTTTAAGGACAGAGCTCTGTTTATTCAAAACTCCTATTAAATGCAGGGAAAGTTCAGTTGCACAGAAGGCTCGCGTAATCAGGTTATGTGCTACATTGTTTTATATGAACCAGTCACTTTTGTTTCCTTCCTCCATTACAAAACATATAATAATTTCCAGGAGTAATTCAAGAAGTATAAGGTGTAAGGCTGGAAAAAGTCCTGGTTCATTTTTAGAGAGGTTATGACTGCTCAGAGTTCAGTCTAATGCTAAGAAAAGCACTAAATGTTTTCATGTGAGAGTAAAAAGTTCAGATAATGAATTCTGATTTATGTTCTTGCAGGCCACCAGTCAATTCTGATGCACCAGTAAAACAATGCCTCTGTCTTTGAAGCAATTAATTTTCTCAAGGCAGTGTTCTTACATCATGATAGACATTGATGTATTCCATTGTCTTGTCAAGGATTGTTGACTGAAGCAGACTCTTAATACGCTCTACTACTCTCATTAAAAAAACCAACCACCAAACAAGCCCCCCAAAACAAACAAACAAACAAACCAATGCAAAAAAACAAACCAACAAAACCCTACTGCCAATAGCAGTTCTGCTTGCACTCCAGGAATTCATACTGCTTTATATGTCATACTTGTACGTTTCTTTGTTAACAAATTCTCTGTCAGATAAATTTTCTTACCAACATCAAGAGACTCCAATAAAAATCCCACCTTAATTCCAAAAGAACTGTTGGGACAAGCAGGAATTAAGCTTCAGACAAAGAAGAACCATTAATCTAGAACAGCTGATGCTCCCCTCCTGAAAATGCTGTTTAATCATTTACTTCAACAGAAGCAAAACTGGAGTTATCTTCTGCAATACGCTAGCTACAGGACATCTCACTTTGTTTCTTTTCATTCATCTATGACTTCAATGCATGGAGTAGACAATGCTGTTAGTCTGGTAAGTATGTTCTAATATGTCTTCCTATTAACATCTTGAAATATTGGAATTCGACCCAGTTCAGACCCATGCCACAGACTGTTGAAGCAAATATCATCCTAAGTAAATCCATCAAGAGACTTTTACTCCTTAGAGCCATTTTAGATTCCTGAACCCAGTGTTCTGAAGACATCTTACTTTATAAGCATCTCAAGTTGCTTATAAAATTCCCTAAATGTTTGTGCTTCCACTGATGGACTCACCCAAAAACTAACTGAAACATGATGCTCCTAAAGTCCTTGAGTTTGTCCATCTCTACTCCTATCATGTGTCAGAGCCAATCTAGCAGAATCCCACCCCACAGTCAACCCAAGCAACATGGGACTGCAGAAAGCAGCATTGTTTGCAGGTACAGAAACACAATGAAACATTGATTAAAGCTCTCACTTCTAATCAGGATGAGAGAGGGGAATCTGCCTTCAGTTTCTCCATCTTCCTATTTTACACTGGGACTGGATTTAACATAGGAGGTAGCCATTTCTGATGAAGTTTCATCAGAGCACACTTCAGTATCTTAGACAACTACACTAAGTACTAGCCTACAGGGCTCCTGCTTATTCTCCCTTTTTCCCCTAGGTGGGATATTTGTTGAAAGTCCGTAACCACAGCTGAAAAGAACTGGCATCATGCCCACTTATCACTCCCTACTGGTAATCCTAGGACAAATGATCTAATACCACCAATAAACCACTGCTCACCCACTAGATCAGCAACAATAACTGACTATATAACCACTGTTGCTCCACACCAATAGTGATTTCAAACACAGTGGTCTAAACTATCAACTAGGTAGTTTCATTCAGTGCTAAAGAATTACTTCAAACACTTTATTTTTACAGTAATGGGAATCTACTATTGATTGGAGCACATGAATTGCTTCTACATTTCCAATAAAATGAATTTTAGAGTATTTCACTTGTTACATCATATTCTATAATGCATTACTTCAACTGCCATAATTGTACAAAAGTAGTTGCACTATAATAATAATATAGAACTGCAAAAAGGTCATAATGAGAAAATCCACAAAACAACCAGAAATTCTGGCTTTCAGAGGGCATCTAAAGGAATGTCTTTTAATGTTTTTCTTTGGCAAACTTTTTCTCTTTTGCACTTTAGCTTTAAGTAAAACAACTTTCAAAATTAAAAGCAAATTTTGATCACTATTTCCAATCAGCGCCAATTCTGATGTAATTTATTTATGGAACCACTATATTTATTTGAATATGCAATTCAGACCTCAGTCAAACTCTGCATTCTTAAAGAAAACCACCAAAAAAAGCTTTGTCATAATAATAGAATAAGCCATGTTTAAATCAGTAAGCTTTTTTCAATCATATCAAAAATATCAAAGCATTAGAAAGGAATGTATATTTAAAAGGTTTCTTTTTGGTTTTAATTTCAGTTTGGTTTTTTATTTTCTAACAAAGAGGAGCCAGCCATAGTATTTTTGAAGTGTATTTGGTTAACATAGTACACATGTTTCTTACAATATATATCCAAAATTTTGAATTACACATTATATTGTCACTTATGTTTTTCTTTATTAAATCTATTTTGAATGGAACTGATAATTTGCATGTGTTTATATGAAGCTTTACAAAAATGAGCTAAGAGGAAGAATAATTCATTAATTCAGTAGTACACCTCTCTAAATATAAAGCAGCTACGGTGAATTTTCAGCCAGTCAGAGAAGATATTAAACGGTTTAGCTTTGTATGAAACAATTTTGCACTGGGGGCCACATTTGTGCTTCTTTGCATCCACCTAATTTACCAGCCCCTTGGCAGGATTAAGCTTAGCTGGCTTGTCAAGAGACCAGTGGAAATTCATACACCTTTTATTGAAATGAAAGTTGAGGCAAAGCATAAAAATTACAAATAATCTTATTCCAAAGATTTCCAGTAACACTGAACCTTCCAACAGCTTTCTTTTGAAAAATTCATACAAGCACTTCTGGAGTGCCAGTTACTAGAGCATCTCTGTATGCTCTCTTCCATAAACCTATCTGGATCAAGGATTCCTACAGTGGAAATATGACTCTTTCCCCAACTTTTTTTTCTCTTTTTCTTTAATTAAAATGATAAAATTCCAAATGCAGTCAAAGCTTACTTGTTCTATGACTGTTTTCAGACTGGAAAGTTTGGGCAGGCAGAGGGAAAGCAAAGAACATCTCTAAACTCTCTGTGTGCCCAGGCACATTTAGCAAAGGCTACTTAGTGTGTTGTATGTGAAAATTCATAGTAAGCTCTAGGTGCATTAAAGTCCTGACTGAGGCAGTAACATATTAGTAATTCTATGATAATCACCCAAACTCTTAGCTAATAAGCTAGAGGAAACAAACTCTGGATCTTCGTTATTGCTCTTCAAACTTCTGCCAAGCTGCAATGGGACGACTGCCCTCCTTGTTACCTCTGCTAACCGAATCAAGAAAAGAACAAGATGGCATCCAACGACTGGAGCTCTGCCGTTTCTTCCAGTACCATCCCTCTGTCAGCTTGCATCAACTCTGCTTTGTCCTGAGACAAGACCATCTGTTTTGTATCACTATCCCGTATTTTGGCCAGACACTGGGACATCTGGAAGACTGCACTGTCTACACTCAGAGAAGCAGACACTGAGCTGGATACCATCAGCATACCAATGGCATCACAGATGACAGTACATGCTCTTCCTCACTCATTGATTAAATTCATACCACTGACGTCTTTTGAGAGAGATTTTTAAATATAATTTTTAAATATAATTTTATCTCTCCTGCTGGATCAAGCAGATAAACTAGCAGGGATGTCAAAACCATCCTGCACATCCAATAGATTGGCCACGTAATAAAGATCCAAATAAACCACACGGTTTTCCAATAATTTTTTTAATGAAGAGAGGTAAATGCTTTTTACAGAAATTTTTGGTTCCTGAAAAACCTGTGTGGTTGGGGGTGTTGTATAGTTGCTGCTTATTCTGTTAGATTGTTTTGTATAACCTACCAGTTCAGTATGCTATTGGGTTATGTTGCTCATGCTTTTGGTCTAGATAAGAGAAAATTAGAAGGTTTTCTGTTTTGCTACCATGCTTGTGCGAGGATACTGCAATACAACACAGAGAGCTGGCTGAAATGGAAAATAATCTAGTGGTACATATAATACATGTGGTTACTACACTTCCACTGAATACCGCAGGACAAGGTTGCCTAAATAATAAAGAAGCATTTCAGTATGTCAGTTCCTGTAATGTTGGCTCACGCCTACTATCTTATACATCATAGAGATACATTTGCTTTTATGCAGCACGACTTTACTTTCTGGATATGAATTAGAATCCCACATTTCTCCACAAGATCTCATTTCAGAACTATAAAACTATCTTGTAAATAAATCAGAGAGTGTTACCTGACAACTCTGCTTCTCAAGACATGCTAAAGTTAATCATGACTCCATTGAACTCAAGTGGAATTTGCCATTGACTCCACAGATTGAAAATTTATCTAAAATATTGCAAGTTTCTCTCTTTTGTGCTTTAGCTCCTTAATATGAGAGCTGTGAAACTCCCGTAGATCTTGAGACATGTTTAACTTTGGAGACCACAGCAGTAGAACGGAATGTGAACCACATCCCCTGATGGCCACCGTATGCCAACCTCTGCAGAGTACAAAAACTGCAGGATAACCATTCAAAGCAATTCTACCAATTGAGAGGGAGGCAGAGATCCTAGGATGAAAAGCCAATTCAACATCAGCTAGCAAATATCCCTCAAAGAGTTGTAAAAAAACAAGGATGAAGGAAATAAAAAAACCTTAGGAAGCACAACCGTCATATGCTGGAAGGAGGCCGTCGAAAAGAGTACATCATATCACAGAAGATAAATTCAGTGTATTTTCCTTCTCAGAAAGAACCATCTGTATTAAACTCCTAAAGTGCAGGCAGTTTCACTGATAGGTAATCTAAAAATGAAATGAGGTCAAACTTGCAGTACAAACCATATCAACGGGAGGAACAGAGAAAATAAAAAAAAATTAAGACGTTTAAACTGAAAGCATCTTCAACAACATACAAGAGAATAACTATTTCAAGCAAAAAGAAAACCGGTAGCATTGCACTAAGGAAAGTTAGGTCAACACAAAAAGGCCAAGTGATTTACTGTTTTCAGTCTTCAGGCACACTAGCAAAGCTCACTGGCCCTGAAATACTATTAGCTCAGGCGGAGGATGAATGAGGTCAAACTCCAAGGTGCTAACCAGCAGTCACTGAGCGTGCAGCTCTGTAATCCAGTACCTTGTTCCCAATGATGGAGAAAGTCCCACTTATTTCCATGCTCTTTCCCCTTTCTACCATTCTCAGTGATACTGGTGCTTGATTCTTATCTGACCCTGAAGTGAGCTCATTCAGGGGAAAAGATTATGTTATTGCTGGAATCTTTTGCATCTGGCTTACTGAGCTACATAGGCACACTGGGGGGTCATATAAGAATTAAAATCAGTTTAAAGGTACAACAGGAACATACAGCCACACAGCCCTGCATGGAGGAACAGAGGAGGAAGGAGGACCACCTTCTTTAATGAAAGAAATTGATCATATTCAATTAGGCTCAGCCCATCACCCAGAGTCGTACCCTAAGGGCTAAAAGCATTAGGTATTTACCAACACAAGCAATTCAGAATATGAACATGTTGCTACAGGACTAAAGCACCAGAAGAAAAAAAAAAGTTTCTCAAAGTATCAGAAATAAAAGTAAGCAAGACATCATTTTTACATTGATAGAAGGATACCCCATCTGCAACTCAACACTGCTGCTTTTAAGGACCTTAAAATTTAGTGCAATTTTGCTACTCAAGACACAAGAATCAATGTTTTTCAAAACTGGTATTATATCAGAATATTCAAGTATGTGTTCACAAAAACATTCCTAATATATTATCAAAATACAATTCTTAATAGTATGTGTTACTACATTAAAGATATTATTTTGGATTTTTTATAAAAATTGTATAACATTTGCAAGTAATTACTGCCTTTCTCTTTCCTTATTTAACTGAGCCATGCCAAGCTGATATAATCTAATGTGACAGAACTTGTAAATAAGCTTGAACCTGAGAAGCAGTTTAAGATCTCTTGCTATCAACACAATGTCTTACCTTCTCATCACCTTTTATTAATCTGTTTTAGAGTTCCTGAAATGTGGTAATGTACATGGATTAAACGAATTCTGATATTATGATACAACTGTACAAAGATCTTCTAAACTGAATGCAGACTTAATGGATAAGTCTTGCTCTACCAATAGTTAAAAGAAAAACTGAAGTTACAGCTACTTTAAAAGTTATCACAAATGAGAGAGGTCACCGACATGCCCAAAGAAATTTTCAAAACTTAGTAATTTATCCGTTTCATTATCATGGATAAAAATATTATTCTGAAACTAATGTATAACTACATTAACTCATCTATAAAATGATGTCATATGAATTCAACTGCATTCCTCCAAATGCAACACTCCTTCAGTTTCACAAAACACAAGAAATAGTTTGCAACACCTGGTAATACTTCAGCAGATCCACAGAAATACTTTTTCAGCTCCCAAACAACATTTACAATTCTCTACGTACACTCAAAGTTCCCCTTCAGATGAGCACCCCAAAACAGTCCTGAGCAAGAAGCTCTCCCAGCTATCAAAAACTTTTACTATTCCCTATCACCCGAGTGGCTTAATTTGTAGACCTTCTCATAACCCTTTCAATAAGCACCCTGAGTAAATACCCATGGCAGCTAACATAACTTCCTACCACACCAGTGAAAGTCTCCCATCTGTATAATGTTCTGCTTCAGGTATCACCTACTTATGAAACATTCATCTAGTTGAAGATTCACTATAATGTGAAATATTGTCAAATTATTGCTCAATTATAAGTTGGAAATTACGTTCAATATAAACAAACTTTTAGTATAATATAATCCAAACAAATTCTAAAGAACACGTTATCAGAAACAGAATCCCCATGGGACTGGTGATATAATTACGGTGTTTATAGAATTTGGAAGTTTTAACAGAAGAGTTTTGATTCCTTAAGCAAATACATTATTATTCAAAGATGAAAAAATAACTACTGCTAAGCAGCTAGACCTTAACAATATTTTGTCTCTAGTAACTACACATACATTTAGAGCAAAGTTCACAAAACAAGTATTATTTTTATCAGATCACGATAAATTATGAGTATTCATAAAAAACCACAAGGATAAATTCAGCCTAATTATTTGTGACTGACATAACCCAGTTGCTATCCGTTTCCTGAAAAACAGCAGAAAAATGAGTTCCTCTCAGAAATATTCAAATCTGTCAAAAGATTCTTCTCTCCCTCTAAGGGCATCCAAGTAAGCATGAAAAACATTTGATAAAATCCCCTGCAAAGATACATTTCCCCATACAGCCAAATGGAGAAACAGGTCTGCAAACTATTGTCAGACACCTTGCCAAGTCTTCTCCATCCCAAACATTACTTAGAGTACTTCTACAGTTAGGTGATAGTGATACAGTAATTAAATCTGTGACATTCTGAAGAATTGTCTCTCCACAGTCATTAATTCACGTTCACCTATGGTCATACAAACAGTAACTAATATACATTAACTAACTCAGAAATAGAAATTAAATTATGCATAAAGTTCCTTTGTATATGTAAAAATGACAACCATTCAGTCAGCTTTTGAGTATGGTAAATAAAATAGAGACTAATTCATATATCAAGAAAAAGCATTTGACTTTGATGTGCTGGAATAATCTTTTAGAGATGTGGCAGGTGAGCAAGAGGAAACAATTCTACAAGTAAGCATTAATTAGGAACGACTGCATTCTCCATGTGTAGGAGAGAAATGAGGACTCTGCTCCACAGTTCAATGTTTGAAGAATGAAATATATGCTCAGTTACAGTGCCTTTTTTATACTGTTACAGGGAACTACTACAGTGAGTGGTAACTTCTCTGTAAGACATACGCAGGGGACGCACTCATCTCTAGTGTTTTGAGGATGAAACCAGCTGATTTGCCTTCAGGTGCTCAGAAATCTGCAAGCAACAAGAGGAATGTTTCTACATAAAAACTGTAAAACCTGCACATGGCAAGGATGGCTTATCTTCTCAATCTCAAAGCTTTATGTTTTCAGTTGAGTTTACACAAGCAAAAGATTATGTATGAGAACAAAATTAGTTATCCTTCATTTGCATTTCACATAAACCACAAAAAATCATTTCTAATGATTTATAAACAATAAATGCAAATTCTATAGAATACAAATGTTACTTTTTCCAGCCTCCTGGACAATAATTCTCTGAACAATCTTGAAGCTGAAATTTCACATCAGGATAGACTTGAAGGAAGACTAGGAAGGGACTATATACAACATTAGTTTGGTACTTCAATGCCAGAATTTATAGTTTCAAAGCCAGGAAAATTTAAAAGTCAGTAACATTTAAAATTTCTGCAATAATACAGGAATGTTTTGGAGAAAAAGAAATTATGTTCTTTACCTTTTTATTATGAACTATGCCTTTAAGAACAATTTTGTATTCTTATTGTTTCATTTACAACATCTTTTCAAGTTTTTATTCTCATCATATTGAAAAGAAAACAATCTCTTTATAACTTCTGGTTTTAATAAAATAAGGGGAGAAACCTTTTTGAAGCCACAATTGGATTTGTCTTTGCATCTGGTTAAAAATCAAAACTGAAAAATCTTATTATTTGCATATTTATTTATATTTAATTATTCCCAGGACTGTAAACTTTCTATGAATGATGGCAATTCTTTTAATTTCTATTTTATTCCTTCGTTATTGGATACTTCAAAGATACACCATTTCTTTACAGAGCAGAAACGGGCTACATCAATGTTACCCAGAAAACAGTAAGCCAATAAGTGTAACTTCTTTGTGTTCAAAACTCCTCCTTCTGTCACAAAGCTCATTGTAACCTCAACTGTTCAGTCCAGGAATGTATAAGCTTTATGCATTTAACATCATGTCCATCCATGCATATCCTATTAAATTTTCATTTCTTTTTCAGCTGCTCAATATCTCAATATTTAGCTAACCATTTCCATCCTCATTTTTATATATTCTTCCAAAGGTGACTCACTGTCTCTCTTCCCATGATCATACTCCCCCCCCCACACAGCAAAACTTTGGCTTTATATGCTTCAGCAGCCAAACTCATATTTCACTGCAGTGAAGCCAGGATTTCACTCTTTTAAGTGTGCTTCCTGAGCCGCTTATTGTTCCAAGATAGTGATGATTTAAGGAGCAGTTTTTACATCAGTTTAAGCTAAAGTAAGTCTGCGCTGCCACTGTAAGAGTCAGACCTGCCGGTCTCCTACTTCAGCTGACTAACACTTCCCATCCTTACGATAGCAGCGGTGCTTGTGTGGCCCTCACCACCTGGGCCAGGGAGCTCATCTGTCCAAAGGTTGTCTCTTTTTTTGTTGGGTTGATCTTTGCCCCAGCTCAGACTCACTCTTCAATATCTTCTTTGAGGTTTCCTGGTCAGATGCGGAATGCTTTCAACAGGCAAACAGAAGATCTGATTTTAAAATACAGCTTAATATTTTTTCAGTTCAGTGTTTGGTGAGATAAACCCAATTAAATTAAACCAGGGTCAAGGCTTGTTATTGAAGTTAAAATAGAGGATACCACCAAGATGCATCTTCAGAGAAAATAACAGTAATAAGTCACCTTGAAATGTGATTTTTATTTTCCTTGCAATGTGAAGCGGAAATCCTGTAGTCTACAATTTGATGAACTAGAAATAAACAGTAGATACTTGAAATGAGTTTTAGGAATTATTTTAACACCTCTTGTTTTGGATTTAGTTTATGCAAAAAAAATTGTATGTATTATCTTGAGATAATAGGTAGTAGTAGGTAAGTGCAGAGACAACGTGCAGAAATTGCCAAAACTTTCACAACTCCAAAGCAAATAGTTAGAAGATAAATTTGCTCCTAAAGTAGATATTAAGTTTAAATCAACACTCCTTCTGACTACAGGAAAAAAAAAAAGGTAAGTGTAATAAGGAAAGGACTCAGAATACAGAATTACATACAACAGCTTCCAATGTCAACTTATTATAACCCCGGAGACTTCAAATGATTTAATATCAAAGATAACTCAGATCCTTATATTTAAATCTAGCATCTTTCGTCTTTCTTGCCTCATCTTTGTCCACAGGCATACTTTTTTTTTTTAGACTTAGTATTGATGCACTTGCTATGCTGTACTTGCCTCTCCCTCATGCTTCCAGTCGTCTCTAATTATGCAAAGAATCTAGCAACTATTTATGGACAGGTATTCTTCAGCTGAAATGTTCATTTAGGTTCCTTTTTATTTCTTTTCCAGCATTCTTTCTGTGTGATGTTATAAACTGATGATTACCCCTGATTTGTATTCTTACTAATCCTTCTGGTTTTGAATTTCTCACACCCTGAATTCTTTTCAGCCTCCACAGACTCTCACTCCACCACCTCTCTTGCAGTATAGCCTTTGCTACAATTTGCCTCTTTCTCATCTTTGCTACACTAAGAGTCAAAATGTCCTACATATAATAATACTTACTGCCAGTATATTCACATACAAAGAACTATGTCTTCATGAATGCCGAGTCATTGAAGAAAATGCAAGAAGAGAAGCTGGTAGCACAACTTTTGATGTCAGCAGGTGCACTGCAGTTAGTACAGCGATGCGTCTAAGCTAGCACTGAACTTACAAACTCAAGGTATCGTGTGCTGCAGCAACCCTGCGAATCACAGCAATGGCTAATGAGCTTCTTGGTCTGCTCAAAATTGCTACATGCACTCTACAAAAGCTGGCACTGCTAGCAGTATCTGACTTGGACTGTTTGAAGCTATCCTTTGTTGGCAGGGTAATCACACCATTTACTGCAGTATTCTTAATTTCACTGATGGAAGTTCGGTCACGTAATTTGTTAAGACAGCAATCAAAGTAGATGAATGGGATATTTGAAATTGTAGGTGGGCTGAAGAGCTGTTTAGAGGTGCTTTTATTTATTATTTGTTTTCAGTCTCTCTCTCCTCTCATTTTTATGAAAACTTTTCAAATCTAATTTTGAGTTCTGCAAGTATCAGAAGAGTTACCTTTCAGAAAAAGCATTTGTTCCCTTTCTAATTTGCTATAAATGATCTTTTCCTTCACTCTATTCTTTCTTCTCCGTGTTTATTCTTCCTCCATACTCTTTTTTGCTTTCAGCAATTACAACCATTAGAAAAAATTTATTCCACTTCAATTTAATTTTACAATATAGAACACTTAGAAACTCTTCACATGCAAAACACTATCAGAAAGCATGGCTGGCCAAGCAACAGCCTTTTAATGTATGTTGAATCAACTGTTTTCAAGTTAGAACAGGTAGCAAATTTTGGATTTTGCTATGTTATTTACTGTTTGTCATATTATTTACTGCTTGCCGCATTTAAAATTACATTTATCTGATGTTTTTTAAATTCAGTGTTGCACTTGATATCATGTTCAGTGCTAAGAGCACACACCTTGCAACAAACAATAAAATTAAAATTCTGCCTGGTCGGGGAAGAAACACAAACAAAAAAAAAGTAGAGGTAGTTATTCTGTAAGCAAACTTAATGAATCTTGAATTCTTAGAGATTTGTGTTACATCTCAATAATTCCTTCATGTTAATTTCAGCTGTTTCCCTCCATATTTCTTATAGTATCTGTTCCTTAGTAATTCTGCCCATCTTCCTTTTTTTCCTCTCCTTCATTAACTCAAACAGCTTGTCCCAAATTGCTTGAGCAAGTCAGCAGATGCTTTGTTTGATTCAGAGCCATAATACTGATCAATCTGCAACAGCACCTCTTTAGTTTGTACTGAAGCTTCAGGGTGGTACTAATGAGATTATTTTCTATCCAGATACCAATTTTCAGGAAATTGGAAGAAATTTTTTGTATTAGAAACCTGTCAAATTTTTTTGAAATTTTTCAGTAGATTTAAAAGTTACTAGGACTACAACACAAAGACGGATGGGCACACCTCACACAATCATGTAAGTGCACAGAAAACCAGCCTCACAGGAAACCAGAGGCTGAAAGCTTACAGAGTGAAGGGGACATCGCTACTGGGTTACATCACACTAAGCTCATGGCTTTGCAACTATGTTACTGTGAACATTTCCACCAGTTAAATACACACTGGATAAAACAGCATTTCCCTTTTTATCAGATTGCAGTAATTGCAGTTTCAGAAGCTTTTTTTCCTTGAAATACCGAATGTATGAGGTCTCTGGCAGACTCCTCCTGTCTGATGTTGCTACCAGCCGAAACTATCTTCCCCTCCTCTGACAGACATTGCTGCTACTCTCCTAGGCAGAAACAGGCTTCCTTAATGCACTGGGCTGAAACAACAGTGATTCACAAAGCTGATTTACAAGCAGATCAGATGTCCCTGCCCTGAGGGCTTCCATCTCTATTAAAGGCGCAGGGCAAGGCAGATGGCTGAGGGTGGCAACAACTTCAGCCAACAATCTCCTGCTGCAAGTCTATCGGAAGCCAAAAAAGAACTCATTTATACTCACTAATGATTTTGCACGCCCGTTTTCATTCCTTCTCTAAACAGATACCTATAAAACTCTTCAACTTCCCTCTGCCTCCAGTGATTTCCCTCTCACATTTTCCAATCTCCACTCCTTTTGCTACATCCACTCTGAGTGAGGGTGCCTACAACACAAAGCCTTTATTCCAAATGGAGATAGCTTGCTGGATACGCTGGCACAACTGGAGAGACTTGAAAGAAGTCAAGGAGGATATGCAGTGCAGACGATCTTACATTTTGACCTAATAGCATAGGTCAAAGGTACGTGGCTCCTTTTATGTTCACAGCTGTTATGGGCCTGCAAACATCTCGTCACAACCCTTCATGTTAATTTAGTAGTCTGAAAAATAGATATTCTAAGTTTTAACTTTAAGATCTCGGGCTTCTGATGTTGTAGCAGTAGTTCAAATCATTCTCTCTCGTATGTTCCCAGACATTTCTCAACCACAAAATTCAGCTACTGTCACGTTGTTAATCATTAGAAAATTCTTGGTTTCGGTCTTGACCAACTCTGATATTTTTGTGTAATGTTGTAAACATCGTTTCACTTATCATCTACCTCCCAGTAAAGATTAATACAATATTAAACTTTCTAATAGAGGTACTCCACTGCTACTGGATTGCTAAAATAAAAAATATTTAAAAAAGCATCATGTATTTATTCATTACTATTATTATTTTTATTTTGCCACATGGGCAGCTTCTAATCCATGACAGCACTTTATTTTTCACTTTATGACTACTTTATTTCCTTAGTATCCTTTTGTGAGAGGCTTTCACAAAGGTTTTTTATGAAAGTCCAAGTAAGTCATACCTACTGGCACTCCTTAGCCAATATTTTGCCAACACCTTTGTAGAATCATAATTACACACACAAAAGAAGAAAAAGACAGTTGCACTCAAGCCTAGTCATTAGAACAGTCCTCTTTTTATAGCTTTCTAGGGAGAAAAATAAACATGACATTACTATGAACATCCACTTTTAAAAAAGCGGGAAAAATCCCCCCTACTAAAATGGTTTACTAAATATTGAGAGAAAGAGAAAGCAATGATTAAGTATTTAGTGTTTGAGTCCAATATTAACCTCAGAAGCAATGTTCACATCCTAACCATCTATTTCTTATCAGAAGTTGTGACGTATTTATACAGAAACTCCTCTAATGTCTTCTTTCTCAAAACCAGACCTAATAACTAGCTAACTAAAAATTAATCAAACTGCATAGGTAAACTCATAGAAAAATTTAAATATAATTTTTCTAAGTGAGTCATACCCCTTGAAACAAATTTTCTAATCAATGCATTTTTTTTTAGCTTGAATGCAAATTAAGCATTTACTTTAAAAAAGGGTATTTTCTATTTTTATTACACACGATGTTTGTTAATAAATAAGTGCTGGGCTCTGTAATATTTCAAGTAAAGATATTTGTAGCAAGACATTCAGTGGCAGTTAATGACATGGGGACATTATACACCAGCTGACAAACAAACCTGTACTTTTACATGTCACAAAACTGATGCTAGTAACACACAAGAAAATACTTCTACATTTATAATTCTTAACAATTCTTGCAATGGCAGGCTGCAACAGAAATGTTCTGATGTTCGCTGATAAAATGTGTGGTTCAGGGGAGGTTAACAAGCAAACAAAACAGAACTTAACTGACTATTCCCAATGAGACACTGAAGACACTTATAAGCTCTTGAATACTGCTAATCATGGTCATAACTAATCTTCATATACAGGTGATCTGAAATACTGTATAAACATGATGTTACACCACTAAGAGTCAAAGTCTAACTTAGAAACTCTCAGAAATTTTATGCTGTGGCAAAGATAATACTAAAGAAATGTGGTTTTGCCTTGCATTCACAATTGTGTCAGCAGAACCCTTCCTTGTATTAAATGGTTTTGTAAATCCTGGCAGCTTCCCCTTTCATGCAGCCTGACTGCCCCAAGAAAACATTATCCATTTCACAGCCAAGAACCATTTATCTGGTATTGGGCAGACTGCCTTGAAGGAACGATGGAATGCCTGGGAGGTACATGCACTATTTATTCTCCATCTAAATTTCAGCTCATTTTGTTAACTGAGCATGCAAAGGGACAATAGCTCAGAGCCCATCCTGTTAAAATATGTAAACCACAGACAGAAGTATTTGCTATACTGTTAGTTAAGGAATGCCTCTCTAGAGGTGAAAAGAGCACAAGCTTTTCAGAACTGAGCAACTGTTCTGGATCACTGATAACAGAAGTGTAGTTTAATAAGCACCAGCAATATTCCAGATGCTCATCCCTTCTTCCAGGAAAAGCAATTCTGAGCTGAGAATTAAGAGATAACTTTGGTGTTACCTGTTTTGTATTTCCCATGTCTCATGCTAGTATCGTTTCTGGCTGAACATCACCGCAAGTATTTCAGGGACAAATGTCTCCACCTTAATAGCAAATGACTGACGTTAAGATGTCCATGTTAATCCTTTCAGCTATATTCAAAAGTATTGTATCATTAAGCTTAAACATATTTCACTCCAAAAATACCAGGTTTCTTGTACTTCTACTCAATCCAGAACAGATTTACTCCAGCCTTCCTACCCAGCAGCAATCATTTTGGTAGGTCTGTCTCAGAGGCAGTGATGCTGGAAGCTCTGGCTTCTTACTCAAAGGCACTGAGTTGCTGTTGCTGCCTGTTGCTATCACGCAAGCCTGAGAAAGCCTACCTGGCACCAGTCAATGTCTGCCTCTCTGAGCACGGGGCCTTGGAGTTTCCAAGGAGCTGGAAGCCTGCAGTTTAAAGAAGCTCTAGCTCTAACCAAATATTAGGTTTACATGCTGCACACTTAAGTCAAAATGCCATTATAATCCTGTCCCCTAACTGCAGAGTTTGGACACGCACCACGCTTGTCAATTTTGAGATAGGTGGCCCAGGCCTGTAATTGCACAACCCACACAGGGGCAGATCTTGCGAGTCCCAAGTGGCTCCTCCGTGAAATCGACATTCTTGTCAATTTCACAGCCACTATTAGCAGGGAAACTGACAAGAATGTCAATTTCACCAGCTTGCAGCAGGGGAATGGAGCATTTACAAAGAGCAAATTTTAAAATTCCCATTTCAATTGTATTTGGAACAAAACATTTTAAAAAGAATTAAAATATCTGCTAGTCAGGCCAATCTGATATTCACACTTTTTCTTTAAGGCATCTCTAAATAGCCACATGAATTCTAAGTGTTACAATTTCAAAACTAAAGTGCACTGAAAATAAAATCTGCCACTTTGAGTGATCCCCAGGGAACAGGGAAACACAGAAGAAAGATGTAACTACTTGTCACAGGAAATGCCCTATCCTTTAATTAGCAACAAACTACAAGAATGTTGCAACATTCATTCTTGAACTGCAATTCCTGACTTCAAATTTAAAATCTTAGAGCAATCCTCCCCTTCACAGCAATGTCTCAGGAATAATACTCTATCGTCAGTAATACAAAACAGCATAATCCTGTAGTCACAGAAAAGATGATATACATACATATACATATAGATACAAACATATACATATATATATGTGTGCACATTACAGACTATTCTGATGGAGATTACTTGAGGTCATTCACCTAAATATACTGAACTTCAGGTGGAAAAAGTGATGTATATTTTCTCACCACTAGAGATTGTGATTCTGCAGATTACTTCAGAAAATGAGTGACCTCATCTCCTTGAAATCCAGTCCAGTCATCTCCTTGAAAGAGTTACTTAGAGACATTTGTGATGAGTGCAGCTTTCAAAATTGAACAATATCCAGTGTATGATTATTTTTCAGTTTCTTATAATAGTTTGCAATTTCAGCTCCTGTTTTCCTTACTTCTTGTACCTCTCAAAAGGATTTTTTTTTGATCCATTTCTAAGGGTTAGGAACATAAAAGTATGTTTGCCCATATTAAGAAAATTAAGTATCTGTTTCACTAAGGAGTTCATAGACTTCAGACACTGAAGCAGGAATCCAGAATTTTGTGGCAAGTCATGAGATCTTCATTGCTGTCGGGCATCTTATTGACACTTCTATGGAAAATCCAGCCAATGTGGCCTCCTTTAAGTGTCTCAAGTTCAAACTCATCCACAGTTGGTCAAAGTTCTTAAGGTTAACATCTTATGCTGTCTACAATATGGGAATATGGACAGGTGTATCCTATCTGGTGAATAATCCATCTCTACGTAATCCATTCTTCCCAAAGGCTCCAGTATTGGACAATAAACCAATTTTTCTGCTGGATGCTTGTCAGCATTGTTCTACCAGGCACCAGAACTGAGGCCATGCCTGGCAGTCAGCAAAGAAAAAAGAAAAGATGAAGTGCAACAAAAGTGGAGAGAAAAGTGAAGGATAGGCTTGGCTGGAAACAGGCACGGAGAACAAGTAAAAGGTAATCATAATTTTGAGATATATCTTGTAACACGTATGCACAAGAAATTCAAGTGACACATGCAACAGAACCCTAAGCCTAGTATTTCTGAGTTTCTGATTGAATGTCCTGCTGTTTTACTCATATACATACTTTTCTATTATTTTTGGTTATATGTTTGATAACCCACTAAAGGTAGAGCTCACAAAATTATCGCTCCTTGAGGTACTCCTGCAGGTGTAGCTTTGTCACAAATGAAATTCCCTATAAATGCACTTTACTTTTTGCCTGTTCAGCTATAATTATGCCTTTCTTTTCTCTTGCATTCTTTTCTTGCTCATTCCAACTCACTTCAGTTAATATATGGCATGCCCTGACAAAATAATTCACACTGTTCTCCATTCTGCGCTCTTCTCTCCAAGGAACTACAGTTGAATCGCAGCAACAGATTCAGGTAAATACTTTTTTCTCTATAGCAAAGTTTAAGTCAAGCTACTGATGGTTTTCAGTAATACTTTCTATGCAAGCTTGCACTTGTTTATAATGAACACCTCAGCTTATTACATATAATCTCAATGAAGGGCAGATAGGCAATCCCTGGGCTCTAGAAACAGATACTATTTATAAGTATCTTTGGAATAGTATTAGCTTGTTCTTTCCTTTAATCTTCCATGAGGGAGTGATCACTCACACAAATCTATCAGCAGTGGCTTTTACATTACAGACTGTTGAGCCTTTCATATTCACATGTCAAAAGCTTTTATTAATATTTTGTAGAAAGATCCCCTTAAATAGGTGATTTTAACTCAATTCTACATATTCTTCTATAAAATAATTTGTGAAACAAACTATTTTCTCCCTTACAAGATAAAGGGAAGCATTAGATTTTTTCTTTCCATTTAAACCAGGAGTTCTCTGAACACTACCTTCTTTCAACAGACTTAACCAACTCAGCCAATTATTTAAGACATATTTTTGTTTAAACAAATAAAATAACAAAAAAATCCAGAAGCTAAAATAGTCACACCATAAACAACATGCCAGAAAAATAGTGAGAAATGGCTAGAACCATTTCAAATTCAATTTTTTCCACATGATTCTAACAAAGGACCAGGTGTGCTACAAACTAAAAGTATGAAGAAAAGTCTGAGAAGAGAAAGAAATACATATACAATGAAAAAATTGCTTTATCAAAGAGATGGAAGCCCTTTAAACTCATTTGACCTACAACATCTTAGAAGAAAGCAATTTCCATAATCAGTTCAGTAGGAGAGGTTTGACAGTAGCTGTATCACTAACTTCTTAGTTTTTACAGTGATCAACATACACTTTCTAAGTTAATCCCAAAAATGGCACATATGTTAATCAAAATGTAAAACAAAAATATTCAAACTGCCCCTATTACTCTAATGCACTATGTCTTTTGAACACACTATCTGAACAGAAATTCTGTTTACAACAAAAACTATTTTATTTTCATGTAAAAGTATCAAATTGGTTAAAATTCTAAACAGCTGAAGTTGGAGACACTGAACCAATTTTTTAATTTCTATACATTTACACTTTCTTTCGAAGAATTTATTTTCCTAGTCTCTACACAGAATCTATGTTTAAACCTTATTCTGTGATAAACATTTTATAGAAATAATATCTATTTCATACCCAGGAAAAGAATACCATAGTCACTGCTGCTAAACAGGGATGAATTCAATAAATTTTGCAGTAGAAGGATGAATCAAAGATGAACATTTTGATGACCACTTTGTGTTTCACATCTCCTTTGTCTCACAAAAATCAGTTCATTTATTCTGATACAATTAAGTGTAGTTATATACTATATAGTAATATATGTTCAATTAAGTACGTTACATCATATACTACGTTAGGATTTTGGTCTGTAAAGAGTTTTCCAGCACTATCTAAATGTCACAACTGGTAAGTCTAACATTAACTACACGCTAAGTTAATTACAAACGCTGTAAAATTAAATTAAGTTCAAATGCATCACAACAAAATTAATTCTTGCTAAGCTCATCATCCTTAGCTGAATATCAGCACATCTTCTCTTCCCTGCATATTTATTCCCTCTCCTATGCTTAAATAACTGCTTTTCCAGTAGGTTTACAAAATTTGGGATAAATTATGAATATAAGTGGGCAACAGCAGTCTTCATGAGCAACAACTGTTGATATGATTCTGCCACATTTTGACAAGCATTGGTCTCTAAGTTCACTAGCTCCTAACATTAATCAAGATGACATAAGCCAGATATTCACAATTTGTACTATTAGATGAGTCATGGGACAGGCTTACAGGATCACTGACCTAGACTTGGAAAATCTGGCGAAAAGAAACACATTTTGTTAAAATGGACAAATCTGGGCAGTTTCAAAGATAGTCACTATAATGCAGGCTATAATGGAGGTTTGTAAAGCTTAATTTTTTGCCGCACATTACAGCATTTCTTGATTATACAGAAGAATAAGAAGTTTGCTTCCTCATACAAAAATGGTACTTTTTAATTTCAAGGAGAAAAAAATAAATCTCTTTCTCATTTCTTCTGCATGTTTCTTTTAAATGATGTACACGTATCTCCAATCACAGATTTAAAATTCATGTTCATTGCAGAAAGTAACAAAAAAGATTTTGTCAGAGCTTACAGAATTGAGCTACAGAACATCAGTTAAAAATTGCTTATCGGTTCTTGCAGTCACACGCAGTCTTCAGTGTGAATTTGCATACGCCCCTTACTAGAATAAAGCACCTATTTTATTTTTATAATCTTTGAACAGAAAAATACCACAGGTTTACAGTATACCGATTTTCCTTTTTTCTTGTACAGATTGTATTTTTTCCCTGCAATGTTAAGCACTTTGTTCACCTTTTAACGAGATTAACTCTAATCTACGTGTGGAGTAATCAAGCCCTACAGAAAACCGCCAGCGCCCCCTGGTGGCCAGAGCTGCCTTTGGCCACCACCGCCTTCACTATCCCGGCGCTTCTCACCCAGCCATTACAACGGTTCACTTCATCAATAATCCTATTTAATTCCCTTGCTAGGCATTCGTATTTTCCAGTCATTCAATAGTCTGCGGAACCAGATCTATAAACTGGAGAAGCATTCTCTTGTTTATCCCATTCACATTTGCTTCCATTTTTACTATAAAATACGAGACAGGTTTAAGGAAAATAATCCCTAAGCTCTTTACTTTAAACTTTATTTTAAACTCTTCGGGTTCAAAAGACAATCTCTTTGAAAATTAATTAGAATTAGTAAATCACATTTATCATGTTGGCAGGTTATGTTAGAATGAAACAGAACACAAGAATGACAGGCTGAATCTGTAGGATCCAATCCTATTGCAAATGGACATAACAGTCCATACGATGTATCGGAGCACTGATGCACTAAGACACAGTCTCTCTGTTTTAGTAAGGCTGTTTGCAGGGTCAAAGCTTAAGTTCGTTCACAGTGCTATTCACAGTAGTTTTGCATAGCCTTCAAAGTTGTAGATTCACTTAAAATGTAGAGGTTATCAGACAGAAGTCTTACCTGAACATAATTCTCACTGATATCATTGGAATTTCAGGGTAAACAGCAATCACAGTATCCCAATTATAATGTCTTCAGAGTACAAAATGTCTAGTGCAGGATAAAGATATCATTGCAGCATCAATGAGAAACAGAGTGAGTTGCAAATGTACCGTAGCACCTGGAACCAGTATGCCGAAAGCAGTTACCCCTAACTCGGAAACCTATCAGTCCACTCTGGAATTCAGTTCATCTCTGTGCAGAAAGTATCTATCTGAGATCGCACCCCAGGGCTCTCAGTGATGCATAAGCCAAGTCATTCTACCTATTATTTCCAGTGTATTACAGGAAACTCTCTTCTGGAACTGGAAATCAACTCTTCAAGGGTGTCACAGGTGGCAATGGCATTAGCCTGAGGCAGTACTGCAGAGTACTGCAGAAGATTAAGCCTATACCAATCATTTTCAGCAAAAACCGTAACTCTTTCTGAACAGTAAATTTTCTCTACGTCCAAATACTTGTGCTAAGGTGATACTGGAGTTACGAGATAGGTAACTTTACATGCAAAGACAAACCTTTACACAAGCTTCCACTGAATTCATTGTACTGTATGAAATTAATGGGAACCTGCTTTTGTAAGAGACCAGTACAAAACAAGCAAAAATCTTTATGTTTAGTCAATACACCAAGAGAAGGTTTCATTATTGCCCCCTGTACATGTATCTTGTTCATCACCGATTTAAAAGAAAATACTACTTATCCATCCAAAGTTTCTTTTGCCTTCAAATTATTTCTTTTCTTAAACAATACTAATCTCACCAAATTTGAACAAAAATGTGTATGTTCACAAAACCCTGATCCAAACATGCTGTTTCCATTTCTTTTTAATCTAAATAAATAAGCCCCAGCAATATTACAACGATGTTAATGAATTTTGAAGAAAATGAAATGGAAAAATAAACTGAGGCAGAGGCTCCAAAGTATCCTAACTAGGCTGTGTAGCAGTCGAAAGGGACAAGGTGTTTCTGGTTCTCAGGTTCCCACACGCTCTTCCTAGCACTTGTCTCTTCTAGTTCTGTATCTTCCTCTCCTCACTTCCCGAGATGTCAGTGCTGTACTTACTCTGCACGCTGCAGCAGTGAGCAGCGTGACTGTGCATCTGTCTGGAAGACATCTATCTGTCTGTAAGATACTACTGTAAGACATCATCTATCACTTGTTCAGTAACCAGGACTGCTTATGGGCCACAACAACATCACTTTTTAAAATTATTATATTCATTGCATTTTAAATAACATTGCCTTGTTGCCTGTACCATGCTTAAGTGCACTATCCATAGTCGTCTACAGGGATTTTGGGGACATGAGGTTGTTGCTGATTGTCTGTAGGGATTCTATCTGTCTGCATGTGTAATTTTGTAATGCATCTTTGCACCAAATACACCCATATTTTATCACCTTGTATTCTTCCAAAGTTTCCAGTGGTCCCTAAATAAATTCATCTGCTCTCTATTGCCTATTCACTGCTTATTTTGAATTCTTCATTAGGATTGTTCTATTTGGAGCCCAGGTGTTACTACTCCGCTGACACCTAACCATTAAGAAGTGTTTGTTTCTTCTGGCTAAATATATGTTCCTATCACACACTCTGGGATGCCTTCGACTTTGTGCTCAGAGGACTGACATTTGCATCTATCTTGTCATTCTCCTATTCCCCGAAAAACTGTAAGACAGGCATGTTTTCAGAGCTAAATGGGTCAAACATTACTTCTAATAACTTTTACTCACAACACCTCTCATCCTCATTTTAACTTCCTGTTATTACCCTCACAGCTACTTTTTTTTCTCCTCATTTTCTTTCTAAGTAGAAATCTCCATTTTGGTTTTGAATCAGCTTGCAGCTTCTTTTTTTTTCTGCACATTCTGGAGATAACCATGAGGTCTGACAGCAGTACTTGGCATTACTAGAGAGCTAATACAATTCTCATCAGTAAATGAATCACCTTTCTGTATGATTGAACTTGTAATCAGCTACTGGTTTGTTAAAAGCTCAGCTTGCACCTGTAATACTTACTACCAGATTTGAAACTGGCTTTTTATATTAAGTAATATAGATATGTTATGAGAGGAATAAGAGAATACAGCAATCATTCATGCATGTTTGCATGACTGATGTACTTCTTATACAGATTATCCAAACCATCTACTATTTTTAACCCCTCTGCATGTCTTCTAATCACACAGAAAGTTTCCTATTTCATTACCTATTTCACTTCTTCATCCTTCTGCAGTCCAGATTTAATCTCTTTGTTTCAGTCTGCATGTTCTGTTTGGTAAAACATTTATCTGAGTAGTTTACTCGGATATAGACCGTTTACTTTCTAATGGTTTCATTTTCAGTATTTTACAAGTAGATTACAACAAAATTACACTTCAGGGGCTCATGGCCCTCCTTACACTAGCAAGTTATGGAATCATTCAGACTCAGAGAGACCTAAGAAGGTCTCTGTCGCACTTTCCTGCTCAAAGTAGGGTCGGCCAAGTTAGTTAGGGTTTTGCCCAATTGAGTCTTGAAAACATCGAAGGTCAGCAACTCCACAGCCTCCCTGTGCCCTCCCCTGGGCAACCTGTTCCAGCAGTTAAATATCCACATACTGATTCCCCCCCCCTGCTTTGTATCTAATCAGAACCTTGCCTGTTTCAATTTACGCCCAGTGTCACTCACCCTCCTGGTGTGCACCACAGTAAAGAGCGTGGCTCCTTTTCAGAAGCCTCCATTTAGGCACTGGGAGGCTGCTCTTAGGTCCCTCTGAGACCTTCTCTTTTCCACGCTAAACAGAGTTCCCTCGGCTTCACTCCATAGGTAGGACCCCTACGTTATGAATGCTGGACAGTCTTAAAAGAGATGTCATCTGCTCTTAGCTGCTAGACTTCCTGCAGCATAATTCCTGCAATCTCTTTATTACCACATCTTATATCCCATACAGTACTCCATGCTTGCCTTTTTTTCAGAAGGGCTACAAGAAAATGCAAGCTATAAGAGTAAGATGAATCTCCCCATGAAAAAGGTAATGTCTCTGCTTATTTACTATTATCTCAAAGCTGCTATATCCCATCACATCAAAGTAGACAGATCTGCTGCTGCAGGTAGAGCTTCAGGAAAGCTTAACTTCCCATCTGACCCACATTTCTGTTCATGAGGTTTTGCCCTGTTTGGGGTTTTCTTTATAGCCTAGAGGAAAAAACAAGGTAAGGTTCTATTTTTCTGCTCACTCTCCTAACTATACTATCACTTCTTCTCTAAATCATGGATACTTCCTCTAATTTCATTATTTTAGCCTTAGTACATAATATTTCGTTTACATGAGATATCAAATATTTTAAGTACTAGTTCACTGTAGTTTCTACTGGGAATACTAGTTATTCTGAAATATCCATGCTTCTGCAGAAAAACATGTTATTGAAGTTCTAATATTATTCCCTTGTGCTGTTACAGTATTTGTCAACTCCACTTTCATTGTGCCAGGAGTGGCAGTGTTTTGCAGTCTGAGCAAAGACCTCACGATCCAGTTACTTCCTCTCAATAAAATTATACACATGATTCTCAGTCTCTTTCTCAACTTACAAATCCACATTGCAAATCTGTGACTCTAAACCCAAATAACTAATTACATATTAACAACAGTGATCAGTCTTCTGTAGTTAATGACATCAGCAGTGTCCAGTGTGACATATAGATTTCAACCTGATTTCCAAAGTAATGAACTGACATTCAGCATTCCTTACTCATCTTCTGCCTTTCAGAAACGTGTCCAGAGTTTATCTATAGTTTTGAGTGTTCTATTAGTTCTGCATCAATAAACTGTAGTGACAATTGTGAATTAAATTATACCAATTGCTAAACCAGATGGCAAGTCTTAGCACATGCTAATCTTACAAGCCAAAATTAAGAGTTGTCTTTTAGTAACTGGTTGTATAGATACTGTTTGGGTTTGGGGTTTTTTTTCCCAGTGATCCACTAATATTTATTGTGCACTGATTTTTGGTACTGGTTTTGATGGTATTTATATTACCAAGTCATATGATTTGCTGCCTATAAATCTGGGAAGATATAACATCAGGTGTTGTGTTATCATGCCACATGACAAACAACTACCCTACATTGCCTTTTAACAATGGAAAAAAACATCAAAAGGATAATGGAGTAGTATCCACACAACTTTTAGATCACCTTACCTTTAACTAAAAGCAATTGGGATAGATGAGGTGGGAAATCCTGGAATCAAAATGTACAGACTGTTGGAATGAGCAAGAAGCAACCTCTCTCCTGCCCAGAGAAAAGCCAAAAAAAATCCATCTGTTTTCTTAAAGAAGAGAGACAGGGAATCAGCCCTCAGGGAATAATTTTAATTTAACTCTGTGTCACTTTCCCATTGTATTGGCAGAGACGGAATAATTAACACAAGAATGAACTCATGAGTGATTTAGGGGCAAAGAGATACCTTAAGAGTATAACCTAAACAGTAAATATAGAAAAGGCATTACCTAACTTCAAACAATAAGAGAAATACTTACCATTTCAAGGCAAACTACATGTGACTACTCCATATGAAGTCCCCCAAATTGTACCTAGTACTTAGTGATTAAATACTACATTCCACATCAAAAGACAGTTGGTTGTGTGAAGGAGAGTGAGAGGACAGCGATGTATTAAATACCCAGTTTCTCAAGACTGTGATGGCATGCACAAAATCCTAGCCCATGGCCCCATTCTAGCACTACCAGACTTGGGATCAACTCCATGAAATACTTCACCTGAAACAGAAACAAACTTAACTGATCTACTAAGACACACACAGAGAAAGATGCAGTTAAAGCAAAGTATGAAAAAGTGACTATTTCTGCTGCCACTAAGTATTCTGACCTGCTTGTGCCGTATGCTATTTCAAGTACAGCTGCGTATTTCAACCACACACATTTAGCTTTCACAAGACTTTTAAAGTAAGAGTTTCAAGCAGATTGAGCCTTTTCATGGCTAAAATCACCTAAAAGTTTACTCTGTCTTTGAGACTAGGACACAGTTCTGTGATTCTCAAGTTCTGTGACAACTTGAGGATATGATTTATCAAAATACCCTTTGTTCCCTTCCAGAAGCTATTCATATATGGTAACTTAGGTGAAGATCTCATGTAAGTGGTATTTATCTACATTAACATATAAAATTAATATACCTTCTCCTATTTTTACTTTTCTTTAATAGCAGAGGAAGGAGTAGCTTCAGCACTCAGTCTAATACTGAAGAGTTGTTAGTTTCCCCCAAAACCCTGCTGAAAGAGCCATAGCGCTCCACATGAGAAGGAAGTAAGCTCACGTCTTGACAAGTGCCAATACAATTTCACTAAGAAGTCATGTAAAATTAAGTTTATAAGATTACGAATGTAAGAATAATTATATATTTTGATTATGAATGCATTCTGGTGATCATTTTACATGGCATACATCATCAGTCTTGGGGGAGAAACAGACTAAACAGAAGTTTCAAATCTAACTCTTAATAGAAGCCACTAATACCTCTGAACAACATCAAAAAAAAGCAGTAATTAAAGCTTACTTCAATATATTAGTTAGGAATAAAACACAAATAACCTATGTCTCAAACACATTTATAGTGCCAAACTTAACTATCAAAACCAAATAAAACAGAAAAATGAAGCAAATACTGTATAAACTACTGGGAAACAAGAGCTAACAAGTTTTTAATAATAATACTTACATAAGAAGGTAAGATGTTAGTAATATTTTGTATTTACGATACTACTTCCTTAGTTTTGGGTGCATCAGATTCAGTATTTTACTTTAGAAATTTCATACACTTTCCACTAACTGTACCAGAACCTAAAACATCCATATGCATTATGAAATGTAAATGAAAAAGTATTTTCTGTAAGTAGCATTAAATTACAGTTTCAGCAAACTGGAATGGCTTCAAGTAATGAAGACATCAGAAAAACCTAGTATGAATTTTTGGAAAAGGTGCTCTGGTGTTGTGCAGCACATGACAATGGAATTAGTTTTTCTACAGGGATTTCCAACACTTTCCTCTCAACAAATTCTAGTTTTGAAAGAAAGACAGAAAACCACATTTTGAAAATTTTCATTCATAGTTTCATCTTTGTTCATTTTGTTTCAATTCTTACTTTGTGTTTTTATATACTTCCTATTCTGTCAGATATTATAAGCAGCAGCATGAGTTGGGGTGTAATACCTACGAATTTCTCTTGCAATAAATAAATTTTATTTATTATATTTTTATTTTGTATGTATTATTATTTTAGGGGGGTTATTTATATTTTTAAATACTTCTATTTATTATATGATTTATTTGAATATATAAATCTCTATTGCCACCCACCAAAACCCTGCTAAATTATACTTCCCTGAGTGCCCTTACTGGCAGCAATTATCTTCTTATGAGCAACTTATCTGTATATAAAATAAAGGACAATTTATTCAGAGGAAAGGACACTTTATCAATTCAGAAAAACATGACACTAATCAGCCACATATTAACATGAAGAATAACTTTAAGATCTGCTGTGTTTGGATATAATTTTTTGCCATCACATCCTTGCCTCCCAATATGAATTAAATTCACAAATGTCTCTTTGAATAAGCCCTCTCCCTACCTACTACTAGGACGAACAACCTTCCTCAGTAGCTGAAAAGAGAGCCCCAAAGCTGAAGAATTCACTGAAGCAGTTCAAACACGAGCTGTAAGGGGTTATTATATCTGAAATCATGTAATCATACTACCTCTCGCTCTGCTGCCACCTCCCTAAATTGTCCTAGTAACTCTGCACCCATCCTATTCTCCCTCCACAAAGACAGTGATTTCAGACTTGCATACAATTGAGTAGTAAGGAAGCCTCACCAGAGCTCACACAGCTCCACTGCTGCCTTCTGAATCTCCAAGCGAAGCAAGCCTGTCATTTCTTAACGTGCTTCCTTTCCCTGCATGCTCCAAAAAGAGAATGAGATTGCTCAGGAACTGGCAGCAGTTTAGCACACAGACTAGTCAATCAAGTGGGCCAGATCTCCCCAAACAGCTTCTGAACTCCAACATTCATATTTTGAGCTTCAGCGTAAAGTAAGGAATAAGTACATGCAGAGGTTATTGCAGATTACTAATACTGGAGAGCCAGTGGTGACACTAAGATACAGGCAGGAAAGAAATTATATCCATTGCTGGACTTCCTTATATACTGCTGCTGAAGGATTTCCCAGCACTATGTCTAAACTAACCTAAGTGTCCTTAAGAAGTACAAAGTAGTTTGGACATCCCTTTATCCTGCATCCTGGGCTATCCGATGAGTACCACAACAGGCAAGTACATTAACAATGCTTTACCAGCATAATCCCTCAGCCCCAGGCTGATTCACGGCCAGGGCAACTCTGAAGCAGAGGTAATATCTATATCTTGCAGCCCTTGATATATTTTTCTTCCATTAACCTGTCCAGCTCATTTTCAGCATATGTAAATTTTTGGCACCTCCAACAACATTAGCAAATAAATCCCTAGATTTACTGTGCAGTACATGAAAATATATATCCTTTTATTTGTTTTAAACTTGTCTACAGACAGTTTCAACTGAAGCCCCACGACTCTCATAAAGGAAAAATCAGTAATCAGTTGTACCTTGCTCACCCTACTTCGAGTAATCTATTGCTCTGACTGCAGTAACCTACCATAGCAATGTTTGTTCATTTAAGCTCTGATTCAACACAGTAAAGCAAATGTTTACCTTCCACATGGAAGGAACACGTGAGCTTTTGCTACCGAATGTGCTGACTGAGGTAGTTCACTAGTACAGCTCATCTGGTATTTTCCCAATAAAATATGCTTTTATTTGCAAAAAATAACAGAATACACTGTGGAACGCCTGGCCTTATTGAACAAGCCCCAAAGCAGACAGTAAAGTAGGATGTGTGATGCTAAAGACAATCACTAGGAAGGTAGAAGACAAGGGAAGTTGAAGTCCTTACCTTGCCCTTTTCACTTATGCAAATAAACACCAGTTATTCCTATCATTTTTCCCATCTATCTCAGCTCTTCTACTCTGTAAAAATAGTATCTATGGAAAATTCTCAGCCATTTTCACCATTAAAATTTCAAGAAAGGATCAGAATTATACAGCATGCAGTCCTCATATATACACACATTCAGATTATATCTCTTCAAATGATGGGAGACACCAAGGTACATGAAGTATTCGTGCAGGATCAGACCTGAGGAGCAGCCAGTATAGTGTCCTGACTCAAAATAGCCAGTAGCATATAGATGGTAAGTAAAGATCCTCTCAGTTACCTGCAATTTCCAAATTCAGGACTCAGAGAATGTACCACAACAAATGCATTTAGTAAAGTGGTATTATCAATCTTCTGTGAATTTATCTAGCTTTGTATACTTACACTTGTAGCCTCCACAATCTGCTGTGGCAGTGCATTCCACTGAACTCATGAAAAGATAGTTCCTCAAACTTCATAGCTTAAAGTGTTATCTGAAATGTTGCCTCACTCAACCACAGCTCTTTGCTATTTGCCCAGCACTTGATGTTCTTGGCACATTTGGAAGTGGGCAAAGAAATAAGATTGGCGAACAGAGTTGGCTGTGAGAATCACCTTCTTGTCTTATAAATGGTGTTGAGGTGTGAGGAAGCTTCTTCCTATAGCTTCTCTGAATGGACCTCTGTGTCTCCACTGCCATTAAACGTCAGAACTGCAAGCATTTACAAGTGTAGAAGAGTATCAGTCTGACCCCATGATATTGTGATCAATATCACATCATGAGTGACGTATACCATGTTGCTGTGTCCCCTTGACTTCCTTTAGAAGAAATCCCAGGCCATAATAAGGCTATGTTAGTACAGGTACTTAGTTCTCCAATCTGGACTGGCAGAGGACTAGGATTACACCGCGTCCTTGCTCTGTTCTTTAGGTATAGGCTTAAAATAAGCTTTGGTTCCTTGTGTAAACTGTAAACAAAAGACATTTTAGGCTCCTGCACATCATGATATTCAGCACACACCTATTTATTGAAAATGAATCATTCTTTTGAAGCTTTTTATTAGCTTATGTAACTTATTTCAACTCAAGAAAATCTAGTATCCCTGATTGATTTTCTCTCTCCATTTTCCCTTTAGCAATATGAAGCACAATCAACTGCAGTTTCAACCCATTTTACGCCTATCAAACCAGAAATAACTACACAAGTGTTGCAGCACTAATTCAATTCATAATTTATTCCAACCTTACAAACACCCTCTTAACTATAGAACTTACTAAGCTTATGAGAAGTTATTCTCAGTCTAAAAATTCTATATACACATCAAGCACTTCTAGTATTACTGACAGTAAAATTCAAGAGCAGGATTCCATTATTTTAAGAGTTTAAACACCAAATCCCAGTTCTTTGAACAACCAGTTAGAGCTTTGTTTAAACTCAGATCAACCAGAAGATTCTCACTGATGTTGCTGTCATTTAGCATAGGACCAGAAGACGAACTGAAATCAATGAACTGCCATGAATGACATTACACAGACTTGCGTATCACTCTTGCTTCAGTGACTTTCTATATTGGCAGAAAGAAAAAAAAACCCTGCATATGGTATTTGTTAAATTTTTACACAAGTGTTCAGTGAGAAGTATAATGCATGAAAACATTGCTTTAAAACTAGTATTAGATTTCAAGCATATTGCTCCTCTCTAGACAATAGTCCTCCAGATCACGGAATCTGGTAAAAAATACTGTTGACAGTATCTGCAATATAGTTAAAATTTCATTGAAATGCCATAAAAACCCACACCATTTCGATGTTATTTCTCACCTTAGCTGTTCTGTAAGAATAATTACTCTAACTGATTTACCAGTCCTGGCATTATGTGTCTACTACATTTGCATAAAAATGATTTCTCTATTAATTGTTTGAGGCAGAGCATAAGAATTCATATATTGCACTAAAAGCAAAGAAGATAAAGATTTAATGATACTTACTAGAGTTAGAGCAAGCTAATCACTGTAGCCTGAAGACAAAAATACAAGTTATCCATAATCATTCATTTTTAAAAG
The DNA here is from genome assembly GCF_011004875.1 of Balearica regulorum gibbericeps. Lineage (NCBI taxonomy): Eukaryota > Metazoa > Chordata > Aves > Gruiformes > Gruidae > Balearica > Balearica regulorum. Next base: position 37,442,320 of record NC_046185.1, read on the forward strand.
AGAAATTCCTTTTCACAACCTTGGTGGTTTCTTTTCTGCTCTTCCCCCCACACCCTTTCCATTAGACTTCAATATTTATTACACATTCTCAAGATTAGATCCTGCACCTGGATCCCTCCAGGTAAACTCCACATAGCCAACTACAGTAGAGAAATATCAGAATATATATGTTAAAAGGGAAGAGTGAAAGGAGAAGTTACTGCAAGTACTGTACAAATACAATACCGAAGGAAAGAATGCTTCTTTATGTAAGTCCACAGAAGACTGAATAATAACCACAACGCTCTCTATTGAGCTCTACAGGTTTTACAGTCTTTACCACTTACAGTACACTTATGTATTAGCATAAGAAACCCAGCCAGATATCATCACTTAGAAACTGTACCCTCTGTGACAACTATGGTCACTTCTCAGTGCTATGCAAAGGCCTTTGTGCAAAACAAAGACTAATTAAGAAGCAAAGAACACAAGAGACACAGGGAAAGTGTGGTAAACATTCTGGAGTCCACAATTATGGTCTAAAACACAAACGGGGAGAACAGAATCAGCTGTAAGTGAAAGGCAATATAAAATTGGGGAACAGTTGCAAGAGATGTGACTGTGCACTGATCAACCTACCTCAGGAGGAGAAGAGAAGCCCTTATCTAAAACAAATGAGAACTATGTCCCTGGACATGCCAGAGTACAAGAAACATTCCACCATGTCAATACAACCTCTCAGTCTTCAAAAAGACAGTAGTGACTTGGAAAAAATACCTTTAAGGGATGTCCAGGGTCTGGCTGGGATGGAGTTAATTTTCTTCATAGCAGTGCTGTGTTTTAGATTTGTGACTAAACCAGTGTTGATTAACACACCAACCTTTTAGGTACTGCTGAATGGTGCTTGCGCAAGGTCAAGGCTTTCTCTGTATCTCGCTCTGCTCCGCAGTGGGTGGGTAAGGGCCTGGGAGGGGAGACAGCTGGGACAGCTGACCTGAATCGACCAAAGGGATATTCCAGGCCATATAGCGTCATGGTCAGCAATAAAAACTGGAGGGTAGGGCTTTTTTTTTTAGTTTTTTCCAAAGTAGCTGTTGCTTGGGGATTGGCTAGGCATCAGTCTGCTTGTGGGAGGTGACGAGTGATTGCTTTGGCATCACTTCTTTTAGGTTTTGGGGTTCTTTTCTTCCTTCTTTCATTCCTTTCATTATTAAACTATCCTTATCTCAAACCTGAGTTTTCTTGCTTTTGCTCTTCCTGTTCTCTCCTCGCTAGAATGAGGGCAGCGAATGAGTGAGGGGCTCTGTAGTCCTTAGCTACTTGCTGGGGATCAACCCACAATGAGGGAAAAAACATCTTTTGGAACTTTTGCCTTCAACTGTTCATTGCCTTTCCAAACTGTAAATCTTTCAGGAGTTTCAAAGTACCTGGTAATCAAGATTATCAGAAATTGCCTACCATACACATAGAAGAAGATTGAAGATAAATGGAAGATAAACAGAAGACTGAAGATCAGGCCTTTTAGAAATTGTGATAACAGTAAATTGCATTTATTGATACTTTTCCTAGAATCAAATAGTTCTATTCAAACTGGGATGAACTATATCTTCCACATCAGACTCTAAAGAAAAAGCCACTGAATGTCAAATACCTATCACTTAGAAAGTCAATTACATCTCACAAAAGTAAAGCTTAAGATATTGCATTCCTACTAGCCATATCATTCACAGAGCAGTAACATCATGACTGTTTGCATGCTAAGCCTCGTCCATATAATACAATCCTTCTTTTGCTCCAGTAATAACCATCAAGGAGCACAAAAGTATGTAAATGATTTACACATTTTGGGAGGTAATGCAAGTAAAAAAACCCAATAAAGCAGTGGGTTTTTTCTTTCTCTTTTAGATACAGAGCCTCCTCTTTCCAGCTCTTGAAATTTGAAGGAAACAGAACACTTCATATGAATAGCTTCATAAAAGCTATGACCACCACTCTGTTAAGACATTAGAAATGACAGCGTGTAGATCTATGGCAATTCCCAAAAAGGCTGCATCTAAGCATTTATCTACAGAGTAACTTTTTTCAGAAATTTCACTAGGAGGGCAGTAGTGATGAGGACAGTCAAGTCATGCATAAAAAGACAATTCATTTGACTTTTGAAGACATACTGTAAGATGAAAAACTTTTTTTCTTGTTTTTAAAGAGAAAAATAATTCTGGATCATCCTTGCTAAATACTTCCTTGGAATTTGAGAACATCAATGTTTATTATTGCATTGAGAGTAAAGAATTAGCATTCAGTGATAAGAACATGAGACAAGTAACATTGCCATCATCACTTTCCCATGACTTGGACTAAAGTAGTGATCACTATCTCTGACTAGACAGAAAACTTTTCTTCTTCCAGTGGCATGAAAATACTGCGCTACACTGACTTTCCTGCTTGCTGACAATTTGAATCTGAGGACCATTGTACAATGAGGAGTTGGCAATCCACATAACAATTGACCTGAGCAGGCAAAGGTCTGTACTGTGCTACGCTGTGCTGAAAATACTGCTTGGCTGCAGGATAAAGTTAGTCTGCTAATCATAAAGGAGGAGGCCGTAGGCAGCTCCCACTTGGCATTTAGCAATTATACCACCTGCATGCTCTTACCTTAAAAGTGAACCACCATGTTGTCATGTAAACATCTGTTTTGCTTGACAGTAGAAATGCTGAATGAATTCTTTACTTATAAGAAAAACTAAACTAAATTATACACTTCTAAGAGCTCTAAGGACTGTAATGCTGGTGAACCTTAGCATGGCAGGATCTGTGCAGCATACCATGCCATGACTAGAGGTCTGTCCAATGTTGCGCGGTGTAGGGTTCCCAGCATCTGAAGGGATGTAAGATTATCTGTGCTATCCCCTTTTTCCATCTCAAAAAGGTATTTAAATCTACACCTTATGGAGTCTGAGTGCCATTCTAACAGAAATCTGCAACACACAATTGCACCAGTGCATTACATTTATCACTGAAAATCTTGTGGTGTATAGCAGAGCCAGTCTTAGCATGCACAAGAGGCCTACTGTCTCCCAGTAGTGTCAGCTTCTGTACCTGCACTACACAGCAGACACTCACTGGTAATGTTGCCAATTTCCCAATAGCTTCCAAAAAAGAAGAGTCAGCAATTCACATAGCTTTCTCACACACAATCATTCAACTTAAACCCCAACAAAACAGGCTGTGGGCCAGAAAACTGTTCTGAAGATGTAGTGTAAGTCACATACCATCTTTCCCAGGGCCTTGTGGCCTCTCTTCTGGCAACTGATGTACTCTAGTCACATAATGGAGGAGAAGTTTTTGTCCAGCTGGGAGAGATAACAAAGAGGAACAACCTGTTGCTATATTAGAATAATTTATCAGGTCTAGAGTCTGTTTCCTCCATGTTGCCAAAGACCTCTAGGAAACAGGAAAATAAGGAATGTCGGTTGAACCAGAGGAAATGTACTGAAAGCACTGCAGACTGGACACGCTTTCATTAAAGCACTCAGAGACTTATTAGAAAAGCAGCATAGACAGAGCCTCATTAGAAAAGCAGTATAGACTATATAAGGGGAAGGCTACCAGACACTGAGTTATTGCCTCATCCCATAGGCAAAGGCAATCTTCACTAAATTCTGTTTATCTCCTCTTGTTATAAAATGTATATATATCACCAGCCAATCTTTCAGGGGTGTTACAATCATTAGTAATTAACATTTGGAAAGGTCTTGAGGAAAAAAGAAATTCTAAAGATTGGAAGAAGAGTTATTAAAGCAAACAGAAGACATCAAGTATCTCCTGATAGCAATAGTTAAAAAATATATTACTACTTAAAGTGCATTTCTATCTCTAAAGATTCTGGTTTGTTACTGCATAGCAAGAATTACGCATAATAAACATGAGGCAGACAATCACTGAACTTTCACTTAAGATTTCTACATTGAGCAAAAAACCCCCACTATTACTGTGAAATCAGCTCTGTAGCTCTGAAGAAGAGATGGTCCTGAAGCTGCAAACACTTAAATTTAGCTCAGCTATATGGTTATTTGCATTGAAAACACAGAGGCTTTTCAGAATCATACAGACTGGCATATGTGTCAATATGCCTGCAGGAAATGGATTTCAACTATGACCACCTTTCACTTCAACCACAAACCTGCGTGAGTTTCCTGGGTACACTTATCTTTGGAGTGGTGCTTCATAGCTAACTATTGGGTAGCATGTATTACCATATGGTAACATTTTTAATACTGTGAGCAAGCATAAAGATTGGACAACAACAAGAAAAGTGGTGATTGAGCATTATAACTAAATACCAATATTGTGTAAAACAATGCAGAATTTCTTTTTCATCTTCCTTACTTGAAAAAAGCTCAAGAATGTGTACTTAAGTCCAAGTGTATTATCTAAAACCTTATGCTTCTGACCATGTATATGTTTATGTATAGCAATACATTTAAACAATATTTTTACACTTAATCAAACAATTGTTCTTTTTAAAACTAGATCAGTCATGCTTTGGTGACTGTTCAATCAATATTCCCAGCAATTTCAGGGAAAATACAGTTCAGTCCTCTCCAATGGACATCAGTGAGATACTAAGGGAATAACATGACTTCAGAGTCTCAGTGGACTTCAGCCAAATGTAAAAGACAGCTTAAGCCCAAATGTCCTGGAATTCCAAAAGGACCACACAGTCTCACGAAGAATTACTTCAGCTCCCAATCAGATTTACAAAACACAATATTTGGCATTATAATGTATACAATATGAGCTGCTTGATACCATTTTCAGTCACAGACCTCAACTGCATCGCCCATTTACAAATACATGTGATTGTACAGTTACAGTTCTCAGCTTTATAAAGTCAAGAAGATCCTTTCCACTATCATGCCAACCGTGTCCTGGGCTGCATCAAAAGGTGTGACCTGCAGGTCGAGGGAGGTGATTCTCCCCCTCTGCTCTTGTGAGACCCCCACCTAGAGTACTGCGTCCAGCATAAGAAGGACAACATAAGAAGGACATGGAGCTGTTGGAGCGAGTCCAGAGGAGGGCCACAAAGATGATCAGAGGGATGGAGCACCTCTCCTATGAGGACAGGCTGAGAGAGTTGGGGTTGTTCAGCCTGGAGAAGAGAAGACTCTGGGGAGACCTTATAGCAGCCTTCCAGTACCTGAAGGGGGCCTACAGGAAAGCTGGTGAAGGACTGTTTATCAGGGAGTGTAGTGACAGGACAAGGGGTAATAGGTTTCAACTAAAAGAGGGTAGATGATTAGATGAGATGTTAGGAAGAAATTCTTTACTGTGAGGGTGGTGAGGCACTGGAACAGGTTGCCCAGAGAAGTTATGGAGGCCCCATCCCTGGAAGTGTTCAAGGCCAGGCTGGATGGGGCTTTGGGCAACCTGGTCTAGTGAAGGGTGTTCCCTGCCCATGGCATGGGGGGGTTGGAACTAGGTGATCTTTGAGTTCCCTTCCAACCTAAACCATTCTATGATTCTATGTTATCTGCCAGTAATCTGTTTCAGCCACTGGCATAATTGAACACACGTAGAAAGTTATCAGTGTGTTAATAGCCCTCCTATGCATCTTATGTTATATATAAAGAGTGATAACTGAAATCAGAATGTAGCCCCATAATATTCTTTTTCATCTTTGCACATACATTTCTTTTGAAATGGATTCTTCAGAAGTATAACAGCTTAATTGTTACTTCTATTTGGAATGTTTCATTCTAGCTAAACCTTCATTGACAATTCTGATGTGAGTACTAGGAGGGTTTTTTTTTTAAAAGAAAACACACCAACGGTTTCATGCTTTTAATATCTAAAGAAATGAATCAAACTCTGAAAAAGATTCTCTTGAACATACATGAAGATCGAAGTGTGTGTTCTGCAAACCCCTGCATTATAAGTAGGGTACGCAGTAAAATCATCTGCTATAAACAGTAGAATGTGTTTTCCCAGAATCCAGACTTCGGAGTGTGAGGTTTTGTAATTTTTTAAGAAAGGGCTGAATAAGCAATGAATACTGAACCCTAAAGGGAACGAGTCAAGTAGCTAAATGCAACAATGCCCTGCAATTCAGTGATGGCAGAAAGCCATGATTTGAAATTAGTTATACTGCATATAAGCAGTGTAAAAAGCAGCAAAGCAGTCAATGGATTAATGCAGTATGTAATGAAAAAAAAAATCAATCCCAGTATCATACAGTTACTGATCTGGAAAATATAGCAATGAAAAATACCTATGTTTGCCAATAGAAACTTAAGTTCTTTATGTTACCTTCAAAAGAAAACAAAATACCCTTCCTGTGTAACACTTTGTCATACCCTGAAGTTTTGAGCAGTTCTGCAGGATGTAACCTAACCAGTACATCAAAGATAAACCACATACCGTCAGCAAATTGCAAAATGAGAATTAAAATAAAAGCCAGTCTTTCAGAACCACAGCAATTTCAACACTAAGATGTGCACATTGAACTTTCTATCAGTGGTAGTTACTATAACATAGCTATATTATAATCACTATAACCATGGCCATTCATCAAATATGCCATGATTTTGCTTCAGAATCTCAGAATCACTTATGTAACACCCTACCCAAACTGGAGGTCCTGTTTGTGACTTTTCCTAGTTTTAAGTTGATTTTGTATAAACTCTGCCAGTTTTGATGAAATGGATGATAGTAAAGTGTTCCAGGTTTTACATGGCAAAAAACCAAAATGGATTCTTACAACCGAGTCCTTATTAAAAAAAAAATAATAAACACTTGTTTGTACATGTACAATATTCTGCCCAAACGTCAAGACACTAGAAAATAAAAATTTCCTTTATACTACCTCTCTGGTTCCTGATACCTCAAGGGATTCAAAAATGTCTAGAAGGAAAGACCTACACATCTATTGGCTACCTTTTCCTCCTAACTAGAAGTTAACAAAAGATTCTATTCTCTTTGTGATACATAATGAGGCCAATAAAATCACACACACACACTTATCTACTGTGCCTTTCAGATGCCACAGAATACTACTTTAGGAGACCTGTGGTTTATGCCAGTACAAGACACCCATTCAGCTTGCTTTTTACATCACACTGATAAAAGTTGGAAAGATCAGTAAATTGCAGGAGGAAATAAGGAGATAATGCAGCTACAGACTAATTATGGCCTTCACTGGAATCCATGGATTAGTTCTGGAAATGTCAACTGATTCCATGAAGACTGCAAGCTCACAGTCACAGTGTGACTTCCTTCAAACAGAAAGAACTAATTGACCCTAATGTTACACCTGAGTGATCCAGCTCATTCTCTCTTCTTTTCTGTAAAAACAAATGCATGCATCAAAGTTAAAACTACTGAAAAAAAAAGAAAATATGTATTTGTATTACAATATGTATTAACTGACAATTGTTTAAGCATAACAAAAAAACTTTTTTTTACCATGAGCACGGTCAAGCACTGGAACAGGTTGCCCAGAGACATTGTAGAGTCTCCATTACTGGAAAGAGTCAAAACCCAACTGAACAATGTCCACAGCAATCTGCTCTAGAGGATTGTGTTGAGCAAGGGGTTGGACTAGGTATCTCCAGCAGTCCACTCCAACCTCAACTATTTTGTGATTCTATGAAGAATGCAGTAAGGAAGCAACGGAAATATAACAGAAACAGAGTAGAGCACCATGTATTCTTCTGATTTTCAGATTAAGGTCCAAACTGAAACAAGTATTTTGTGACGGAATTTGTAAATGTAGGAATGCTGAGCTATCCTGAGATTGTGTATTTCCTGTGCTTTGATCCCACATAAAGTTCTATACAGGAGAAACTGGGGGGGTGGTGGGTGTAGAATTTAAATCCATGACTATCTTTTACACATCTTACACTGAAGCTTTTAAAAATGACAGAAAAGAGACTATTAATTAACTTTCTTCAACAATTTCCCTCCTTTCACAACTAGTAATTCTAGGAAAGGGAGAAAGCAGTGAGCATAGAGCCTTCTAGAGTGCAATTTCACATACAATACAGTCTACTGGAAAATTACAATCAAATGCTCTGGAGAGGTTACAAATTCACATTGCATAAGCTATTTGTAGCTAGTAAGTCTCAAATAACATCCACTGAGGTTAGAACTGTGATATAGATAAGAAAAAGAAGAATCAGATGAAAGGCAATGAAGCAGATCCTGCTCCTTGTTCACAAATATATTCTCCAAGTAGAACCTGCAAGTGATTTATGTAGGAAATCACATTAATTACTTTAAGCACCTGAAGTGTTTGGTATTTCACGGGATTTTGATGCAGCTAGCAGTTTATTCACATCCATATACAGTCTTCATTACATTCACTCCTGAAAGTTGCAAGTTAAACACTGTGGACGTTCACACAGCTGCTGGATACTTCAGGTTCAAACACAGGGAGCAGATTCAAACTAATCTATGTTTGATCAGATATTACACTTTTTAGATTAATCTATAATTTAAAAAAAAATCAGAAAATACACATAATTTTTTGCAGTTACCCAGCAGTTCCATTGCATCATCTTCATTGTCAATATCTTCTTCAGTTACAGATGGAGCTGTGCTTTGAGCAGAATCAAAGGAGTCCTGAGAAAGCATGGCAGCCAGCAGTTTCTTATGTTGCTGCTGTTGTTGTTTTAGTCCTTTGGTCTTTGGCTCCATTTTTAAGCTGTGAGGGAAGAAAGCACAATTTCCTCTTACTGGTGCTTTCTACAAAATATGTCACACATTTGTCAAATTACTGTAGCCCATGATGTCCTCCGGATCTGAAGGTTAATGCCATCAGATCACACATAAACCAGCTGGTTATCACTCATTCCCTGATCATTGGATGTTATAAGTCAGTTTGTGTTTTCAGTTCCAGTCTAAAGTTTTGGCTGAATGATGACGGGAAATTTCCCACTGCCTTTATGGGCATTAATCAAGTCTAAATAAGCTACATACACAGAACAACCAGATGTTACTAATCACTATTGCTAGGGCATTGATTGCACAGCAACAAAGCTCAGAACAAGGAACTGCTCCCTTGAGTGGTTATGTTATCATGACCCCACAGGATTAAAGACTACATAGTTGTAACAATTCTCATGGTTTGTTGACTTGTATCCCTAAGCTAAGTAACAGACAATTGGAACTGCACAGAAGTTAGCAGAAGGGTGTAAGGCAGGATTGGCTACAGTTAGCAATTTCTGATTCCTTACAGTATCAAGATAAAGATAATGGAGCAGAAGTTTGGCACCCCACATTAGGGAATCAGCAACACCTTAGACTGTCTTATAGCCTGTTGCAGGAAGGCAGATCTGTTGCAAATGTATGAAATTTAGTATAATCAATGCTAGTTCATTTTCCACTGCAAAGAAGAACACAAATAAGACAAAATGGACCTTGGAGATGAAGAATGGGCTTTGAGTTTAGGACATCAAGTTATGGACAGGGCCTCTGCAAGCTCTAGTTCATTTCAGGCTCTAAGAAACAAGAGCATCATATTAAAAATCACCCAAATTCCCCACTGTGTACATACATTATCCCTTGAGGAAGTTTCCCAAGAGGCTTGCTTCTTCTCAGAATTTCTGCAGGAAATTTTTCACGTAGAAAACTACTAACAATGACTTGGAAATGAGTTTAATCCTATTTTCATGGTGTTTGAATTTCTGAAAGATGAGCTTGGTACCAGCAGGATTGCCATCAGCATTTTTATATGGTCCCTTATCACATATTAATACCTTACCTTGCTCCCTTACAGCAGCAACAGATAGCAGTACAAAACCAGTGACAAGTACAGCAGTAGTGAAACCTGTCCTTTCAGTTGCTCAAAATTAATTCCCCTTCTTTTTTTTAAAGTAACTGGGCCTGGCTTTCAGATATACAACATGTGTGCTTCTGTTGCTCATCATCACAGGAATGTATGTTTTTAAGCACGAAATAGCCGTTCTTTCCCACTGTCCATGACCAAATGGAGCAAAAAGTGAGGTTCGTGGTTGCAAAGACAGAAAAAGGAGACAACTCATAGATTCCCAAATACCACGTACTATGTATACTCACTATGATCTGCTTTATGCTGAAAAGACCAGTATTGAAAATGGGCATGTTATCAACAGACCAGTGGTCCATAGGAATATGCTGTTCTCAGCAGCCTACTCAGTCTCCTATAGAATGCTATGAATGTGTAAGGACCCAGGGCTTCCCCTTCCACTAAAGAGAAAAAAACTTGTATGCTATTGTCTGTGAAAACAACACAGAGAGAGGGAATTGCATAACACTGATGGCAATTACTCTACCAGTGATCTGTCAATGCCTAATGCTCTGCATATTTTTTTAGTATTATTTCATTTATGTAGCATTTCCTTATGTTTAGCCGTAGGTAAAAGAAAACATTTCCTGGAAATAATGGGACAACTACAGTTTTCACTTCCTGTTCTTATGCTGTAACTGACGATAAGGATTGGTTTTGAGAGTTTATTGGCTTATCACATAAATCCTGATAATTAGTGATCAATAAACTATCACTTTTTATTAAAAGTGTTGCTAGATCAAGTTTAACAAGATGTAATTGGAGACTTTTAATATGAATTTCAAATTGCTCCCTCTTTCAGTTGCCAAGAAAAATGTAACTATTTTAGGCTACATTAACTATGAAGTAGATGAATGAAATACAGTGAGGTAGCCAAAAATTCTTTACAACTGATAACAAATTCTCTCTTTTGAGAGTTTCATTTAATCTCATAAAACCCATGCTATTCCCACTACTTTTGCATGTACTAGGAATATGCTACATTAAACCTGAATTATTATTACCTATTACTTGTCCCATTCATTTGGTGTATAGTCAATTCCAAATTCTGCTAATTACTTTAATTCCCAGTAACACTGAATCAGACCTTGAAGAAACTGTCATTACTGAACTACTGTTAAACATTCAGATTAACCTTGATCAATAAAGGCTTTTTAAACTTCCATACACAGGTGGCATCAATTTTAGTATCACCACTATTTCAAAGTTCTGCAATTTTATGATTATTTTGCAAGACTGCAAACACACTTTTTATAAATGCCTTACAAAAGCTGACAAAATGCTAATGAAGCAAAGAATTATCCCAGACATAAAATCAGTCATCCAAATGTAAATCCATATGCTGCATGTAATTTAGTAGTTATTAATTTTCACTGAAAATCAGTATTCCCACTTAATGATACACATTTTTCAACAGGTCTGCAGCATATACTGCACCTAAAAACTAGAGATATCAGTGTCCCACGAGTCTTTTCTGACATCAAGTACCCTGTATTCTCCTTATTTCATATGCCAGGCAACGTGATTTTGTCATGATACTCAACAAGACTTCTCAAATACTATTCTCAAAGCCATTAATCACATTTTTTAATTATAGCATTAGCTGTGAGGTTTCTCACAGCTTGTACCACCCTCTACAAAGAGAAAAATATGCTGCTTTGAATCATCTTTGTTACTCAGAACTAAACCTCTTTGCTCCCGTCTAGAGATCAGAGATGCTTATTTCTGCTTTCTCCTATTGAGAGAAGAGACACAATATCCTCAAATTTGCTCTGCAACGTGGAACAGATCTTTATTCAGTGTCTTTATTGTACTGCTGAATAAGGAAAAAGAAACCCAGGCCCTCACAATCAAGCTGCAGTGCCAGTTGCTGACTCCATTACTTTCCCAGGAACTGCACTGGAGAGACCCAGTGTCTGAGTTCTGTTGGTTCCAGTCCAATGTCTGGCTGAGGGATCATTACTACATGCTGCTACTTCTTTGAAATAGTAGTACTTGCAGCTTCCCCCACAATAATCTAATTAAAAGAAGAAAGAAGTGCTCATGGATAACAAACATTCCCAACATGTGAGGAAAGTTAATGAATACAGCCTGTAAGAGTACAGCAAGTGACAGAATAGTTTCCCTGTGACAGGGAGGTGAATTCCAATGTAGAAGGCACATGGAGGACAAAGTAAGGGAATATTCACAATTCAAATTGGGGAATGACAGAAGAGCAGCCCTGTGGAAAGAAATCTCAGGGGTCGGGTTGATGGCAAGTTGAATATGAGTTAACAGTGTGCCCTGGCAGCCAAAAGGGCCAACTGTGTCCTAGGGTGCATCAAGCACAGCATAGCCAGACGGTCGAGGGAGCTGATTGTCCCACTCCGCACTGCATTGGTGCAGCCCCACCTTGAGTACTGCGTTCACCTCAGTACAAGGACATCAAACAATTAGAGTGTATCCAGAGGAGGGCAACCAAGATGGCGAAAGCCCTCAAGGGCAAGACTTAGGAGGAGCGGCTGAGGTCACTTGTCTTGTTCAGCTCGGAGAAGAGAAGGCTGTGGGGTGACCTTATGGCAGTCTACAACTTCCACAAGAGGGGCAGTGGAGAGACAGGTGCTGATCTCTCTCTGGTGACCAGTGACAGGACATGAGGAAATTGGATGAAGCTGCATCAGGGGAAGTTCATGTTGGAGATTAGAAAAGGTTCTTCATGGTGAGGGTGGTCGTCCCTGGACCAGGCTCCCCAGGGAAGTGGTCATGGCACCAAGCCTATCAGAGTTCAAGGAGCATCTAGGCAACGCTCTTAGTCATATCGTGTAATTTCAGGTAGTCCTGTGACAAGCAGGGAGTTGGACTCGATGATCCTTAGGGGTCCCTTCCAACTGGAGATACTCTATGATTCTGTGATAATACCTTAAACCTTTTCAAAGGGAAAGCAGAGTTTCTGCCTTCTTAAAAGAGGAAGAAAAAGGTGTCTGCTGTAGTCAGAGTATTAGTTACAAGCAAGGAGAAAGGCTACACTGCTGAGGGAGAACGGCAGATGTTTAAGGCAATTAAGAGAGGCAGTGCACAAGCTTTACATTTAAAAAAAAAAAAAAGCAAGCTTTAATCTGCTTTAAAGAAAGGCTGTGAATACTTCACTACTTCACTTTCTGTGATAAACAGATATCTTTAAATCATGGAAAACAGACCCCTTGGAAAAATGACAAACTCTTCCATGCAGCTGAAGCACATTAACAAACAAACGTACTCCCCTACCCTCAGTCAACTGCAATATATCGTCAGAAGTTATTTTCTGCAGAGAATAGTATATTCTCTTTGAGAAAGAATTGTTATTAACACCAGGATGCTAAATATAAGAACTGAAGATGAATTTAGGAAGTCCCGTTGAAAATTACATAGATACTGTTTCCCTTGTCTATCTTTCCTTTAAATGAGAAAATCAGATTTATCACTAAAGTGTCAAGAAGATTAACAAACAGCTACTACCAACGGCTAAAAGACAGAAGGGTTTGAAGTATCTGAATGAAGCTATATATCACACAATTATTACTCAATGAACCCCAATCTTCTCAACATACACTTTGCTTTATATGTGGGAATTAAACCATGGGAATGTAAATGAGTATAAAGTTAATCATATATAAAATCTTTAAAAGAAACTAGTCACATCTTAATATCTTCCATTTATTCTGCATGCTGCCACACTATGGCGTTGGAATTTAAAAGCCCTGCACTCCGCTCTCAGAAATGGGGCATTATAAAGACGGATTCACTTCACAAATTACAAAATTTCTAGGCAGAACCAAAATCTCACCTTCCTCCAGGACTGCTGCTATCCTCGCTGTCCCACTGCTCATTTTTATTTCTTGGTATTGGTGGCTGCAGCATCTCAGCAGCGAGTGGGTCAGCATCATTCTCTTCACGACCAATCCATTCTCCAATGACACGAGGTCTGAGAAGGGGGGTGTTAAAACCTGTTGTGTCCTGAAGAGATATAAAAATAAAAAAAAACCCACCTAGAAACACTGCACTACTTGTTTTCAACCACACATGTAAACAGGAAAAGAAGAAATAGAAAATAAAACTACTGATTTAAAAAAGTACAAAAATAGTACAGTATATTATCATTTCAGAGGGCTACAAAATACCTAGAAACAATCATGGACTAATGAAAAGAGTCCCATTAACAAAATTTCAAGAGAGATTTGCCCACCCCAATGCCTCAAATCTCTCCTGTTTCTTACTTTTCAATAGCAACTGTAGAAATCTTGAGTATCATCTTGAAAAAATTATATTTTTTTTAAATAAATGCACAACTCTTAAATCAGCACTGTGTCAGTTCTGCAAAGCAACCGATGAGGTCACTTGTATAATGAACACCCCAACCAAAAGACTGTTTTAGATTAATAGCATCACTTATTTGCATTTTGAATTAATGCAAAACTAATAAATACATCTGCATTTGGCATTTTAAAAATAACCTTGCTGGGATTTACATAATGTATCTTTCAATTCTGAAAATGGTATTAACATTTTAATAAAATGTATTTCTGAAACTAGTACTCATATTTTTAACCACTTACTGGAAGATAGCTGGATAGGATTACATGAAGCAGGCAAAATCCAACCGGAACATTGAAAACAATAGTGATGATTTGCAACATTATAATAGGAATTTAGATTAAGGAAACAAATTGTCCTTAAAACTTGTATGAAAAAGCTGTTCTGAAGTAGTGAGTATCTCCATTCTCAATGTTACCAGAACAGTTGTAGATAAAGGGTCATATATAACAGTATAGTCAAACTAAAAAACAAGCATGTATGCAAAAAAATAGACATGAAATGACAGGATAGGAATATTTATTTTGCTTTAATTAAACTCCTTTCTATGCTAAAAAAGACATTTCAAATACAGTGTTCCTAATTAGGAGAGATATATTCTATTCCTATGCTTTAATGAGAGAAAATTTTAGGAAAACAAATCCTTGGCTGTTACCTAGCTCAGTGTCTCAATAAATATTCCTGCCATAAAACAATGCTTTCCAAACAAAGAGCATCTGGAAAAAGTACAGCACAGTGATTACTTAGCCTAGCAACCATATTTTCTTATCTTCCTAAAAACAAACCATTTTTAAATTCTCTTCCTAATTGACACAGATATGGTAAAAGCACAGTTCGAAGTAGAGGCCTCTACTGAAATGAAACAAACAAAAAAAAGTCTGCAAACTGCTTTCATATGAATATATTTACCCTGCTCCAGCTAAACGCTGTCATTTTGCTCAGGAGAGCTCCAAGAGCTTCCATTTTGATAGAGCCAAATATGACCCAGGCCCTGGATTACACTCATTCCCCCTTGGGTTTTCGTTCTGCTTTCTGCAACGTGCCTGTGAGTGCATTGCTGCACTCCACCCTCCATACCTCTGTCCAGAGTTCTCCATCACTTGACTAATTCACTTTTTAAACAATGTCTGTTTTCTGCAAGGTTGACGTGACACAGTAGGACCACTGCAAATGGAATGCAGCCATTACAGAAGAGAGAAATCTGAGGAAAACACCACGGCTTCAGAGGTTTTAGAATACCTAACCCCTGGTGTCTTTCATGTACTTACGAAACAACATTTTGTGCATCTGTCTGGTGCTGTGTCATAGTCAGGTAATGTAGACTAGATGATAGTGGCCTCTGGTCACTTGACAAGCGTAACCTGTCACAGGTATGACTACCACCTGTGAGGCTCTGATAACAACTGAATGTCGCAAACACCCGTCTTGACATGGACAGGGATGGGCTGATGATGACCAGGGAGTGTTGAACAAGGACGGAGCCTGCGGAGGCAGGATAACGTCTTGTGAGACCACTCCTCTATTCCTAAAACACGTAAACAATGACCATCTGTGCCCTGTGCACCATGTGCCTGTGACAGATCACCACTCACTTGGTCAGCCCTGAAGTGGGGGGGGGGGGGCAGTGAGTCCCCCAGACCCCCACAACTCACCGACTCATTTCTAGAACATTTCTGAACATTCCTGAGCACATACTGCGCCTGCTCAGTGATGACAGACCCCCGCCTATGGGGCGGGCACATCAGGTTATAAAAAGTGGAAACATAAGTTTTCAGCGCGCCCACCACCTGAAGACTGCAACTATGAGCTGAGAAAATCGCTGGATCCAAGGGTGGTGATATCTTTTCTCTCTCTCTCTCTTTTCTTTCTCTCTTTCTTTTCCTCTCTATCACTCTCTTTGTAACCTAATTTTTGGCACATTAGGGTAATATTGTCACACGTTTTGCTAAACGCTTTCCTTTCATAGTTCTGCTAAATTTTGAGCAGTTATGACCTTTGCCAAGCCTCTATCTTTTGTAGTTCCACTGAATTTTAAGTAAATTTATAGTTGGTTTGAACCTCTGAAGTAATTGTTGTTACTTCTCATTACCGCACAGAGAATTAAAAAGTTAACCTCACCCTCACCCCCTGAGTGGGACGGGACACCACCATATGCTTATGAGCTAGGAAAAAAGGTTATTCCACTGCCTCCAGTGCCTTCATTACACATGGTGCCTACACTAGTTTAAGTAAGAACCATTTGGCCCCTTCTGAGGTTTATTCCTGCTACTCTTTCCTTTCTCCATAGGATAATTTGTAATAATTAATTAAAAAAGGTTGCTGGAGCTAGTTAAACTTGTAACAACATGCAGTGTCAATCTTGCTAAAAGCTTTCAGTCACTTAAGTGAAAATGAAAAGTACCTAAAACTTTGCCCTTTTTTCAGTACCACAAGTTTTTCCTGACACTGTACACTGCACCACCAGCATATGAATAAGTAAACCATGAATGCTGTGTCTATTCTTGTTATGCTGATTTCTTTTTTAGACATGCTAGGGATTAAAGCAGCACTTTGATACTCTATTTAATAGAAATGTAATTTACATTACATAGTCCTGCTTTGCCTCACTTTATCACCTTGCTTTCCTTTTTGAATCTTGTCAGATTAGTATACCAGTTTCAGTGACCTAATTTATCCTCCTCTTTTCAACTATATAAGCAGCCCCAGTGAAAACAGTAAATGGAGAATCAGAGATGGCTCTATTGAGAACACCAAGACATTTATTTGACACCTTATTTCAAAAGCTTCAATAAATTCAGATGAAGTATTCAGTTCTCAAACAAGTTTTTTATAGAGTTTTGGTGGTTTTAATATTAACCTTAGAATCTTAGCTGATTTCCAATCTATACTCCCCGATAAATAACAGACGAGATTGACAGTGACATTAGTGTACACAGAAATATTTTCAGGACAGGTAAGTACTTAAATCTGCACTAAATGACCCTAGAGGATTATTTTATGGTGTATTCCAGGTGTCATCCACTTTTTATACACATCAGTGGCTACCGACTTGACACACTTGAGCTTCCTCTATGTGGAGAACAGGAGAAGAAGGGAAAGACTGGAGGACAGCTGAATCTCATCTTCACTTTGGGCTGAGATGTGGTTGCAGTATGCAACCCCTACCAGGGAGCACAGCAACATTTGTGTATCCATTTATTTAAGCACAGTTTAAAAAGTTCAGTATTTCTAATTTCTGATATGGATTTTGAGGGAACCTCCATAGTGACAAATACTTTTGGGACAGCAGAAATATGTTATGACTTAGAGTAGTTGTTTCCTCTATTTTATTAATTATAACCTGTGTTCATTGTAGTAATACTACATATAAGAAGAAAGTATACCCTAGACACAGCATAGAAAAAATGTTTTAATATTAGCCTTGAGGGTCAAGATCTGTTATGAATTATTAAATCATCTTCACTCAGGTCTAATTCTGGATCTCTAACATGTAGCTGTCTCCCATTACTAATGTTTAAAGTGACTGAAAGACATTGTTGGGAATTCCGGACAAATTTCACAATGTTATGACAGGTCTCACACTATCTGTGAGACCTCCATTACATGAAGCTTAATTAAAGCACCAATCCATGGAATATTGTGATTATGTGCAAATCTCATTTATTTAAAAAGAAAATATTTCTATTCTTAGTATTTGCAGGTTTGGGTTTTTTTTAAAAAAAAGCTTGGAAAACATTTGCTAAGTGTTCTTTAGAGAATCAAAAGCCAGAAGATGAATAAACCTTCCCCTGCCTCCTTTCAAATTGCTTTAGAATGGCATTGGTTTAGTCAGTCTTCAACTGTGGCAAGAGGTAAAGGGTGTGACTCCTTATTTTGTGTGGTCTGGTTCAGAAACATTGCTGAAATGGGTACAATCATATAAACCCATTTTAAACCTACTTCTGCATTGTAGCATTCTGGCTACATTCTGCCTCAATCTATCTCTATTACAATGCAGACATGCTACAGTGGAACATATATTACAGTTTACTTTGTGACATAAACACAAGTCAGACCATTCATGCAGGACACTGGAGCTTCAGTAGTATGGCTAGACTATACTTCTGAGTGAATTTGAACCACTTCCCAGGGAAGTGTCCTAACAGACTTAGGAAAAACCCTGAAACTCACAGTGAATTCAGTGTTTTTTCCTCTATGATTTTTTTAACCGAACTAGAATTCTGTGAATTTCACTGACAGGCTAACATCCTAGCTCAACTTTGTCTGTGTACATAAAATTCTTTGCATTATTGAGAAGCTTTAGAAACTGCACACTTTCATGCATAGTTTCTGTGCAGTGGTAAGGCGGGTGAGTCAATTCAGAAATTTGTATTATATTAACTCTGCACTTTAGTCTTAAAATCTGTGAGTCACAAGGCATCCCTTCTCATTTTCTTTCCTTACAGAAGCAGTGTCAGTTGCTGATTTTACATAGCTTCCATGGACTAGAGATGAGGTCTGAATCATCAAGAGAGACTGAACACCAAACTCTGCAAGTCTGAAGTAAATGAGATGAAAAAGCAGGGAATCTATACCATAAATCTTTTTTAGTTGCAGTAATCTTAGGAATTGTTTTTGGCAATTATATCAGTGAACTCTGAAATCTTATTAGACTGTGTCAAATTGAAAGCTTCCATCTTGACTGACCTTGTCTGCCTGTATTTTCTCTACCTCTGTCTTGGACTGAAGCCCTAAGTACTGGCATAAAGCTAATAATAGCAGATATTTGACAAGAATCTGTTTAAATGAAACACCCTTCCACAAGAGTGATTGTAATTCACAGCAAACTGGTTTTCCAAATCCAAATGCTCAAGTAACTAAGCAACTAACTAATTAACTGGATTACATGGAGGAGGAGTTACAGCAACCAACAATACTGATCAAGTACTCCCCTGACAAAGGCAGCTAGAGGTTATTGCAGCCAGAAATAAATAATTTTTTAAAAAATACTTACATAACAAGAAACAAAAATAAAGAAACATACACATGCATTCTCTGTTTTCTCTGAGTTCATAATCTAAAACACAGATAAAACAGCAGGATTATGGGCTCTGTCCTAATCCCCAAGAACGTTCCTGACTGTTAGGGCAATAAAGCAAAGAAAAGCATATAGAAGAATTTATTGTGTTTTGTTTTATGCCTCTCACGACATCTATGTAATGCCAACATTACAACCAAATCCAATGCCAAGTTTGGGCATGCTGTTCTAGACCCGTAATGTGTACCTGAAGGGTTAAATAGTTAATCCAAACCACAATTAATGTGGTTTGAAAAATCATCCAGTGCTACCACAGCCTAGATAAGGAAACTAGTATCAGCATGTATTACTGGGAAAGGATTTACAATGAACTTGACTACATTTATATCTGCAAAATAAACATTGCCTGGGAACATGCTCAGGTAAAATGGAACCCAATTCTACCTAATGTTCAACCATTATCAGGTAGTCTTTGGTTGCTTTTGGTGCAAGCCAAATAATACACTTAGAAACAAGTCATAGGAACATTTCAGGAATTAGCTCATGTAATGGATCATTCCTGAGATGCAGAAGTCCACAGAATGGTCCTGACTATGCTTAATTTCTTAACGCAGAACTAGCCTTTGTGTTGATTAAAAATCCTTAAGGGGCAAACAAGAAATAGAAGTGAAGTTCACTAAAGTCAACAGAGACAAAAAACTGTGCTTCTGTATAACTATCCTGGAAGCCTGTTGAGCAATGCTGAACAAAGGAAGCATGTTAAGAGCGTTATTGTTTGGGTTTGTACTTTTTTTCCACATAACTTTTGATTTCAAGAACATTCAATTTACCTGTCCTCATCAGAAAAAGATGTTAAAGCAGATATAGTACTGTAAAGGTGTCAAGTAATGTATGCTATTGAATGTACATAACATAATGTCAAGTTTTATATATTAAAAAAACACCTTTCAATTTTAAATAATAAATAATAAAGTAGATGATAACAAAAAGAAAATTAACTCTTGGGTCAGACTGGATCCTGAGGAAATTCACCAATGACGTTCCCCGTGTCAACTTTCACACTGAATAATTACATTTAAAAACCATTAATGTTTTTGAACAATAATCTATCACCATTTAAAACAAATTAACACAGAAGTATCTCCTAAAAAATGTATGTAAAAAGTATGTGATAACTGGCTGTAGCCCAAAATGTCTTTTTCCTCCCACAAACAGTATTTCATGGTTTTTTTTTTCAACAAATAAAACCAAATGAAGACGAGTTCTTCGTGAGAATTCTTCAAGGTAAGGGTTCTAATAGAAGGGCTTTCTAACTGTATTTCTTATCACTTCTGAGCACAGTTAAGGCAACAGTAGGAACGAAGACTTAGATACTGTTATATTCTTAATATGAACAATGACATAAAGCAAGATCAAGGTCAACACTTTAAGTAAAGGCCACGGTTTTAAAATGGCAGCCCCATATGCACATGACTGCATGGTAACAGTGATCACTCTTGTCTAACTGGCCTTTCCTGGAGAACCCAGTGGAGATATTTTATATGCACTTGTGTCAGAAAGGTTCGTGCCCTCATTTTACCAGGAGAAAGGAAAGATATTTAAAAAATTCCTATATTAGGCATGATTCCTGTGTCTTATACACCTTTTGATCCTATTTCCCTGATAGTAATGGTTTCTGACACCAAGAACATAACTCAAGATTCTCGGTACTAGACGTGTATCGCTGTTCACTGGTGAGATTTAGAAAGAGTAAGGCGTTCTGTTTCCTTTGGAACTTTGAAAAATCAGCTTGATTACTCTTTCAGCAGGGAGTTCATTACAGCTAAAACTAAAATTCATGTTAACTGTATAATATATCGAAAGGGCCAAAACAGAAGAGATCATTGCTTGTTGCATTCAGCAAGGAAGTAATCACTGATTGTTATGCCCTGTGCATTCCTGATCAAATCTAGGGAGAAAAAATTACTACAACATACTCTCACAAATCATATCTGAGAACGCAGAATTCATGACTTCATGAATAAAGGTATTTAAAGCTAAATGTTTCCAAAAGTACCCAAAGTAACCCAACACACTATATTAAGGAAAGATGGTATCAAGATCAAAAGCACTTCCATGGCCTCATTAAGAGCCTCTTAAACTCAGTGAGATTTTTTTTTTTCCATAGTTGACAGCCCATCCTGGATCAAGCTCTTAATGTATCAACATATACTGTTCTTACCCATATACCTTTCCCTACCCAAATTTCCTCTGAACCCAACAGAACTGAACTGTGTACACCAGGACAGGGAGATGCAGCTCTCATCACCTAAAATTATCACAATCATCTGTCTTTTTGTACTGTTCATTAGGCATACAGTAAGTCTTACCTTATCAAGTTCATCAGAAATAGCAATGCCTGAAACAAAACAGATTAAAAAAAAAGATTTAGAAACGTTCTTTCTATAAATGATTTTTACTACAGTAACTGCAAGTAAGGTTTAATCTGAAAAGTTTACATATTGTTCTCTGCACAATGCTGTACCATACAATGCATCATACTTTGTTCCATTAGTGAAATTGCCTGGAAACAATATACTCTTAACTTTCCTCAGCTGCAGTATTATCAAAATGAGTTTTCAAAAAACTATGGAAATGAAAACAGCAGATGTGCCAGTAAAGTGACAATGAGCTTAAGTACACTTCTACCTGCTTTCTAAAATTAAACCAGCAATATTTACATATGGATGCATTATTATGCAAATCTGGCCCCGACCAGCATCATAACATCACACTACAATTACAGGGCAACATGGACATGACTCTTCTCTCTTTCTCCATGGTTCAATGTAGAAGCAATTCTATGAAAACAGATGGAATTTAGAGAGAGGAAAATCTCAAAGTAAAATTTCACAATAGAATGTAAACCAGTTTTTCTAAACTCTCTGAACAAGAACTTATTTGCTCTTGCCCCTTCTGTTGATGCCTGCCTGAGGCTTTCCTATGCTTGCTTCCATCATGTCATCTAACTCTTTTAATTGTGACTATCCTGTAGCACATTAAATATTCACAGCTGGTCTCAGAATTTTTAACACATCTACATGCCTCAGTCATATCACATGGAGAGATGAAGTAATCATAGATTTAATGCTATCGTGTTGAAAATTCTGATGTATTGAAAGCTAAGCATTTCCCAGGTTCCTATGAGGTTTGATAAGAAACATTTCCAAGTTAGAACTTCAATTAAAAAAACAAAGAAAAGAATCTCCTGGCAGTGGAAATAAAGTGGAGAAGCACCTGTGCATAGGAAGAACACACACTTTAAAGTTGTTTTCTAATTCATATCATGTTATTAAGACAACTTCTTCCAAGGAATACAGGAGATGATATTGCAATATATGTAGTATCAGCTGAGCAGAGAGCTATTCTTTCTAAAATCACACTAAAGATTACAGCAGTATAAGCTAACATTTCATGACATACTTATTTCTAACTATTTGGTATACTATAACTACCTGAATTCTTTGGGTTTTTACTGTGCTTTTAATCATTAACTCTATATGGTTAATTCTTAGTTTAGATTGCTTCCTTATATTGAATTTTGTTTTAAAAACAGTGAAGTCCTAGGAGAACTGCAATTATAATTCTAAGACCTGATCAACACATACGAAATATGCCAGGAGTTAACAAAACTATTTTCAGTCATTCAGTAGTTATAAAGTAGATTGTATTGAAAATGATCCATTTTGCCTAACCCTTCTATATCTCACAGCAATTAACCCATTTTAATAACTTCAGACTTTTATTTAGCCCAGACACTACACTAATGTCCATAAAGTACAATCAGTAGG
Source organism: Balearica regulorum gibbericeps (assembly GCF_011004875.1). NCBI lineage: Eukaryota > Metazoa > Chordata > Aves > Gruiformes > Gruidae > Balearica > Balearica regulorum. The sequence goes on from NC_046185.1 coordinate 37,465,301, forward strand.
TTGTACCAACCTGAATCATTCAACAGGACTTTAATGTGTTATGAATTTCTTCAGTCCCCAATGGGCATTTACTAGAGAGAGGATAACTGCACTCCTGGAGGTAATAAAAACATAATTCAAGGTTCTCTTTACTTCAACTTTGAAAACCTGATTTCCATCAACCAGCTCTCCATCACATTGGATGTATTTTGCATAACCGAGGTGAATCCATCTTACAACCACAAATACGATCTCTAAACAGACAAACTACTTTTTCTCAGCAATTTCCCATAATGTTAAGACAGTTCATTTTGTGTTGATATGGGTTGATTTCCTCAGACTGGAGGTTGGTCCCCTTTTCTTCTGCTTTCACAGATGCTCTGTGAATGGGTCTTTGAAACCTGGGAATGGATGCAAGAGCAACTTTTCCCTGTGCTGACCTACTTGTTAAAAACATTTATTTTCAAGTATAGCTAAAGAAACTACAAAAGATCACCTTGCCATTTCCAAGGCACCATCCCAAAAAATGCCAAATGCTTTTATTATTCAACTGCCTGTGTTGCTAACCAAAGATCAGTACCGAAAGTATCAAATAACAAATGGGAAAAACTATACGACTCAAACAAAAAGCTCTGCCAACTTCTCTTATTAAGTTACATATAAGCACATAAAATTGAAAAACATCCATATTCTAAATGAGTGCTTTTAGTAAAATGCTTTTTTATCTAAGTCTCATCAGTTCCCCAGAATTTACTCTGAATTTAGAGAAAACTAAGCTGAGTCATCAAATTGACCAGAATGCCTCAAATTTCTTCTTTATTAAATTGCAAACAGTAGCAAGACACCAAAACTAACTATTTCTTAGATAAGCATGCAGAGAGATAGCAGTTTCTGAGGACATCTTGCCAAAATAAAATTTAAGAAAAAAAAAAAGTTTGGAAAGCTTTTATCTTTGCAATCACAGAATTAAACCTGCAAACTCTTTTTATCTCTCTCTCTGATGTGGTATCAAGAGAAAAGAAAAAGGATTTTTGGGAAGGAATTTCTTAATGAGCTTGTTACAGTAATCTTGGCATGGTGATTTTTCTGAAGGCAGGATTTACCATACTGTCAGTCATACAGATCTTTATGTTACGGCTTCAGCTCCTTTAACATTAACAAAACCTCATTAGTACAACTCCATTAGCAGAGACCAGGATAAATTAGTCCATAAAAAGGTGAGTGTAAAAAAGCTTCTCCTTTGCTTCCAAGACACTACTGCACAACAAACTTAGGGTGTCCCCACTCTTACCAATTTTCTTTTGCAGTTTCCAAACTGACAAAATATCAGAGCTGAAATCGAGAGGAGGAGGGACTTGCACCCTATGTGCAGTGGACAGAAAATGTGGACAACAGTGAGGTGATTTTTCGGGTGCAGATCTCAGGTAGAATAGTATGGACTCCAGTTTTCACTAAGTAGTTCCTCAAACAATTAAACTCATTGCATATATGGCCATGACAAAAAAAAAAACAAAAAAAAAAAACAAACCAAAAAACAAACCCAAACCCAGCAAAACACCTTAATCCTGAATCCTGAGAACACAACTAGAGATAGTCATAATTATCATACAGGTGTATTTAAGATTTCTGTATTCTCTTAAGCCTTAGCACACTTCTGACATTTTGGTACTCAAATAGGTTACTGACAGTTACTTTATTTTGAAGCAACACATGGATAATTTAAAAAACTTTAATTTCTACAAAGTAATTGGTAACAATGGTTGCTATTTCTGGTTCATGTAATTGCTAATATCCAGAGATCAGTGTTTTTCAAAAAGAAAACTCTCTTTTTACTTATTTTGCATATTTGACAACAAATAATTGGTTGTGCTATCTGTACCTTGCATAGTTATTTTAATTTTTTTTCTCTGTGGCTTTCATACAACATCAAAGAGGAAAAGATAAATTTTATTTATCATTCTAAATAGGAAGATGTCATTGTAAAAATCACAGAGTTCTAGAGACAAAAGGACAGCCCATTCCATGAAACTACTTTAAATTGAAACAGCTATATTTCAGGTTTAGGCAAAACACCCGTAACTGTAGCCAAAATGTCCATACACTTAAAACTATTTATCTAACGATTTAGTCACTTCCTCAAACTGTAGCCTTTTTTCATCACAACTTAATCCTAATTACCAGAAAGCTCTAATACCAGAAAAACTGACACAACTAGTTTGTTCAAGCTTGAATCCAATCGCTTTGTTAGAAAAGAAGTTACTAGGAACAACTGTTTCTGACTTCCCTCAACTTAAAGCATTTAAAGCCTGACTCTGCATGATGATGAATGTAGAGAATGGACATTTTAGGGCTGCTTCATCATTGCTCTGCCTCCAGCCACTGAGCAGAGGATTAGAAGGAAACTGTTGAAAAAGTTCTCCTCCTTTTGTTGGAGAAGGTCTGATGTCAAAGGCAAAGCCTTCAGAAATAAAGGAGTATGGCTTTACCCTTTCTCTCACAGTGGCTGTTTCTCACAGACAACATTTGCTATAGTTTTATATCATACTATTATTGACAACTATACAACAGTCCTACCATTCTTACTTTTTGCAATGAGAAAGTGCAGCATTTCGACTAACAGGGTGAGAGGTTTGCTTGCCACCATCAGCTAAGGCTCACAGACAAGGTTTACAGTGGGAATTAGTTAGGCATCTAACTGCCAATTTTATGTCTTTAAAAATCCTCCCTTTTACAAGTAATTAAGGGTGCTGAATTTTGATCAGGCATCACAAGTACCCAGCCCACTCAGCTGTCTGGTGAATTACAGAGACAGATTCAGGGCACTTGTTTCTACTTTTGAGAGTAATGACCCTCTGTGCTGTCAGGGTGCTGGAACAATAAACTAATTGGTCTGAATGTGCTTTCACAGTCCTTCAGAAATGCTCCATAGCCACTACTGCCATCTCTGATCAGCAACAAATCTGGAGCGGGGCTGTTCATGCTAGCATAGCCTCTCTCAACTGCAACGCTTTCATTCTATCAATAGCTTGTTTTTTTAAGAGAACTGGAAGAATAAGGTACTCTCTGATTTCAAGAAAGGTCTGGCGCACTAGGATTAAATGAAACTACCAGACAATGTAATAACAATGCAACTTATTAATATTTATTATATTTATTATAATTACTATTATCATGCCTACATTAAGCAGATTGCCCAAAAGCCCAAAAGCATATCTCATTGTACTAGCCATGTACCTTACAGCTTTTTTATACCTAAAACATTAAACCAGTTGTCATGCCTTTTTTCAAAATAAGCATGGATTATTAAATTGCCCATACATACACAAAACCATTCTTTACACGGTTATCTCAGATTTCTATTCCAAATTTTCTATCCCTTCAGCAATATGCAGCGGCACAAAGGTTAAGAATGAGGAGATAAAGATGATGATCATTACAGTATCTTGATGGTTGGACTTGATGATCTTAGAGGTCTTTTCCAACCTTAAAGATTCCATGATTCTATGATCTTCTTTTATGAAAAAGCCACCTCCCAAAATGTATCTGCACCATTTTAATGAAATAAAATCCCTTTTGAGTCTAGAATGAATATCTTCCACAGTAAAGACTTTCCACTTAGGACATTCTGCTTAATTTCTAGCTTACCAGGAAATGAACTTCTCTCAAAAGAAAAATGAACATCATTAATAACAATTCCCTAAGTCTAAAAAATGCCTAGCTCTTTCATATGCAGTTCTTAGCAGAAGAGTTTTATTTGTTGCTGCTCTTCTGCAGCAAATACAATTAATCCAGTACCTAATGCCTCTCCACTCGGTGGTGTTATTCCTTTTTGAAGAGTGATTTTTACACTTCATTGTTCTAAATTCAACAGCATAAAATTAATCTTCAAAACAGTAGGCACCATAAGAGTTCAAGTCTTTTTGAAATGGCAAGTCATAAAATCCCTGCCTGCTGCATTATTCCTGATGAGCTTTACAGTAGCTTAAAAACTCGCAATATATGCTATACACACCTGAAATTATAGAACAGGTGTTCTGATAAGAATGAAACTTGAGAGACATCGACCATTTTTGCTTTTATTTGTGGTCCTTAAATAATTATAGGAAGAGATATCACTAAACAAAAATTAGTTGAGTTTTTTTAAGATTTGCATTTTTCTAAATGCACAACATACATCAGACAAGTCTAATGCGTACCCAGTCATAAGAAAATAAAATGCTACTACTTTAATATATGCCAGACAACCATTATTCAGCTCAATGGGAGCAAATAGCTTATGCATTTTCCTAAACATCCAGAAGATGGCCACAGAGCTCCCAATAGCCACTTTTCCTACTTGCCAAACAAAGCCTTCTGGATTTGACATACAGGTTTTGACATTCAGAGTTTAGACATACTAAGACAACCCCAATGCAACTCTGATTAACTTGACAAAATTCATTCTCAGGATCGGTCTAGGCCAGGGAACTTGTGGATGGCTGGACTGTCAACCTCACAGTGCATCACAGGTTCTGCAACAAACTCCAGGACAGAAACAGCATTATCATTATTCCACCATTATTCTCCTATCCATTGTGAATCAGGGAAAGCATAAGTCCCCTGGCTGGTGGGACAGGTCATCTCAGATGTACTTATGTTTCCCATGGCAAAACCTCATGCCATACTGCAGCTGGTAGCATAGTAAATTCTAGCCCCTGTACCTGTTTGCACCATGTATGAAACATAAGGTAAATTGAAATTATTTATTTCACATCATTCTTGAATTATAAAGGACATAAAATGGTTGCTCTGGTTACACCAAACAAAGCATTACTCAAAAAAACCCCAATGTATACAAGAACCGAACCAGCTCAGCCATTTCTGTATAGGAACTTTATAATAGATTTGTCATTGACTGTCATAATAGATATTCCTTTACTTACATTGAGTCATTTTACAACTTTCAAAATTAGACATATTTCCTCCAGTAATAACTCAGATATTTTCTGTGAAAGCATACTGAATTGAAACCTCAGAGTTCTTGCCAATGAGGGGCATATGTCCTTACATTATTAAACAACTGTGTATCAAGTTGCTATAGGAGTATCCATCTTGAATTAGGGTAATATTCCTCCCAACATCGAGCCATATAAGAACAAGGGAAACAGCATCATCTACAAGGCACCATGCATCAACATATCAGCATACTATACATCAGTATAGTCACTATCTAGGAAACATGGATTTAACTTCCCCTCCCCATGGTGGCTTTAAAAAAATAAAAATAATTAATCTCCATCAAAAAAAATTGTGCTTTAGACTTGCAGCATTTCTATATCTGAATTTCTTAGTGGCTCCACTGGGGAATACAAGCTCAGGATTAGGTTTGGTGAGTAGGCAAAGAGGAACAAAATGGAAAGTATCCACCAAATATTATGTCCCAGAAACTCTCCTAGGCCAAGGTCATCTCAGAAGAGAATAATCAAAACTGCAGAATCTTTCAGAACTCTTGATTTTAGGGAAAGGTGTACACTGCAGTAGGCTGGTTAGGGTGGAGTAGCCCACAACAACCAGTAGCCAAGGACAGAGTCATAGCTCACCCTTCTACCACCCCCCTGAATGACAACCCACTTCTTCTAAGAACTAGAAAGTACCATATCTGAGATGACAGTCACACAAACCCCAGTTCAGCAATAGTGTTAAGGAAACTTTTAGCAAGCCAAGTACTGTTCCAGAAGACAACACTAACTCAAAAAGAGACTCTAGTACTGGAACTTAGAGTAGGCTAGATCAGAATAGCAAATACCTCCGCAAAGGTAATTAAAAATTTAACATCTGTAGGAAAAAGATACTTATAACTGAAGTAACAGTGATCTCCCGGCCATATAAGCCCCACTTTATAATTGAATAGCAATAATTATGTTCACATTCTTCCTGTTTCAATCTCAGAAAATATCATTATTTTGTATTATTACTCATACATCACACTAAAAGCAAATGGATTTTATGAGCAAAGGCTGTATCGGATAACAGCTGCAGTACTGTGATAAAATTATCTTCCTTAAAGGTTTGATTGAGCTTATCTAAAAATGTCGATCTCAAAATAAATCACAAACATTGATCTCACACAAGAATAACATGATTTTAAAGTTCAGCCTGAACAGAAGAAAGGAAAAATCCTCTACAGAATACTGATGACTAGTTTTGTGGTTCAATTAGCACAACACATTTAGGGCTAGATGCTCAATTGATCATGGATAAATCATTTTTACAGGCTAAAGTCCATTTCAGATCAACAACTGTGTATAACTGAAAAAAAAACCAACTTAAAGTATTATGTCTTAAAACAATACTCTTCATGAGGTGATTGATAAAAGTCTAGTTACATGTCATGTAGATGTACATTTGCAGTTATATCATCATCATCAGAAATGCCTAGTTTCAGTGGGAAAATTCAGAGGTCTCTCATAAATGTTAGTGGTATTCCATTCAAATACATCCCCCATAACCAGAATGTAAATCATTAACAGTTTCCTATAGTGTAGATGCTTCTAAATGAAACCCCATTCTAATGTGTTTCAGAGACTGCCAAATGCATTGAAGTAGTTCATGATGTATGTATTAAACTTCTCACATCCCACATACTCGCAGGTTCACCCACAAAACTGAGGACATGATTTTAGTGGTTTGTTAACATATTCTGATCTTTTTTTGAACTAGTTCTACCCTTATTGTTATGCAAGTTTTACTCTTGTTGCTGATCTTCATCCCCGTAAAAGATAAACAGAACTTAGGCTTTTACATTTCACTATTTTATGTTTTTCTTAAAGGGCTAAGATCATGCTTGTCTGTCTTAAGCTAGGTATAAACAACATCAACTGATTCTAACATTATGAGAAATAACTGTTTGAGATACTCTGGAAGGACTCAGAGATCTTTCGTTGTTGGAGATATTCAAGAGCCATGGACGTTGTCCTGAACAACTGGCTCTAGGTGGTCCTGCAGGGGGGGTTGGACTAGATGAAGTCCAGAGGTCCCTTCCAACCTCAACCACTCTATGATTCTATGATTCTTTATGGTTTCCAGTAATATTTCCTACTAGATCGCACATGGGTTTCTAATTTACTAATTACTGATTACTCCCCTTCCAAATTAAGAAACAAAAGAGTACTTTTTGGTTATAGCTAGATACTGTTATTTCTGGGATTCCCTCCATCTAACTGACTTGGACTGGTTCTCAAATAGCTTTGGTTAATATTAACTTACTACCATTTTCTGACCTGAGAATATCATTGAATTCAAAGCATGATAAATTTGTTTCTTCCCCTCTGATTTGCAGTATACACCTGGCCTTAACATGGATTCAAAAATTACTAACAAAATGTTGGTTATCTCTGTTGAAAGGCTATGTGTAATTATGAAAAAGTACCTATCTCACAGTAGAACACATTGAGTGTCATCAAATGCTGTTACCATGTGTAAATTGAAACATCCAATATGCACACATTTTCAATATGCACTCTAATCCTTAACTGTTCATGTAACAGATGTAAAGTTGTTCACAAAGCAGGCCGACTTCATATCTATTCTGCAGCTAGCTCTTGCTAATTTAGTCCTTATTTTTCCCACTCAGAACACTCATAATTCACTGTTTTCCATCTCCTGTCATCTATTTTTCCATCCTCAGAAGATGGGGAGTAAAGACAGGTATATTCATGAGCAAGATCCTTAGCTATACAGGAGATTTTAACTCTCTGTGAAAGGCAAACAGGTCAGAAGGGGAAATACAAGAGCATACGTTTGAAACAGCATGGAACTTTTTTTTCTTACTTATGATCAGCTGAGGAAAAAGGATGGCGGCAATAAAGATGAGAGACCTTGCAACCAAAGAAAACAAACAATGCACAAGGCAAATGCAGTATATTCCTGTGTGTTGCTTCACATACCAAAATCTCCCCAAAATAGTTGACTTGATAGTTCAAAATCAACTTAAATGACAGACAGCTGATTGGTGAAGCAAATAAAACCCAGGTTTCCCACATGAGTAGGCCTCTGGAAAATGGCATACTTAAATCACCTAGCTCCAACACACTTACACTATAATTATGGCAATACTCTTCTCCACTCTCTCAAAAAATCATAACATACTTTTAACATTGAGTATGAAGTCACTTTTGGTTTCTCACATCTACTGCAGCACAGAATTACTCACATATCCTCTTGATGGGGCTTGGGAGGAGGGCACCAAAAACAAGGAAGTATAGTTTTAATCACTAGAAGGACTGAACATAGGAGAGACCAGACATCCAGGTGCCTGAGCCTCACCTTCCACAGCTTTCAGGCAGTTTTAATTTTGTGTGAAGGGCACGGGTTTGTCCCAAAGCACATATCTAGACTGCATAGTGAATGAAGCAATAGAAACTAGAGTTTAATTCACAGGCTGTGTCAGTTGCATAGCAGTCAATGAAGCCCTGGAAACCCAATACAAGATCCAAAGCTTATCTTTAAAAATGGAAAAGAATTCCAGGACTCGATGGAAAATTGAATTAACTTCAAACATCTGCTTTTATGTGGCACTCTTCCCTGTTAAAATACTGAATGAAATGAGAGGGTGCTGTGATCATTTGCGTACTCAACTATTTGTTGAGTCCGGTGCCTGTCCCATACTGCTTCGAAACAAGGTTGGTATCAGCTGCAGCATTAGACTCACAGACTTCACGGACATGCTTGTAGAATCAAAAGCACTGACTAGCCTGCCCAAAAGAAGCATTAACACTGGAGAAGGTAGCTATGGGACCTTATCATGACTTTTGTAGAATTCACTACATGGGATGCTTGTTTGGGTACAGCACTGAATGACTTGCACGTGTCTTATACTTCTAAAGTTCCAGACATGTCTATTCACTGAAACTCTCTAAGATATTTTCTATGTGCAATCTGTATTCTACCTTTGGGTGAACAATAAAATCACATTTATTTTCAAAATAATTTCTTTTTTTCCCAAACATTTCACATTTTTAATTTTGAATTTTTATACCATCCTAACATGTAAGAAGTCATAGCACAGAACAAATTTATCTTCTGAAATGATCTGAAAATCAGGAGTACAAAAATGGGAAACAAGGACATATAGCTTAGAATTAATCTGGTGCAAGTGTTTACATGATACAACCAAAAAGGCTAAACTGCAAAATGAGTAACAACTATCAAAGAACAAAAAAAGCCACAAGAAAAGATACTATAAATACACTAGGAAAGGAGGACAAAGTAAAATACAGAACTACTACATCAAAGAGAAGGAAAGCAAATAACAGATGATACATAGAGATCCCAGTGTTCAATACTTCCACTGCTTCAGTCTTTACAAAAAAATTAATTGTGGCCAGCTGCTTAATGCTAGTGATTTTAAGAGGAAAAACTGCAAGCCAGATGATGGAAAGCTGAAAGATATTCTGATGACTTTTAGATACATTCAAGTTGGCAGAATCTTGTTAAATTCACTGTGGAGCACTTAACTAACTAGCTGAAGAAACCTCTAATCCATTAGCAACAGTCTTTCAGGAATGGAGAGGACAGAAAAGGGCAATTATCATATCTTTCTTCAGAAAGAAAAAAGGGAAGATGCGGGGAACTACTAACCAGCAAGCCTAAATCTGACAGCAGCAAGAATATTTGACAAAACTGTTAAATAAACAATTTATCAACATCTAACAGATAGGAAAGGTGATGAGAACCAGCCGACATGAACTTATCAAGAATGAATCACATCAAATCAGTCTAATTGCTTTCTCAAGTGGGAAACTTGCCTAGTGTTTAAAAGGAGAAAGTAGATGTAAAATACTTCAGCTATAATAAGACTTTGTTTACTGTTCTAGATGATACTCCAGTAAACAAATTAGAGAATTACATTCTAGGTGAAATCACTGCAAGGTAGATAAACATCTGGTGGGAAAAAACACACTTACTGAGTAGCTTTCAAGGGCTGGTTGTCAGATCTGAAATGGAATCATGAAGAGGCCTGACAATATTTCCGTTAATGATCTGGATGAAGAAATAGAGAGCACATTTATGAAAGTGAACTTAGTATCAGGCTGCAAGTGATTTAAAGCACTCTGGGGGACAGGATTAAAATTCCATATTATCTTGATAAATCATCAGAAAACATCAAGTACTAGCAAGAAATAGTGAAGAATGTTTAATTTGTGAAATAACTCTATGAAAATCTGACTCCAACAACACTGACCAGGTACATTCACCTCCAGTCCAAGTATAGGACCCAGAAGAGCTGCAGTGTTTTGCTGCAGTTAGAAAACTCTGTGGCAAAGAGAGGTACAAAATGCTGCAAACTGTATTTTAGGTATAAGGAAGCCAGAGCTCAGTGGAACCTACACAATATTCACAAGGAAAGACAAAGATGTAGGACTGAAGAATGGATTTAGCCCTTTATTATTGAACTCTCACTGATTGGTTTGTATCTCCAGACAGTGAATAAATAACCCTTTCTGAAAAAAAAAACCCAAACAGTTCCTGTATCTGTGTTAACCTTGGTTAGAAGTCTCTAAAGGAGAAAGGCTTGAAAATGACAGTCACACCCATCACAGTAACACAGCCAGGCAATGGTGGGGCTGCAAATCAGAGCCCCTCATTGGAGGTGGTTTAGCTCCTTAGAAGCAGACAGACCAATTTACTAGAAATGAATTTGAGAAGAGTCCTGTAACTATACTACTATAATTAATATAAATATGAAAATCGGTCAGAATGTCATTGTTGTGATCAACCTAAATCATTTGGGAGAGAAGGAATTTGGGCAAACTAGTTTTTGGTATTTGACAGAATTTAGAAGAATGCTGAATTTCAAAATTCTCCACAAAACAGATCTTCCATTCTTTATTCAGCTCTGTTTCTAATCTCATCATCTGCAATTTCTCCAGTGAATCAAGAAGTGCCACGGACAAAATTTAATGAGAGGAGAAAGAAAATATTTCTCATTCAAATGCCTCCCAGACCACGGTACATACTTAGTTTTCATGTACCATGGCAGAGAGTACTTTTCATATTTCAATAATTTTCAGTAGTGTATGCTCCCACCAATGTACCTCAGAATTCTCTTCTCCAGGAAAGAAAAAGAAAAAAAAAAGCGCTAATCTTCATCATATCCAGTAATTCTCAGAGCTAGTCCTTACATGAGCATGCTACTTTTAAACACTGCTCCTGTTTGACTTTGTCTTTTAAGGGATAATACTTCAGTTTCGTTACGAAATAGTTGGCTACCATGTTTTTGGGTATTTATTTGAGATGCGTTAAATATTTCTTTGAATTGCTTTTGAAAACTGGAAGGAATTAATTGGGGCCAAGGATACAAAACACCTAATTATTTTTCAATGACAGGTCTGATCTCCATCAATGAGGTTAAGGTTTCACAAAGGCTAATCGATTCTAACTGCTACCTCCCAAAGGAGCAGTCTCATTGCTGCACGTTCCCACCATTTTCTGTAAACCGGCCTCTTGTGTTGATCTCTTGATGAGATAATTCAGCTCACTAAACTGGCAGAAAACTAATGTAACAAAAAAGGAGGTGCAGGGAAAGTAGTTGCAGTCAGCAGGAGAGCTGCTAAATTATCTCAGACATTCTGTAAACCTCATCATCAGGAATGTAACTGCTGATGTCAATGAACTTGGTCTTCATTGAGTAGAAGACCACCTTCTTGATATGTACCTCCAAATTACAGTTCAGGCTGCATGGTTACATTAAAAAACTAAAATCAATCAACTTACTGCGAGACAGATTCTCAAGGGCTTTTCCAAGTTTTTTGCTCTCTTGAAGAATATGATTTAGTTCATCAAAATCATGGTTCTCCGGTTTTGTCCTCCAATCCCATTTAGGATGCTCTATTGACCTTGGCACTAAATGTACACAGATATATAGATGAAGTTTAGATTTGGTAGTTCAGACTCCTACAGTAGAAAAAAAACTGCACAATGAGTTTACAAGCTCAAGTAACTTGAGTGGAAATTACTTAACTATCCTCCTATTTTAAGAGCTGGAAATACTTTCTTCAGTCACTGTGAAGTAAAAATGAAAACATCTACGAACAAATGCATACTTGGGTAGATTCTTGTGACTGAATTAGTTGGTAAACAGGAATAATTAATATTAACAATTAAAAATAATTAAAATAATGCAATAACAGAAAAATGTAACAAAAATATTGCATATAAAGGTACTTCATTTATATGAAAATACAGTAGTGTGTCCTAAGCGCCAATAAGGAAAAATGTCAAAATGAAAATGAGTAACTGGTACTTTTGGCTTTCCTACTGATTTTATCAAAAAGGAAAAATAAATATTTTAGATAAAGCTTTTAAAACAACATGTATATACAATTCTTTTAAAAAAATCATACAGTGTAGATAACACAGTTCATAAAAACAGTGAAACAAAGTATGTCCCTATTGTTCATGCTGCACAGCCCATAATCTTTATTCTAATAATTAAACAAACTCGATCTTTGTGAAGCACAATCTTGAGCTTAGTCTCTTATTCATTATCTATTACCAAGACTTTGATTTAATTTTAAAGTAATGGTTTCTCAACTGCTGAGCTAACTTTATCTACAACGGCAGGAAAGAAGAGAAGGAGTTTCTGAGATATGTAAGACCCACAAGGAACACAGCTGCATTGACTAATATGAACATTTTGAATGATTTGTAGAAATGAAAGCCAAAATGATGCTGTCTCTGGAACTGCAGTTTAACATGTTCTTTTTGCCAGTGTTCTGAACTAAGCGATCTGCTGCCTTCACCACCAAATGCAATTGTTGGGCTGTCTCCAAAGACAGCATTGCTGTGCTGAGAACTGCACATGCTGGTGTGAAGATGATGATGCCTAGTCCACATTCCCAACAGAAAGGATCAGTTGCATTTATCAATGGTTGCTAATGACTCACTTAAAAATATCTTCAAAAACGAAGCCTATAATGTCCAATATATCCTGGCCAGCTTTGAAATTTTTATTTACTATTTTGACAGCTCTCAACTAATTTACGCTTACAAAATTCATTTTCATTACACGCCAAGAAGCAAACTTGCAGACTCCTACAGATCATGCAAAAAAAAAGTGGTATCTTTTTATCATTTGGAATTTCAGAGTGCTTTTATGATGGTAAGGGGAAATTATGCTCAGACTTCAAGTTCTGGTAGGTATGACAAAATGTGCTAAATAACTGTTGCTACTGAAACTTGCTTTATTGCTGACTGTCCTCTGTGTGAATATAGAATCTGCTCCACTTTGGATCAACTCCACAAGGGAAAGTTGAAGTTAAGTCAATAGCCATCTTTTCCAGGTAAAGAAATGGGGCAGTGGAATGTTTAAGTCCTTCTGTCACAAAGAATGTGATTCCATCGCCCATAGACATAAACCAAGCCATCTTCACACCAGACCTATACAGAGTCTGACAACCCAGAGAATATTCTGATCTGTAACACCCAGTCAGGAACCTGAGTAAGTATTAGGGAAATTAATACATTAGACTGCAATTACAGACATTCTCAAAGACAGAAGACAAAGGAGACATTAAAAATGACCTACAGAGATAAGAGTAGGAGGAAAGAGACACAGGAAGCCTCAATAAAGAGAAGCGAAGAGGGGAAGAATTTGGAGTGTCAGAGTCCAGTTCTCCTTTGCGTTCAAAAAAGACAAGTCATGTCTTTCCTTCTGAGGACAATGGAAGTAATGAGCTATGGTGGTTCCTAGTGAATAGATATAGGCCTTAAGGTATTAGGGTATGACCAGCCTCTACTCAGATGGACAGCTTATAATTTTCGTTGATACTTTTAAATGCCAATAATTTAATTTAAAATTCCCTGGTTAAGGAACCACTATATTCATTCATAGTTATTTAAATTTTTGTGTGACCAAAAATTGCCTCCATTCATAGATCGTAACATAATTAAATTAAACAGCACGACTTCAGTATTTGTCATCCTTTTTCTTATTTACAGAAAATAAAATGGTCCATCTAGTATTTTTTCAAAACTTTTACTAATTGTAAATATAAATATTTAGAAAACTAGAAAAGAAATTCTATAATGAGGTGGCTCTATTTTCACTCACCTTTGTTTTATATTGAGATCACATGCTCCTTTACTGCCTGCTTTTTCAGCCAAGTCATCTTCTCCCTTCAGTGTACCAAGACTATATTCTACAGTGTCACTCACTCTAGCCTACTAACAGTTTGACAGACTTTTCTTTCTCTGTACTGAACTCACCATGCTGCAGAAATCTCACAGTACCACCAAAATACAAACAGGCAATAATTTAATATAGTAAAACCATGTACAAAGAAAAACCTTAGGGCTTTCAGGTTGCAGAAAATTTCAACAAGCTGGAATTTGACATGTCAATTTGAAATAAACTACATTTTTCAAAATACCAAAGGACAGAATTTGTGAGAAACCATGCGATTTTGAAATAAAATTTGTCATGGGAACGAAGCTGAATGAAACAAACATAAGTTCTACTCAACAGCTGTGGAGCTTCCAGGATCAGCAACTGCCAAGTATAGGGACCAATCTGCATCACAAAAATGAGAGTACAAAGATTCTATCCTTGGGAAGTTGGGAAACTTGTCAAGAGACAATGGCCTGGTCTCTAGTTTCAGAGAAATGTCCCACAAACACAGGAAACTTGGACTGCATCTCACTAGATGGATGGTGGGAAATCAGTCAAAAACATGGTGGAAATCTGCTCTGCATGCTGGTGTATGAAAGTCTGGGTTTCAGTGAACCATTTTGTACTTCAGTGAAAATGTATCACAGCAGATATGCTGTCATGGAACATTTCTGAGTTTAAACAGAATTTGTTTCAGCAATGAGTTTGGTTCATTCTATTGAACCAAAACTGAGGGGGAAGTTAAGCAGAATTACAAATGACTGAAATGTTTATTACTTCTAGAGAAGACACAGTTGTTCTTACTTACCAACTCTTCCAACTAATGAATGGATATTAAAACTAAAATCTACTTCATTACAGCATGTAGCATGTCTCTCCTTTCAAGGTTCATTTTCTGCTTGCTTACAAAATTTTGGTTTTTAAAGTATAAACTTGTATCTTCCCATCTATAAGATCAAGCAGCATTGGTCATTTTCAAATGGATGGCTTTTTATGAAGCATGCAGAAATCTATAAAGACCATATGACCCTTCCATGAGATCTTTTGAAACACATGATCTTCTTCTCTATGTATGAAGTCCATCATATATCATTTCCATGCATATGTCACTACATACTTAGTAAAATCCTTCCATAATATTCTGACTTCTTTATTATACTCACTCATTCCTCAAAAACATCATGTCAGTAATTTTACATCCCTCATCACATTACCTGCCTCAACCTCAACTCTGTTATTTGAGAGATTTACACAACACTTTCTCTTGAAATTATTTGCCTACAATTCAGAAGATTTATTACATCTACATCGTAACATTTGTATAGAAATATTGAGGTTTTCCCTTTATAGAGCTGAGATTTCCCCATCTCATCTGAGAAGACTGCAAAGATGTGTTTTCCAGTATTTCTGATTTTCTGGTGGTGCACCCCCCCCAACAAATGCACATCAGATTAATTCGCAGACGTGTTATGAATTCTGTCACAAATCAGCAGACCTTTATTTTCTACTGGATGATGGTACAAGATCAGTACTGGTTTTATCTACATATACGTGTCTTTTCAAGACATGATTTGCAGACAGAATCAGACCAGTTGCTCATTAAATCTTACATTTCATTAATCCATTGTATGACCATCTTACATCTCAAAGAACAGAAATATGTGTGTGATTATTGAGCATAAAATTACTTATGCATTTAAATCTCACAACAGCATTCAGATTAGAATCATTTATAATACAGCCAAACTGTTTTACAAAGTACCTGGATATTAAAAGGCTAAGAGAATGATGGCCTAGAGCCCTAGACTGACCAAGGGTAATTACAAGTACACAACGTTATAATTGTAAATGGGATATGGTGAGAATGGTGAACCAAATCAGAGTGAAAGGATGATCTGTGATTTGATTTAATATGAAGGTGGTGAAGAGATCAACCTACTTTGCCTATAAGTAGCTAGCTGGGAAGAAAGAAGTCTGTTTCACAAACTATTTAGAAACTTCCGAATTTGTTCTTCTTCAAATACAGAATGTGATTGCCTAAACATTTCATTAACTATATTGATATATACACAAGCACACACACACAGAGAGCCCTTGTTTCAAGCCTCTTTGCCAGACAACAGCAAGTTCTGCTTAATTATGTTTTTGCACACACCAAACAAGTGGTCGGTAGCCCTTAGATAACAGGGCTTCTTGTTTGTGTGTTTGTTTCAGGTTCGACTGAGATCATAACAGGCAGGAGGAGGGACTGGAGCAATCTTTCCAGTAAAAAAGTTGAATGCATAAGGAAGCAGTATCTGTACAGGAATAACATGCATGCTGCAGTCAACATCATCTCTGCTGAAGGAAAGAAAGTATTTCCTAATTAAATAAATCAATTCTCTTGATGTTTTCAAAGATTCCTATGAAATGACAATTCTCAGTTCCGAATAAACTTACAAGTTCAGGATCATTTGAACAAGATAGTTGTAAGACAAAAGCTCTGCAACAGAATGTATTACAGCTGATGGACTACATTGAATTTTGGGTTTGTTTTGGCAGTTTTGGGGGCTTTTTAGTTTGTTGGGTATGGGGGTGGGTTGGTTGGTTGGTTGGTTGGTTGGTTTGAAACACAATTCTGAGAGCAAATCTTTAGGTCTCAGCAGGCCCAAAACATTCTGTTTCTCAGATGAGTCCTTACTACCTCTTTGGAGAGGCTTTGGAAAAAAATGTACAATGACACCCAAAAATGTTTTCAAGTACAAGTTGAAGGCACAAAAGAAATGGAATATGTTGTGCATGTCTGGACAGAGTAACAAACAGCTTCTGAACATGCTTGCTTTCTGCTGATTTGAGTGGCTGAAGGGGCATACAGTATTCACTGATTTTGGCAAAAACTCAGCAAAAAAAGTCTTAAAAAGTCAGTATTAATTTTTGTTGGCAGAAGATAAGAGAAGTAAGACATGGCAAAAAAGCACATGGCTGAAACCAGCCTCTCTGATAGCAATTAAAAAAATGTCGTTCAAATACATAAGGTATTTTCAAAAAGTTCAGAGACAAGTATTTGCAAGGGTAAGTCATGAAAATAATAGGAGGAATCAAGGTTTACAACAATGGTATGGACAAAAAAATAGGAAAGGGCATAAACAGAAAAGCATGGGATCAGATGATAATTAGGCTTGAAAGGACCTCTGAAAGTCTTCTACTCCAACCTGCTGCTCAAAACTGATCCATTGGGGGCTGGTTGCTCAGACTATCCAGCTGAGTTTTGAGCGTCTCCCAGGATGGAGATTCCACAGCCTCTCTGGAAAACCTGTTTCAGTGTTTGACCAACCTCACAGTATAATTTTTGTTGCCTCTTGTCTTTTCACCACACACCTTCAGGAAGAATCTGTCTGTCTTCTCTACCACCCTCCAGTGTAATAGTTGATGATGACAATGAAATCTCCCCTTAGCTTTCATTTCTTCAGGATGAACAAACCGATTTCCTTCAGCTTTTCCTTGTCCATCACGTGCTCTAGCCCTCTCATCATCTTGGTGTACTTCCATTAGACTTGCTCCAGTACACCATTGCCTAGCATGACATACTCCAGATGCCATCTCAAAAGTGTGAGACAAACTCTGCTGGTTATACTCTTGCTAACACAGCCTAGTATGCAGCTCACCTTGAGTGCTGCAAGAGCACACAGCTACATCTGGTTCATATTCAAGTTCTTGTCCACCAGCATCCCAGGTCTTTTTCTGCAAAGCGACTTTCCAGCCATTCAAACCCCATTTTATACTACTGCTCAGGGTTATTCCTTCCAAGATGCGGGATTTTGAATTTGCCTGTGTTGAACTTCATGAGGTTCTTCTCAATCCATTCCTCAATCCTGTTGAGGTCGCTTTGAATAGCAGCCCTGCTACCCAAAATACCAACTGCTTCCCATAATTTGGTCTCACCTGACAACCTGCTAAGAGAACATTCTACCTCATCATCCAGGACATTAAGAAAGACTTTTAAATGGTATTGGTCTCAGTACCAGTCCCTTAAGCATGCCACTAGTGATAGGCTTTCTGACTGGACTTTGCATTGCCAGTCACAATCCCTTGAATCCGACTTTCCACACATCTTGTTGTCCACTTATCCAGTCCATATCTCACCAACTGAGTTATAAGGATACTATGGGAGACTGACAAAGGTTTTGCTGAAGTCAAGGTATGAAACATCCACTGCTCTTTGATTACAGGTCCAGTTATTTCATCTAAAGGGGGCAATCAGGTTGATCTGATCAGACATGTATGATCTCATAAATTCATGCTTGCTGTTCCCAATCAGATTGTCCTCCTTCTTGTGGCTGGGAACAACTTCCAGGAAAATTTGCTCAACAGCCCTCCCAGAGAGCAAGGTTATGCTGATCAGCTTGTAGTCCCTGAAGTCTCCTTCTTGCCTCTCCTCAAAAATCGATGTGGTTTGCCTTTTCCTAGTCATCAGGAACCTCCCACAATCATCATGACATTTTGGTGATGATAGAATGGCCTTACAATGACATTAGTCTCCTCTCGCAGCATGCTCAGAATGAATCCCATATAGTGCCATGTATTTATGTATGTACAACTGCCTTAAGCACCCCCTAATTCTATCTTTCTCTGTTGTGAGTAAAGCTGCACTCCCACAAACGCTGCTTCTAGACTTAGGGCCTTGGGTAGCTTGAGAGCAAGCCTTACCAACTGAAGAGCATTTTTAGATGCCCTTCAGCCCGCAAGGACAGATCCTTGAGTCCAGTCTTATTACAGATGTATGAATTATTTCCTTGCTTGACATGTGACCTGGTAGCTTAGAGTGCTCAGCCTCGTCTTTGTCCCGCTCCTTGGACAACCTAAGGACCAACAAGGATGAAACTTGTAGTAGGCACACAAATGGAGTGACATGTCACAGATCCATCTGGGATAAAGACTGAGAACTTGGGATCTTTAGGAGGTGGCATGGAAGTTACTTGATGTGTATCACAGAGTCTGAAGTGCAAGCACAGGGAGGGAGGAGAAGAATGCAGTATGATGACAGGAACAGAATTCTATTCTATCTATAGATGACAATACAGGATAATATTATATTAATAATTCAACTGAAAGTAAAGCAAGAATCAAACTCTTCTACCACATATATCTGGCGTTCTCAATTGCTCATAGTTTGCTTTCCATTTTAATCCTAATTCAACAGAAAAACATACTATGGGTTTGGAAGTATGCACGAATTAATAAGGTAGTGAAGCTTTCTTACATGACTTGGACTCCGGTGACGGTGGAGAAATGTTGGACACGGCAAGGTCACTCTTTGACTTTTTAGGCTTTTTTGCATTTACCTGCCAAGGTTTATCATAACTTCTAAAATCTCTTCTTGTTCCTTTATTTTCTGTTAAAAGAATCAAATCAGGCAATTATAACATTTGTAGGGTCATTTTTTGAAGACTTAATAAACAATTAACCCAGAAAAAACAAGACCTATCAGTCCAAACCAAAGTCAGCTCTTTTTGTTCTCCTATTTCTGATTTATGCTAAATTTCATATATTTCTTCCATTTTCTAAACATCAAAATTTAGAAATTCATTAATGTTTTTCATTAAAAACATAACATCTTATTTTTTGTTATGAAAAAGTCCTTAACCTCCATTTATTCTCTTACGTGTTTGACTGCCTATGCTTAAAAGTTTACACTTCATATAAATAAAAAGTTGATTTGTCAAGCAACTAACGTTTTGACTATCAGCAACTATGTGAGATCTATTATTGTCTGAAACAGATCATCAGTCAATTTTTATATACAAACCCAACATTCTAATAGTAGCTTGTACCAGAATATCAAAGCTAAAATTTCTACTTTAGAATCAGAGCAGATATTTATTATATTATTATTATTTATATTATTTATGTTTATGTTTCTGAAGATCTACAATCATAAATTATTCACACTGGAGTTCATAAAGTAGTAATAGCATCTTCTCTTTAAGTGTTGGAATGATAGGTTGTTAAAAAGAAGTGTATTATTAAAGAAAATACCTCAATAGAGGCTAAATACACCAACGGGAGGGAAAAGGAAAACAAAGCAAAGAGAAAGCAAAGAGGACAGCAGGGGAATCAAGGCACCTTTATATGCACCTTCTTTCTCCTTGAGACTGGGATTTTTTCCACCCTGTAACTCTGACCCATACTCATATGATCAGTGAGTAGGCTGAGCTGATAGCCAACAACGTATATTAAATTCATTATCTACTGGACAAACAGGATTTACTGTGCATGCTCAAAACCACAGAGTGGTACCAGTTCAGTAGGTACATGTGCATCCAGGAAATCATGGATCAAAGTTTGGGAAGATTATATTGGAGACTAGCCCTTTCCAGCATACACAACATACCTGATGGTTCACTCTCTGCCCAAAGGGCAGCAGAGCCAGACAACGTTCTCTGAAGCTGACTGCGGTTCCCCTGTTTGGACTGAAGATGATCAATTAGAAATGGGATTGGCTGGTCAGGTGTCTCTGTTATCAGCTTGGTCATCAACTCCTTTAGAAAATTAAAACAAAACAAAAAATTAGTGGGATATTGCACCTAAACTAATCTTGTATTAACAAAATGTAAAAAGCATTTACAAGGAAAAGCCTGTTTTCAACTTCTAAGGAAACAGCTGGAAACACACATTCCTCAAACTGCCGCTAGCTTTGGCCTATGAAATGTTCATGTCTGAAGTGCTCCTCACCTATACAGTCACTCTTCCACCGGAATTTATGTTAAACAACTCAACTTCCACTACCTGCTCAAATTTACCCAAAACAATCTGAATACCGTTCATTTAACCATTCAGAACAAGCACCTTTTCAAAGCAGCAAGTAGCTCTTCTCTGACCCATACATCCAAGTTTCTTCTCATTGGAAACTGATGTATCAGGAAGGTTGGTGCATTTTTGATCTCACCCAGACATGGAGCAATGATCTGGTTAGAATATGCATTCATACCTGAGAACCCCAAGGTCTGATCAAACAGGCAGACATTTTTCAAAGCAAGTCATCCAAAATATTTTTGTACAGACATAAGCAAATATTTTATTACACTGTTGCAGACATGAATACAAACCCAATGTCACCAGGAAACCATCTCCTATGCCATGCATTGATACTATCCAATTACTGTTATACGCCCTGGCCATGAAGGGCAACAGAAAGACAAGTACTCTCCATATTGCTGCTGAGGTTCTTCCTGGATCCCTACACATAAAACACAGATCAGGAATCCAGAAAGAAGGCGTGGCTCCGTGCTGGGCATGTGCCCTAAGAGGAAATTAATGACAAAAGTGGGAGGTTACCCTGAAATCCACATAGTTCCACAGGAAACCTGTGCCTACTACTGCAAAATTAAAAAAGCTCCATGGAAGTAAAATATTACAGGAATGTACAACAAAATCAGGACAATAAAATGAGCGTTTATTCTCTCTCCATCTATCTGCAAGCATAAATCTTACCACACACCTTGGTCAACATTCAGTCAATTGTGTTGGAAAAAGACACTTAAGAGGGAATATATACCACATAACAGCAAAGATGAGTAACAGCACGCAGGACTATTAAGACACAGCAAGTTATCTTTGTCCACTCCAAGACTTTCCATCCTTTTTATTCAAATGGTGGTATAAACAATTAAGTACAAGTGAAAATGAGACAGAAACAAGCTTTGCATTTCAGAAAGAGAAATTTGACTTCAGAAAACAAAAAGGAGAAAACATGCGCAATCTCATGTCTTGTGAAGACATGATTACCTGTGTCCTGATTTTTGATAACTATCTACAGGGAACAAAAAAATGTGTCTTTGGTTTTGAAACAGAACTCCACAGGGAAAAATTAAGCTACTTACTAATCTTAGAAATGGTAAAGCTATAGAGTGTAACTTCATCTAGCCTGTCTCTCACCAAGGTAGGAGAAACCCTCTGATATACATCAGACAAGAAAAATCCAGAAATTGGAGTAATTCATATTTTGGTTGCTTGGCAACACTCTAACAGCAAACCTTTCTTTTTTTCCCTGCCAAAATGCAGAATTAGTGACAAGTGGAAAGATGTAATCTTGTGCTTGTAATGGACCACAATAGCTGTAGGAATTCCACTGCAGAGGATTCTATTACCAAAGGAAGAGTGTCAATCTGTAATAGCTGACTTGTAATTTAAATAATTTTCTGAATCATGGCTTGAAAATTATTTCTCTGTCTTAGATTAATAAAAGCAAGATGATGAGAACTGAGATACATGCATTGATACTATTAATTTTTTAAAGACATGGATAGGTGATAATCTATTAATAATACATTACAAAGTTAATGTAGCATTAAAAAGATAGTAAAGAGATGAAAAATTTTAGAATGCCTATGTGTCCATGTAAGACAAATGTTACTTGACTGTTGCCATCACTGACTTGCTTCTCACCGGAAGAAGTGCTCTTTAATTAACAGAAACAGACCTAATAAAATAAAACTGATTATCAGATTCGTTACCTTATTCTGAGACATAGTAATAAAACTAAAGAATATAATTGCACAAAGTACAAAAAAAAAAAAGTGCTATTCCAAGGTGATGTGAAATTAGCTCCTATTCAAAAGGACCACTTTTTTATCTACTGTTAACATATTGATAATAAGGCCTGAGTGATATAGAGATCTGTGCTATCCCAGAGCATAATCAGTTCTATTCTGTGACAGCAATCAGAAAAGTTAAAAGAACTATAGATATAGGCTACTTTTATCTATCTGGAGTAACAAATGAGTTGTACCAATCCTGTACTCCTAAAGGATTGTGTGTACTCACACAAAAGTGACTCAGATTACAAAGCCTGCCATTTAAGGAAGACAAAGCTCTACTATGAGTATTCCATTGCAAAACAGGAGTGAAGAAGCTCTTAGGGATTTGCTTCACAAGCTGCTCCAAGCAAGGTGTGAAAGTGGTCTCCAACTTACCACAGCTGGGTTCCCAAACTCTGCAGAATTTGCAAACAACACCTGCACCCCAGCCAGTGATAACAATAGCAGTGATAATAGAGTCAGACATATGGTCTGTGTAAATCCACATTCATGTGCAGGAGGTGTTATCTCCTTCCATATCCTCCTGCCACGCGCACTGTCAAAGATCCCAGAAGTAGGATCACAACTCCATGATCCTTGCCGCCTTTGCACCCCTACCAAATTCTGCCACCCAGTCCATCAAGGGACCTAACTCCATCCACCCAGCCCCCAACCTGTGCTCTTCAAGCTCATGCTTCCTTTGAGACTCTTGTCATCCCCAGCAAATTGGCACTTACAAGGAAATATGTTATCTACCTGTGTTCAGTTGCTTGGCTATGCTATGTGGTGGAGGGGTGGGAGGGGCAAGAGAACCAAAACAAAAAAAATCCCAACCCAACAAAAAGCAAAAACAACTTCACACAGGCAGTAACTGTACTTAGTGAGCACTCAGCTCATTTTTAAAGTAAAAACATACACTTCACTGAAAGTGAAAAGACATTACAGATTAGGAATGCCTATTAGGGGTATTCTCATTTTAGCATCATTCCCTAGTAAAACTATCTTAAACTTCTGATGAAATTATTCAAAGGTTATTTGACGCTCTCATCTGTTGCTCAGACGACATCTTAATAGACAGCAGGAATAACATACTACATGGTACTCTAAATATACTCTTGCAAGTTTGAAATGTTTCAAAAAAGGATGATAAAAGTGAAGGTATTAAATAAGAAAAACTAAAGTGTACAACAAGTTACAAAAATAAAATTCCTTTTTGGTTAGCAGCAGTCTGATCTGACTCACAATGTGCTAAGTAGGCAAGGTTTCACAAGAAAAGAAAAGGAAAAAGACCAACTAGTCTCAATGAAGCCGCCTCTGCATTAACACCAGAATAAAAATGGCACAAGATCATTGAAACTGAATTCATTTCTTGATGAAAAATTCAACAGATAAGTTTCAACTATGCATGAAAACCGACATGCAAGACACTTACATGTCTTTTAAAAATATTAACTATAATTTTTGCCTTCCTAGCTCAAATTTCTAAGTTGTCTACTTGATCTCAATTTCACCTAGTTCAAATAAGAAAAATATATTTTTCTCTACCTTTGTAACATGTTCTTCTGTGCACAGTATGCCTTATAACAACAAATAGAAAGTCATGGCATATTGGGTCTCCATGCTGCCAGATGAACCGTTCACTGCCCATAATCTCTCTCCTCCTATCTTCTTTCCACTGCTATGTCTTCCTGTCATTCTATGTCCTTTGTCTTTTCTATCAGTGAGACCTCCCTCAGTCTCTCCCTTCCAGCTATGTAACAGTTGAAGAAGCCTGTTCAGACGTCAGTAGCTATTAATTCCCTGTGCACCCACAAGAGACACTGCAGCACAGAAAAGGGATGAAAGGGAACTTCCATGATTACTACAGAATACCTTCGTTTCTGCTGCTTCCCCACTGTATTGCCCCAAATTGGGTTCTGCCCTGACCAGAATGAGAAAGAACAGGCAGAAAGGTGATGTAAGCTCCAGAAAAACTGCCAGTTAACTCCTCCAAGGATTTTACCTTGCACTGTGCAAACCAGAAATGAAATGGGTTATTTCTACTTTCTTCTGTAACGGTATCTGTCCTGGTTTTGGCAAGGATAGAGTTAATTTTCTTCCCAGCAGGGGGTATAGTGCTGTGTTTTGGATTTAGGATGAGAATAATGCTGATAACACACTCATGTTTTAGTTGTTGCCGAGCAGTCAAGGACTTTTCAGCTTCTCATGCTGCCCTGCCAGCGAGGAGGCTGGGGGTGCACAAGAAGCTGGGAGGGGACACAGCCAGGACAGCTGACCCAAACTGGCCAACGGGATATTCCATACCATAGGACGTCATGCTCAGTATATAACAAGGCGTTGGCCAGGAGGTGGCGTGGCTCAGGAACTAGCCGAGCATCAGCTTCAGGTGGTGAGCAACTGTGCTGTACATCACTTGCTCTATATATTCTTTTATCATTATCATTATTATAATCATCATAACTGTTGTTGTTGTTGTTGTTACTATTATTATTATTATCTTCCTTTTCTGTCCTATTAAATGGTCTTTATCTCAACCCACAAGTTTTACCGTTTTTCTTTTTGAATCTCACCCCATCCCACTGTTGGGGGCAGAGTGAACAAACAGCTGTGTGGTTGGTTTAGCTGCCGGCCAGCAGTAGGTTCCAACAGTAGGTTCATATGCTTTTACATTGACAAGTTTTATTAAACTATGTAACATAGACTGTTTTAAAAGAAACTTGCAAAAGTTGATCTGTGGATGTTTCCAAGAGGGAGATTCATGCACATATTGATAAGGCTGCAAAAGATCCTGAAAAAAACAGGTCTAAACTAGCGACTTAATATATTAATTCTTTATAATGAGAATAATCTTTCACTATCGTGCTATCCTGAGGTCCTCTATTAGTTATTCTATGCAGGCTCAAATTTTAATTTCTTTGTGACTGTCCATGCATCTAATACAAATGAAACAGTCTTCACAGTCTATTAATCATAGGCCAAATTACAAGAAAGCTCTAATTAGCTATGTCTAAACATACCTATGAGGTTATTAAGTTAATTAAGAGACATTCTATCTTGCCCTGTAATTGATAACAGTAACTACACAACAATCACAGGTTTTGTTTTTAATGATATGGACTTCTAAGGACTATGGCAGAACATGCACAGATTTTGGCCACATTATGCTCTCATTTTGTGGTTTAAATTAGATGTCTGTATCTCTCTCCTGCCCAAAGAGACTAGGTGGCTTAGCTTAAACTACAAGCTTTTGATGGGATGTAGTTCCAAACTGAGACAATTAAATACAGCAGTCTTCACAACAATGTCAATGGTGATCTTGTCAATGAAGAAGTCAAGGAAGCCTAAAGAGCTCCAAGTTGACTAGCGAGTGTATGTCCACTTCGGGTAAGAACTGCTCTCCAGGCTCCACTGACTCTATTGGCTATATATCCATTGAGACTTAGAAGACAGGCAGACATGTAAATTTAGGTTTGCTAATCACTTCATACAGGCTGTAAGTGAACAAAGAAGATATAAAATTGAGTGAAAACCTGGGGAAGGAAAGTAAGTTTAATAAACTTCTTAGTGATTGACACATTTTTTTCTTCAGAATTCCTTTCTAATTTCTGCAGTAATAAAGCAAGGAAATAATAAAGAATTTTAAAAGTGTATTTCAACATTATTCTTACTGGTTAAAATAAAAGTCTGCAATTCTTAAATGAGAGCAGAAAGGTAAACATCACTGCTTCTACCACAAGTGATTATTTTCTATGGAAATGAAGGAAAAATACCAGCACCCTTCTTTCAGAAAATAGCTAGGCTTTAAATCTTCTCAAGCAATTCAGAATTAAAAGAAGAAAATCATATTATAGACTATAATCAAAATGGACTCATCATATTTTAAGTGTTCATGAAATTACCAGCACGTCTCCCTATGAAATAAATTATTCAACACAAAGCAAAGCTCCACATAAATACAATTCACATGCCTGCAGCATACTAGTTTCAAACTAACCAAGGTAGAAAAACAGTTAAGGATTAGAAGTCCTATTCAGCTTGTTTGTGAAAATCTTCAGACTTTTACCTGGAATCAACTAAAAAATTTTCATCCAACTCTTTCTTTGTTCGAAGCCTCAACACTACTCATTCCTGCTATTTCTGCTAGCTGTGCAGCTAAATTTAATATCACAAAACTGCAATACACAGCATGGCACACAACCCACAAAGAAATTAATTTGGATATACAACTAAAGAGAAAATACAAAGCTGATATGGTGGCCCTGATATTATGGTGCAAACAAACCTCCCCTAAAGGTGGCACTGGTAGGGAAATCTACAATACGGGACTAGTGGCACGGATAACTACTACCATTCTAAGTCTCAAATTGCTTTTTTTCACATCTCAAATCAGGTTGATAACTCTCTGATATACAAAATTAGTACACTTTTGGATCATAAAATGAGAATAGTAAGAGGGAGTCTGAAAACAAACATTGTTGAGTAGCTAACAGTCCTCTTTAATGTTCATCTATTAAATATTTGTACTAATTCAGTAATAGAAGACCAATTTGTGGCACTATGTTACTAACTATATGTTTAGGGAGACTCTGGAGAGCAGAATGGAAACAACACATTCTTTCCACTACAAATCCTTTGCAAATCATATGATCAGTTCCCCGAGTTGGATGAACTAGTCCTATCTGACATAAATCCAACTTATGTATGTAACAGTGGCTAAAATATGCATCATTGATCTTATTTAATGATCCAGAAACAAAAACCTTTTGCATAGATGAGGTCTGGTGGACAATTCTGAAGTTTCACTAAGCTCATGACAGTTTATCAAACTCCACCATGCACATCATAACGTGCAATAACTACCTGAACCTCTTGCTGTATTTTTTCACTTATGTATCCTTTGAGGGTTTTTCCCCTCTTATCTTATTCTTAATATTTCAAATATCATTGTCCCAAATGTATTATACAACTTCTGAGCTCACAAAATGGCTTCAAACACCTTTGCTCTTTGGCTTTATTATTAAAAGATTTCCTTTCTCCCATTCAATCACTTCAGACAAGAATGCTGTCAAAAGGGAGGTCACTGGTACTAGGTTACTCTAAAACATTAACTACTTCTCAGTAAAAGAACAAAAGGCTAAAGACATGCTCTCAGATATGCCAAGCGTGTCAACAGTTACCACGTTTTCTCCCACGGTTTTCAAACCACAAAGATTTTCTATGATAGCTTATACTTCTTTCAGCAGTCCTGTATCTCTGCATAACAATCTCATGCTTGTGGAATTATGCCTACCACATCATTATCTGAACTCAGCAAGGATTTATCAAACGAGGGTAGTTTGTATTATGGCAGAAACACTGTAAGGTTTCCCTGAAGAGTAATTCAGAAATCTTCCTCGGTTTCCACCTTCACTACCAACCAGTGGAAATTCTACCCTGAAGGCGAGGCACTTCGCAGTTCAACCAAGAGAAAATTAAGCCTACTGATTTTCTGAAAGGTCTGTAGGATTTACATCAAAAGGAATACTCATAAATAAAGGCTAGGAAAGATTATTACAACCTGGACTCATTTCCTTCAATTATAGCCATAAAACAACACTGACTGCACATCACTGACTTTCCTAAAAGCTACCTCAACAGGCTAGAACTGATATTTCTCTGATCAGCTGAAGTAACCTGATTCCAATTTCAAGGTCTAAGGTGAAGCTACTTGTTCCTTTGTGTTTGATGATTCATTACTGTAACTGTTTAAAAAAATCGCATCATATTTCCAGTTTAAACTTCACTGACTTAGCTTCTACCTACCTGGCACAAACTTTTTTTCTGAGGGAGGGTGATATTAGAAATTAAAGCAGTAGGTATTTTTGACCCACTTGACTAACCTGATCTCCTTCTATGACAAAGTGACCCGCTTAGTGGATGAGGGAAAGGCTGTGGGTGTTGTCTACCTGGACTTTAGTAAAGCCTTTGACACCATTTCCCACAGCATTCTCCTGGAAAAACTGGCTGCTCATGGCTTGGACAGGCATACTCTTTGCTGCGTAAAAAACTGGCTGGATGGCCGGACCCAAAGAGTTGTGGTGAATGGAGTTAAATCCAGTTAGTGGCCTCACAAGCGGTGTTCCCCAGGGCTCAGCACTGAGGTCAGTTCTCTTTAATATCTTTATCAATGATCTGGATGAGGAGATCAAGTGCACCTTCAGTAAATTTGCAGATGGCACCAAGTTTTGTGGGAGTGTTGATCTGCTGGAGGGTAGGAAGGCTCTACAGAGGGATCTGGACAGGATGGATCAATGGTCCGAGGCCAACTGTATGAGGTTCAACAAGGCTCAGAGCTGGGTCCTGCGCTTGGGTCACAACAACCCCATACAATGCTACAGGCTTGGGGCAGAGTGGCTAGAAAGCTGCCTAGTGGAAAAGGACCTGGGGGTGTTGGTCCATAGCCAACTGAATATGAGCCAGCAGTGTGCCCAGGTGGCCAAGAAGGCCAACAGCATCCTGGCTTGTATCAGAAACAGTGTGGCCAGCAGGACTAGTAGGGAAGTGACTGTCCTCCTGGCACTCTGACTGGTGAGACCGCGCCTTGAGTGCTGTGTTCAGGTTTAGGCCCCTCACTACAAGAAAGACATTGAGGTGCTGGACTGTGTCCAAAGAAGAGCCCCAAAGCTGGTGAAGGGTCTAGAGAACAGGTCTTATGAGGAGCGGCTGAGGGAACTGGGGTTGTTTAGCCTGGAAAAAAGGAGGCTGAGGGTGAGACCTTCTTGCTCTCTACCACTAGCTGAAAGGAGGCTGTAGCCAGGTGGGTGTCAGTAACAAGTGACAGGACGAGAAGAAATGGCCTCAAGTTGTGCCAAGGAAGGTTTAGATTGGATATTAGGAAAAATTTCTTCACCAAAAGAGTTGCCAAGCATTGGAACAGGCTTCCCAGGGAAGTGGTTGAGTCACCATCCCTGGAGGTATTTAAAATACATGTAGATGTAGCACTTAGGGACATGGTTTAGTGGTGGACTTGTCAGTGCTAGGTTAATGGCTGGACTCAATGATCCTAAAGGTCTCTTCCAACCTAAATGATTCTATGATTCTATGACTGGTGATCAGAAAGAGAAGGCTGCACATGGAAAAAATAATTGGTATAGTAAGGGATTGACTTAGCAAAGGACTTAAGCTTAGGTATTTTTTATGCATGAGAAGTAAATATAAAGTCAGGTGCATGCTTAAAATACCTTGATAAATTATATCACTGCTGTGTGACTGAAGAATTAAAAGCATTTGCTTCCTTCCTTCCTTCCAGGAGCCTACCCAAAAAAAATTAGGCCTTTTTTAGAACTATGCAAATGTTTTGAAGATTGATGGAAGTCCTTTCAATTGTATCCAATGGAAATTTTGGATAATACACATTTTCAAAATGTGTGCAGCAACCAATCACACCTGTCAGGTGTTTCCCCCCCACACCCGACCACTTATCTCGGTAAAGTTAAAAAATAGAAATACATGCTTCTGAATTAGATCACACATTAGATATACTACTGATATATTACCAGAAGAAAAACTTATCAGAAATACATGTTGCACATTTATCACTTCTCATGCTTTTTTCTAGTTCCTACTCTCACAGTTTAAGGGAATTAAACTGATTGATTTGTCAGTGCTTAAAGAAAATTACTATGCAAGACATGATTTTATACTTTATTTTTTCCCCCCAATTACAGTCACATTATGATATCTAAAAGCACAATACTAGAAGTGTGGCATTGATAAATTTGTCCTAGGAATTAAGAGTTCCATGTTCTTGCTACTTAAAATCCCAGATTTCAACATGGTTACTATTACTTTTTCCAACAGAAGACAGAAGGACCTAAATCTGGAGTTGGGCAGCAAGTGATGATTTAGTGTAAAGCTGGTGAAAGTCCTAGTCCTACCTAAACTCATGAGTATGGTGCACACCAATCCCACCCATTGTCTGAAACCACATTACAACCAGCAAAGAACAGTCCTGGCTACAGTGCCGAAGTAACACTCCCTAATCCCCCTGCTTGCTTCACTGCACTGGTACTGCAGGGTATACACTGGGGTTCATTCCTCTAAGAGTGACACAGCCTCAAAGAAAGCACTGTCAAATCAATTTTTACAGCAAACTCTTCTAGAGCTACAAGTTCGATAGCCTGGTGCTGTGCTCCTCTTTCCCCCACTTCACATGCCTTGCTACTACTCTTCTGTCTATTGTACGCATAAAGCATATACAAGTGAATAATAAGTTTATGATTTTGTAGATAACTACAAAGTACCTAGTGGCAGCATGAATCTCATATACTTACGCTGGAATGTCACTGCCTTTAATTGCTCCCATGAACTTCTTGTTTAGGTCAGCTGCCAAAGTACTCCTAATATCACGAGCAATTGGAAGAGAAAAGTCAACTTCCAAAAAGCTTAGGGTGCAGCCATACCCAAAGTAAATCCATAACCTAAGTAAAGACTATTTTCTAACACCAAGAGTTTCAGCACCACTGAATTTCACAGTAATGAATTTTACTAATACTGAAAGTATCAGTCTAACTCAGAAAAATGGTCACTGAAATATTTCAAAGCAATCTGATAACTTAAAAACAGGGCTTAAATACAATAATTTAAATTCCTTATAGAAATAGGATTTCTGTTCCCATGCAGAAGAATACACACACGTGGGCAAAATGTGCATAGCTGGAAATACTGAACATAGTCAATAATTTTTATTGTTCTTATGGGGATCAATATAAAAAAGATTTTCAAGTATTTTGCATATATTCAAGGGAATACACTCATTGTCATCATAATGACTGGACAACTGAGGTAAATGGCAATTCATGTACTCAATATATTCATAATATGCAATCCAAACTCTACCTAAAACATAAAGGCATTAATTCCTTCTCTTTGTAAAAGATGTTTATTTGCTGTAAAATTACGTTAGCATAAATCTGATACTACAGGCTGTGATGTATCTTAGAAGTTAGAAATGCAAGTAGTCTCTGAATTTCCCAAGTCAGTCAGTCAAGTTTATATAATTTACACTTAACAAAATGGCTCTTCACATATGTGGCTGGAGGCCAGGTGCCCACCAAAGCCGCTTCATCACTTCTCTCCTCAGCTGGACAGGGGAGAGAAAATATAATGAAAGTCTCATGGGTCAAAATAAGGGCAGGGAGAGATCATTCACCGATTGCAGTCAGAGGCAAACAGACTCAACTCTAGAAAATTAATTTAATTTATTACCAATCAAATCAGAGTCGAGCAATGAGAAGTAAAACTAAATCTTAAAAACATCTTCCCCTCCACTCCTCCCTTCCTCCCTCCTGGGCTTAACTTCACTCCCAGTTTCTCTCCCTCCTCTCTCCAGCGGCACAGGGGGATGAGGAACGGGGGTTGCAGTCAGTTCATCACACACTGTCTCTGCCACTCCTTCCTCCTCAGAGGAAGGACTCCTCACACTCTTCCCCTGCTCCTGCATGAGCTCCTCTCTCCATGGCACCACAGGTCCTGCCAGGAGCCTGCTCCAGCGCAGGCTTCCCACAGGGTCACAGCATGGTGGGTTGACCCTGGCTGGGGCCCAGGTACCCACCAGAGCCACTCTATCACTCCCCTCATTCACTAGACAGAGGAGAAAAGGTGTAACAAAATCCTTATGGGTCGAGATAAGGACAGGGAGAGATCACTCACTAATTATCGTCATGAGCAAAACAGACTGAACTTAGAGAGGAAATTCATCTAATTTATTACTAAGCAAAACAGAGTAGAGGAATGAGAAATAAAATCAAACCTTAAAACACCTCCCCCCACTCCTCCCATCTTCCCTGGGCTCAACTTCACTCCTGGCTTCAACCTCCGCCCCCCCTCAGCGGCACAGGGGGACGGGGAATGGGAGTTACGGTCAGTTCATCACGCGGTGTTTCTGCCGCTTCTTCATCCTCAGGGGAAGGACTCCTCTCATCGTACCCCTGCTCCAGCATGGAGTCCCTCCCATGGGAGACAGTCCTTCACGACCTTCTCCAACGTGAGTCTCCCACGGGGTGCAGACTTTCAGGAGCAAACTGCTCCAGTGTGGGTCCCCCACGGGGTCACAAGTCCTGCCAGCAAACCTGCTCTGGCGTGGGCTCCTCTCTCCACGGGGCCACAGGTCCTGCCAGGAGCTTGCTCCAGCCTGGGCTTCCCACGGGGTCACAGCCTCCTTCAGGTGTCTCCACCTGCTCCGGCGTGGGGTCCTCCACGGGCTGCAGGTGGAATCTCTACACCCCCTCATCCTTCCTCCATGGGCTGCAGGGGGACAGCCTGCTTCACCATGGTCTTCTCCACGGGCTGCAGGGGAATCTTGCTCCGGCACCTGGAGCACCTCCTCCCCCTCCTTCTTCACTGACCTTGGTGTCTGCAGAGTTTCTTACATCTTCTCACTCCTCTCTCTGGCTGCAAAAGCTCTGTTTTTTTCCCCTTCTTAAATATGTTATCACAGAGGCACTGATTGGCTTGGCCTTGGCCAGCGGCAGGTCTGGCATTGGCTCTATCAGACACAGGGGAAGCTTCTGGCAGCTTCTCGCAGAAGCCACCCCTGTTGCATGTCGTTGTCCCCCCCGCCCCACTACCAAAACCTTGCCATGCTAACTCAACACACACAGTCTCCTCAGGTGTCTCCACCTGCTCTGACATGGGGTCCTCCATGGGCTGCAGGTGGATATCTGCTTCACCATCATCCTCCATGGGCTGCAGGGGGACAGCGTGCTTCACCATGGTCTTCTCCATGGGCTGCAGGGGAATCTTTGCTCCGGCACCTGGAGCATACTCCTTCCCTCCCTTCTTCACTGACCTTGGGTTCTGCAGAGTTGTTCCTCTCACATCTTTCTCACTCCTCTCTCCATCTTCAATTGCTCTTGATGGTTTGTTGGTTTTTCCCCCCTGCTTCTTAAACGTGTTATCCCAGAGGCACCACCACTGCCACTGATGGGCTCGGCCTTGGCCAGCAGCGGGTCCATCTTGGAGCCGGCTGGCATTGACTCTGTCAGACATGGGGGAAGTTTCTAGCAGCTTCTCACAGAAGCCACCCCTGTAGCCCCCTCCTACTACCAAAATCTTGCCATGCAAACTCAATACAATATACATGAAATATTGACATTCAAAATGAACAATCCAAATTTTCTCCACTTCATATTTAATCCTTTTAAAAGCCTGTCAAAACTTTGCTAGCTGTATAACAAAAATTGGTGGTGAGTAGTCACATTAGAAGGCCTGATATTTTACTCAGACTACTTCCCCTGTGGAGAGCAGTATTGGAGTGAAGAAAAAATGACAATATGATGTTTACGTGTCAACAGTTAACATTAAAAAAATTTGTTTAAAATTAGTTTTCCTTATAAGTGTCCCCCCCCCCCCTTCTTTTTTTTAATAAATTTCTATTTTAAAAGTTACTAACTGTATGCCAAACCATGGCACCCAAGGCAGAACACCAGCAGGAGCAGAGCTCTTCCAAACAGCGACTTCCTGAAGAAGTTGCTACGAGTCATTTAACAGGACGTTCCACTAGAGACATTTCCCACTGGGAACTTTTTGGCAGTCACTCATACTGCAGGACAGCACGCTCAGCACTCGAGTGAGCTGTGGGCACGCATTTTCGAATCCTTGATCCTTCACTCAACTGAGTCACGCAGCTTTGCCTACTCATTGGTTTCAGCATAGCAGGTACACACCATCAGCCACCAAATGCTCGTTTATGCAAAGGATAATTTACCAGCCGGCATGAGGAAGACTTCTGAAGCTGATCTCACACATGAACAAAGGAGACAATAAAACAATAGAAAACCAAATCAGTAATAATATACCTAGTATAAAGATATTAACAAAAATACAAATATTTGGTAGTGCAAGTAAAAAACCTGAACTCCAGGGTTGCAGACCTAAGGCTTTATATCATTGAATCAGACATTGAATCTCTCTTAGTATATATATGTGCGTGTGTGTATATATATACGCACACACATATTTATCTACAGAGATTTCCAGTATTTCAGTAATCTGTAGTTCTAGAAGAAGAAATTCTAGTTTTATTGAAATGCCCACAGGACAAATTTCAGCACACCACTTCAGACCTTCTTGGCCATTTTGAGACTGTCACCCAGTTCAGACTTTGGACTGAAGTTCAAATCCTATCACTTGCATAGTGCTACCTAGGTGGTGGCTTTACTACACAGTTTTGAAATTATCCTTTGGACTAAGATACAAGAATCATATGCTGGCCA
This sequence comes from Balearica regulorum gibbericeps, assembly GCF_011004875.1. Lineage (NCBI taxonomy): Eukaryota > Metazoa > Chordata > Aves > Gruiformes > Gruidae > Balearica > Balearica regulorum. Next base: position 37,500,238 of record NC_046185.1, read on the forward strand.
TAAATTTAGAATTAGAAATAATGTTTCTGTCCACTTAAATATTCACTTCCTTTAATGAAGTCCCTTATAATAAATTTACTTCTGAAGTATGTGCACAATCTAATGGATAGTTTTAATCTAATGGATTTATTTTTAAGTATGGCTTATTACAAAAGAGAGTGAATGAATCTGTTTAATTTTCAGTTCAATCATTTAAAATTAAATTTAAAGTTTTTATTACCAGAGTTCAAATAATTATTTCAAGGACTGTGGAGTTATGCATGATTGTACTAGGAACACTATGGGCCAATAAAAGATTTCCATATCAAAACTGAGAGTTAAGGAAAATTTAGTTACCCAAAACTAAAACTGCATCTTGACAAGCTCTGTAGTATTGATATCATCAGCTTGACTTGAAAATACTCCAGGGACCTAAACTGTAAGTGAACCTTTGTGATCTGATATACCTCAGGAACAAGCCTATTTTATCCAAACACTTCAGGATCAAAGAAAGTCAATCACGGGGAAGTGACCAGAATGCCAGATTATTCTTCCAAAGTAGCTGCCAGAATAACTATGCTACAGCTTGCTGATACTCACCTGCAAGGAGGTGAAAGATGTGAGTCTAATCCCTGCAGGCTGAATGGCACACTGAACACAGGATCTCACAGTCCCTGAGCAAGTGAACAGATGAGGGATTCTGTGAAAATCTCTTCTGACCACATTTTAATTTCAAGAAGCAAGCCTTGACCAGTGATTTTTAGAAAGACAACTGATCCTGATCTTCTAGAGTGGTGTGAAAGCTCTAAAAAAACCTCAAAAAAACCCCTGTGTAAATAGGGTTTTGTCTTCTTAGGTAAGGCTTTGGGTGGTGCTTTCACATGCAAATATAATGCTGGGGCAAAATCCTATGAAGTATAATGAAATTAACAACAGTGAATGTGGGATTGCATGAGATTGCAAGTAGGAACTATTTATGAACAATAGGTTAACATGAACAAAGTCCATCTCTGTTGCATGCAAAGTTTTCAGGTTTCTGAGTAGGATTGAATTCATATAGATTAGTTCGAGCTTCTCAAAGTTAGAGATCAGTTAAGTACAAAAGATTGCAATTTTTAAAGATTTAAAAAACATATTTACCATGTTTAAATCTCACATTTAAAGTTAAAGATTTAATGACACAAAAAAGAATTTAGACTATTGTTTTTATAAGGCCACTATGGGATCATCTATCCATGTAATAGTTTTCGGATGTAAACAGTTGTGGACATTAGTGATTTGGGTGATAGAAAAGATAACAAGATCTACAAGAGATTTCTAAAGAAATCACAGAAGTTTCCCAGAAACAAGTCTTTCAGTTCCTGCAAAACCTGATGAAGACTAGACAGACTGGCACCTAAGATTCCTGAGAGGTCTGATGGAGTTGATGGCCTGATGCTCATTCCACAATATGACGTTTGCCTCTGGAAACCATCACTCGGATGTCTTCCAGGGGTTTCACCAGCACATGCAACTTACTTGTAACATACATACCACAGGATAATAGACATGCTGAAGCTGCAGACAGTCAAGCCCATGTTGGCAGAAAAAATAAAACTCAGAACTATCAGATGCCCATTAACAGACATTCTACTCTGATAGCTTTTGCCCTGCAGATCTTGCATTATCTGTAAAAGGCAAATCAATATTATATCTGTGGAAAAAGGATACAACTAACATTGCATTACTACAATATTACATTTACTCAAGTTGTACAGAAAGATAAATATGAGATGATGCTTTAAAAAGTTCTGCAGTCCAATGTGTGTAGCCCAAGTTATTAAATATTCTGTATAAGTTCTATGCATTAAAATAATCATAAAAATGTTGTTTTCAAAATATTTTGATCTGGACCAAGAATTTTTAAACTAATCACATGAAAGTTCAAATAATAACCAGCAATTACAGTGACATGAAATGGAGAACGTGAGTTACCAGAGTCAAGGGAAGTTCTAACACGGATTTATCCTGACTTCAGCTGTTCAAATAAATTAACCCTAAATTTGCTCAAGTCATGATGACCAAACAAATTCCAATGTCATTAACAGATGCTTCCTGATTGTTAGAATTTACTTAAATCATGTCATTTGGAGATGTTCCTTTAGTACAGCAGCTAAACAATTGTTGGTAATACTCAGTCTAATTACAAGTTTTATTCATACACTTTGAATAGATGAATATCTATGCAGTTATGCATCTTAATTGCCTATTACTTACCTGTGAGAGATTTACTTGGTCTCATAAGACTTCATAGCAATGTTGTAATCAACTTTTTAAATAGAAGTAAATGTTTAATATGCACCAATACAACAGAGATTTCTGAACTGGAAAGGTCAGAAATTGTTGCCATAGAAAAATCTGGAAATTCATTTTCACCACAGCAAAATACAAAGGGTTCTTTTGTACCTGAAGAATTTATATACTGCAAATAAGACTAATGAGTAGTTTTTATACAGCATTTTAAGAAGACAAAAAGTTATTTTACATATAAGCAGATGCTTAATTGATTTAAAGCTACTTGTATCCTTTTTTCCCCCCCACAGGAAAGGTCACACAGATTTGCCTTTTACAGGTAACACAATATGTACAGTATCTTCCCAGAATAATCACCAAAGCCACTGCAGATTATCTGCAAGCAGATACCTGATAGCTCTCAAAAGTCTTTGAGATAAGTCACGTTCAGTTTGGTCCTACACAGCTCATACTCTGTGCTTTTCTAAGTGCAGGTGGAAATTACAAAAAACTCCTCATTTACTATCATAAGTAACACTTTTATATTAGCAGATATTTCAATCTGCATTCATTTAGAGGTATATGAAGTTTTTGCTTAATTATATATACACTTGAACTTTGCGGTTAAAAAAAAAAAGCCACAATGAAATCAGAATGAGAAGAATCGGTCACTTTAAATACAACAATACAGGAATCTTTTTCCACACAGAAGCCATCAGCCCATGGATATAACAATAAAATTTGATTATAAATACATTAATTCATAATATTATAATAAGTAGCAAATAACTATGTTGGCTGGGTGGAGAATGGATTGAGAGCAGCCCTGAGGAGAAGGACTTGGGGGTATTGGTGGACAAGAAGCTCAATGTGAACCAGCAATGTGCACTTGCAGCCCAGAAAGCCAACTGTATCCTGGGCTGCATCAAAAGAGGTGTGACCAGCAGGTCAAGGGAGGTGATTCTACCCCTCTACTCCGCTCTTGTGAGACCCCACCTGGAGTACTGCATCCAGCTCTGGGGTCCCCAGCATAAGAAGGACATGGACCTGTCACAACAAGTCCAGAGGAGGGCCACAAAGACGATCAGAGCGCTGGAGCACCTCTCCTCTGAAGACAGGCTGAGAGAGCTGGGGTTGTTCAGCCTGGAGAAGAGAAGGCTCCAGGGAGATCTAATTGTGGCCTTTCAGTACCTAAAGGAGGCCTACAAGAAAGCTGGAGAGGGACCGTTTACAAGGGCATGTAGTGATAGAACAAGGGGTAATGGGCTTAAGCTGAAGGAGGGTACATTTAGATTAGATAAAAGGAAGAAATTCTTCACTGTGAGGGTGGTGAGACACTGGAACAGGTTGCCCAGAGAGGTTGTGGATGCCCCATCCCTGGAAGTGTTCAAGGCCAGGTTGGATGGGGCTTTGGGCAACCTGGCCTGGTGGAGGGTGTCCCTGCCCATGGCATGGGGCTTGGAACTAGATGATCTTTAAGGTCCCTTGCAACCCAAACCATTCTATGATTCTAATAAAAAAAAATATTGACCAATTTTTTTTTCCATACTTACAGCGTTTTGTGTACTACCATCTATCAGATGCTACCATGTGATATGGGGAACTTATATTTCTGTTGGCTATCAAAGTACCTTCAGCCCCAAATGCGAAAACACATTAATAGTTCCAGTTCAGTTGGAAGTAAAATCCACCTGTGATTGCTTCCATATGCATTTTTATCATCCATCAGTTAAGCCAAAATTACTTGTGTGATTTTCCCCATCAGTGAGCAAGTTGACAGATAAACTGCTTTAATGATATCTTTTTTTTTCTTAGTATTATTTTCAAAGTTCTGACAGATTTCTAACATGCTCTGCCTTCATGGATAATCTCTTTATTTCAAGTCAAATTAAAATAGATACTTCTGCTGCTGAAAGCAAGGAAACTTCTGAGAATGACTATCCCATCATAGTCAAACTAAAAAACAAACTGATGATTTGGTACACGTAGGGGAAAAGACACGCAGGTGTCCATTTTGACCTAACCAGTGCAGGCTTGAAGTATTCAGGGTTAGAGTACAACATGAACCATAAAGAATCAGGTATGAGAGACGCAGTAGCAAAATTGCAAAGGGAACGAAATGTTAACACTGAGTGCAGAGCTACCTATGGTCTACATGTCTCCAGCCACCTTCCCGGGTTCCCAAACTGCTTCCTGCTGGCACTACCAGGTTCATTGCTCTGCCTGAGCCCTGAGAAGATACAGTCACTGCCTCTGTCTCCATCTAAAAACGGCCCAGGGTTGTGGAACAATCCCCAGGCAGCCATCCAGGATTCTCCTGAAAAGCAGACCCTTCAGTGTCAAGGTTTGAATACATGCAGATCTGGCCAGCCTGAGGACTGAATGCAGGAGAATATAGAGCCTACCGAAGACGAACAACAAGCTGCCTGACTGCTCCTACAAAGCAAAATCTATGCTTGAGAAGCAGGCACCAAGCTCATGTTCCAAAAATGCACACTTATACTACCATTCCTCCAAGATCCCCTCCACACATCTACTTGGTTACCTCATCTACCGGCTTTGTGCTGCCTTGAAATAAGACTCAATACTCATTGGGCAGAAGTTCTCATTTGCAATATGTCTGGACAATTTCTAGTACAATACAGTACCTTTTCCTTGTTGCAGCCAACATATGAAAATACAATATAAAGATAGTGGAGGTTTTCAGCAGAAAATTGATTTAACTACATATAGGAAGGATAACCTATTGCAGTCCTTTTGCACATCTTTAAATATACTCACAAAAAAGACACCATCATATTCCCTAAAAGGCATGGAAAGACAGAAAATGACAGGCATAATTTAGTAGTCACATTAAGAAAAGCACTGATATCTAAGTAACATTTAGCTTTGTTCATTTATGAAATACTGTATTTTATTTTAATCCTGGAGGATGTAATGTCAAAGATTCAATCTAAACACTTGTACTGGGACAGTCCTGCATTAATCAAGTTGTATGCACATCCAAACATCAACTCTCTATGCCAAAACACAACTACATCTTGTGTGGAACGGTAACTTGAATTACTTTTTTCACCCAGATTTGGCTACTGGAACCACAAAGTCAAAAAATACCTTTAACCAGTGCACAACTGCATTTACACAAGTGATGTTACAAATCAGAGAGATCTGATCACCATCAGAAGAGACAGAAGCCTCTCGCCCTACCCCCATGCCTTCCAGACTTGATGTATTGCAAAGTGTGTCCCCTGCTCTGGAGCAGCACGAGAAAGAGCAGATCACCATACAACTTACACACAGAAAGAGTCACTGGAAGACTAGCCTCAAACAAGACACTTCCTCCTCAGAGGCTGGATGTCCTACAATCATGCCCAGAAAAGGGTGCCCCAGAAAATGACTCTTCAGCAAAAAGACAACTGATTAGCAGAAGTGAACAAATAGTGTGTCTGTTGTACTCTACAAAGGAAAATACCGAACTTTGTTGACAATGGGTATTAGATACAATGGACTACATCCAGGCACGTGCGTAACAGAAGAGATGGTGCAATGTCAAATGCATATTTCTAAACACTCAGCACTATACAGCTGCACCGATGCTGCGGCTGTAACTGTCCCTGGACTATAAAAGCACATAACCGTGTTTTGTCATCTTCTTTTTTGATTTGGATAAATTTCATGTTTGTTTTTCAAATCTCATTTCCTATGTTAAAACAAAAGTATGCTTCAAAGTTAAAAAAAAAAACAAACCACAAACACTTGAAAGTTAGGTTTGTAATTGTTCCTGCAAAGTTACTGTGGTTCACTATTATATATATCACAGTAACCACACAAACCTTCAAAAACACATTCTGTAACACTCATACAGCTTGACTTTAAACTTGAATGTAATTATTTGAACAGTTTTTGTTTAAAATATAAAAGTAATGCTCAAGCACTGGATCAAACGCAAAAAACATCCAGCTGGTGGGAGGCATATAAGGCATTCCTTTTCCCACAAATATATATACATATATATCATACTATTGATATACATCAGGATCACCACCAGTGACAAGTGGCGCTCCTCAGGGGTTGGTATTGGGACAGGTGCTGTTTAACGTCTTTGTTGGCAACATGGACAGTGCGATCAAGTGCACCTTCGGCAAGTTTGCCAACACCACCAAGCTGCGTGCTGCAGTCAACGTGCTGGAGGGAAGGGGTACCATCCAGAGGGACCTTGATTGGCTTGAGAGGTGGGCCCGTGTGAATCTCATGGAGATCAAGAAGGCCAAGTGCAAGGTCCTGCACATGGGTTGGGGCAATCCCAAACACAAATACAAGCTGGGCGGAGAATGGATTGGGAGCAGCCCCAAGGAGAAGGACTTAGGAGTGTTGGTGGATGAGAAGCACAACGTGACCAGGCAATGTGCACCTGCAGCCCAGAAAGTTGACCGTATCCTGGCCCACGTCAAAAGAAGCATAACCAACAGGAGAACCTCTCCTGTGAAGACAGGCTGAGAGAATTGGGGTTGTTCAGCCTGGAGAAGAGAGGGCTCTGGGGAGACCTTATAGCAGCCTTCCAGTACCTAAAGGGGGCCTACAAGAAAGCTGGAGAGGGACTGTTTGCAAGGGCATGTAGTGACAGGACAAGGGGTGATGGCTTTAAGCTGAAGGAGGGTCGATTTATATCAGATAAAAGGAAAAAAATTTTCCCTATGAGGGTGTTGAGGAACTGGAACAGGTTGCCCAGAGAGGCTGTGGATGCCCAGGTTGAATGAGGCTTAGGGCAACCTGGTCTAGTGGAGGGTGTCCCTGCTTATGGCAGGGGGGTTGGAACTAGATGATCTTTAAGGTCCCTTCCAACCCAAACCAGTCTATAGTCACAAAATCTTTTGATATAGAAAGCTAGAAAAAATAAACTCAACATCCCACTGAATGTAGGGCAAAAAGATGCCATGATAAGGACTTCTTGATTATTCTAATGGTACCTATTATTATAAGGAGTTACAAAAAAGGTGAGATCCCATTTTGTGTAATAGTATGCTATATTGTGTATTCGTATGCTCAAAATTAGACAAAAATACTGTATAGTCATAGAAAAAAGCATCCAAGGACTCTTCCAAGAGAACAGCTATTATTTGCAACATCTTAAATTTAAATGCTTTCAATTATTTTAAGTTGTTAAAATTGAAATAAGCCTCAAAATATCTGGGGTTTAATTACAGCTGAACACAAATAGTAATGTGACATAAATAAGACACAGGAATATTTTTCCAGTGAATAAATGTCCACCTATTCCCAGTCCAACAATTTGGCCAAACACTCTTCTGAAGGTTCTGAGAATAGCCATTTTACTTAATAGTCCACCTCCAGAAAGAAACACTACCACAGGCATAACAGTCTGTTCTCACAGGCTTCTTTTCAAATCTAAGGCAATAATCTAGCTTTACCCAAATACTAATGCTCACTTTTTTATCCATGAGCAATAGACTTTTTTGACATTACTTGTGAAAAACAAAAAAACCCCTACATGTCCTAATTTGCATTCCTGGGTAGTAATTTAATTTTATATGGATGGCCTATATTTGTCATCACTACTGGTCAAAGCAAAAGAGAACCATGAAGAGAGGGGACAGAATTAATGTCACTGATATTTAAGGCCTATATTTTCCACACAGGATTTATCAGTTTGTTCTCATAGAATCATAGAATTGCTTTGGTTGGAAAACACCTTTAAGATCATCGAGTTCAACCATTAACCTAGCACTGACAAGTCCACCACTAAACCACGTCCCTAAGCACCACATCTACACATCTTTTAAATACCTCCAGGGATGGTGACTCAACCCTTTCCTGGGAAGCCTGTTCCAATGCTTGGCAACTCTTTTGGTGAAGAAATTTTTCCTAATATCCAATCTAAACCTCCCCTGGTGCAACTTGAGGCTATTTCCCCTTGTCCTATCGCTTGTTACTTGGGAGAAGAGACTGACACCCACCTGGCTACAGCCTCCTTTCAGCTAGTGGTAGAGAGCAAGAAGGTCTCACCTCAGCCTCCTTTTTTCCAGGCTAAACAACCCCAGTTCCCTCAGCTGCTCCTCAGCATAATCCAGCCATGGAGAGAGCTTGTAGGAGCTTACAAGACATCCAAACTGTAACTTCCATCAAGCAATTCATCCAAATGAAGAAGTTCAGTTGAAAGTCAACCCATCACAAAACCACCGCAGGTTCTTTTAACAAAACGTTTCAATGTATCAAACAAAATTTTAAAGGAGATGTGTTTTTCAACAAGAATAAAAAAAGAATTAAATATTTCTACTCAGCCCTAAGTTGTACATTGCCGTCAAACCCTATGTCCCAAAAATGATGGCTATAAATTTTACATTCTCAGACCTACTCATATCTGCTTAACAATGAATTATGAAGGATTTTATGAAGGAATTTATGAAATTATGAAGGAATTTAAGGTAGCATACCTTGCATCCTGAGGACACACACAAAATACGATATATGAAGACCTAAGCTAAAGTGTAAATGACCTAACTACTGTTAATCATATTTTTTTATCTTTTTCTTTTGTACCTCTCAATATAATACCAGCACTTATGGCTGAAAACAAGATACATTCAAATGCAGATACATATGTAATGCTACTGTAAAAAAGCTGAAGCATGCATATAGTTTTACCTTAATGATTTGTCACATGAATTACTCATGATTTGTTCCATTAAAAAGTTAGCTGCATCCCCAAGTCCTTATGGAATCCTCACCGAAGTAAGTAATGTTAAAAACCTCCCTCATATTAGCTTTAAAGAGCAGTTGAAAACTGAAAACTATGTCAACACCAAGCTGAAAAAAAGTCTCTGAAATGAGAGGATGTTGGACATTTCTGTTTGGCCTCTGGGAGGACAATTGCATTGGTTGCACAAGCTTAAAGCTGACACTTATCCTATCATGCCCACAAATAAAGTAGGTCTGCGATAATGGGGACAGCTAAATAAATATCAGCTTACATAAGTAGGATACACTTTCCACTCTATAAGTTATAGATTAAGTTACATATATGATTGCAATACTAAAGCCATTTTAACATTATGCAAAGCATAAGTATGAAGAAAAAAAATTAATATTGGTCTCTGTGAAATAAAAATATAAGCTAATGAATAATGTTTTTTTTTCCAAGAGAAAAAAAAGCAGGAAAAACAGCTTTAAAAGCAGTTATTAAAAATAATAAAAATAATAAGTTCTAATTCTTACATCACATGGATTAATTTATTAAAATCACTTTTCTAGCCCAAACAAGGTAACTTCAACACATACACAAAACTGGTATATTTCTAAAAACTGTCATTTGCACTTTGACTGTCTTCTCCATGTAAACTGTCACCATGCATTAGTCACCCTGCCCTCACTAACCTACTCGGACACGACCTGCTACATCCACAGGCTGTCCTCTGGCTTAGGTTTTTGAACAAAGCAATAAAGGGCTATATTTTACAAGAAAGCTAGAGCCTTAAGTGGATATTTAAATAAGTACTACTTTACTAACAACTGAGAACTTTAAATGGGTAGTAATGGTAATTTTTAAGGACAGATAATTGCATTGTACCTAGAACTGCTGTTAGGTCCATCATTTCTCCTCAGGCACTTCTAACCTTGAGACTGCAATAGTTTAGGAAACTATGAATCACTTCATTTCTAGAAACTGAGAGCTGGGTAATTTTAGAAGATGTGATAGGTTTTTGGGTTGTAGAGCTATTTTTAGTAACAACCAAAGCATTATTAATCTTATTTTCTAATGCTTTTTATTTTGAAAACAAAGCCTGCAAATCACTGGTGTATGTTTTTGTTTGTTTCTGACACAGCAAAGTGACTTCCCCACCCTGACAGTGATTGCCCAATTAAAGCTTCCTGATGATTTGATTGCTTTAAATTTAATGTTAAACTAAATCTGCCTGGTTACAAGTGAAGGCCTTCCTCTTGTAAATCAGGGCCACACCAAGTGCAGCAGGGCTCCCTGTGGGAACACAACGTGCTCTCATGGACTGCACTGCAGCCTTGAGACTTGTCAATGCTCTGAACCGCCACACTAAGGAGGGGAGAAGGCAGGAGAAATCAATTTTTTTGCATGTGTGGCACCAATTAATGGGATTAATAGCACTACCAAGCACTGAGGCAGCACAAAGAAAGAAGAGGAAGCAGAAGGGCCATAATGAGCTGAGGGCCTTGCTGTGAAAACTCCTAAACCATGTGAAGACTCTAAGAGCCAGAGGGTTTTGCAGGCTCTGTGCAGATAAACAAGACAGACAAAGGGGAAACACAAGCACAGAGTAATACATGATAATGCAGCGGGACAGCAGTAGAAGTAGGAACAGCAGCCAGATAACTGGCCACCATTTCAGTATCCTAATTACTGTATATTTTATTTCCTCTCCCGGCTTCTTAAGGTTTTCTTCAGTGTTTAAGTAAGCGTTAAGTGGATCTTCATTTTGGCCAACTTCATTCTTCCCATCTTTTTTCTATTATCACAGGGAAACACAGAATAAAATAAATTCTCTTGAGTTTCTTATTTACTTTTGTTCCTTTTTCTCCCCTGCTTTTTCTTTCAGGTATCCCTGCTTCACAAGGTAAGAAATCTAGATTAAATCTGTTGCTTTAGCAATTTACTCTTCTCTTTGCGTATCCTTTCCTTGTTTCATATTAGTAAGTCTCCATTCAGCCTTTGTCTCCAAATAGCTTCACTATCTTACACTCTGTATTAGACTACAGGCATTATTATCCACTGGCATTATTCTGAAGCAGGGCACACTTAGGAGGATCTCTGAAACACCTGTTTGTTTGGGTTTTTTTCTGGGGGCCATACATCATGCAAAAAAAAAAAAAAAAAAATCTGTGTTAAAAAGATACTTGGGGAGTGAGTTGCAGCCTGCTTTCTCTCCAAGGTTAGTCCTCTACAGCGTTTGTCCTCAGCACAATTAGGGGTGGTGTTTCATGATGGCACACCCAGAGGAATTTCTGCACCTGTAAACCTTGGTTTTGTCCTCACCTGGTGTTTCCTTGGACATCTCTGCTTTGTCCTGATCAGGCAGGAAGGACAAGATTCTTCAGAATGCTTAGGAAGATAAATATGCCCGGGTCACACTGGGTGTATTGAGCGTGTCATGCACAACTGACCAGGACGTGTGCAGTAAATATAGCGTATCTGAACAGGATCATACAGCACCTACCGCTTTTATGCAGGATCTTTGTCCAGCACACATGGGATTCTCGGGTATGTGCTAATGCTTCAGAGCATTTAGATGCATTGCATAGCACATACACACATTTCAGTCTGAGAAATCCAGTAATCTTATCCTCTCTCTGTTCTTTTCTTCTCCTTCAAATGAAACTATAGCCTTACTCGCACCCATGTCACCCAATTCCATCCACAAAACTACCACAGAATCTGCCTCATAAAATTTATTTCTTCCTAACTGCCCTATGCATAATTACTTCCATAAGTTCTCTCCTAAGGTCATCTACAGATGAAACTACCCTTCCTTTCTAGTTCTATGAACCATCTCCCAAGTCTCCAGAAGAGACAGCTTCCACTTATTTAGGCTTCTAGGACGAATTCTGCTATCAACAATATAGCGCAGCTTTACTGCATCAGTGCACCAAAAGAAACGTGGAACTTAAATTATCATTCAGAATATCTTTCTTTAAGATAGATACCTAATCTTTCACAATCATCAGTTTACCTCTCCACTCATACAAACGTCAGCAGAGATGCAATGCCTATCAAATTGGAGCATAATGCAATCTTGATGAAGAAGTTTGTGGCACAGCAGCCACAAGCACTAGAACCCTTCTTTATAAAAGAAAGTACAGATCCCAGGTAACCATTTAACTGTAGGGACTGAGGTTATAAGAAAAAAAAGAAAAGAAAAATAATGCATTGGCAATGTAGCATTAATCTTGGTCATCTCATCCCCCTCTATTTCCTATCTATTCTCACTTTCACGCTCAGTGCATTCATGTGGTCCATTTCCTCCTAATTCATTAGACTATCCTCCCTAATTATTCAATTCCCTCTTCTGCTCTTTCACAGAAGGGACTGGACTGGAGTCCATGACATTCGTCTGACCTATAGGGAACTGCACCTTTAAAAGGCAAGATCTGTATGAAGCTAGCTTAAACATGCAAGCTCTTCATATACAGGGCTGAGCAGTTACTTAGAATTCATGGAGTGATTTGGAGATCACTTATGCCCATCTAGCAGCTTGCTACTGGAGAAAAAGGCAGCTGTGCTCCTCTCCTTCCCCTGACCTTCCTCTGGCCACCTACATTTTCTCTCCTGAGCCAATGCCATGCTCCTTATGAGACCACATGGTGACCCACCAAGCTAAACACCTGAAGATTTTTCACTTCTTTGCAGACTTCCTTTTCTTCTACTTCATCTTCCCTAACTGGGTAACTGTAGTATGAGACAACCACCAGTTCTGGAACAAGAAGGGCAAGAATGGGTCAGCAATGAAGATGAAAAGGACCTGCAGCAACTGGCTGCTGGATCAGCCTCACAACCTGCAGTTCTGAGTACTAAACCACCAGAGTGTCTGGAGTAAAACAAGCTATGAGAGGAGGAATGATTAAATTAAAAAGGCTCCAACACAGCTGAAAGACCCAAACTCTCATGATTCCTGCCCCAGAAAACAGTTCCTCCAGAAGCCAACAAAAGACCTTGATAAGCATATTGTTCCAGCTACTATAGAGAAATCTGGTGCATGAATAGAGTGATTTTACTCATCGACTATTGCAGGGAGCAGGCAAAATGAGGAGAGAGAAAGAATGCTTCATGTAAATACATAAGAAAGTAACGATTTCCAGTCTCCATATGGACAGAAATTTTCTAAGAGGTGGCTAATGTAAAATAGCCTTCTAGTTATCATGGGTTAGCAAGTTCATACGCATTCTTCATTTTGTATGGGCATTTCCCATAATTGTAACAAATTTCCCCACAGTGCTATGTAAAGTTATGTTCAAAACAGAGGTGTTTCACTGGAAACTCTATGTTTAATGCCAAGATGATACTTGAATTTTATGTGACTAGGGAAAGAAAACTGCCCAAACCAACAGATGAACAAAACCAGAGGAGTATCACAACTTCAGCCTCGTGACTAACTGCCTGAAAACTTCTGAACAGAACTAAAAATAGGTGTTCAGTGAAACCGAGTAGCCAAAGAAGAAATTAACACATCATGAAAAATGGTACCTGACATAAAAGTTAAGGCCATTAAAAATGCGTTTGTTGCAAGCTTTTTAAAAGGGTATTACCCTCTATACTGAGAGCAGATATGAATGTTAGGTTATCTTGGCAAAGGCATAGGTGTGCATTTCAAGTGATCATGCTCTTTTCCTATGTCCTAGAATTAAACTCATGAGTTCTTGTTCCTATGAAATGAGTGCTGCTTTTCATCACCTTCAGTAATGTCCAGAACAGCACACTGCCTTAGTCAGGAGGCTAGCAGTTTCGTAACAATCCTATTTGAAAATTATTTTGCTTTAACTGTTTCTCATGGTTTCAGGTAGAGAAGCATCTGCTCTTAACACAGAAGGTATCCCTCTCATACTTCACAGCTAGGAGAATAAGAAAGTGTGCATCTCTGCAAGGGGGATAATGCAGAATACAATCAATAACACTGCATTTTTATCCATATATTACATACATTAAGGTGTTTGGGTAGTCTTTGTTGCAAAGGTTGGTGAACATAAAAATTTCTGAAGCCACCTCTCAAGTCCAGAGGTAACAAAGTATCTCCATTACACCCCACTCATACAAAAGAAGCAAGCAGTAATAACAGGTGTCTTTCTAGGTGTGTCGTCTTAGTCAAGGCCAAGAAAAAGAAGATAACTAAGAAATCCACTTGTTCCAGGAGAGTAAAGAAATGCTGGTTAAGGTACTAGCTGCCCCCTTCCCTCTCAGAAGATCCAAAACTGAAGGCTGAGACTGTGCTGACTCTGGGGTACGAATAGCATTTAGCCCACTTGGAAAAGCATAAATCAGTAACGAAAAAGAACGCGTTAGAAAAAAATTAAAGACTGAGTTAAAACCATTAAAGTTTTTTATTTAATAATTGACATTTACATTTGTCCTTTGTACCAAAAAATCAGATTAATCAAAAGAAACAAAACAGTTTAAGAGCTTACTTCAGGTTTAATTAAAAGACCATGCATTAAATATCATCCAAAACTTGGAAGAGACTTCATAATGTGATAAAACACAAAGAAAAGAGTGGTAGTAATAGACTTATTTTGATCCAGACTGATTCATTACTACAGGGGCTGCCAGACAAAAATTCAAAATCATCGTTGTCCCAGTGCACATCCTAGAACAAAGACATTAGGCTCATGGCATTTTATTTTATTTTAAACAGGAACATCTGCCAGCTCTAGACCGTAGCATTGAGCAGCCAGGCTCTGCTGGTACATGACGGTGAGAGCAACTCAATTGAGAACTACCTCTCATTTTCCCAGCTATTTTTAATGGAAAGCTAGTTATGCCTTCTGTTCCTCCTCTCAAGAAACAAAGTATTTGTCATTTTGAGAGTTTAAAAACATTAAAAATTAATGTAACAAAAGGAAGTTAATATGATTCTTTCATTTTATCATTCCATATTTTAGATAGAATTCTTCAAATTTAATTATTACTATTAGAAAAAGAGTATGACTTTGATTTTTACTTCTTTGTGTGTCTTGTGCCCAGAAGGATTTCTTTTTAAAAAGCGACTAAGAAAGCCAACATTTCCCTTTCAGGAAAGTAATGTTTTTGCCGCTGTGGAAACAAGGTTTATGTGATTATCATCTATGTTTGTGACCACACAAATGCATACCTGTATTTGGAATCTCTTTCACTGTCTCTTTCCAGTATTTTTTTAAACCTTTGACTAATTTCAGACAAATCCCAAGAGGAGTAGACATTGCAAAAATGCAAGTTCTTTCAAATGTTGAGAGATTAACCTGTCAGATAGCAAGACCAAGATATGTGATTTTCCTCATTCAGGAATAACCTCTTTTCTAAAACCCAAATTCCACAGGAGTGAAGAATTGTGAATGGCTCATCCACTGGGAAATTTCTGACAACTTCTGTATCTTATTGGTCACCACAAAACCCAAGCAAAAAGCATAAAGCCATTGCTCATGGAACCGTTTGTTAATGGAAAAGGGTCTGTCTATAGTTTTAATTAGGGTTTTTCACTTGTTTTCCCTTAAAGATAACTTCACCAAGGCAACTATCAGAATGCACAGTGAATTCTCTGGAAAGCAAAGGACCTCTCTGCACCATTTTTTTCCATTTGACTTTCATTCCCCTTAAGTAGGTCTTTTACTTCAGTGCACATCAAGGCTACCACAAAGTCCTACTGTAGCAGGCAACAAAAAAAATTAGAACTTATATATGATTCCCTACGCCCCACTGTGTAACACTGCAGCACTTCCAGATCACTGCTGGTTTCCATGCATCCTTTGAAAAACAGCTAATATTGGCTCCTCTGAAAGGGGGACTGCCAGGCTGAAACAATGTCATTGGGTATTTGGTTAATACCTAAAATGATGCTCATGATGTCTAGGTACTGAAAAACTTGGTCTTCCAAAGGCTCCACCTAGCTGCCTGAGAAATTAAATGCTTCTCTATGTAAATTCACATCATCCAGAACACAGACCCTTTCATGCTAGCAATAGAATCTAACCAATTAAGCATAATACTAAAATAAAAGATGATTTGAGCAAGCTCAAAAGAAAACAATTCTTTAAGAGCATCCCTACTGCAGATATTGCAGCTTAAAACATAATTTGATACTATAAGGAATTTTAAACTGGTAAATGAGACACTCAAGTTGACTGTATCTACATTGTGTATTTAAGAATTGAGGGCAAACATTGCTTCAGAAGACAGTCCAAACTCCAAAATTCATTCCCAAACTTTGACTAACTCAGTCACAAGATGCACTATAAATACTGTTAGTCACCAAACAGGGGCATTAGGATGTATTAAGGTTTAAGTTAGAAGCACAGTTATTTTATTTAAAGAATGGAAGCCAGTGCATAGTATACACCAATAATGTCATCTCATTTAGGAAAAAAACCCACCATAAATTAAAAAAAAACCCTATTAGTTTCCTATTATATTTGCTTCAGGAATTTTGTCTGCTAAAAGAAAATAAGCTAAGTGTGGTAATATGAACACAGCCTTTATGTTGTTCAAAATAAGAATTGTAGTTCTAAACCCACATTACTTCAAGAAAAATTCTTAGGTACCAGGGGGTTGGTATGTTTATTTTGAGAAGAGTTATTTTGGCTTTTTATAACTCAAAGAAATTACAGTCTTCTGGTTTGCGTAACAACAATGTACCTGCCGGATGCTTTTTAGCTGCAGTTCTATAAATAAGAAAATTCCAAACCACTAAATTTATCTCGGAGCTCTTGAAGATTTATTGCAATCTGTTCTTAAGAGTGCTGATCCAGCTTTCAAATTCATAGAAACTGTCAGGTTGCCCGAATGAGAACACAACTGGGTGCTGAAGAGAAACAGTCATACAGAAGTCTAGATGTATGGATACTCACAGGGAGCATGATTATTCATTGAGATTATTAGCACACAAAAAAGAATTTGTTGGATTGGATGCCTGAAATGCAAAGTGGGTCAATACTTCACTCAGACAGAAATGAGTGGGTGCTGATTCTGAATACTCTGTCCCAGCCAATTTTAGGCACACACCTCCTGTTCACATTTTAGAAAGATGGAAAAAAACAACAGTGAAGATTCATCGCAGAAATAATTCATATTTAGAATTCTTGTTACATTCAAAGTTAAATGTAAAAAAAAAAAAAAGAGATCTAAAAAAAATCAGGTAGTGCTATGCTACGTGTTACCACAAAAATCCCAGGAGAGAGGCGTTTCTAAAGGGCATTCCTCTAAACTAGGTGTCTTACCACAGTATTCTCAGATGCCAGTAATCTCTCAGAGGAAGATGCCTAAACTTTCAAAAGTGAAAGAAAAAAAAAAAGCCAAAACCACAACACACAAAACCAACACAGAACAGGATAAGCCAACTCATAAAACCTGATAGAATTTAAGGGGTTAACTTAAGACCTAACCTCAGCACTAACAACACCTGCATGGCCTGGGGCATTTCGAAGTTGACCTATAGGTTCACAGGAATTTTACCTGCAAAAACCTTAGGCAATTGTAAGATGAAATGGCAGCAAAGTAACAATTTTGAAAAAACATGATTTTTGGACTTACATTCAGCAAGGAAAAATGAGGCTGAAGTATCGAAGTTGTTTTGCAATCTGTCTTAAGTCTCAAAATTGACAGAGTCTCAGATGTTCACACTAATTCCTACCCACCTTCAAGCCATAAATAAGAATTTAACTCGTAAAAATGTTTGGAATCAAGTGCATCTAGGTATTACCATTCATAGCTGAGTGGATAGGACTTCCTACTATCTGTTAACAGGTACTGGTAGTCAGTAGGAGACTGATGCCTGCTGAGTCAACCTAAGCTCATTATTTCTTTCTCTAGCAGGTTACTCCCACCTTTCTTTACAGAGATGGAAACAACTGTTTAACCAAGGGAGGGCCTACAGTCTTCCTGCATCTCACATCAGCACTTCTCTGAACACTTCTCTTTTACACCAATTAAAAAGATAATTCAAGTGTCAGACCACAGAAAACTTCAGCAAAGTAGTAAAACTGAACTCATCTGCATATGCAGCATGCACTGACGGTAAAAGAAAAGATGAAGTCCAAAAGACTGGATGTTCTTAGGTAGATACTGCTGGTTAATGAAGTACAGAATGCCCTAACCATGGCATCAAAAGGCCACAAATATAGGACAGAACAGAGAAAAGAGACACTGCCAGGATAACTGCAAGCAACTGGAACAGAATGACCAACTAGCAACTAACAGCATCTACTGCTCTTGACTGTAATGAAGGGGAATCGTACTTCACCATCAGGAAATCACCGACTGTTTCGGCCATCATCTAACTGTGCCTGTGGTAACTGTCTAAGATCTATGGTGTAAAGTCCTCCTGATCATTGATCATTCACTGTGCAAGTATGCAATACAATCTGTTTATGCGTCACATCCCTGCCTTCATCTCAAAAAGCCTCGGTGTCCTCTCTCCACTTTCTTCTTTCCTGTGACTGCCCTCAATTACCCAATGTTATTTTATTTACTCCCTAAAATGTTGGCTTGAAGCATATATCGAGCAATTATAGTCACAACCTGCTCAGCAAATAACACTGCAGAAAATTGAATCCAAGTCTACACTGTTCTGACTTGGTATTAGAAAATTAGTACTCACTGCAAAAGAAGATGGCTGTCATCCATGACAAATGGTGATTAATTAGCATCAAAAACAGAAGTGGTGTAAGAAAATTGTAGCTGTTCCTGAATGAAAGACAAAGCACAGGTCTCTCTTCTCAATGTGTCAGAACTTTGAGAGATGTGAAAAACTGATGCGTTAGTGAATATATCTGACTGTGAACACATGGTATTCTTGATACACCACAATGCATACATAATACAAATACCAGCATAGAGCATAAGCTTCATCCTATACATAGTCTTTGATCAATTCCCATCAACTTCAAATACACATCTTCCTTTCACTAAGGACTACAAGATCAAGCACAGGTTGTAGGTCTTAAAAAAACCTGTTGAGAACAAAAAACTACATCACCAGAATGAAATATATAAGTAGATTTTAAATGGCTAATGAGGAAGCGGAGGAGATAAGAATTACGATCCTCTTCCTCCCAGTGTTACTGATTAAAATAACTTTAAACAGCTGCATGAATACTAGAGCCCTATATCTTAAATCCATTCCCTAGTATTCAGGTCTAAGTGGCTTTCACACAAAAATCTCTTCTTGGTATAGGGGAGCGCACTAACAACCTGTACACATCCTGAAAGGTTATGTGAAAAGCCTTCCACAGACTCTGATATGATGAAATCCCTGCATTATAGTGATTAGTGAAATATTTAGTGATATATTGAACACTGCAACAAATACAACTTCTTCATTTTTTCCTCCACTATTGATAGCTAAAGCATCCTGCTATTTAAACAAGGGAGATGAGCCTCTTACACTACTGAGAAACTAGGTTAAAACACAGTGACTCAGAACAGTGATGTCAAGTAGTTTGTTTAAATTTTAATGTGTAAAACAATGGGTTAAGAAAATTTAGAAAATGACAGCTGTCAAGGGCCTAACTCCTCAACAACCCCAAGGCACTTAATTCCCATTGAAATATACAGGAGTCAGTTACAGATATAGCCCTAGCAACTGCGTTGATTGAACAGTCTTTTATTCAGAAATTGAACTGTACAAATGTTTCAGTTTCTATGAATTCTAGAACTAGAAAAATCACCTGCTGTTCCCTAGTACCCAGTTACCATTCCATCAAATGGGGTTTTATTTATTGCAAAATGAGTGTATCTAACACCTCTGACACTGAGACAACATCATCTGTCACAACAGCCTCAGCCTATGCAAAATACAAGAACTGACCCTTAGGAAACAATTTTCTAACAAAATTTGAACCTTTCTTATAAGTTGGCAAATGCTACCTAAAATATATAATGAAGACAAGGCATCCACCACGCCAGACTAAAAGAGATTTCATACGTAGTAAACTTGATTGAGAATAAGTTAAATACCAAAAAAAAGGGATACTTCTGTCTTGTGATAATACTGCCAGAGTCTATGTGCATTCAGATGTAAAAACTGTATGAGAAACAGAATGATAAAATGGTAATAATCACGATTGCTCTAGTACCCTTTAAAATTCTAAGTATTCATAGCTTATGCACAGAAATAGTAAAATATGCACATCTGTGCATCTACAAATCCAAGCAAGTGCATCTTTGTAAGCCCAAGGAAAATCTATAGCAAAAATACGGTTCCCAAGTCTATGACTGCAGATAAAAATTTCAGAAAACACCACCGACACAGACTTTTGGCAGGACAGCTTTCATCCCGAGTGGCCCGCTCCAGAGGATGGGTTTCTCGGTGGGGAGACATCCACCTCCTCTCTGGCCGGTCATAGAGGGACAGCGCCTCGGGTCTCGCCCGTGCGGCGCCCACGCCCCCGCGACTCGCTGCTCAGCGCTGCCGCCCTGGACAAGGGGGCTTCCCCCTCACACCGCGCGGAAGGTGAACCGGTACCCGACTCCCCGGGGCCGGACGGCCAGGGCTGGGTCGCCGTCCCACCACGGTGTGGCTCCGCGGCCGCCGAGGCGAGGCGGGCATCTCGGCGGGGGCGCCTCCAGGGACCGGGGCCGCGGGTGGGAGGGCGAAGGGGCACCTGTGAAGCAGAGGGCGGCGCGTCCGTGGCGGGGCGAAGAAGCGGGGCACATCCCCGGGATGGCCGGGAAGGGCTGCGCGGAGCTCTGCACTCGGAGGGGCGTGGAGGAGGGACACGAGGGCACACGCGTGGTGCGGAGCGGTAGGGTAGGGGACGCCGGCGCTGCCTTCCCCTCACCGGCCGGGCAGACCCTGAAGCGGTGCCTCAAACTCGTCTTCGCCCCTGCGCTCACCTGTGCTGCGCTGGGAGCCGCGGCCATCGTGGGGGCACCCCCGCCCCCGCCCGCCGCGGAGGAGCCGGCCGGCAAGAGCGCACCTTACCTCGAAGAGGGGACCGATCTTATTCTTCTCCAGGTAGGCTTGGATCCTGGTCTGCTGGTGAGACGCCATGAAGAGCTCCGGAGGCGGGGGCTGGAGCTCCTCTCCCCCGGCAGCGGCTGCAGTCCCTCCGGCTGCTCGCGGCTCACTCCCCCGCCGCCCAAGGGCTGCCACAGGGGGAGCGGGGGGAGGCGCTGCGAAGGGGCGGCAGCCCGAAGTCCCCGGGACGGAGCTAACTCAGGTAACCGTGTGTGTGTGTGTGTGTGTGTGTAGCCGGGTGCCAGTCGCCCGCTTAACTAGGTGCGGGGCGGTGGCGGGCCGTCTCCCCTCAGGGAGCAGCGGGCGGGCGCTGCCTGGAGCGGAGCATAGT
Organism: Balearica regulorum gibbericeps; assembly: GCF_011004875.1. Classification (NCBI taxonomy): domain Eukaryota; kingdom Metazoa; phylum Chordata; class Aves; order Gruiformes; family Gruidae; genus Balearica; species Balearica regulorum. The sequence continues at coordinate 37,521,502 of NC_046185.1, forward strand.
GCAGGGAGAAGAGCTGCAAAGGCGGCCCCGAGCGCCGCTGCTCCGCGCTCTGTCTGTGCCCGTGTGCCTGGCCGCGCCTTGGTTACGGGAACAGCCGCGGCTCGGGCTGCCGCCCTCGCGACAGCGCCGCTCCCGAAGCCAATGGCCGGGGACTCCTGCCAGCGCCGCGCCCGTTGACGCCCGGGCTCCAGCGCACAAAAGGCGGGAGTGAGGGAAGGGGGAGGAGAGCGAGCGAGCGAGCGAGCGGGAGGGAGGGAGGCGGGGGTTGCTGTGCCGCCTTCCCTTCGCCGCTCTCTGGCCTTCCCGGCAGCGGGCTTTTTCCCTGGCGGAGTCCAGTTCCTGCTCTCCTGGGGCGCTGCCTGCGTGCTGGCGTTTTGCTAGGGACCCCACCCGGCTCCGCTCCCCCAGGCTGGGAGTCCCCCGGCTGGGAGTGAGCGCCGCGGCCGCCCGGCGTGAGGAGCCTGACCGGCAGTCCTAAACTTCACCCGGTGCTGCCTCGCGGGGCGGTGAAACGAGTCGCTCAGAGACCAAAGAACGGGGGTGCAGGCGCTATAGCCAGCGCTTTTCCTTTTTTTTTTTTAACAATATTTATAAATAATAAAATGCTACCTTTCTTATGATATTGCTGACATTCTCAATCAGCAACACCGGGTATCTTAACACGGTAATTTGAGTAGCTATGGAGTTAACACCACCTGCGACCAGGGTGCGAGTTCCCTCCAACAGCTAAGGGCTCTCATTCAAAACCCGGTGGCGTAAATGAGAAATTTCCAGCTGGCTTCAGGGAGCAGCAAGTTAACTGCTACATCAAAGTAGCAGTATTTATTCTTTCTCTACTTAATTAGTTCCCCACCTTTTCTGGAAGCACGGTTATAACCAGATTATTTTTTTTTGTCCCTCTCTTTAAAGAAGAATAAACAAAAACATGCTTCTCAGGATTTGACACTTCTGTTCTTCTGCAATAACTGATTCTGCTGTACCAGCATTCACCTGGTAAAAAAAAAAAAAAAACCAAACACCAAACCTACAAAACAGTAAAAAAAGACATATCCTAATTTTTAAAAAACACAAAACAGTTTTGAAGAATGCTCAGGTATTGGGAACATTCAGCATATTGCTGAATCAGGCTGCCAGCTCCCAATCAAGCACTGCTCTGCAAATGCAAGAGTACAAGCCTCTCCTGATTCAGAAATTGTTAAAGAACAGGATGAATTCTGTCAAGAGTCAAAAGAGTGTGAGTTCTGCTTCCACAGCCATTAACTGTGTTGTTTGACTTCAAAGTCCTCCTTACTGACCTAAAACTCATGCCTCTACCTAGAAGGAGGTCAGGTGTAAGTGTATTATAGTTTGCAGGGCACCCTGTAACATAAGCAAAGGCTTGTAGAATTCCTTAATGGTGTTGCTGGAACATATTCAGTTTCACTGTTCATCCCAGTCTCTGTGAGGCCGAGTGTTTATTTTCCATAGCAGCCACTAAAAATGGCACTTTTTTAAATTTGGATTTTTAGTGTGTTGGTAGTCTTCTAAAATTCATGTCGGCTCAGAGTTATAGCATCTCATCTCCAGCAAAGTACAGCTGCTTTGCCTGGTGCCACTTAAATAATATGGTGCCAAGCTAGTTTAATCAGCCTAATGAGGATCATACAATCATAAGGGTAATTGGCAGTGATGCAGGTTCTCTATAGTGGCTCTAATGATTCCCATCAGATGAGAATGTTTGTAAGATTTCACAAATCTCACCAGAACCCAGACTGCTCCAAGAGATAGAAGTCTCCCACTTTTCAAAATGATCCTTCCCATGATTCAAAAATGAGAACATATGTTCCTATAGCCCTATGCAGCCTGACTTTTCAAAGCAGCAGTTACTTCCAGACCTGCTGGTACCTGACCACACCAGGACGTGCAAACTATCGCTGCTCTGTGTAGGCCAATAAGAGGACTGAAGAAAAGAAACAAAACTATCAGTAAAACAAATAGAAAAGAGAACTTATTAAAGGAGGTTTTAAAGATAGCATAACTGTCTATGGTTGCATATTGTGCAATTAGGTAGATCCTAACTTCTCAGTGTTAAAATCTCAGGAGTTTGGGTTTTGGTTGGGGTGTTGGGCTGTTTTTTTCTCCCACAGAATGGTTGAGGTTGGAAAGGACTGGTTCAACCCCGCCGCTACAGCAGGGTTACCTAGGGCTGGTTGCCCAGGACTATTTCTAGATGGCTTTTGAATATCTCCAGGGCTGCTGGATCTTTCTGCTATCTGATGTCATTTTTGCTTCCCATTTCCCTAGACCTTTTTTTCTCTGTCTTAATTCTCACTCACAACATACAATCTAGACTTTCCAGTTGGCTTGGGAGACGCACTAGCAATCCTGCTGTGGCTGGAAAAGCTTCCAAAGCCAAATGCAGAATTAGCTTGTTAAACAGACACACTCGTAATCTCACAGCTCCGTAACACTTAGCTGACAAGTTATCCTTTGATATGGATTATGCACTTCAGGGAGACGTGAACACAGACAGTTCCTTACCAAGAGCTTCGAGTTACTATTTCCTAGTTGAAGGTCTCTGGCAGCTCCCTGACAGAAAGCTCTCTTGAGTGCTGAAGCATGGGAGTGCAGGTGTCTCCTGCAGAGACCATAGGCTCAGTGACATGATAGAGTAGGAAAAGGAACTTCACTTTTCCAAGAAAGCACAAAAACTGTTGCTAGATTTAAGACAAGTCACACTAAGTTAGCTATCAATAAATACCTGTGATTTCTAAATAAGCACAGAGGTCTGGGTATGTCCTTCCTGTCCTCTCAGTTGTTAAGGGAAAAACATTTTTTAAAAATTTAATTAAGACATTTTAAATTCATTTTAAAAATTGGTATTAGTACAGGTCTTTTAACTTTCATTTCAATACTGAAGCATCACAGATTAAAAACAAAATCCAATTTTAATTTTGGATTAAAATTACTGATTGGGACATGCATAAATTTATATTAGTCTCAGCAATCTTTTTGTATGAGAAACTGAACTCTAAATTACTTTACAACCCAAGTAATAAAATATAGTCTATGATTCTTGTTTCATTCTGTAGATATTTTTCTTTAAAGAACAGTATACAGCATGCACACCTATGTAACACTCAGGACTGAACTACAAGAACAGAAATGACTGCAAGAATTTGCACACAGGCATCAAAAAATGAAAAGTGTCACAATTTCAAATTATGCGCACCACGCAAAGTAAAAACCCTAAGATTCCAAAAAAACAGGGAGAGGGACAAAAGAAGAGAGCTAATTTTAAGATGCCTGTGGCCACACTCTATTCAATTCTTATCCTTTGTCCGCACCTGTGATATCTGAGCTCTGTGCTTATTACCATCATTACCGTAAAAAATAGGTGGTTTTCTCATCCTTTGCTCTTCTTAGCAAGAAGAATGTGCATGTTTTGGTAAGTTGTTCTGGTTTGACTTAGTTCAAGGACTTCACTGGAGTAGGGGCCCATTAAGTAGTTCCGTAGTATTCTACATAATTTCATACCTGCCATCTATTTTTTCAGGAATAGGATTGCTGCAGTTCCAATGCTGAGCACCAAGTTTTCAAACTTATGAGCACTTGCAGTACCCATTCATCATTTCTGGAGTTAAAATACCCAGGCTTTACATACAAAGAAGGTGTTCTTCAGGAGTCAGAGCTGCCACTGCCTAGCAGAACAGGAAACTGATGACTTGGCTGTCTGTAAAGGTACTCTGTGGGTCACAAATACCCAGTGCCAAGTCAACGATTTTCTGCCTGCTGGCTAAAATTTGATCCATATGCTCTGTAGGAAGTTTATTTTTTGAGATGGCATCTGGAGTGCAAAAGAGACATTAAGATCTAAGAGAAATCTATAGTGGCAATATATGAATTTATTACAGACCTTTGCATGGCTTTCTAGCTGCCTTTAAGTGCTTTATGTTTCAGCTATCAAAAATCATCAGAAATTCCTTAATGAACCTTTCAAAAAACAATTAGGGAAAAAAAAAAAAAGACCAACTAGCAGGCACTTTAAAAGAGATAGCATTCATCAAAACCTGATGATATTTTCTTTATAAAGCTTTCAATTTTCGCAATGTTTCCTTTAATGTAATAACTATATAAAAAAGAATTCTTCTTCCATTACTGTGGTTTGTTTCTATTGAGTTTGATATTCTATGCAAAGTCATTATCTACTTCATGAAGAAGTAAGCCATTAGTCAACAGCCGACTAAGTGTAGTTCTTACAGTATGCTTGTACATTTAAAAAAAAGCAATTGAAGTTACCTTCAGGAAAATAAAATCCCTGAGTTCCTGCACTTTATACATGAGGCATTATTTTTTATTGCTAAAGCATAGCCTTGGAACTTTACAAACCCCTATTGTAAAATTGTCTAAAACAGCACACTCACGACACATACACTGGCTGAATATTGCAGTGCTTCAAGCTGTTTAAAATAATGGAGGTCTAGCAGTTCCTGACCTAAAAAGCTACCATCTAGCTTCTTATTTAATATACCCCTAAAAATGGTCTGCTCAGATAACATGTCAAAAGAAATTGAAGCATCTTAGTTAATTGTACTGAAATACCCAATTTACCTTTTATCCCAGTTCAAGTTACCACACAGAACAAGAAATAACGTCACTGGAGGGCTCATGCTAATAATTTGGTATACTTAATTTTGCTTGGTGGGTTTTTTTAAACCAACTCAGTAAAGGATAATATCCCTACAAGCTTGAGTTTAGACAACCTTGAATATCCTTTCTATGGTTTTCTATTCACACCGAATAGAAATACAACTTCAAAAACTGTGCTAGACTCAGACTTGTTGTAAAGAGCAAGGATTCCTTTGCATCATCATTCTCCTAGAAAATTCAACCTAAGTAGTGGATATTTTGTCCTTTATACATTGTGATCTTGGCCACAAACACTCAGCCTCTGTGGTAAAACGTTTCCTGTTCCCTGCAGGGCAGGAGCCCTTGGGAGCTTGGAAGTTTGCATTATCCTCAGGCTCTCAGTAAGGACAAGAACAAATCACTGGAAAATCCAAGATTCATAAACCACACTGTGCTTAAGGAGGATGAGTGACTACCTCTTTGACTCCTCTTATTCTCAGATGTGTTGTATAATTTGTTTTCATTCATCATGCTCAGTTTCCTTCTTCCAATAGTTTGTTCAGGAATGCTCTTCTCATGCTATTCAGAGAAAAATCCATCTAATCTTGAAAAATTTAGTTAATATCATATTACCAATCCAACCATTAATAGAAATCACTACTCTCCAAGACTTTATTGCTGCTTATATCCATTTTTATAATTGTTTTCTTTCTGTTTGGCTACACATAAACATAATACATTAGTAAAAGGAAGAGTAGCAGAACTTATGAGCACACTGATAATAGAGCAGGACCTGACTCTGTATATTAAATATGTTTCAAGGACAAATCTGCTCTGAGATTTCACAGTTTAAGTGCTGTACAGAAGACTACAGACAGGCATTATTAGGAAGCCAGCTAAGACTGCACTGCAGCCTGCTAAGGGGAGCTCTCAGTACCCTCCTAAAGATGGATAGGCCAGATTCATATTCAGCTACACTAACACCCAGGGACTCAAATAATTAAATAGGAGATTTACCACACCAACTGACAGTCACACTCTTCCTTTCTGAGGGATACAAATATTAACTTAATTATTTGGTAGCGGCTAAGAGCCTAAAAATGCAAGCCTTTGAAAACTGTTCCTTTCCCCTCCCTCTCTAGCCCTGCCATACCACCGGAGCATTTGTCTATGCAGTGCTGGCATTCTGGTAGCGTGGATGGTGGCAGGGACTGAACCAAGACCTTTTGGCATGTACTGCTGGCCTAAGAGTTTGGTCTAGTTCTTCTAGCCTGTGACTAGTTACTCTAATGTTATGCAGACCAGCCACTAGAGGGGAATAAAGAGTCACACTCTACTAACACGGGTTACTGCATTGTAAACTGCTTTGTGGGCAGATCTGGAATATGGCCATGAACAAGTGCTGTACCTGACTTAGCTGGCAACTCTGGTTCATGCTGTAGTCCGATATGTTTGTGCGTGCATATTGCATTCAGACAGCAAGCTTTACCTAAGGCTCTGTAAACCTGGAGTATATTTGTATACTCACTGCGTAATTATTATAAATGTTTGTACTGTGAACTGTATCCTAATTACTTGCAGTGGTGAAGTCATGTAGACTCTGAACCACTAGGCATTTCACCATGGTTTTTTAGCTAAAACCACACATGTAAGTTAGGTTGTCAGGTGCTTTAAAGGTAAATGTATTTAAAGTGTATTGCTAGATGATGACATTTTGGGGGGCGGGGGGGGGGGCAGCAGAGGAGGTCCATCACATGTAAGTCCAGCCTAGGAGAGCTGTTAAGCTTTAGCTGCCTATAAGACACTCCTCTGGGAAGCTACTGAAAGCAGGTATCATTACTAAAGCCACTGAAGAGTGAACCAGTGCAGAGGCCAATCTAGAGAGAGGAAGGTTAGGCCAACTGGTTTTCAGAGACTCGAGTTAGCTTTTGTGCATACAATTTGGACTCCTCTGCTCTTAACAACACAAGTTAACACTACTCAAGGATTCTCCTTAATCATCAGGAATCCCCAAAATGCACAGGAGACTGTTTTCCAGGTTGTTTTTCATTACCAGAACATACCTAAGAATGAACAGGATTTTGCTCAATGAGCATACCAGTAATTCCAGCTTCCAACATTTAAAAAAGAAAAACAAAAAAATATGGGTCTAAACCAAAATCAAGAGAGACTTTAAAATAGATTTTTAACCTTTAAATTTCTCAGTTTCAAGGCCTCTTGGCCCTCTTCCTCCCCTGACACAAAGCTGTGATCTCTAGTAACTTTTTTTTTATAGTGAAAGCAAAGATTCTGTGTAGCCATTTAATTGCAGGAACTAGAGGCAGAAAAAAACCAACACTGAACGTAAAAGGAGTAATGGTAAAAGATATATGAGTTGGCAATGCCGCTGAATCTTCTTTTCCAGGCTTAATGGAGCTGGATTTGAAGACAATACCCAGGGACAAGAGCTTAAAAATTGAAAATTTACTCACCTGAAGATTGCTGTCTTCTCGGAAAAATCCAGGCAAAGAGGTATGTCTTGCTTTTTAGTGAGAGGGAGGCTAGCAATGATCCCATTTAATTTCCTGTAGTAGGAAGCTTAGCAAATATTCGGTAATATCTCCTTAGGTGATTACTGCTTATACTTGGAGGGGTGTGAAATTAGAGGAAGTCCTTGAAATATTAATGCCGATGCCTATTACAGTCCTTGAAGAGGAGGACAAGGACCTTGAACTGAATGTGCCATTGAATGCTTGCCCTTGGCAGCGTTGCAGCCATCACACACACATCTGATTCTTTCTAAAGGGGAAAAATTCTTGGCTTGGGATCCATCCCCTTGGGTTTGTTTCTCATGGAAAATGCTGGACACAAGGTTACTTCATCATGGCTGATTTGCTTAATTGGAAGGAGAGATCAGTATTTCTGCTATGAAAGTAACTGGAGTTTTAGCATTTCTGCATCTGTCTGCTTTCATAAAGTTTCAACTGATTTTCCTAAAGCAGGATGTGCACAGGTCTTCCTAGGCTGTTGCTTTGATAATGAGTTGCATTTTCCACCTGATACACCAAATCTTAGCCGTACAGCTGTCTCCCACTAGCAATTATGAACTTGGAGCATTTAAAAGAATATGCATTACAATAAGAACATACATCAGACAATTAGCAAAAAGTAATTGAATTTGTCTCCTGTCCCAAAATAGAGGGAAAAGCTTGGCTTGTTATTAGTACCATGACATCCCTAATAACATTTTAAAATGTATTTTTAATCTAGGATTAATTTTCGAGCACTTGATAAGGCAATTTCCATTTCATAAGCTTCATTGTCCTAAACAATTTTGAAATAAAGGATTATCTTCTGTAGCAAAATTGAAAGCCTCATTTGGTGACTAGGTTACCTATGTGCCTGAGCTTTTTTATGAAAAGATGTAGACCGTTATTTTGCTGGAAACTTTTTCTCATGCAAATAGAGGAAAGTATTGTCTATTTAACAGAAATATTTTAGGTTCAGTCATGTTCTTATCAGGAAATTTAAATTCCAAACTCTACGTATAAAATAATATGCCAGTTGGTACCGACTTCCCCTCAAAAGAATAAAGCATACAAATATATATGCCACATATATTATAGAGATACTGATTCAGTGCTTATAAACAACACTGCAATTAATTGTATTTTTAAGTGTTCTAGGAGTCAGGATTTTAATGTTTTGGTAGTCATTGGCTGACCTGCTTTAAATCTTCTTACTAGTGTGTTTAGATGAATTGGACCTCAGTTCTATTCTGGTTGGACTTGTGAACTGAATCTTGAATGTTGTGTTCTGTGGGAAAGATTTGTGCCAACTGAGCCATGTAGAGTTATACTGTATTTTTCATAATGCGCTATAGAAATTCAGCATAGTGGCTTTCTTTACAACAAGAACTATATTCTAATTGTTAGGTAAGCATTAATACAGGACTTAGAAGACTGTAATTTATAGACTTCAGTACATTATCAAAGATACGCATAAGAATTTTACATTTGTCTGACTTTTAAGGCTTTTTGGAAAATGCTGTAGGGGAGGGATTTTTGAAAATAAATGGAGATACTCACAAATGTGAATTTATGTAAAGACTTTTTGATGATGTCTGAACAATGGCATGGAAGCTGAAAAAGCATGGAGAAGCACAAGGTCTAAGTGACTGGAAAACCATTAAGGGAGGAAACTCTGTGAGTATCTACACAACTAACATAAATAGTGGGAGTGAGCAAAGTACTAGAATCATGCAGTGTACAACATTAATTCTCCAGAGAATGTGGAAAGGATTGTAGACCAGGTATGATGGTCCATTAGAAAATGGTATCTATCAAGCTCACTACACTATGCTATGCTGGCAGTTACGTCAAAATGGCAAAGTAAACAACACATTTGTCTACTTGTACTTAAGAAGAGAGAAAAAAGTTCCAAGAGGTTTGGAATCACACCTGCAAGACAGAGCCTATGCCTCTAAATATAGTGGGATCAGTATCAGGTCCACAGTAAGGATAAAGGGTAAAAAGAACAGAAAGCCTGAAAGCTTTGAAAGGAATTTTGAAAAGTTATATTTCAGAAAACAGAAATACATTGATCTGCCAGATTTGTTGGTGCAGCCTTTTCCTTAAGTAGCAGCATGCTGCACTTGAGAAAAAAAATGCATGAATGAACAGTCTGTTCAAAACAGAAAATGTAAGAAAGATAACAGCATTGTCAGTATTGCCAACAGATTGTGAGCATGTACACAGGTTGCTATTACTGAGCTTTAGATAAAGTACACTGGTATTTGGAACATTTCGAAAGGTTTGGAGAATCCGTTCAGATAGTTATCGGAGATTAAGTTGGTAGTGAACATTCTCCTGAACAATTAATCCACAAGCCCATTCAGGAATGCAGTACCCCTCTTACTCAAATGTTTTCCTAATTTCTTTTCCCCCATTCACTTCCTATTTATCATTTATGATTGCTATGAAGGGGTATTCAAAATAGATGAGTACGTTATCTATCAGGGTAGATAATCACATTATCTACTTCTTTATTAGTAAGGATGCTCTGCAAATTCAATATGAGTGCGGGGAAAAAAGAAACAAAGAGGACTCGATTTTGGTCTCTGGTACCTAAGCATATCACATGGAACAATCCATATGGTCCCTGACAATGCATTTTCCTAGCATAAAATGAGCATCTCTCTCTTTTCCTACTTTGCACTGAGTTTTCTATGTCTAGTCTGTAAAGGTCTCTTACACACCCCACTTTCCCTTCTACCCCTTTCTTTGGCATAGATGAAGCATTCTTGCCACTGAAAAAAAATTCTTTATCCCAGGATACTATTCTCACCTCAGATGCTAACATGGGTTCCAAAGATAGGAATTGCAGTTTTTGTTACTTCAGGCTTTGTTTTGCCCTTCTCATCTGCCTATGCTGAAACATTTGTAGTAAAGATACTTCCATTTAAGGCTGCAAATCTGATGTTTCAGTTCAATGATACAGAAGATAACCAGCTTCAGTACAACTTTCAATGACATTAAGAAATAGTACCTCAGGATTTAGTCTTCTGTCTCCACCAATGGTAAAGTCTTGCTTCAAGAAATCACCATTTTAGCCCTTCTAGTCAAGGTCCTTAGGACAGAAAAATAATTGTAGCTATCCAACACCAGCTCTATAGAAAGAATTACTTTATTGCAGATGTCCACCTCCATCATGAAGCTCCATTCACCTCTGCACTGAGATTGAAATTGCACTGATTTTCAAAATTCTTCAATCCCCTTTTCCCCCACCATTCTTGACAAGAATTTTTCAATCATCTCAGTCACTGCCCTTATACACTGTTTGTGTCCTCTCTTACCTGATCCATACTCTGCAATGATGAAAAGTTTATATTCTGCCTCATTTATCAGAATATTAATGTTTGGAATATTTCTCCAAATCATTTATTTGCCAGCATCACAACAAAATTTTTACTTCTTTTTAGTTTATAAATGAATATGCGGTGGTTTCATTATGCATGACAGTAATGATGCTAAGTACAAATATATTTCCTTTATAATAGAGTTATGATTGGCTGGTCCAAATTTGTGAGCTGTTTACTACTGCATTGCATTTTAACAGAAATTCAAGTAGGATATACACCGGTACAAGTTAACAACTTATAAGTCTTTTCATGACAAAATTGACTTTCATGGAAACCAAATTTTCTTTGTAGTTTAAAAGTAAGTTAGCAATAAGAAATATGAATCTTTTAGTTTGTTAGTGTTTCTCATCTGAGTAAACTGATGTTTCAAACACAAATCCCCATTTCACTATAACCCACACCTTAAACCAATACATTCCAGACAAAAGCTGGATAGCTTATGGACATCCTCTTCAAATTTTCATTTAATAAATAAAAAAAATACATAATATTTCAAAATTATCTGGTTCGGGTTTTTGACAGAGGTTGAAATCGCTCCTACCTCGCATGAGAACATTATATAAGGACAGCAGGAGAAACTGCCACATGAGAATTATTTTTAAAACATTTCAAATGTGGCTTAAGGTGTTTTTAAAGTAGTTTTCAATGTTCAGAGAAAACATTGCTTGGACAGAGGAAGGAAATAGAAATACTACAAGAAGACATTTTCCTTACAAGTACAGAACAGAGTGTAATTGAGTTTCAGTTCACATTCAAGAAGCTTGAAAAACAACATATCAGAAATGCAAATGTATACAATATGTTTAAAGACAAATATAATGCAATTGGTCTGGGTAGTAGCTAAATCAGGAAATTGACTGTAATTGTAGTTTATTTTATGAGAATATAATACAATTACAAGACTGTTGAAAGAGAAGCTTATATACATCAAAATTACTGGATTACGACATTATGTTCTTTATATGAAATTCTGCCCTCAGACTCTGAGGCAAAGGATAAAGTGGCAGAGAGTGTGGTAATGCAGTTAAGAGCCCCATAGAGCACCAGAGAAAGCCGTACCGCCCATAAAGTTCAGAGGGGATGCAAGGAAGGAATCAAAATACCATTTCAAAATGAAGTGACACAAGAGCACGGGATAAAGAAATGGCTTGGGCCCCACTACACAGCCTTTCTTTTTTACAGGCTTCAGACCAGCCCACCCCTTTGCCCACACAGAATGCAAGTAAAGAGTATGAGGACACACATAGCCTTGGGCTTTGGGCAACCTGGTCTAGTGGAGAGTGTCCCTGCCCATGGCAGCACAGGGGGCTTGGAACTAGATGATCTTTGAGGTCCCTTCCAACGCAAACCATTCTACGGTTCTATGATTCAGTGTCCAACCTGGATTGGAGGATAAAGTTACCAATGGGCAAGTGATGATTTCCCAACCGTTTGGATCTTGGAGATGCAAAAGTAAGCCTGTTAGTGCTCAAGTAGAATAAGATTTGCTACCATGTATTAACAGGAATCGTGATCTCTGAGCGCAAGAAAAGCAATGCTTGTAGATTTGCTTGGACATTGAAGTGACCTGTAAAAGGATTAGTTCACAAGTCCTACAGAATTTCCATTAGATTTGTAGAGTAAGTGAAATAAAAAAATCCAGCATGACTAAGAAAATTTATGTGGAATACAATGGTAGTGATGAGCAGTGGGATAAGATCAGATGTGTTTTCTCATATGGTCTACTGAACAATAAGATCAGAGACCATTTTGGATATAGTCCAAGGAGCATGCCAAGCAGAGGAAAAAAAGATAGGAGCTGAAGGTACATTAGGAAATGAGTGATTATAATAAAATCAGATATAAGATGTGTGCAAAATGCATGCTGCAAGAAGAGGTAGTGTGCTTTTAAGATGTGGACTGGAACTAGGGTTTGGGAAGATGTAAATTGCAGTGGTTGATCTATCCTAATGAAAAAAGTAATGCCACTTTGGATAAAGTAAGAATGAGAAGTTGGGCCATATAAGTACAAAATACTCTAGTGAAAGACTAGGAGTCAAATAGGTTTCATATACATTCTGTTCAATTAATTTTTCCTAAAGCAACTGGACTGTGATTATAATTTGCAGTCTGATATTAATATACTACCCAAAAGATTCTTAAAATGCTACCCAACACTTTGGCAAGGTGACAGTCATAGCAAAATCACATTTAAAACATTTGCAAAACCATTCAAGAGTGCAATCCTGGTGAAAAAAACCAGTTGTTACTTGTTACAAAGACATTTCTGTGGTGCTCTATTTTCCAGCAGCACTTTTCTTATGTTTACCTGAGTTTTACTTTTGGATAAGGCAGGGGAGCTTTTCAGTTGTAAGAAATTTCAAATTTCTTAGGTCAAGATTCTAGAAAGAACAATTTTCCTGTTCTGTATTAGTCTAGGCCACAAGACTGCCAGGCATCAAGTCTCTAAGTTATCAGGTGAAAGAAGAGCTTTTCCATAGAAATCTGTTACTTTCTACTAGCATTCCTTTTTCCAGTTCCAAGTGGACTTACTAGAAATTTTCCAATAAGCTTCAAGGCCAGGCTGGATGGGGCTTTGGGCAACCTGGTCTAGTGGAGGGTGTCCCTGCCCATGGTAGGGGGGTTGGAACTAGATGATCTTTGAGGTCCCTTCCAACCCAAACCATTCTATAGTTATATGATTCTGTGAAGCTATGATGCACTGGGGAGGTAGTAAAGATCTTTGGTATACACATTTCTCCTAATACAAAAAAATGTGGAATGGTATACAGCTTAATACATTACAAAGAGGTTTGTGATACTTCCATACCCCCCAAAGTTTAACCCTTCATATAAGTTAATATAGAATGAACCTGGCTACAACTATGTAGACTTGGCAAAGATACAGATCTTCAGCTTGGATTAGCTTTGTCTTACCCAACTCTGCAATGGAGACATACATTAATACTTGCACTAGAAATATGCAAAACCCCTGAATGTCAATTAGAGAAAGACTAAAAATCCAAGAGTTTTCAGGCAGTGCCTTTAACGATAACCCTTTTTGTCTATGCATGAGGACATTTAAATGCTCATTCCACAGAGCGTGTCAGAAACTAGCCAGTAGGCAGGAAAGTATTTTGCTTTCACAGGTGTAATTACCACTGGATAAAAAATACTTTCTGCCCTACATCTCCCTCTTCTCTCTCATCCAGCTGGCAATCAGCACCAACTTCCAGCCTCACAGTAAACAGCTATACCAACAATTTGTCATAGTTTTCTGCTCCAAATGAGTACTTTATTTTGAAACCTTTAGCTATTTAGATGCTATTATGCATATGTTAATATTTAATTATTTAATGTAATTAGCAAGTCCTTATGGCTCTCCTTTGTATAATATGGTCATTGTATTCACTCCTTTTTTTCTTTTTTAATGATGGCAGAAATGAACAGTAGTTCTTATTGTTCTGTGATCTCATCAGCTCATACAAACTAATTTAGGTCAGCCTGCACCAAGCTTGGATGCTCTTCCAAAATACATAAAGGGGGTTTAGTAGATTGAATTAGGGATTTGCAACTTGACAATTAATCTGGTGTTATTTAACACCAAATGAGCTAGAAGACACTGGATTGCTGCAGAAATTATTTGTGAGGTAAAGAGTGGATTCCAGCTCCTGATCAAATTGGACTTCCTTCTTCAGAAGGGTTTTATCCAAGTAATATAATGACCATTAACATATATAATAAAGCTTTCCACTCACACATATATCAAGAATACTTGTGGACAAAGATGCTTTCTGAGATGAATAAGGGTAGCAGAATTTGTTCCAAAGATTTATTGGGATCTCCCTTTTAATCATGTAAATGAATAGTGGCTATCAGATACACAGAACTCTCCAAAAGGCTTCAACTTGCCTTGCATTGAAGACTCAAGTACTGAGCAAGAACGCCTCACGTATGCTCTCTGCATGTGAAAATCAATTCTAGAAATTAAAAACCAAGGGAGAAGGAGGAAGTAGGAGACCCACCCTTACCCCAAATCCTCAATTCCTCTGTCTATTCCTATAATGACCCAAATTCTCCAGTCCACTTCAGAAAGTTTTCCAAATTAATCCCTGGACCTTTTAAATTTGGAGCACCTCTCCTATGAGGACAGGCTGAGAAGAGAGGGCTCCGGGGAGACCTTATTGTGGCCTTTCAATACTTAAAAAGGGATTATTATAAGAAAGATTGGGACAGACCTTTTAGTAGGCTCTGTAGCGATAGGACAAGGGGTAATGGCTGTAAACTAAAAGAGGGTAGGTTCAGACTAGATATAAGGAAGGATATAAGGATATGTTTTTTGTGGTGAGGTGGTGAGACACTGAAACAGGTTGCCCAGCGATACGGTAGATGTCCCATCCCTGGAAACATTCAATGTCAAGTTGGACAGGGCTCTGAGCAACCTGATCTAGTTGAAGATGTCCCTGCTTATTGCAGGGAGGTTGAACTAGATGACCTTTAAAGGTCCCTTCCAACCTAAACTATTCTATGATTCTACGTTTGCTGTGTTCCTGCCTTTGTGTCACTTTGCAATTTTTTCACTAACTGTACAAAACTGGTCTTAAAAAGCACAGGGTTTTTTTCATGGGCAAGTGTTGTTTGTTTGCTTGTTTTCTAAAGAAAAAATTATCATTTCTTTATAAAGCAGGTCCACAAATATGAAATCTGCTACCTGACTGCAGGAGTACTGCAAAATTGTAATTGATATGTTGAATGAACATAACAAGGAATCAGTATGTTTATAATGGAATTTCAATCCATCTATAAGACACGCAGCTTTACAAATTGTGTAAACATTGTTGACGAATGGTTAAAAAAATGTGATTGCTATTATGGTAGGATTTTGAGAAGTATGCTAGAGAATACTGTATAAACTTACCAGCAAAACAAGGACTAGCATATGAAATTTGGTGGAAGATTATTCATAAATTATCAGAACTGGGAGGGTGAATTGTAAGACAAATTAAAAAAAAAAGATTTTTCAGTCAAGTGGGATCAAAGCTACTAGCATAATATCCACTAAATAGATTCAGTGTCTCATTTGTGAAATTATTCAACAGATAATATGAACAAAAATCATAACTACTTATATTCTTTAACTTAATTGGGCATTTATGCATTTCTTTTAATGTGTATATAGGTTAATTTTAAAAGCTTTAAAATCTTTTGAGGTAAGTGCTATCTATGCAAGGAAAACATATTAAATATAAATGTACATATATGATATATTTCAACAGAACTAATGCTTTTAGTGGCAGTTAGATTTTGGGTTGGCATTTGTTTTATATAGCAAAGCCAAACAAATGTGGCATTTGGAGAGCAAGTAATACTTAAAAAACCCTCCAGATCACAGACCATAGTAAGATCCTAAACATATATGCAAATGAGAAGAAAAACTCAGTAATTAAAACTTGTGACGATGAAAGGAACAATTTTTCTTGGTCAGAAAAAGATTTACTGTGGAATTCAGCATGGGTAGAAACTCCTAGACAAAGAGGGGGAAGTCAAAACAGTAAGGCATGGAGATAGAAATTGCTCAGCACAATTCAGTGAAAATTCACAAAGAGTGGAAAATGTGCTAAGTGTTCTCGGTATCTAATAAGGGAGCCAGGGCCAGTAGGAGCACATAGGCAGTGAGGTTAGCCTTGTTGCAATAGAGGTCATAGAAACTATAAGATCAAATAGAAGCAATATCCAGATGTTTAAATTTAGGTGTCTAGAGACAACTAAGACCTTGTTCCTGAAAGTATTTATACATATGCTTACTTTACAGATCTTAATAGCTTCATGAGCACAGAGCGAATGGGAGCTGAATGGACTGCATCTTGGAAAACGTGAGACCAGTCCACAGAGGCAGACGGGGCAAATAGAAAAGAAAAAAGAGCCAGAGCAAATGCAAGTGAACAGAACAGATTTAAATATTTGCATACATACATACACACACGTATATTTACATACACGTATGTATGTGTGTATGTATGTACATATGTATGCATATATATGCTTATATACATAATGCCCAAAGAATGAAGAAGAAGAATTAAAGAAGTAAAAGATTACATATCTGGTTATAAATGCCTTGAAAAATAACACAAAGCACAGTTCATTTGAAAAGTCTACGTATTCCACAGGCTAGGCCAACTGTTATTAATGTTTGCTTTAGAGTGCAGAATACCTTTTTCAGTTCCTTTTGGTTCAAATTCCAGCTTTTGCAGAGGTAGACCTCCCATACTTTACTTCTAATCTATGTTTTGCTGGATTTAGATCTTACATACTAACCAATTTATTCAAAATCCTGATAGGTAAGATAGCAAGAATCTTCCCAAAAGCAGGGGCAGGCAATAATTTTTACCTCTGTAATGCACACACACTTGTGTAGCAAAATGCTTATGATCAGATAACTTTTTAGATCAGGCAGGAATGGTTTAATTGATTTCAATAATGCCATTCTTATTTATAGCGGCTGAAAGTGGGTATCTTCATGCTTAACTTCTATTTTGCATAACTTTACATTAACACAAAATAAAACAACTTCGCTCAAGTCTAAAATAGAAATTTTATGGTAATGACTGCTTTTGAAGTAGTTTTATGTTTGTTCTAAATTATCAGATACTATCAGTTCCAAAATGGGACTTTGAACATTCAAAGTAAAGAAAGAGCTTTTTTCTAATGATGCCAGCAGATGTGCAAAACCACAAATGATACAAAATGAGCATTGACTGTGTTTTGTTATCAGCCTGAGGGTCAGGGCAAGCTCAGGTTCATACTAGAATGTCATAAAAACATTGACAATTAGGGCTAGAAAGGTTTTTGGAGAAGTCCTTTATGCCTGCCTTTGGTCCAAAGGCAAAATCAGCTACATCTGTATCACTTGCAACATATGTTTGTCAAATATATTCCTTAAGACCTGCAGTGTGAGAGACTGCACACCATTCCTGTTCCAGCTCTTCACGTTATGATAGAAAGCATTTCCTAATTTTCACTTGTTTTTCCTCTGCTATTTGAGATCTCTCACACAGAAGACATGGAGGGGAAAAAATCCCCACCCTCTTTGCAGCAGCATTCGATATACATGAAACAGTTCTAATTTAAAAAAAAAAAAAAGTTTGTTTTCTGGTCAATAAAAATAAAAGCTGTTAAAAAGGTTTAACAGAAAAAGTCTACTTAGAGTAAACCAACATGAGCCGGCAGTGTGCGCCTGCAGCCCAGAAAGCCAACTGTATCCTGGGCTGCATCAAAATAGGTGTGACCAGCAGGTCAAGGGAGGTGATCCTGCCCTTCTGCTCTGGTGAGACCCCACCTGGAGTACTGCATCCAGCTCTGGGGTCCCCAGCATAAGAAGGACATGGACCTGTCACAACAAGTCCAGAGGAGGGCCACAAAGACGATCAGAGCGCTGGAGCACCTCTCCTCTGAAGACAGGCTGAGAGAGCTGGGGTTGTTCAGCCTGGAGAAGAGAAGGCTCCAGGGAGATCTAATTGTGGCCTTTCAGTACCTAAAGGAGGCCTACAAGAAAGCTGGAGAGGGACCGTTTACAAGGGCATGTAGTGATAGAACAAGGGGTAATGGGCTTAAGCTGAAGGAGGGTAGATTTAGATTAGATAAAAGGAAGAAATTCTTCACTGTGAGGGTGGTGAGACACTGGAACAGGTTGCCCAGAGAGGTTGTGGATGCCCCATCCCTGGAAGTGTTCGAGGCCAGGCTGGATGAGGCTTTGGGCAACCTGGCCTGGTGGAGGGTGTCCCTGCCCATGGCATGGGGCTTGGAACTAGATGATCTTTAAGGTCCCTTCCAACCCAACCCAATTCTATTCTATGATTTTTTAAAAAGTACAGTTTTCTGTAGAACAATTCTATTCATTCTAGGAAGGCATGTTTATTATTTGCTTTTTCTCTCTGTAATGATTTTTGGCTCTCTACATTTCATTGAGTCACTGTGTTGTCACTGGTTGCTATACTGTAGGGATGAAAGTATGTATTTATCATCACTATCTCGGTATTCTGTTATTAATTTTTCAGTAGGTAACCAAGACCATTCCAAAAAAAGGAGGAAGCAGAGTCTTCTCGTTCTCATGGAGAGGCTATATTTTAGCTAGATTTCCATCTTTGCATTTCCCTGAGGAATCCCATTCACTATTTTTATTGGCAACAAAGAAAACTAAGTATTCAAATATTTTTATATTTATATGCATACCTTACCTTCTTTTAAAGCTCTGTTTTAGGATTCTGTTCTCCATCTCACATCCAGGCCCTAAAAGTTAGAAGATGAGTTACAACCCTTTTCTTGATATGTTCTTGCATTGAAACTTTTTAAAAAGTAAAGAAGTTCTGACTTCTTAGTCAAAACGTCATGTTATATTCATGGTTCAAGTAACTACTGTAGGCAACTATTTGATGGCACTTGACTGTAGCTAGCAGTCTGGGACTTCCTGTTCTTCCTACTTTTGCTCTTTGTTATGCTTTTTCTAAGTAAGTCTCTTTACTACAGAAAATGAAATCTCATTGAAATCTCATGCAGGTGTCCAGGGCTATTTGAGAAGGACTGAAAATGTGCTATTAGTTTCAAAATGGCCTTCAAAACCCTTTCTACTGTATTTTGTCACTGAATAGTTTTATCCAGAAGTTATGAAGCATTCAGTCTTTATCTTTCTTTGCCTTTCATTTGACAGTCTAATGAAATTGCTGACATCCACCACACATTTCAAGTTAATAGTAATAATTGGGTAAGTGGTATGTAATCATGTTCTTGGCATGTAAAGAACCGTAAATATGTGTCTCCATTATCTCTGAGATCCATAAAAGGGTGAAGACCCCAACTACTTATGGTAAGGTCGAGTTCAATACTAGTGCTTTCTTGTGCACACTGACTTCATCCACACTACCGAGTAGCTGCAGTACAGCTTGACATACCACTTACCTTGCATCTCTTCACACCTATCCAGAGGCCTCTGGTGCGACACCTGGTGAAACATCATGCTGTAGACACAGCCAGAGGTATCCACAGCTGCCAACTTCAGCTCGGCAGTAACTGCTGCCTGCTGTTGCCCCTCTTGCTCCTCCTGCTCAAGAGTCTATGCCATCTGAAGTGTATCTGGCTTTCCCTAGCCTCCAGCATTGCATTACATGGGTCAGTGCTATGTAGATAGTCAACTATCTGCAAGAACTGGTGTTTGAAAACTGGCAGTGCATAGAAGAGACATTTCCATCAGCAGTTCAGGTCTTTGACCACTGTACTGTTTGACACCATTCTAGCCAGGCTCCCCATCACAAAGAGGAAGTTTGAGTCCAGACCATCAATGCTACTTGTTGAAGACATATGGTTCAACACTCCTGGCAAGACCAGGAAGCCTGTCCAGAATTTTCAGAGGCAGCCAACCAAAGGCAAGTCTTACCAAAGAGGCGTCCCTGCTTGGGGAGGAGAGAGGTCCAGGCCCATTGACCCATCCGGATAGTTGGAGTTCTCATCCTCAAAAAAAGAGGATTCTAAATGCCAGATTTATACTTTTGGCGAGGTGGGACTAAGTCAGGTATTGTGTGCTGATTGGCCCTTAACAAGGCTTGTTGTGCAGTGGATTGGGGCTGGGGGGGGGGAAGTGGTGGAGAACAAAGGCGTTCAGTACAGAGGTGCGGTGGTCTGTTTAGTTTTACCAAAGTAACGTCGAGCTGTGAAGGCTCCCCCTCACCCCAGGCGTCACTTAGTTGATTGAGGAGTAGACCCGTCAGGCACCGCATCTTGTTAAGATGAACAAATTGCTCATCTCCTGCCCCTGTTCAGGTCCAGTGCTTATCAGTGCAAGATAAGCAAGCTGCTCAATCCCTGCTCTTGCCCAAGCTGGACTCCTCGAGGGCCCCTTCTGCTGGCTCGTAATGGCCCTGTATTCAGCACCAACAAGCCTGGACAAGTCCAGCATCCCACAATCAGACAGCATTGTCAGTGTCAACCCTAATTAAGCAAGGTAAGATGTGAGGGTGGTGGCTTCTCCAAAAGGAAGGCCACCATGATAGCATGATGGTCAGGTATGAGAGGAAACCTAATAAGCTCCCAGTAACATTGTTAGACTTGTTCTAATGTGCCTCACCTCTTGCCCTCATGTTCCTTACAGAACTCCTCTGGTAGTCATTGCCTCCATGGCCAGTTGCTGTGCTATGGCAGGCCCATTCCTTCAGTGATTCTGACTGTGGATGCTCCAGGATGATCTCTAGTACCCAGTGCTTGGACAATCTGAATTTCACAGTCCTGGACCTGATGATTGGTGTGCCTGGAGCTGAAGCCATCTCCTTTTCTCCACTTGTTCCTGGAAAAGTAGATATGAAGAATCTTTCTTATTTCTGGGAATGCACAATATTGTATACTGCTGCATGTACCAGCTGCTTAAGAAACCAGTATTCTAGTTTTGCAGCTGTTATGAGCACAGCTGGAGTGGGCTCATTCCTTGGAAATACAACTTGCATCAAAGTCTTAAGGTATGGAACTTAAAGTATAGGTTTTCAAAGCCTTCTCTGAAGACTCACATCACAACTATCATATGAAGTCAGGCAAAGTTTGAAAATGCCGAGGTATTTAAAAACAAAAAACAAAATCCAAAGCAAAGCAAAACACTTTACAAAAGTGTTTTCGTTGATTTTAAGTTGGACAAAGCCAACTTTCATTCTAGTTTGATTCTACCCTGTTGTTGACCTCAAACATATAAAGCAGCAGTTTGCTTCATGAAGGGTTTGTAGAAGGCTTGGAACCAAGTTTGGCTATATATATATATATATATATATATGAAAAAAAAGATAGGACTGACTTTTTACACAATACGCTGTTCTCTATATAGCTGCCCTTTATAGAAATCAATGCAATAGGTTCTTGAGGCTTTTTCTAGAAAAACCTTTTTTTTGGAGGAGGGGATGAGTTTCTGTGATTGCTTGATAGCAGGCTTCATTATTTGGATTTATTCTTCTATTGCACTTCTTTATTTTAAATGGTTTTAATTACATTACTTTTAAAAAATTCTTCCTGTAACAATTGAATTTTGAAGTCTCTCAATGAGCTGATAAGCCGTATTTTTTCATGTTCAGTGTTTCACCAAGATGGAACTGTCTGCTTCAGTGAACACACGGGGATCTGGGTGAAATCAGTGGAAATTCCAGTTTTTAGTACTGAAAATCTGGTCATAATGAGCATGTGCAGCTGTCATGTAAGACCTCTGGAGTCTATGGAGTTGCTCCAGAAAAGAGTATCACCCATAACAAAACTGCATATGCATTTTTTTTTCCACTACTATGTATATTTTTTAGAAAAGGAAACTTCCAAATTACAGCAGATTTTGCTTAAGTATACTATTTGCTTAAGTATAAAATATAAATCTTCTCTGTCTTCTCAATGTCACAAATCTAACAAAATATTAGAGTATCAAAGAAAATTCTACTTTCTGTGTGGCAACTCTTTACAGTAAGAGTGTTCAAAATGTTTTTTACATTATACAGAGCAGAACACAGATGCAAGACATGATATTGACAGTGCCTCATTTTACTAGAAAAATCTTGTAGAAATAGTTGTACTTTGGTTTTATATTCATAGCCATCATGTTACATAAAGCCTTTCCTCAGAAGCTTTTTTGCTACAGGCCTAAACGTGAAGGCTTATAGTAAAATTCTCTTGACTCCTTAAAAGACAGCCCTGCAGAGACTCACCGACTCAGCTGGTATGTGCTGTTTTCAAAAATAACTTAAGCATTCAGGGGCCTAAATCTTATTATTCTTCACTCAAAGCTTAAGTAGCTTTTGATCCAGTACTCGATTTAGGCATGCAAAATCATGCATAGTATTTCTGCATCCAGTAAGAGGCCATAGACCATGCTGAAATCCAGATTCAGTTCTGTATCATAACTTCCATCCAAAAGAAACATGACATTCTGGATAAGTAACATCACTGGTATTTCAAAAAGGTAGAATAAAATTAGAGTTACTTGAGGCATTAGAGTCAGTCAGAGCCAAACACACCTAGTCTTAAACTAACTGCCCCTTTTTCACTGTTTCAATGCAGCCAAATAGAAACTTCTTTGCTAACTTTTATACTGCAAACCACACAAGAGGCAGATCCATATAAGGATTTATGCCTCTGGAACCACTGGACCAGCAAATTTCTAGTCTATTGAGGCTCCAAATGCACTCTTTTCTTTTTCCTTTCTGAAGGCAATAACACCAGTTTACTTCAGATGTACATAGCTGTCTGTACTGCAAAGAGCAAAGCTCTAGTTTTCATTAACCAATGTTCAGCTCTGGATGATGCTCCCAAATGGAGTCTGAAAAACTGATGCAGTTTCCATCTTACAGCTTCATGTAATTGCTTAGCAGGTCTTCTCAACTGACAAGTCACAATGATTTTTCAACCTTTTCACAGCTTATAAAATGCCAGCCCTGTGTTGTTTCTGAGATAGGTAGCAAGAAAGTTAAGCTAGTGCCCTCCAAACTTCGTTAGGGATAAGGACACGTGACAGCTCAGCCGCTTCCGTTGGAATGACTTCCTTTTGCAACCATTGAAATGAAGAATGGTAAGAAGTAGATTTTATCCCTGTGTTTGTTTAAATTTAAGCTTGAGGTTTGAGCTCTGAAACATCCTTCAGAGAGTAGAATCTGTAGGAGCAGACACATTTGAGAATTTTGAAAATACTGTGCAACAATGAAAAAACATCTTTAATTTTTTTTCCTAGGAGAGGTGACCCCTGCTATTTTAAATGCTTCCCTAAAAATACAGGAATTCACTCCAAATGATCAACACCAGTCCCACATACAGTTTTAGTGATTTCAGTCCCAGGTACTTAGTAATGCAAGTTTTTCAGTAGTTAATAGTCCTTCTCTCCTAAGGAGATTCTTAATATCTTCTTTATCACAGAAGAAAAAAATAAATATTTATTTGTCCACAAGAGATAAAGCTATTTGGTGTTGCGTAAATTCCAGTGGGAAAAAAGTAAAGAAAATGTATTAGTGAAGCAGACCTCCCTCTTCCTGGAATTAAAGTTTCATTTAGTATATAGAAGCTTTCTATTCTTCACATTTCTATGGTGCTTCATTTGCTTTTGCTTACTGTAATCCAGCCATACAGAATTTTCTACTCAAGTGTTAAGGGGGAGGGGGGTTGTCGAAGTTTTACAAATATATTGTTTCCTCAGGCATGTATTCTTCTGCCACACTTTTCTCATTGCTTCTGCACATTAAGCATCCTCAAGGGCTCTTGAAAATACTTGCCACTAACAAAAAATGGCAGAAATTCCAAAACACATTTTCATCTCTTATGATCATAGGTGTGATCCTGCTCCCAGAAACCCCTTCAGCATTAACAACGTACAATATGTAGCAATCAACTATGTATGTTTAACATAGCTTCTGAGCAATATCAATAGCTAAAGCCTAAATATCCTTCTTTGCAGAATTAGGAAATTACAATTTATACAGCTTAGCCCAAGACATAATAAGACTACAAACTTATGTCATCATCTGAGCAAATTTCATGAAGGAAAAAAATCACCCTGAATGCAATCCAAAACCTGTTCAAATCTACGGATATATGGAAGATGAATCTGTTGCTCTAATTCTTCCATAGTTGTTTTCCTCCATGTAATAGTAATGTACATCACAGATTAGAGTCTGTATTTTTCATGAATATACAAAGTTCTGTGTGCCTCCCCAGCTTCCAGCCCCCTTGTAATGTGAGAACTCACCTTGGAAAGGTTTTGTACTGCCACTCTGATCATGCTTTTAGTTTCATCTGTAGAAGTGGGAGAGCTTTCTCTCATCTTCTCATTCAAATGAAGGCTTCTTCAAAGGCACCTGAGGCCGGAAGAGGTTTTGCCATTAATGTTACTGGGTTTTGAGCGCGGCCTCTATCTCATGAGCTTACTCATCTTACCCGCTTGCTTACTTGTCTCCCCATCTTCCTCAGCTGCTCTCTTCCTCACCGAGTTAGGTAATTTGGAGGCATTTGAGAAAAGAAGATTCTGTATGCTTAGAGAATGTATGCTAAATAATTAATACACTGATGTAAAACTTCACTTGTCTTGCTCACTATGTGGACAGAATACAGAAATTTTGCTGAACATATTTTGTTGCAAACGACCCGTTCGTTAGAACATTTAGGGCAAAGCAGAGCTAATTATCACCAGCAGAATTATAGACTCGGCAAATTGCATAGCTTCTCTTTTGATAGCTTCAGAATAAATACCATCCTAACAGTTAGCCTGAAGAGTATGACAAGGGCCTGACTTGCCGTGTCTGGCCCATGTAAGCCCTTATTATAGGAATAGTTTATAGTTATGTGGTGAAATAATTAGGTTTCAGCTGTTCCTGGAAGCCTCAGCCCCTCTCTTGGTGCTTCTGCAAAGTTATCAATTCTCCAGAAAGTCCAGAGGACACAGATCTTTCCTTTTCCACTTTGATATAACTGCATATAGTGCTTTACTGCTAGTAAAAACAATTAACACAGGTGGGCTGGACTCCCTGTCTGCTGGAGGATGACCTGGGTCTACCACCTCACTCTGAAGGTTAAATCATTTACTAGATAACGATAGAGACTTGCATAGTTTTGGGGATGCCCCAAAGCAGGTAGGCAGGCAGGCACTTGACTATAGAATTTTACTGGTGCAAATATCATGCCTTTAAGCATTGGTTGGCATTAGAGCATCAAAAACTTGGATACAGATGCTTGTAAGCAGTGTTTCCATGTTTTTATATAGAGAAAGAGAGAACAGAAACAGAAAGACCTTAAAGGTTGAAGGAACAGTATTATTCATGTTTTACAGATGTTGAAGCAGAAAAAATTCCATGCATTCCAAACACTGACTTCTTACTTGAGTTCTGATCTTCCAGATTATGCACAATTTAAAACAAAAAATAATCTTTGGATAGTTGAGAGATCTGGGAAGCTGTGGTGGTACAAATACAACATGAGTAATAAGGTTCACAGTGGGTGGGAGCCAGCTAGAGAGCCTGTCATTAGGTGGTTAGCCGAGACATTTATATATTCAAGGACATTTGGAAAGGAGGTTAGGGAAGAGGAAGCTCTGAATATAAGCCAGAATCTCTGAATAACCAATCATTTTGCCAGTAAGATTTTAAATATAACTTGCCATACACGGGGATTGGCAGTTACGGGGAAAGGTCTCCACAGTAATGACTCAAGCCAAATTAGACAAATACATAGTGAATTGAACTACAAGTGAAAGGCAGTTGCTTTGACAATATTAAATATTGGAACTTCATGTGAGTATGAAAAAATGTGCACTACTCCTATGACTGGAAAATCAAAGAAAATAAATGAAGATCAAGTTTGTTTATAAAAATTGGTATTTCACTTCTCCTGTTCTGAAGGAAGTTTATCACACCATATTACCTCCTTCATCTTACATTTTATGTGTGTCTAGATGAGACTTTGAAAGCTACCTCTTTACAAATGGTACAGATAGGGGATTTTCAAAAGCATTTTGATGCCTGACTGCCTAATTATGGAAATTAATTATGCCTAACTTCCTAATTATGGAAATAATTTGGACTAGGCTTTAGAAAGCTTAACGAGTGGTTATCTTCATGATTAGGTATCCAAATACCTCTCATCCTTAGGTGACATTGATTACTAGGAACAGTTCTCACAAATGTTTCATAAAAGCAATTTAAGACCTTACTTTCCATAGGTCAGAAGAACTTGCATGTTCATTGTAAAATTATCAGAGCTGGCTAATGGAACAGGAGAATTAGTTCTGTTCTCAGAAGTGATTGAGATACCTGGACACTTTGCATTTGTTGACATCAGTGACTAAATGAATAGAAGCCAGGTTGCACATCAGAATTCAAGTCCAAAGCTGGATTAATTCCTTTGATCCAGATCTTAATGCCAGTTAAATATATATATATCGATCAGAATATAGATAGATATTCTGATAACCCAGCCCTGAGTCACTTTTGAAAAATATGACATAATTTCCAATTTTACATTTAGATAACTACAACTTCAGTATGTATATCAGGACATCAATCGTTAAGTCCAAAGATGTTACCCTAAATGGCTTGTGAGTCTGCCTAAACTCCCCAGATGCCTCCCTTCCAGTTGAAAAGTCCCTTAAGCGACTGTAGCTCTGCTCTGGGTATGCCTAGGGCTGATGATAGGCAAAAAGATTGGAGCCTAACTCTCATCCAAGTCCTTCCATGATCTAGAAACAAAGCCAGACTGCTCCGAAGCATATACATTTATAACATCTAACATACATGAGACTGGCCCACATGCTGAAAGGATATAAAAATCTTCTCAATGCTTTTGGCCTGGCAACCAAAAGTGTTTAGTCCAAACTAAACATCATACGCTCATCCGCCTGAAAACAGTTGAACGTGCTTATCCCAAGACTGCACACCGGTAGCCTGGCTGTGCTTTAGAAGAGGAGCAATCTTTATCTCTCCTGCTGAAGCTACACAAGGTGCACCAGGCCACAAAGTGTGCCAGCCGAAAGAACCTTGACATCATCTCCAGTCTGTCCTTCCACATCTTTGTGCTACTATCCAGTAGCTGAAACACTGCACAACTGTCACTTCAAGATGCAGATAGCAGATTGTTTTTCAGTAGACTGACTGTTTAGGTCCAGGTTGACAAAAAGTCTTATTTCCCATGGCACCATATTTGAACAGTCCTGTATGTGGGCCAAACAGCAAATTTCACAGGTAGGGTATGTTGGGTTTCCATGGCAAGGTTTTGGGGGGGGTGGGGGGTGGTGTGGTGGTGGTGGTCTAAGGGGTGGCTTCTGTGAGAAGCTGCTAGAAGCTTCCCCTGTGTCTGATAGAGCCAATGCCAGCCCGCTCCAAGACGGACCCGCCACTGGCCAAGGCCAAGCCAATCATGCCTCTGTGATAACATATTCAAGAAGGGAAAAAAACCAGTTAGAGCTTTTGCAGCTGGAGAGAGAAGATGTAAGAAACTCTGCAGACACCAAGGTCAGTGCAGGAGGGACAGGAGGTGCTCCAGGCGCCGGAGGAGAGATCCCCCTGCAGCCTGTGGTGAAGACCATGGTGAAGCAGGCTGTCCCCCTGCAGCCCATGGAGGGAGGATGAGGGGGTGTAGCGATTCCACCTGCAGCCCGTGGAGGATCCCACGCCGGAGCAGGTGGAGACACCTGAAGGAGGCTGTGACCCCATGGGAAGCCCATTCTGGAGCAAGCTCCTGGCAGGACCTGTGGCCCTGTGGAGAGCGGAGCCCACGCCAGAGCAGGTTTGCTGGCAGGACTTGTGACCCCGTGGGGGACCCACGCTGGAGCAGTCTGGTCCTGAAGGTCTGCACCCCATGGAGGAGACTCACGTTGGAGAAGGTCATGAAGGACTGTCTCCCGTGAGAGGGACTCCATGCTGGAGCAGGGGTACGATGAGAGGAGTCCTTCCCCTGAGGATGAAGAAGCGGCAGAGAGAACGTGCGATGAACTGACCGTAACCCCCATTCCCCATCCCCCTGTGCCGCTGAGGGGGGAGGAGGTTGAAGCCGGGAGTGAAGTTGAGCCCGGGAAGAT
Source organism: Balearica regulorum gibbericeps (assembly GCF_011004875.1). Classification (NCBI taxonomy): domain Eukaryota; kingdom Metazoa; phylum Chordata; class Aves; order Gruiformes; family Gruidae; genus Balearica; species Balearica regulorum. The sequence continues at coordinate 37,549,551 of NC_046185.1, forward strand.
GGGAGGGGTGGGGGGAGGTGTTTTAAGGTTTGATTTTATTTCTCATTCCTCTACTCTGTTTTGCTTAGTAATAAATTAGATGAATCTCCTCTCTAAGTTCAGTCTGTTTTGCTCGTGACGATAATTAGTGAGTGATCTCTCCCTGTCCTTATCTTGACCCACAAGCTTTTTGTTACACCTTTTCTCCTCTGTCTAGTGAATGAGGGGAGTGATAGAGTGGCTCTGGTGGGTACCTGGGCCCCGGGCAGGGTCAGCCCACCACAAAGGGACATCACATATTTTCCATTTCACCCCATTTTATTCAAAGCAGACCTACTTCCACGTATCACAGCTTTGAAATGATCTGACAGAGCTTGTATTTTTGCACTGCACCAAGAGCTCTGCTCAGTGAAATACATCAGACCAGTGCTGAATGAAACAGAAAATGGCTGTGGCTCAGCACATTTGAAAAGCCTTCAGCACCTGTCGTTTTCTTTCCTTTGAACACAACCAGAGTCCATTTTCCATTCTTTGGCCTCCCTTTTGAGTCTGCTCTCAGGAACAATCACAGGCATTATAGGTGTTTGGAAACGGGGAAATAGGACTTGGAGAGTGGAAGACCAGTAGAATGAGTTCCTCAGTTTATATCAGTTTTTCTACTTCTTCAGAGAAAATTTTGACCTGCTTTGCATCTTATTGAAATCCTGATTATAATGAGGCATACATCTTCATTCTTCTGAATATGAATTCTAATGTGGCCTAAAGCAAATTTAAATATTGAGGATACCTAGGGACAAACTAGAGATTTCCACTGGTTTTTCTGCCCTTCTCATTCAAACTTCATTACCATTCTAAAACATGGTATAAGCACTCGTCCCACTTTTATTGTAACTGGTACAGAATATCTGTTTCCTATTTTTCTAGCAATCAGATATATGAAAGACCATCAGTAAGACTCATATTTTACTTTCACTGTACTGAACTGTATTTTTTGCTGTAAGGTCATTTGGATCATAGCTAAACTCCAATGGAAATGGGGTGCGTTTTTACCACAATCTCAACAGAAGGAACTTTAGTCACTCCTCCATCTTCAGAGTCCTCTCTTTGCCCGACTGCTCACCATCAGGACCAGTGGTCCTGCAGGAAGCTCCAGACCGTGACCTTCAACAGAGGTGTTGAAGGCACTACAGGCCGATTACATCAATGTGACTGGAATCTTAACTTCTACTGCTCCTCTGAAAGGCATCTCGCCTGGCATGAGTTTATTAAATGAAAGAGAAAAAAAATATCAGAAAAAGTCTTAAAATCCCGTTTAACACTTTTTTTTGAGGACAGTAGAGAGACACTGATTAGTTCTTACATTATAAATAAATATAAGAGCTATGATTAGGTAGGAAAATTGTGTTTCTTTAAAGATAAGGATTAAAACTAAAAGAGATTCTCTTTCTCCTCATGACTGTTGTGTGATGAGTATCCAGATAATGTAGTTTAGTTCCACACTACAGTTTCAAATATTAATGCTTTCTCTCAAAGTCATGGGAACTAGTCCAGAAATGAAAGCCTACTGTCTGTTCTGTCTGTATCAGGCCTACAAATGTCCTTTAAAATTGGCACATGGTTGTAATTATTTCCCTATGTTTCCCAAGCTACCAGTTTTCCAGGGTGTACTGTCAAAATTCCAAACACCTACCCAACTTCTTAATGTATAAAAACTTTATGTATTTTTCTATTTCGGAACAGCATTTAATATGTTGCTAAACATTCAATCAAGCTTCACTTTCTCTTGAATTTGAATTCAACTGTCACTCAATGTATTTTGAAATGTATTACAATATGAGCAAGTAGCACTGATCAGGATCAGACATTATTTCTGTCTTAATCTGGGTGATACTTTGTCATTAACTTTCACGATGATGCACTGACTTTCGTTAATGCAGTACTGATGTTCATTTGCTTGCAATCATGCCCTGTATTGGTTTGATTAGCCCTGCTGTATGGCTGGTTGATGACAAAACCCCATTGATTACATGTGGTCTGCTTCTCATTTCCAGTCAAGCTTTCTGTCTTGAGACATGAATAGTTTCATTAATTAGGTAAACTAAACACGTTGACAAGCATTCAAGCTAGTCCAGTTCTGGCATAATAGTCCCAGTATTATGGATTCATTCTCTGTAGTCGATGAAAATTTGGTTATTCATTTAAATGAAAGCAGAATCAAAACCTATTGGTGTTCCTTTTATTTGATTATGGTCCCAGAATATACCCAGTACAGTTTCCTCCTACTTTTAGAGGCTGTTACACTTCATAGGGAAAGACACCAATTATTTATTCCAGATGTTAAAATCCCCCCTGCCCTGATAAAGAAATCTAAATAACAAGAACAAAACATGACTAGCTAAAATCTAGAGCTTTAAAAAAAAATTCTGGATGTAAGTCAAAAGAGTAAGAATTTACACTGAGTCTTCCATAAAGGATGTAGTTGTTTAATAACGTATCAACTGTGCTAAATACTTGGAAAAACTGAAGTCAAATCTTCATTGCTGTGTTGACACTGCTTAGCACTTGTCTTGCACTGCTTCTCAGTAACCAATATCTCCCCCCACGCCAATCATGTTCTGGAGATGCATTTTCAAATCTTTTTGCCAAATTAGAGCTATAAAGCATTTTTGGATACTACCCTTAGTCCCAAGATTAAAATCAATGGAAGAGGCCTCCCATCCATCTTGTGACTGGAAATGGGTGGTTTTCCCCCCCAACAGCACTCCAATCCACTAATCTGCTTTCATGCAACACAAGCCAGGAGTATGTTGGACATGGCAGAACCTGTACCAGCACTGGATGTTCCTCTCGGGGAGCAGCAAGAGCAGGTCTGCTCCCTGAAGGAGGACAAGCCAGGGCTGTCGGTGAACACAGCCCGGTGGCCTCCCCCTGCCAGGACCAGGACAACAACAGGCTCTGCTGACAGTCCAGGCATGATCAGACAAGGCAAAATATTGAATCAGGTGCAGGGGCCATCTGGATAGTGCAGTCAGAAGGAGCAGAAGATGGAACCGGAGACAAAGCTACCCATAACACAGGTTTCAAGGTCCACCCAGGAGGTGAGGCTGGAGACAGGAGCTGCCCAGGCCTGAGTCAAAATGCTGCCCCAGACTGATGGCCAGTGGGTGCAGGGGTGAGCCTAGTTAGGGCAATTAGGGCCTTTTAGTGCCCTGGGGACCCTGGCAGCTCCACAGGGGAAAATGTATACAGAAATGAGTGGGGGGGAAAAAATCAAGTACTATCTGGGAAAGCAGTTTCAGAGAATTAAGATTTCTACAAGCAAGAATTAAGTAATTGTTAGCAATTCCACTTCATCCATATAAGCAAAGTATGAGCACCATCTACCCTGTTTCTGCATGACATAGAGCCATAAAAAAAAAAAGCAATCAAATACATAGTAAAAGTAAGTTTATGAGTAACATTGAAAAGGAAGTGTCTTAACTTTCAAACATTAGCTGACACATACTTTGATGTGAGGCAAAGAGACGTTATCATTCTTGAATCATGGACTCGCACTATGCCTCATGTGGCCTCTGACATGTAAGTGTGGCAAGTCCCTTTGTAGGCATTTTGACTTTCAAATCATGATGATACCAATACTTTCTCATGAAAGATGAGAGATTACTGGACACCCAAGTGCTATGTTGGTGTAATTGATATCTTTCTCAGAAGTTGTTTCAAAGCACTATTTATTCCCATTGTGTACACTGATGGAGAAAATAATCCTTTGGACTTTATTTCTGATTTATTCATGGCAGCAAGTCAAGACCACAGAAATGAGGAGCACTGAAAAAAGAAACCTCACTTATGATGGCAAAAAAGCAGGCCATGTTTGAAATCATCTGGTCACTTCTGCTTCTCAATACTTCTCTGAAATTCCATGCTGCCTTCCTTCACAAACTTACGGAGAGAGGAATACTTAGGACAGGGAAAAAAAAAAAAAGTAATGTATCTATCTTTTGAAGTCTAGTTGTCCAGAAATTCTTTCATCCTCACCCTCCTCCCTGCTAGCAGAAGATGGAAAACAGAAAGGATTTTACAAAACTATTGTAGCTGCTTTTGGTCCTGCCTCCACTGATCCTCATGACCACAACCACCACGTAGAAATCAGAACTTCCTTCATATAGAGACAACTGCTTAGGGAGGTCTGCTATTTCCTCAGCTTTCTGTCCTATGAAAGAAACACTCAGCACAACTCCCCAAACCCCTGGCATCCCAACAGCAGCTCGGAGCTAGTTCCCAATCCCTCTGAAGGGCCAGTCCTAGCTAGATGGTTTTTTAGCACAGGGAGTGCAACTCTCCACATTAGGCTCGTCCGATGATTATCCTTGTGCACAGCAGTAAACAGATGATGACCGCTTCACACTTTCGACATTGGCATGCCAGAAACGGTGGATGTTTTGGCCTTTTGTGGGGCAGTAATGGCGCCGTGGGGACGGAAAGGGAGTTTCCTGCCTGTGTCTCTTCCAGCCTTCACTAAATACAGGTGCCCACAGCCAGGGATGACTGCTCACACAGGCTTCAGTTTTCCACTGCTTATTAAGTTATACTTTAATTGTCAGCAATGAACCTAGTCTGGGCCTGGGTTCTCAGAAGAGAGTCTTAAGATAAACATTTATTTCTAGAAGTTTAATTTCTGTTTTCCTGCAGCAGAATTCTTCGGGCAGCCATACTGAAAGGGTTAAAGACCCCCAAAGCCCCTCTCCCCCAACTTATTTCTTGCTTACAAATAAAGAGATTTGCAGTGGCCATATTATGAACGGTTTTATTGCTGTCTGACATTTTGTAATAACATTGTTACCATTCCAGTCTTTAATAGGTAGACTAAAAAAATAAACCATAGATCTAAAAGTACATAGTATTAGTTTAACCCATAATCAATATAGCAACTGATTCAAAGTATGCTACACGGGCACTTTACAAACAAGGAAAAAGTAATTTAAATCCATGTTTCAAGGATATTTAACATTAAATTCCAAAGGTTACTTCTAACAAACTCAACTACCCGCAAAGCTGCTAGTTTGACAGTTTTCAAACAAAAGCTCACTGAGAGAGTCTGTGTATGGCTGTACTTATACATAATATTTCAAAGCAGTAATGCTCTCTTGTGCTTAATGAGACGTTACAACAGACAATATATTCTTCATTTGAAAAATGTGTGCAATACTCAATGCAGAAATTAAGTTCATTTTTAAAGTGTAACACAAGTATAACCAAATACGTACACTATATACAGGGTATTAAAAAGTTAGTAAGGCTGCTTAGTCTTTCAAATCTGGCGCATGGTACAGATAGGACACACACCTCCACAAAAGATGTTGTGGATATTCCCATGGAAGTCCAAATCTAAATACTTGCAGAAATGTCCCAGCTACTTTGAACACTCTATTGGACTTTCAAACGGAAGCAGAAGTTATTTCTAAAGTAGTTCCACTCTAGCTATATAGGATTTCTAGCATGGAGATGTTCTTTCTGGAGAAGAACTTAAGAAATGACTACTTGACTGGCCTCTGGACAATCTGAAATTTCTCACCGGTGTTAACATCTTCATGACTGTGCATGCTGTATGTTCATTTATACAAACATAACAAGAAAACATAAACCCACGTCTTCTAGCAGGAAAAGGGAAACATTCCTAATAATACATTTTCTTTAGGAAAACTCGATTGATATATACAGTATATAAAAAAAAAAAAAACCCTACACAATTGTCAGCATACAAAAATATGAGTTCAGGATCTTTTTTATACTTCCTAATGACGAAAAATCCAGGTATCCTGAGACAGGTCTGTACTGTGCATCTAATTTACCAGTGCCAGTGTACTGCTGGAGTACAATTAGAAAAGCACTACCTGCATTTATCAACAAGTACAGAGATAAAATACATAAGGCAATGCATTAGCTTGAGAAACTCTCCTCTTTTCATAATGTTAAAGAAAAATGGTGCAAAAGATGCGTAAAATGCTGGTAGACATATCCATGAAGTAACTGTAAAGAGTACAGAACAGTATGTGTGTATATACTACAGTTACTGATTTCACAATTTAAATGAAAATAAATGAAAGATACTTTCCTTTTTTTGAGCATCATGCTTAACCATGATGTGTATACTCACATTCAGGCAATTGTCTTTTTTTTATATATATATATACACACACACACACTACATCTGACAACGAATTAATAAAACAAAAAATCACTGTTTGTTTGTGAATTTCTCTGGGTAAAAACAGATCAATAAAACTGGTTCATTTTTTTTCCATTAGGGGATTCTAACAAATGAAATGAAGTATGATTACTATAAATCCTTGTCAACTTAAGTTTAATTGTTTTGGCTCTCAAACAGTAGCAGAGCAGTTCTGACCACTATTGACTGCATTAAAACAAACAAATAAAAAACAACCTGAAAACCTGATGCATTTGCTAAAACCCAGTGAAAACTATCTAAAAAGCCACTAAAGATTGCAACTCTCTCAGTGGACATAAAATTGGTTGGTTGGTTCAGCTGACAATGGATCCCTAAACACAAAAATGTTTGACATTGAGAAACTGGAATATATACATTTTTGTATTCATTTACATTTACAATCTACAAGGAAAAGAAGTGTTATGAAATACTTAACTTGGGGAACTAGACTGAATCAATGCTGATTTCATAAAGACTGTTCAGCATCCTGTTATTCATAGATGATGGGTACAAAGATAAGCCAAACATCATCAGCTCTACCTTAAAATCAAATCTAAGTTTTCTCCAAGCAGGAACCCTATGGCAACTTAGCTGTTCCTTGGCCCTTGACCCTCCCTTCCCAGCTGTTAAATCTCCTGTACATCCCCCACAGACTACCGCTATATCACGGCAGTCAGTATTTGGTAATGTATGTCTCTAGATCCTTGAATTTATTCCCAGAAGAATTACACTTGTCTTGGATAAAAAAGTAAAAATTACATACAGAATGCTTTCCCTAAACCAGTACAACACTTTGTCGTAAAAATAGACTGCATAATCTGTTGCTGTAGAAGCAAAGATTTAACAAGCTGTGGGTGCTCCAGCTCTTGTAAATCATGCCTCTTGGTCATCTCTTCTTGTCATCTGTAAGTCTAAAAATTTATGAGAGGATAAGCATAGTGTGATGAGAATGGATTTTTTTTACTCTGCAGGTGCACCTTGCATAAGGAACAAAGACATCCTCCACATATACCAAACAAGACAAATAGCTTTAATAATGAACATATTTCAATTTATAATTTCAGTATGGGCTTCTTAAAGTTCCATCTAATGTTATCAGAGGTCAGATGTGTTAGAATGTGCAGTGTGCTCTGAAAACAGAGGGACAAGAAAAGTAGTCTGAAAAGCTGCACAATGTTTCAAGTGAACACTGGCTTTTGAAAGAGATTTTGAGAAATTAGGCTCCCACTTCCCATAGACAGTCAGTGGGACATTTATGCCCAGTTTCCTTTGGAAATCATATCTTTACATGCCACCTGTAATCCCAGAAAACCAAGGCTTAAGTTTCTCAGCCCCTTTGATATCAGGCTAAATAGATATTTTATTTTGCAGTATGGGTCACTGAATAAGTTTTTGAAAACTTCCTCTAGAGGGGGGGAAAAAGAACAAAGAACCAAAAATTAGATACAAAAACAAGAGTTCAAGATTTCTGATGCACACTCAGGAAAACATAGCTAAAGAATTTGGTCCAGTGACTGGCTCATAACTATTTGTCCCTCGGTGTTTACAAATGTCTATTACCCCATGCTTTCAACAACAAAACAAATTAGACAATTACCATATTGAACAGGGTCACTATTTTAGGATATTTGCATTCCTATTGTTTTCAATGCAATAAAAAACCTAGTTACAATAACGTGTGTGCATGCTACAGATTTTGTCCTCTAGGTTATGTGACATTATACAGGGTTAGCAGCTCCATGCATGACTCACTTATGTACAAGCATTAGGTTATCCTTGACAAAAAGAGTAAGCTTTTGAAGAATAAGACTTTGTGGGTTTGTTTTTTGTTGGTTTTTTTTTTTAAATCACAAAGATTATAATCCAACAGCTTCCAGTAACTATGAAAGGGCGTAAACTTCAAAGCCCAAAGCAGAAACTGTTATTGAAGTGTTCATTATTGCATATGTCTGTCACAGTTTAAGGCAAACATTCTATACTTAAGGTTGGACCAGTAATTGATATGGCTACATAAATATATACATATTGAAACTCACATATATGTGCAGACATATATATCTGTGGATATATAAAAATATTTATTTTCTTAGCAAAGTTAAAGTCTGTAAAAACACTAAGAATACTGAAAAAGGTAGGAGCCCTAATTCCTCCGTTGGAGAAAAGTAAAAAGTCCCCTAGATATCCTATGTAAAGAACACTCTTTGCAAGAGTACAGCTTGTTTTGACTTCTCACGTATTTCATTGTGGATTAATATATTTGTTGAAGATTTCATAAATAATTAGATAATATGCAAAAATTACATTGTGAGGTTTGATTGCTACAGCATAACTATAGGCTGCTGTTGTACAAAAAATAAATTTTATTCAAACAGTATATGTCCTGCTCTCATAGAATGCAAAGCTACTGCTACAAGTAGAACTATTTCAGAATATAGTTTTTGTTTTAATGTGTCACCTATGAAACCTCATTTGGGGGCATTTTCTCTGAAAATACTTCGGCCAAAAGAACAGCCAAACGCAGATACATTTTCCCTGGGCCCTCTAAATACTCAGTACAATTTTCACAATAAATCTGTAACGATTACCACTCCAGAGAACTGAAATGCTATACAAAACAATTCTGACAAAATTGGCAGCATGGAACAGCAAACCCCCAAACTATGCTTCAACTTAAACCACAGACATTTCCAGTCAAACATAACAATACTGCCTCATCCTCGCCATACGTAGATTTGCTAGTATGGTGCTATACAAGAATATACACAGCTGTGGAAAACTCTGCAATGCAGAGGCGCAATAATGTAAAGCATCCATGAGACAAGGTCTGAAATTCAGTCTAACTATGGATGAAGATCAGACTTCTCCTCCTTCTCCTTCATTCTAATGGCAGCTGAACAAGGGCAAAACTTCACCTCATGTGCCGTACAGGTATTCCTTCTAAGAGTATGACAACGCGCTGCTTAAGACACGGCTGAGTTTGCTGATTACGAGCACACGTTCATAGCAGCAGTCTGCCTGCAGCCATTAGGCACAATTCTGAGATGAGTTTTTCCATCTTTAAACCTCACTTACATGATATCCTTGAAACAGCGATGCCATCGTTCTGAGAAATTATGACGGCGCCAGGAAGAAAGGGATTATCAGTGCAAAGGGCCCCATATGAAGTGCATGCTCATTATCAAGCCTAGTTTATCTAGGCTTTTACTCCTTCCACAAGAACGGATTCTGCATAGCATATAAGTGAAGTCATTCTCTCTGAACGAGACATTTGTTTTCAAGCTGCTGGCTATACCTATCATGTGGCTGAACAAGACACATCAAATTAATCTGATTCCAGTGTAAAATTCCCAAGGAAGATTCCTGTTCTACTAGTGTAAGGCTGGAGTGCACAATTCCAAAAATGCTTTTTGGAAGTCATTTTCCAATGGCAATAGAGAATATTTGGGGTATTTCTTTCTTTATCCTGAGTAAAGGGTTTTTTTATTTATCAAAGCCCCAGGCACATACTGCTATAGTGCAGTGAGATTTTTGTCATATAGTCCCAGTATCCTAAAGGCCATTATTGGATTATTTTCTGGAGCAGTTCTCCTCATTCTTCTCCAACAGGTGGTGGTGGCTGGCACAGCTTGTATAACCTGACAGTGACAAAAAAACAAAGCAATTGTTATTCTGAGAGCTTGGTCATTACTAAAATCAGTAAATTTAAGGAACACAAACTAAATCTAAGTCTTCCTGCACTGCAAAACAAGAGGCGCTGAATTCAGTTTAATAACATTGATATAAAACCAGTAAAATCTTATTCACAAGTATGAATGTTTACATTGAAAGTGGTATTATTAAAATACACATCTATAAGCAACCTCATAAAGACATTCCAGTTTAGTCAAGTTTTCTTATTTCTGCACTGAAGGACCCCATCCTGGAGAAAGCTGTCTCCACTCATCCAATTACCAGTTGTTGCTCTGAATGTCTAAATTGGAAAAGCTGCTTGGTGAATGAATGCAATTGCCTCCATTTTTGTTTTGTTTTGGCACGGAGTCAGATCTCACGGTAACACAGTTCCCTATAAAACCGATGCTGATTGAAGAACCTAAGACAGATGTCAGACACGTGACATGCCAGCATGAAGGTTTTAAACTCTCTCCCCCGCGGTTCTACATGTATGAAGTCAAGACCAGTAAGATTAGGTTGAAGTGACCACCTCAGTACAGATTGAAATAGCCACTCCTTCCTTTATAAAGGTTTTTGAATTGCTGTTAAACTCTTTTGCATGGACTTGGCTATTAGCAAGTGTTTGAAACTTCACCCTAATACTAGGGATACTAAAAAGAAACAGCAATCATTCTGACCTCAGGCTCTCTGTTCTGTATGTTCAGCATACAGTACCTCCCCTGCAACCACAGCAATTAGAACCAGCAATAGACATGATCTCATTTGGAGATTACATATTTTCCTCAGGGAAAGTGTATCATTGAAGGAATAGTAAAGAGAAGAGACTCTGGGAAGGAGAAAAAACATTAGATGCCAAAAACGAAGAGACAATGACACCGCATGTGCATTAATACTTAACATGAAGAATCTCTGATATTGAAACACCAAAGCAATAGAAATAGCAGGTTTGGTAGGTCTGGCAGGGTGGTGAATCGTTCAGTGACTTGGGGGCTAGGGATATTTAAGATGCTCAGGCTAACTGAGTTTTCTAAGTATATTTTGCAAATTTGCCTGCTAAACATCACATTAATTTATATGGCTCCATTTTAACTAATCATAAATTCCAGAATCATACTACAAATCAACACAGAAAACAACAATCTGTACATGTGGCTGGACTCCACAAACAATTCAAGATCAATGGACTGGTGCCTTCTTGGCATGATACCGTGCTGCTACTGAAATTATGTGAGGCACGGTATGTATGGCTGCCCCCCTGAGTACTGAAAGCCTCTTCAACATCTAGCACATCTTGTCAGAAAAAGCATCCTGTGGCTATGCAAAAGCAGGGCAGGATAGCTGCTCTTCTCTGATTTCAGTTCCCTTAGGAGTTAAAACCCACGGGATGCTCACAACACACAATGGCTGTGGGCTAAATAACTTTTCTCTGAATCTCACTGGAAGTGATATTATCAAGCAGTATTGTTTCTGGATGGTGAGAACAGGGAGCATCAGTTCTGTCAGCCAAGCAGCAATTGCAAACCTGCTTTCAAACCTCCACCATAATGAAGCTTTTCCACATTGTCATCTGGCAGATTCAGAAATGTGATCATTTAAGGTTACACTGTGCAGACACCAATATATTTGTTAGGAGCCATATATAAGCCAATACACATATATCTCATATTTGTGTACCAATGAATAAGATCTTTATACAGACAAGTATGCAGAGAAAAATAAACAGGGGTTGAGTTATTTGATTCTGCTGGTGTAATAACACAGTAATATTCAAAGCTGGCAAAAGACAGATAAAATTACTGTCAGAATCTCATCTAAGTAATTGCAGTAGGGTTAGTTCTTGATGATGTTTTAGCAAAATCTAATTTCTGTGGAACAATGTGCAGAAAAGTTCATCCCCAAGTACCAAGGTCTGTGTATTCTTCAAGTTAAAATTGTAACCATTAAGATTACTTTAGAGAGAGTGATGTAGGGAAATTGTGAAGCAAACTAACAGCAAGGCTGCATAAATCCCTAAGGAGCTATAGTTGCTGAAGACGGTATAGAGCAGAAACAGCCTGTTCTGGGTCAACATATATGGAACAACTATTTGAGATGGCACAAACAGATCAGCTGAGAAAAGACAGAAAACAGAGGCAACTGCAGAGAGCTGAGAACACTGTCAAGTGACATTAAATGGAACCAAATGTAATGGTAAAATCATTTTCAAGGCAAAGAATTGAGAACTCCCAGTATCATTTACCTATACATCAAAAGTATCACTCCTGCTGATGACTATTCTGACTTATGTGACCTACCTCTCTGACGGTACACCAAATGTCCCAAACACTGAGGTCAATGAGATATTCCTGTGACATTGCTGTTGCTGCTGACTGGCAAGCATGCTGGATCTATTCTATATTCTAGGAGCTCTCTCATAACTTTTCTTCAGCTTTTCATTGCTGTGTTGTGGGAGTGTCAACTGGAAAGAGGCGATCTTTTCTCAACTGATGCAAAGCCAAAAAATGTCTCATGGCTAGGTTTTTCTTTTCAAAAACTTAGATTTTTCCTTTATCACAAAAGCTCTGAATCTAGATACATGCTCTGTCATTTAGAGGTGGCAACAATTCTTTGGCTGTCTCCAGAATTATGTCATGAAGGAGGAGTCCATTTAAGGCCAAAACCATACTGTTCGAAATACGAAAAGGCTTCTCACAGCTTTTACTATAATAAAATGTTATTTTACCGTGTTAGGTTGCCACAATGCAAGACAGTTGGTCAGGCAATTTTGCTCCTGGATTGCCTCTAAGCTAATCATTACTGTGAGAAGGGATGTCCTCATCTGCTGGTAAGGGCAATGACTTCATTGCCGATGGGTTTACTCTAGAATCAGTACTTTTGTTGGATCTTATTTAATCTCCTTTATGGGGAATGCAAGATGTATATATGCTCCAACAAATGCTGCTACTTAGCAACTGAACAGCAGCTGCTGCTCAGATTTGCTCATACCTTGTACAATTAAGGTACACGCCTTTTCTAGCGCCAGATAGAGCACAGCCATGGAACAACGTGCAGTGATTTGTTACAAATGAATTATGAGCAGTAGCCCAATTCCCTACTGGAAGAAACTGGGACAGATGAGAAAAGGGGAACAAATGGCATAAGAAAAAATTCCTGAGTATTAGTGGTCAGAACCCAGAAGACAGTCTTTCTGTGAGGCTATGGATAGCATATGTGCTCATTCACATGGTTACCTCTATCAGGTATTACTAATTCACTGTTTCCTTGCTGAAATTTTAACACCACAGTGGGTCTGTTATGTATTTCACAGATCTGTTTAGCTCATTCAATGTGTTATCATTAGTCAACAAAAACATTATGTTTTAAATTGGTAGAAAAAAGTTTAAATTAGAGCTGGATTTATAAAACCACTTCAAGATAAAATTAAGAATGTTGTTTGGTTATTTTCATTTATAGGTATTGTGCTTGTTAAGAAACATTTCAGGTACCTGCAATCCATCACAGCATTAAAAAGGTGGATAAATATAGAACAGTCACATTTTTCATTCTAATGGATGTTTCAGAAAGAGACGAAGAAAGACTACATCATCTCTAAAAGCAACTAGAACGTGATTTTGCTGAGATACTGCAGTACAGTATTTCATTAAAATGGGGTTATGGATTTAGTTATGAATATTTCCCCACAACCACTAAACATCACAAGTGATGAAGGACTTACCCAGTGTTTTCATAATTAACATGAACTAGGTTTCATTTTTCAAAAATGGGCACGTTTTGAAGGGCTACATAGCCTGAATTTCTGCAACTGATTACTTCGAAATTGTATGGCTTAAGAACATAATTCATTTTATGTACATTAAAAGCTAAATCTTACCAGTTAGTGCACGCTAAGTCAATGTTTATTGTTAGCTTTTGAGCAGCTAGGACAGAATTTGGCACAAACTGGACAAAATCATGGTCTAGGATACAAACAATTAAGTTACCTTGGGACAGACTGTGGCGTTCGATCCCTCACTCCTAAATTCTTGGCTGTGTTTTGTACTCTTGCACCCTGTGAAAAAAAAGATAACTATTAATTATAATTAATACATATGCTCCATGTCCCAAAACAACTCTCCTCTTCTAAGGTGAGAAACAAAAGCAGTACATTTCCACTTAGAGAAATATGCAGAAAAAAGAAAATCTTTCCACTTGTCATTAAATAAATGCATACGTATATATCTTACAGAAAAGACTTCATAAAAAAATAAACATTTAAGGTTTAAAACAATCCAAACACATCTTGTTTCAATTTGTTTGATTTTTGTCCCGATTTCTTTGTAGAAGGCATGGATAACAAAGTCCTTTTCTGCAATGTCACTTATTTCCTATGAACTTCTGAACAAAAAAATATTACAGATTATTTCCTATGAAGAGCCTTCTAGTTAAACGTAGAAAAATGGACTAAATTGAGGCAGTAAATTAGGATTAGAAAAATGCAGGTCCTGATCTTTCTTTATAATCAGTCATAAAAAAAATCAGGTTGGACTGGACCTCCCAAGACTGCTTACTCCAACACCTCTGCTTAAAGCAGGCTCGACTAGAAAAGCTGGTCTCTCTGTACCTCAACTGATCCTTTGAAAAACAATAATGAAAGTACTTTTGTCTCACTGACTCATCCAGTAAGGAGGAAGTTGATAAAACATGTGCACAATGTTACCATGATAGTGAAAAATGCAGACTCTTCTGCAAACAAACTAGCTTAGACATATCAAAGAACTTAGTAAAATTTGTTTTTAAATGATGAGGTCTAGCTTTTAAAGTGCAGTTTTATTAATGTAAAGTGGTCATCATAAAGAAACATATCTGTTAGATTTACAATCTCTTTATGTTTTCTAACATTTTAAAGGAGATGGAAAATACTTGTTCTGTCACTGTCATACATACACTGACTCTCCCTTTATTTGTCCTTATGTACTACCGAAATTCAGGACAAAATATCAGAGAACAAAAATATATAATCTCAGAATCCTTACAGTGAGATATTAGATTGGTGTGAAACATCAAAGATAATTTACATTCCAAACAGAGCTGCAATGGCAGCTGCACATGATGTAAAAATGAGGTGTAATCATTGATTCGATACATAGAGTAAGACTAGACTTTGCATCTGACTGAAATCTGGTAGCCAGGAAATTGAGAAGGTATTGAGCTCACTGTTGTGAGCTCAAACAAAAGATGAGAAAGGCTGGTTGGTTACACACAGGTAAGTTCTCAGAGTTTATGTAAATCAACATGTGCAACAAAAAATACTGTGACCTTACATTTCTTTTAGAAAAAAAAAAAAAAAGAAAATAACTAGAGTACCTACAAAACTGAAGGCAGAATATAAAAGTGATTTTACATCTAGCTCAGTAAGCTTGCTTCCGACAGTTGCAAGAGACATGACTATAGACCACAACAAAGATATGTCTTGCCCCAGAAACTCCTCCAGAATTCAGTCGTTAGTCACTCAATACTTCCTCTGTTCAGGAGTGAGTATGCATTTGATCGATTTCAGTGATTCTCTTCTTTCCCATCTCATCGTGGACCCCTGACATCACTAACCTCCTTGTGGAAGGAGATCCACATCTTGGGTACAATCTTAGCTTGCTGTGTCAAGAATCACTATTTTCATTTGGGTTGAATCTGCCAGTTTCATTTGATGCCTTTAGTTCTGCACTGGTGAGGACAATGGCCAGTCCCTATCCATGCCACATCTTCGTTAGACCTCTGTCATATCCTCCTTCACTCAGGAAGCCAAACAATCCTAGATTATTTTGCCTGTCTGCCCTGTCTATAAATCATTCCCAAACGTTGATAATTTTTTCTGACCTACTCTGAACCTTTTCCATTATGCTATATCCTTATGGAAGGGATCAGAACATCAGATAGTTCAAAATGAAGCAACATGATTTCTACTGTGTCATCTCTATCCTTGCCTAAACCATTATAGCTTCTGATTTGCTTTACTGATAGCTACTGAGAATTGAGCTGGTGTTTTCTATCATATCCTGAGGTCTTGGACATGAGATGTAACAGCAAGCTCACAGTCAATTATTGTAAATGTAAACTTAGGGTTTGGTTCTTCCCCCATGTGCATCACTTAAGAGATACCTACACTGGTTTCATCTGCCATTTTATTGCTCAGTCATGAAGTCCTATAAGATCCCTTTGTAATTCTTCATAGTTACTTCTCATCTTGAGAAGAGTTCAGAGGAAAATAGGGAGAATGATTAGGTAAGAAAACACAACCCAAAAAAGAAAGATCAGATGAAATTATGTTCTTCTGTCTACAAAAGTGATGGCTTATCAGGGAAATGATAATCCAATTGGGGACAGACCTTTTAGCAGGGCCTGTAGCAACAGGACAAGGGGTAATGGTTATAAAGTAAAAGAAGGTAGGATTCAGATTAAATATAAGGAAGACATTTTTTACAATGAGGGTGGTGAAACACTGGGACAGGTTGCCCAGAGAGGTTGTAGATGCCCCATTCCTGGAAACATTCAAAATACTAAAAGTCTCCTGCTAAAAAGGGAGCAAAATCTGGTCTCTAAATCTACAGTGTACTGGAGAGAAAACAGGAGACAAATTGAAGGAAAAAAAAAAAAAAGAGACTCAAGTGAGGCACTAAGTAAAACATCCTAATGAAAAGGTTAAGAAAACTCCGCAACTGAGCACTTGGGAAGCACTCTGCAGGAGTCTCCACTACTGAAGGTTTTACAACAGATATGACAAGTGTCTGTCATGAATTGCATAAAGATAGCTCATCCAGTGTTGGTTACAAAGTTAGACATGTTGAGTCCGGACCTTCATCACTTTCAGCGTCCTTTAGTCAGTGCCATTTTTTAAATTTTTATCATAATAAAGAAACCCCACCATGACAGACTGCTGAGATTGGCATATAATTAACATAATTGCGAGCCAGGATATACATATACATGGCAAAACTATCTAAATTAATCACATGTAGATCCTGAACGTCAGTGCTGTGACTACCTCTGAGAACAAAACCAGCCTATTTTTACTTGCATCACTCACTAGACAAATTAATTTTAGTATCTTGCTCACATAATAAATCAAATGCGTTGATTTAAAAAGGAGCCTAGCTTTATACAACCATGTAATTTATTGTTTAGCAGGAGAACAAATTAGACCTTACTTACAACCACCAGATAATCATTTCTTTTGAGGAAAAGCCCCCAAGAATTACTAGCAACTTGCTACATGACATCTCTTTGTCTCCACTGAACACCATTATACCATTTCTATTTCAATATACTGCTAATTTATACTTCTCCAGGATTATTCTTAAAGCTATAGCAATGTAAATATTGACACTGTTCATCTCATGTAGGCATAAGGGATAACTGTGCTACATGGCTCCAGAATGCTTCCCTCTACACACCAGCACTGCCAGAGCGCTGGTGAAAAATGCCAACAGCTCTGAGGAGACACCGCCATCAATCTGGACTCTTATATATGAACTAGTATTCTCATTGCCATGAGAAAAAATGATAGGTTTATTTTCAAGCTACACACTAATTTAAGGATAGCAAGAACCAGTCACATAAAGAAAACAGATTCTCTTCATGTCCAGCTCAAAGAGCTCTAAATCAGTACAATTCTTATGAGAATTACTCAAAATGCAGTGCTGCTGTTATACTCAAGAAAAGGCATGGAAGAATGATTACTCACTTAAAAGACAACACAAATTCTCTCCTAGCCTTTTCTGTTTATCAGCTTTTTAGTTACCTTTCTTCCTCAGAGCCCTGTGCCCTCCTGCAGCTCCCTTCCTAGGCCTCTCTCCTCTCCACACTTTGCTGCATCCTGAAGGCACACTCCTGTCAGGGTGCTTTACATGGTATTTTGTGGGTACAGACGTTTACATGAATAAACATACATAAGTAAATAAAGTTGCTAAAAGATAGTTTGGACATCTTGTCAAAATTTTTATTTTAAAACATCAGTCTAGACTGGATTAGCAGATGAAAAACAGAAACCACTTAACTAAAACCGTTCCACAGACCCAAGTTCAGGCAGCTCTCACAAGCTCGTCTCTTTTCTTTAGTTCTTGAAGAACAGGTGCTTGCAAATACCTAATTATAACTGACAGGGCAATTACTTTGAAAATTGTTCCAACAATACAGTCAGGGCTATTATGAGTCTTGTTAAACATGATCACGACCTCATTCAATTTAAAAGGAAAAAAAAAAACCACCCAACCAAAACACTTCCTGAGGTCATCCATTCATTCAGGTGTCTCCAGTTATTCGGCACTGGTGCCCCAAGCTGGAAGAGGTACCGGCTTCAAGTAGAGACTATCTCCCCTTGTGGAAAGCTGATGCTGCTAGGAGCTAACATTGCTGGCTTCTCCAGAATGACAGATGGAATAGATGTCCTTTCATTTGCACCTCCCTCTGGCTGATCTCTTTATTCAAAAGATTCAGGGTGTAAATGGGCTAACAAAGTTTTTGGTTGGTTGGTTTTATTTATATTAAGCCAGGTAAAAGACACATGTATTGCCCTTAAAATGTTCTGCATCAAACCCCAAGAAGCTTAGCTTTTGTCTTTTTTTTTTTTTTTTCCCCCTCCAAGGTTTATGGCCTGCATTATGCAGTTAAATCCTACAGATAATTTAAACATTAAATCCAGAGCAGGTTTCTAGAAAATATCACAGTGTGTTGTTGAAATTACTCCAGAACATTTAGAATTTAATGGAGGGTTATATTTCTACTGCAGAACTCCAAGACTGATTTAAAATTACAACAAAAGATTATTACTCTATTAAATGCTGTAGTGGTTGCCTGCTAGAGGAAGAATGTGTGAAAAAAGTCTGGTCTGATATACTAGCAGACTTTTTTTGCAGTGTCTGTGGGTGGTATTGATCACTATTGATCACCTGCTGTTTTACTTCAGAGCATGTAGCCCCACTGCAGGCTTCTTTCTACATCTCTATTTGAGCAAGCACAGTTACAGCTGCTCAAAACCATGCAAGTTACTTTCATTTTCATTTAATAAACTGCAGAAGATCCACAAATGAATCAGCATTTTTGAAGAGCGTCTAGAACCGTACATTGAAAACCTGCCCTTTGACAGAATACATCCTGCAAGCAGACATATGCAAAACTCTACATCCGTATTTTTTGATTGCAAAATACCCAGATCTGCCTTTTGTCTAGAACTTCAGGAGCAGACATATCAAGCTATACATGCAAGTTTATTCTTATACAGCAGTAGCTTTCTTTTCAAGTCAAGTTAAAGGTGTAATTCCTGAGCAGACCTATATGATCTGATTCAAGAACCCTGAGGGTATTTATTCGCCACAGAAACTTAATTAATGCACCAAATAAATAAAGTGAAAGTCCAATATGAAATGGGACAAAATTACTCTGATGTATCCACATTAGCCAACAGCACTTACATATAATTGATCAGAATCTGTGGCTTTAGAATATCTACACAATTGCTTTAACAGACTACAGATTTGATCTAGCATAAGTGTATTTTTGTCTATGGCAAGTTAGAAGTAAAGTACAGCTGTTTAGTCATTTTCATAACTAAACGGTGATTGCTGCACAGAAAATGGAGCACAATTAATGAAAATAATAAAATTAGATGCAAATTAAAAACCAGAAATTATGAATCTTGTCTTATCTGTGATTAATTGTTCCAATATTTAACTATCTTTTTTTCACTTCAAGATTGAGTGCATCCTGTATCTTCTTTATGCTTTTGTCATAAGGTTGAAAGCTACCACAGGCTGGAATATATGTTCCATATGCACACAGTATGATTAAACCCCCACTCAACCTCTCTTTGATCAACTGAATAGGTTGAGTTCTTTAATCTTCACTTCATAAGCCTTGCCTAACAACCTCTGGATCATTCGTGCTCCTCCTTTGAACTCCTTCCAAGATTCCAAACATCCTTTTGAAAGCATTTATATGATAACAAGATATTCCAGAAAATGTTCTGCCAATACAGTGAAGTATATGCCCCATTTTCAGTTGATATTGCCTCTAAATCCAGCATTTTTTGTCATATCTTAGCACTAAGAGTTCATGTTGAGGTGGTTATCTATCCACAACAGCCTTAAAATCCTAATATTCTATTATGATCAAAGAGTGAAAAACACTATTTCAAAATAAGCACACTGTCCTCAGGAATCTTGCCTGGAAAGTTAAGAGCCATGGTCTTTATTTCTCCCCTTCCTTCCTACGCTTCTTCATTCAGTACGAGTCGCTTTTTATTAACAGTAGTTAATAATCTTAAGTTATTTTTATGGATAATATATATTAAAATAAAGATTGTCTTACTCAACAGACTGTTCTGATGTAAGGTGATACCATAGCAGTTACTATACAAAAATCACCAAGTGAAATCATAAGGCTGTAAAAATTATGATCCATTTACAACATACAGAAAAAGCAAGCATCTGGTTAAAAACAGCCTGTTCCACTATTTTAAAGACAACAAATCCTTGCAGACAACAATAAAGGAAGAGAATTAAAAAAAAATACAAACCACAAAACAGCAAAATACCCAAACTAAGAACACTCACACAGACATTACACAACATTAAGATGAAGGTTAAAAAATGGTCGAGTCATTCTTGTTTAATGATAACACGTCTTGTTAGGAAACATTGAGATCTTACCCATAGTGAGCATCTTACCTGTTTGCGCATGACATCTGTAGCTTGCATGATATAGCGAGGAGGTAGCCCATGGCTCCGAGCCAGAATGATCGCCTGCTCCAGGGTAACACTCAGAGTGCAGCTGCAATGGAAGACAGGAGTCAGCTAGTAGTGATTTCCTTAAAATAATTGCTTTTATATCACTTTTATCTTTTTTTAAAAAAAGTCATAAATAAAAAGATTACATAGTAGACTTGCCCACTATCTCTCCCCCACCCATGCAGGCATTAGCCTGAACACTAAAATGTTTCTTAATTAGAAAGATTTTGAGTGTAACAAGCGTTCCTGCTGACTTACAACCAAATGCATTTGGCTTGTTTTGCTGATGTTTAAAAAAAAAAAATCCAATAAAATCCACAACCAAACTATGGCTTGGCAAGTGCATCAGAGAGTGACAACTCAAGAAGAGGTTTTTGTAACTTTATAAATCCCTTTCCAGGTGGTTTCTGCACACCTTATTTCTCACCCTCCGCTGTTAATGCGGCTCTAGCTTTGGTACCAGGATTCTGACCTCTTGCCCTTAATGCAGCTTGGTTATTCTCATGGCACATTAGTGCAGTTCAGTCCAAAATTAAGAGACATTTACCGCTTTCAAAACAGAAAACAAATAAATAAATAGGGCGTTCTTTCAAATAAACTGTCATCTCCTACTTTGCCAATCTTTTTCAAGTCAACACTTCAGGACAAGAACTGGTCATGGCACCACATCCTAATGAAAAGGCTGGTAATTCCTTTGTCAGAGCAACCAGGAAAGTTTCAGAGCTAAAGATCTTGCTGTAGGACAACCTGTCATCACATCAGACAAGAAGTAGTAGGGAAAGTCATTGTGGACATGCCATCCGATTTCAGTTGTCATGGTGAGGATGAGGACTGATAGATGGTTTCTTTTACAATCAAGACCAAAGCTGTAGAAGACTCACAGATAAAGGCAACAAAACTGAGTACAAACAGGTACTTTTTGAAAAGCCCAGTATGTTTGAGGGCTGCTATCATCCAAGAGGTGAGTGCATTCTGCACCAATAAGCTGCTTGATAATTTTCTGTTCCCAACCAAAGTACTGCAGTAATCAAATCTCTTCAGCCAGAGAGATGAGGTGTGCAGAAAATGATCCTACCTCAGCAGAACCTGACAAAAACTGCGTATTTCAAGTTCAAATAATAAAACTAAGACACATGGTTAAAACATACTTTTGAGTAGCCTTTTGGCAAAATCCTGACCAAAAGATTCTGCGTGGCTTATATTATGCACACAGAACAGACAATATGTTTCAATCAAACACGCATCTTGCTGAGCAGAAGATCTGTAGGAGGAAAAATGTGTCTGCGCTTATTTTCTTACTGAAAAAAAAACCAACCCTGACACGTTTTAAATACTGCTTAAGTAAATTTATGGACTGTAAAAAGTTTCACAGTAGTGAGCGTAGAAGATATTAAATTTGATCTGTAGCTTTATTAATGGCCTTTCATTAAAAATTTATAAGCTAAGTGATTATCCTTGGTAATAAAATAATTTTTGTTCCCATTTCTTATATACACTGACCTCAGAGTTAACTTGAAGCAAAATCTATTGATCTTTTGTGTTATATGCTTGATTAAGGTGCATAATAGTTAAATATTAGACTAGAAATTCTGAACACTGTTTTCACCTTGTCTTCAAAAGGTGAAATATTGCACAAATGAAGTACATGCTCATAATATTTGCCAGCACCAAAATCTAAACATCTAATTCTCAAGACCAGACTGCAAAGGAAGCTTTGCCGTACCGACAACAGGAAAAAGCAAAAGTATCTCAAATCTAATTTTACAGGTGTCATCTAAGCCAGAGAAAAAGGGTAAAAAGTGTCTCTGTCAGTGTAAAAGAGGTTAATGGGCTCAAAGTACAACTTTCAACCAACCAGTTACTGAGCCAACTTTCCCATAAACCCCATCTTCCAAAAGACTGAAAGAACAGAAAAATCATATTCTGCATGCATGAATCAAAACTAACAAAAGAACCTCCTAAATGAAGGTCAGCTTGAAGAATTAGGTGCAAATGCTAATCTTGTGATAGGAAAAGACTGTCAAACTGCTCCCTATCCAAAACCTGATGAAATGGCTGGTGATCGTCGACATTATGAGCCATCTACATTTTGCAACGCCAACCATGATTCAGAAATACGGTTGCCAAGTGGTAAAGACATAACCAGAATGGGAAAAGCAGAGACAAAGAGTAAAATAGCATAATGAAGATCTCTTTAATAGGCTACTACGGAGGCAGGCAACAACTACAGTACAATCCTGAAACTTATAGGCTAAAATTGAAGATTTCACCTCAAGGTGAAAAAGAATACTCATTCTAAGGACAATATTTGGAATGTATCCTAGGAAATTATTAGTGAGGACACTCAAGATGACAGCAGTGATGATGTTAACTATCACCACACCTTTTTAATAAAACATTTTACATTCGAGGTGAAGTCCTACAGTAATGCTGCTTAGATACATCCACTGTTTCTTTTAAAAAAACATTCTAACTCATTAATGTATGTTACAAATGTTAAAATAGCATCAGTGGCATGATTGCATTTCAATATACTGCTTCATTAGAGATGCAATTTAATATTGCTAGATTTTGTGTTTCTCTTAAGGCATGTAAAAGTTCTAATGAATGGCAGAATTAAATATAAATTATTGCTTATGGCTTTTGTCACGTAATTATGAAATAAGGCTACTACTTTCTAAATACAAAACCCAACAACACTCAAGCAACTTCATTTTGGTTGAATACCGAATCAATGAGATGGCATCCTCTAATAAAACTGTTCAAATAAACCTTCCACGTTGCCATGCTGAACTGACTCACTAACAAACATATATTTACATCCTGGTGATTTCTCCCAGGTCTTCAAATATAGTTTTTAAATTACTACATATCTGTTATCACAAATCGAACTGCCCTGGAAACCAGCTGTAAAAGAAACAAATGCACACAGAAAACATGGGATGCTAACATGGAAAATTCGTAACTGGAAGTACCTCAGCAATAGGGCTGCCAAGCACAGAGAAATCAAGCAAATGCAAATTTAAATCAATACAACTTGTAGAAGTTTACAAAACAGTACGAAAGCTGGGAATTCCTCATATGGTAAAGACTGTTCCAGTGGTCTGAGCAAGGTTCAATATCAAAGACTGTTAGCAAATATGTGCAATATGTAACAATCCACCCTTCTCCCCCATTTTGAGAGCTGATAAGCAGATGGTATTAAAGTTTAGAAAGCAATTTGGAAGCAGTTCTGACCACTGAAAGTATCTGGTAATTGGATGCAATCGGCCCAGACAAACCAAACAGGAAAATTATTAGGGGAAAAACTCCTTCAGTGCCCTCGTAACATTCTGTTATGGGAAGCATAAAGCCCAAATCTACATATTTTACCACGTACACAAATCAAAATCTGTTCTCACCCCCTCTCTTTTCCTCTCATCCCTTCTTTTATGCCAGAAAAACAAAAGACCCAAATTCATCATCTCAGAATTTATGTCAGTTAGAATCACAAACTCCCTGCCTTGACAGATTACAGCAGCAAGGCAGCACAGACATTTGGCTTTCCCAGCACAACTGGGCTGAGAATTCCTCACTTCACCCATTTGGTTTCCAAGAAACAGAAGGGGCTGCAGCTGCTCCCAGCCCCTGCCTGCTATCCCCAGTCTCCCATCAGTCACGACAGTATTGAGATGAAGATTAAATACAAACTTTCAAACATCTTCTGGATCAGACCATCCTGAACAAAAGAGGTTAAATCATTTTCTATCACCAACAGTCCATTTGTTTCTGACTGGATGCGATTTTTACTAAAAGGGCTGCAAATCGGCTGGATAGACTACACTGAAAAATGGAGTTGTAAAAGAGGAAAACAGATTGAAATTTTCTAAGAAATGGATTATTTAGTGACAGCTTGTTTAATGTCACCTGAAAGGAAAAATAATTTGAGTTCATGTACAGAGCTGCCACTCAGCAAACTGTATATCTATGTTACCAGACTAAAAAGAATCTAAATAATTCAGTTCATTCTCAGGTTTCAATTAGGATTCCAGCCATCCTACATCCAAAGATGCATCAAAACATCCCTTAGAAAAAATACCCTGAATGGAAAAGATGAGGTGAAACAAATTGGTTTAGTAGTTACCACAGTCGGAGATGTCGAAATGAATTATGTTCTGGCTATGTGAATAGGAAAAAAATATGAAAAGGATGCATGTATGCTTAGTCTAATTAAAATCTAAAGCTTCTACTCAACATGTATTTTAATGCCATTGTTATTTTAATTACTTTTCTTTCTATACATCATAAGCTAATCATACCTACATTTGACCACCTTTCAAACCAACTACACTATTAAGTATTCATTTGTTTCTGCTGTCATTTAAATTAATGCTTATAGAGCAGCTATTACTTCTGTCAGTGTATGCAGCAATTAAAAACTTAGTACTAAGTCAGTCACTTTGGGGTAAACATTTTTTGGGGTATTTCTCTGTAATTACTAGTGATGGGTAATATGTATTGATTCTGATAAGTAACCCAAAGAAGAAAATAGGCCATGATGAACCTAAAAAAAGGAGGGAAAATGTTGTTCAGGACTGTAAGAAATAAGCATAAAAAGTACGGACAGGCCTAACTCAAGACTATCCCACAATTTCTAAGCTGTTCTCATTGTGGGAATAAGTCTCCATGCAAGTAAAACTGGAGTTTGCATTCTCTGTGCCCATAAAGTGAAACTTTGCTGAACAGAATTTCATCTCACAGGGAGAGGGAAGTTGGGCCAGCCAATAGGTATTAGAGAGAAAATGACCAAGAAGTTCATACATTAAACTATAATATTGTATTTTACAATTACAATAAAACTCTACTGGAGTTCAGGACTTAGGTTCGGTCCCTTTATGAACCTTTATGAAGCTGAGATGTTCCCAGTGTGGAAAGACCACTACTTCAAAATCAGCCTTGGATTGAACCCATGCACTGAAGGTTAGTCCAAAACTTGTGTTATTTTTGCCAACACATAGAAAGCCATTGCTCTGCATGTGAAATATACTTATTCCATTATGATGGTTCAGTAATCATAAACAATGCTTCAAAAAGTAACTATCTGTGGAAGACATTACAAGACCACTGAAAAATGGATAGTCCATGGTTAAGGGGACTTCTGCCTTTTATCCATTAAGCCTCAGCACACACAGGTTTCCTTCACAAGAGGCACCATCGTGATTATGTAGTTGTGCAAACCTCAAAATAAATATAGCCCAACTCCCTTTGCAGGCACACATCCACAATCCCACGACAGGATAATCAAACTCAGCTCTACCAGGTATTTTCAAACACAAGCTACCAACAGATTTCTGACTTGCTGAAGTAGATGGCACGAACTTATCAAACTAGAGAATCAGTCTTGGGAGGTAAGCACGCATTAGCCATATTTCAGACCTAACCTTGGTTAATGACTTCTTTTATAGTTTACAAATACAGTTTTAATTAGATTTATTAGATTCAATATTAGTAATTTTTAATCCTGAAGCATGAAACATGCAGTAGGTAATGATGATTTTTTCAGTAGCTTATTTGGAAGATTACTATCATCCAATCTATTTCCAGAAATAAAATGTGACTATTCTGCCACTTTTAAAACCAGAAAGCTTTTCAAAGAATAATGAAAAAAAAGAGCACTTCTTTTCAGCGTACATCTGTCAGTGTTAAACAACTGCACAGAGCGTCTTTTCACAGACATTCTTCCTTGTCACCTTTAATCAGTTGAAAATGTTGCAAGGAGGCACTTCCACCATTAATATTCTTTGTTTGATGAAAGAACAGCATTTCCAAAAGATTCAAAGTATCCCATGCCTTTTGTTTGCTCATTTGCAGTCATAGTTGCAAAAAGAAACAAAAAAATCTAAAGTCAACTGAAACCTCAGATTCAGCCATTATCTCTTGTTCTGTGCAGGAAGCCTTTCACGTTAAAGGTTTCTTCCCATGTGAGCTGGCAAGTAAATCTGCTGGAAAATTCTAATTCACTTAACTCTCTTCCACCTCAAAAATTAAAGAAAATGTGGGTATTTTTTTTTTTAATTTTAGATTGTTCGAGAGAATCTATTCTATTTTTGTTGTAACATAGCAGTTTCTGTAAGGAAGAATCAGATTCTCCCAAAGACCTGGACTGCAGATAAGGCAATACTGCAGGAAATGAAGCATGAGGGGATGATTCTACAGGGCACAGTGATGGAGTTGTGTGTCAACCCTGCTACTAAGTGTCCATAATGTTAAAAGGCATCCAAATAGAAAAAAAGAACACCTTTAAGTCCATACTAGTAAGAACTTAGATCCATCTTATCTGTCTCAGTGCACGTTATGGACTTCTCTGCATTTTCAGATTTAATTTTTAATTAAATAGTGTCTCAAAATTGAGAACATGTAAGAGAACTCTACGACTATAGTCCTTCACATAGGCATTAGAGATAACAAAGCAAAAATATACCAGATTGCCTAAGAAAGGCAAATATAGATCAAAATAAAATGATCATCACTGTAGAAACAACCGATTTGTGCTCAACATCTTGTTTATTTTGCCTTAAGACAAATTCTCACATATTTAACAATTACATAAGTGTTTTCAAATAGCAACCAGCACAGAGTTAAATACTCCACTATCCTAAATTATTTTCCAAAAAGTTTGTTTATGCCTCAGTAGGTAAGGTATCACAAAAATACACTAACCGTAGACACCTACAACAAAACTGCCATTTAAAAAACAGAAGGGAATCTTGACTACATGGGAAGGTAGCAGGACTAAAAGCACAGTTTAGACGAGAAGGCTGGAGAGGAGCAAGGATTAGTTTTTCAGCCTGTGCTAACCTGCCTCCTGAAAGTAGTCCCATCGATCCCAGAAAACCTTCTTACTGTGGAGCTAATAGCCAGCCTAAATACAGCTGCAAAACTTGTAGCACACATCAGTGAGCTCAGAACTAAATTCCTACAGAAAAATTTCCAAAATAATCTTAAAAGGAAGAATTCTTACAATAGAATGTCTAAAATATAAATTCAGAGTACCTATTTTTCACCTTGTTTCATTCGATTCATAGAAAAGCAGCTGGCCATGATGGACAGCTTATGGTGTTACTCTGCTTTGCTATGTGGAAGATGGAGCAGGTTTAGCTGGATTGCAGGAGCTGGGCCAGCTACAGGAGACGGCATCATCAACTCTTGGCAAAACCTGCCTCATCGTTCAGCCAAGGGTCTGCCAGCCAGCACCCCACTGCTTGAAGGATGGTAACACTAAGGAAAGACTTTCTGGAGGGGAAATTAAAATTCAGAAAAGAAAATAAGACAGTGATTTTTCTGGGGTTCACCAAGATTATAAAAGACTTCTTTTCTCTCGAGCCTCCAGGAAATGCAAAATTTTAAATAACCTTGGGATTTGTTTCATTTGGATGCTTTAAATGATTCCTTTGAGCCTGTAAGGCCTATGGTCCCTGAATAGACTTCTGCAGCTGCTGCACCTAATTTCATTTTGGCATGGGAAGAGGCTAGGACATGTCTGTGCAGTGCAGTCTCACTCTTCTCCCTCAAGCAGGAGCTAGCATAATGATTCAATAAAATTTAAAAGTGCCTTTCATCACCTACATTTGTACAGAGTGATTGCAACTTCAAACAGAATGAATACAAGTAAAGAAAGCAGAGCATTGTTTACAGGGTGACAGCTGATTTGCAGCCAGAAATATAATTATGGATGATAAAAAAGGGAAAATAGAAATGCAAACTATTGATTTCTTGGACTAATTTAGAGCTCTGTTCCTGATGTTGATCAGTAAGGCATGTTTGTTTATGATAATCCAAGGGGAGTTTGTAGTATTCACATGTCACTTAGGACAGTGAAGGTTAAAGGGACTTATTTTTCCCCGTCCTTGTTTCTTTAGTGATTGAAATATATTTGAAAAGAACTGCTGTCTGAAATAGATATAGCATTTCAGGCTCTAATGTAAATTGGTAAACATATTGTCATAATAAAAATCAAAGCAAAGCAATCACCAGCAATTCAAAATCCCTGGCATTATCTTGGATATAGGGATGAAAATATGAACCCTGTCAAGCTGTTTTAGCCTAGTGCAGTGTAAAAAGCAATTTAATATGGTTCACAGAGAAGTCAGAAACCAAGACACTGCTGATCCTGAGATCAGCAATCACTGTCAAAGCAGACAAAGCTGCTGTTTCATAGTTCTTGGCCTCTTCTGCACTGGACTGCCACCCAGCACCTCCCTCCCAAGCCATCTGGGATTTGCTTCTGGTTAGAAGGAGGGGTGGCAGGACCCTCCCCACACACCCCCTCTCAATCCATGACACCCAAGTTGAGAAAAGACAGAAAGGGCTCTCCAGTCAGTTCAGTAAGAGACAGATAAATTGAGTGAGAGAAGGTTCATATATATTTTGTTTAAAGTCTATTAAATGTATCTAAATTCTGACACATTAATGGTTTGCTCAGTTCCCACTCCCCATGAACAAAAGCAAGATGCTGACCAGCAGAGCACCCTGTATTCTTCTACAGACTCTCAGACATTCGCTCCCATTAGTGACCCATCATAGAAATTAGGCTAAAATGAGGATTTTTTTTTTTAAAAGAAAGCATATAGGAACCTTGCTCTGAGTTGATTATTCTTCATTCATAAGCTGGCAAGTCTGATAAGGGAAGAATATACTTTCAAAGTTTAACCTGCAAGGACAAAGTGGTGGCTTTGGCTGGGATAAGAGTTAAATTTCTTCATAGTAGCTAGTATGGGGCTGTATTTTGCATTTGTGCTGAAAACAGTGTTGATAACACACATAGGAATGTTTTCGTTACTGCTGAGCAGTGCTCACACAGAGCCAAGGCCTTTTCTGCTTCTCACACCACCCCACCAGCGAGTAGGCTGGGGGTGCACAAGGAGTTGGGAGGGGACACAGCTGGGACAGCTGACCCCAGCTGACCAAAGGGATATTCCATACCATTTGGCATCATGCTCAGCATATAAAGCTGGAGGAAGAAGGAAGGAAAGAGGGGGATGTTGGGAGTCATGGCATTTGTCTTCCCACGTCACTGTTACACATGATGGAGCCCTGCTTTCCTGGAGATGGCTGAACACCTGTCTGCCCATGGGAAGTGGTGAATGAATTCCTTGTCCTGCTTTGCTTGTGTGCATGGCTTTTGCTTTACCTGTTAAACTGTCTTTATCTCAACCCACAAGGTTTCTCACTTTTACTCTTCCAATTCTCTCCCTCATCCCACCGGGGGGGAGTGAGCGAGCGGCTGCATGGGGCTCAGCTGCCCACTGGGGTTAAACCACGACAGACAATTCACATCATTCCCCCATCTGTTCGCCTAGTAGCATCTGTAGATAGTATCAGTTTTCAACTCGTTTAGTATCTGTAGCATAGTGTTAAAAACCAGTTGTGAGTCCTTGGTCTAGACCTACAAAATGTGGATTTCTGCAACTGATTGCAATCCAGGACTTCACAGCATTTAGTTTCTAAGACCACAGAAGGCCAGATACACTACTGAATACAACCAGTCTCTTACTGAAAATCAGTAGATGAACTCTAAAGAATTAACAACTTAAAGAGCATTCTTTTGCAAGATTATCTGCCCTGATTAAATAATATTCCAACAAACAGAAGAATTAAGCCTTCAAGATTGCAGGCAACAAGCAAAATCATCTCTGTCTACAGGACTCCACCACATCCGGCATCTTAGTTTTCCCTTTTCTGTCCTCCTCACAGGTTTTCATGGTGCTGCAAGACAGTTTCACTCTGCAGCACAGCAAGGACTGTAGGTTCACAAATACACAACTGAATTTAGCAGTAGAAATGTCAGGAATAAAATTCAGCCAGCAAGCCTACTAGCTGAAGACAAAACATGACTTCTATCTGGGCAAAGGCAATTTCTGAATGCCAAAAAGCAGAGGCCAGAAAGAAAACAGCACACTAAGTGACTTCATATGACTTCAAATTCTAAGGAGAAGCATCTTCATCCATCCAGTTTGTATGCACAATAGTAACTTCAGGAAACTGTTGTTAAAAAAAAAATTCTTCGACTTTTTACCACTTCAAAAAATAATAGCACAAGAATCCCTTCTAATCACTAAGTACATGAGTTTTCTTCTTAACTTTTGGAAATTCAGAACAAAAACTCCTTGCGTACCTATAAAATCTCAAGTAATGCATTCCTTTTTCCTGGAGGGCCTATCTTAAAATGTCTCTGAAAATGCCAAGAGTTGATGTTTCTTTCTCTGAACAGATGGTAGCCACAAAGGTAGTACTAATGCACAACTGAAGTAACAGTATCTTGTACAAAGGCTCAACTGGACACGCTGTAAAGCAGAACTAGTCATGCTTTAGAGACAAGTTTCTTGCACCTTTACTTTATGTACATAGGTTATCTTGAATCCTTTAACAACTAGATGGAAACCTACGCATAACACATTTAAACCCCATTCCTGTTGCTCATAATACAGTCCTGAAATCCAATATGTTGGTTTTCTATTATGTTGCGGGTTTAAAATATATTTAAATAGACATTTAATAGTTTATACCTTTGAATTAGCCCTAGTTCTGAGCAGAAATTTGATGAATAATTTATTCTCATCTAAGAACAGCTCACACTTGGAATCAGGTATACCACCTCTTATTCAGTCACTAAATTACTCTGAATAATTTGTGACCCACATGCTGTGGGTTAATAGTTTATTTGGGCTACTGAAGTTGCTCTGACTTTATTCTTATAGTTTAAGAATTTTTGGCACAAATATACTGGCAAATTCAGAATTTAATCCATGAAATCATCATGAAACCCAGAGGTAGTCTTTTTCAGCTTTATTAAAAAATGGCAGAATTAAGCCCAAAGTCTTTTCTGATCACATAAGACATGAAACTGAAACAAAGATAAAGAGCCAGAGAAAAGCTGGTCTCCTGAAATGACAACTTCATGGCAGCCCAAGCTATATGGTATTTCTCTCTTCACCTGATACAGTGACTAGTGTTAAATAATACAGCCTTCTTCTGTTACTGCCTAAAATCAAATACAGTGTACAGCGTGCTATATGCACTTCTACCACTGAAAGAGAGTAATACAAATAGTCTGTTGTAAACTGTTAAAAGAAATGGCAAGCACTGTTCTTATACAAATTGCGTTGGCTATATATGGAGCTTTTCCCGTTTCTCATGCCTGATAATCTGCATTGCAGCTATGTTGCTTTTTTTTTTCCCTCTCCTGGAAGCTCTTTTAAAGAAAGGACATTACTTGAAATGAGGAGGAAGTAATGCTCATTGTAACAAAAATGTACTGGTAACCAAGTCTGCTAATATAAGGATTTTCATACATCAGAAACAAAGGAGAATGTTTTTAACATATTGCTACCTGTAATCTACAGTTTGGCATTCTTATAAAAAGAACAGATATTTAGCATCAGATTCTTGGTTATGTTTGGGGTTGGTTCATTGGGGTTTTTTGCTCCCTCTCCAATTGCAGTTTTTGGGCCCCCCCCCTTTTTTTTTAATAATGTGCAAATAATTGTAATCTGCCCAGCTGGAACATAAACACATTGCTGCCTTTGATGAATATCATTAAGTACTAGAGAGCTCTATAATGACGCTATTGCCATGTATATATACGTCTACTAAAAATCTCTTCACATTCATGACAAAAATCAGTTGATTATAGCTCAGTTCATTTTTTGTTACTGTATCAATGACATGAACTGCTCTACAGGCTGAACTTCTAGTTATCATAAGGCACACCTGCAAAAATGCGTGTATCTTCTGTTTCATTTTTTCCCTTGAAACAAGCTCTACTACTATTCCCACTCTAGCTTACAAAGCAAATACAAATTTCAGCATTTCTCGCCTGTATTAAGAGTTAAATATAGTATGTGTTATTCACCTAGGAAACCTTCCTTTTTTGCGCTTTAGCAATTAAGAATTCTTTTTTCTGCCTTGAATGAGGAACAATCCATTACAACTGCACAAAACAAAATTGTACTACTTATTTCTGTTAATCACTGAAAATAAAATTATAGAATTTCACCACAAATCTTTCAAGTGTGTTAGATATTTAGTCTAAGATGTTAAGATATTTAGTGGGAGACTTCTCTATAAATAAAAAGCAGCAGCCTCCAACCTGCAATGACTGAATGACTGACTGAAAAAAAAAAAAAATGGAGGAAAAGAAATTGTCATACCGGTGAACTCCACTGTTGCACATAATGATGTGACAAG
Source organism: Balearica regulorum gibbericeps (assembly GCF_011004875.1). NCBI lineage: Eukaryota > Metazoa > Chordata > Aves > Gruiformes > Gruidae > Balearica > Balearica regulorum. Next base: position 37,582,407 of record NC_046185.1, read on the forward strand.
CTCCAAGCCTGCTACAAAGTTCGGAAGACACCGAAAGCAATCCAACCCCTGAAGCACTGCAGGCAGTGTATGCGCAGGCAGCCGTGCGCTTGGATCGGATAAAGGACCCTATCAGTCGGTAAAGTTCATCCAAGCAATTGAGAGGTCTCATCAGCTGTAAGAGAGGAAGAGAGAGAGAGGTATTTAAATATTTGCTACTGAGAGCACATGAAATGCTTTTTTAGAGCAGGTCATCACAGCGGCAAATGGAATGGCAGGGCTGGCTGAGAAAGCTGAAGCCAAATTCCGTAACATAAATACAGAGCACAGAGTCTTCCACTACGTGACCTACAACAACCTTTTTAAATTTTTAAATTCTTACCGTCACTGATTGTTTCATTGCCAGCCCTGCCTACAGAAGCATTTTTCGCTTCAACAGACCCATCAGTGCCATTTCCATTAAGGGTATTGGCAAAGAAGGGAAGCCATGAAGAGGCAACCTACCACCGCACATATATACAGGAGGGATGCCAAGACTGGTTAATTGACTTGCTGAGAAAATCAGCTTATAATTAAGACAACACTGTCCTTTATTTATGCAAATGTCTACTTCCTAATCCTGACTAACAAAATGGAAAAATAAAAATGAATAGAAGTGACAAAAACATACTACAAAACAAGAACAGTTGACTTTGTAGCAGGACTTAAAATAACTTCAGCATTACTGTATGGAAAATAACTGATCCACCTAGTAAAGAAGGCAGCATCAAGTGGAAGGCTGCTCTCAGAAGAGGAACCTTCGAGAGTGGTATAGCAATGAAAAACATCATTTCATGGTGCTTTGTGTAAAGGAGACATTCGTAAGACAGTTTTGCAGACCTCATAATTCCAAATCCTCTATTCCCTCTATTCCAGAAACACTTAAAGATTCTAAAAAACCCCTCCCTGCTACTCAAAGAATTAATCTTTTGAAAGCCAGATTCATTCCCTAAAGACAGTAATTAGGGAAATGGCAGCCTCACTTGCTCCTATATGAAGGTTACTTCACTGGAAAGCATACAGGTAAAGTAAACCAATTATAACAACCGGCGTACTTAAGCCTGGGCACAAATACATTTAACTTGGTTTAGGTTTATCAGTTTAACTCGCATCCATTTGAATTGATTTTAACTGGTGCCACTACTAATGCAGAGCTACAGGGAACAGAGCAAAAGTCACAGCCCCAAACAGACTATGCACTCACTCTTTGCTCGCTCCAATTGCAAAATACATGCATTAGCTTAACCCAGCATCCCTGGATTATGAGATGCTTTTATCTTGCCCTTGAACTTTTCAGTGAAATAAACAGGGAACAGGTTTAGGGGTAAGAAGCACTCCACACATAACTAAATGTCTCCTGCTGCACCTGCGACTGCTTAGAAAGTTAAGTTGCTGACTGACCAGGGAAGGAGAGGTGCAGGCACATGTCCTCCTCCCCTCCCATGCAGTCCAGCATGGATCTAAGAAACAGGAACTATCAGTCTGTTAATGCCCACGCTAGATGATACTGACATAAAATTTTAGTCTGTCACAGGGCTCAGCTGATGATCACTGTATTTCTCATGCCACAGTAGCTCAATCACTTTTGAAGTCAGTGTAGGCAAGACCCTAGGAGCTTCTTTTTTCCCCCCTATTTGGCTGCAATACAGGCATTAACTCCCCAACAATAGGAGAGACCATTAAATGAATTTTCATAGCCCCTGGGATCTCTCACTCACAGAGGTTTAAAGACAGATGAAGGCATTTTAAGAAAGCCTAAATGAGGAGGTTCAGAAGCAAGCCTTCTGAGCAGGATGCTGAAGGAGTATTTAATTTGGAGCAACGCTTCCAGTTTTCAGAACAAGGAATTTCTGCCTGCACCTGCTCTCCCCTCACCCTGCCGCTCCACCCTCGACATGTTCCTGGAGCTACTGCATTGCTCTGAAAGCAAAATGAAAAAGGAAAGCTATTGTTCCCTTTCTCAAATACACTGATGCACTCCAGTCATGCCTTTTGATACAGAACCACATGGTACCACATACCCCTAAAACACAGGTGGGACAACGTGCTGCAAGAGAGGCCTCCTTTCCCTGCACTTGCCCCCCAGCTTTAAATAATTCAAATTTTCAATGGAATTAAGAAACGCTCAGGAAAGGATTACAATAACACAGTCTGTAACATGCACAGTTTAATTAGGCACTTAACATTTTTATTTACCTTATCTATATAAGCCGCTTTAGATGTTGAATTTGGAGGCAAGTTTGACTTGTCCAGGTAGAATGCCCTGAAAGAACAAACAGAATAAGGCAAAAAACTGTTAATTGTTTAAACTCCTGAACAAAATTTATATAAGAGACTATTCTTGGACACTATCCTAAGGTTCGCTTTTTTGTTTTGTTTTTTTAACTTCATGCTGAGAGAGGGTCAAGGAATAATGCATGGGTAAATAGACACGATCACTCTTTTTTTAAACTAATAAGGAACATTTTTTTGTTCTGGAGACAAAACAGTCCCTCTGCCCTTTGACAGTATAGAGCAAAATTTTAAAGTCTACTTAGTAGAAAAAAAAAAATGCATCTGAAAGCAATTTTCACCAAAGCTATCCATGAAAAGGTTTGTGTCAACTGTCTAGATTTTAATAGTGACTTTGGGAAACCTAGCATATAAAGAGTGCCTGAGCTTCATGCACTACAAGCTTTTTTATATTAGCTGTATGGAACTGCAATAATATAAGACCAGAATCCCAAACACAAAACACAGTACTGACAGAGGCAACATACAGAAGCTCACAATATAAAAAGAAACGAGAAAGCAAAAAGCCTACAAGGGGGCAAATACGCATCATACAAGCAAAATGGCCTTTGCAATGCGCGCACTCACGCATGCGTGGGCAAATAAAAATCAAACTGCCTCTCTTTACAATTTCTGCACACTTCTTTGAGAATGAATTAGTGCATGAAAGGAAAAGCCAAAGAAAACTGTCATTTACCTGCAGAACACAAATGTGATAGAGAAAGCATGCTTACTGTATCAGTTTCATCTATTGTGTACTAAAGCTCATCAACCCACAGTCTCCCAGTTCCTTCTATAACCTTTCACTTACCAATGAATAGTACAAAAAAAAGTTTCTATAAAAAAGAGACAAATGCAAAATGTGCTCTTTTGAAAGATAAAGGTTGGCTAATTTCTGCGTGGCACAAAGGAGGCTGACAATTTGAACAGAGAGCTTCCAAGCTATCCTTCTCTCCTGAGACAGGAAAACTTCTCTCACTCAACACCAGAAAGAAAGAGGTTTAGCAAAGAGCACGTGGGAAGCATGGAGCATTTCTCCTGTTTCCTTCAGCTCAGGAACATTAGAGGAATTATTCTTTTTCTTTATACCTTATAAGCAAACCAACTGCTTACCACAGATAGGCTATCATTAAACATCTCATAGGCTGAGGAACTATCTTACATATCTCTGTGACAAGATCACTGTTTCTCTGCCTCTGAAGTATTGCTTAAGGAAAAAAAAAAATTTAAAAAATTGTCCCTGCCCATGGCAGGGGGGTTAGACCACATGATCTTTAAAGGTCCCTTCCAACCCAACTATTCAATGATTCTCTGATCATAAAACTCATTGTGCTGGTTGAAAAGCTCCTAAAACCTGCTGGGGCAGCTGAAAATAGAAACACCTGGTAGGCTTCCCTGCCTGGATAAGGCATCCAGTGAGAACTAGGCAACAGCTACCACTGCAGCAATTCTGGCCAAGGTTAAAATAAAACAAAACCAAACCCCACGGAACTATGGAATGTGCAGGAAACAAAAATAGATTCTCCAGTGGAAACCTCAAGGTATCACTAGGATCCAGCTCCATTGCCTGTGCACAAGGAGCAGCCCTGACTAAAGGTCACAGCTGAGCCGTAACCCAGGCTGGAACTATGGAGTGTGGTAACCAAACTTCAGTTGCAATAAAGTATGAAAATAAACACTGAAAATAATGGTTCCTAACTCTGAAATGACAGGATCACTTGGATCCTCCAGTCATGAAAACACTGATTCACATAAGACACATGGATAAAAATCATGCTCCCCCCTTTTTTATGGCTTTATCCATGAGAGAAGGTAATCACACTGTTACATATTTGCAGGGCAGGAGTGCAGCCTGCAGATTTGTATAGCCTTTATTCTTCAATAATCTAGAATAACTGAGCTGATAAAAAAATCCAGCCACCTTTAATTCTAATAGACTTTACTTCCCATAGCTTTGCAGTTTTAGAAAAGCATCCTCTCCCAAATTTAAGGTTTGAATTAATCCCCTCAGAAAGCCCGGCAAAGCTAATCTAGTTCTGTTATTCCATTAAGCCTGGTGCATGATCCAGAATGTACTCTGTGTCAAAGGAAGCTGGAGACTATTGGAAGGAAAAGAGGTTTGCAGAGAAAATTACTCATAAATCACTCTGAGTGGCCACAGCACATAAAAGCTACCTCAGCAACAACAGACCAACCTTCTTCTTTGGTAGCAAAGCCAAAAAACAAAGCATCACCCTGCCATGCACTGAACACGATCAGACTGAAAGCCCACACTGTTTTTTCCTGCCATGCCACAGGAAAAGCTGCTTCATTCAGAGTCTGTTCAGCACTCCCATTCTCTTTGGACTGTTATTTCAGAAAATTCAGCTGCATTAAACGAAACTAGCAACCAAATATAGAACAGTACACACATTAATGGAGTACGTGGAAAATAATCAACTCAGGGTACAAAATGAAGCAACACGGACCCTAGAACGGGATATACAATTATAGGAATTACTCCATTAATTCAGTCAATTATTCATTAACCTAAAGAACAAACAAAAATCAACTATACACAACATTAATTTTAAATATAAAAATATCCTGTTACAAATGAAACTATCCCCCCCCAATCAGATAACACTCCCAGATGTTTCTCAAGTGCTTTATTTTTATTGCTTTTCATAAAAACTGTCTTCAGTATTTTACAGAACATGACAAACTGTAGACAGCATATAAATTTCCAAAGCACTTCACTTAATTACTAAATGCTTGTTAAGGTCCTTAATCATATTTTATGGGAAAAGTTAATGGCAGTCTTGGCATGGTGCCCAATTTGGACAATATTTTCTAATCCATTTGAAATGAACAAGAATGAAATCATAGTTCTTTGTCTGCAAATGTGATGCTGGTTTTGCTTCTAAAAGCCTTACAATTTCTCTAAGCTGTAGCAGAAAAACCTTTCTTTAAAAAAAGGTAGAAAATCCAATAGACATTAAAACTACAGGGGATTATTGCTGTGTTCCACTTTTTTAAGATATCCCCTATGTAAAAATGTCAAATAATGGGACAAATATCTCAGGGAAAACTTACACTAGAATGAGGTAACAAACATCTTAGGGCTCAAAAAGAAAAATCTATCACAAGATGAATGCTTTCCCAAGATGTTTTCCCAGAACTTGAGTACAAATGAGATGCGGAAGTATTGATGTTTTCTCAGTGAAGCATTTTATAGGGTATCCTCCAAAATTGACCTGGACATGTAAAATCCTGAAAATCTGAAATATTGAAAATTGAACCCTAAAGAGACTCCAAACGTGTAGAGACGCGTATTCCTGAGTTACTTTGCACAAGCAAATAATTCAATCAAAGCCAAGTTTCTAGTCTTACTCTCAGTTTGTTGTTCCAGAAAGCCCATAGGGTTATCCTAGAAGTTGATCATCTTTACTTTGAAATACAAGGATAGTAAAGAAGTGACTGGAGTGGTGGAGAGAGCAGGTAATTCAGTTGTGGCATTAAATAATGGCAAGTTGGGGGTTCTGCTCTAGAAAGGTTTTGCTTTGATGTTATAGCAGAGAAGAATTTAGTCTTATATATTCTTCATCACTGTGGCATACATATAAATAAATTCATACTGTCTTCAACAGAAGGATGGAATTATATTTAAATTCTACTTGATTTTCAATCCCTTGGTCACAAGATATTCAAGATCATGTAGATAACGATGGTCAACAATATGGCAAAGGATACATCAGTACAGAAGTGCAGAGGCACTAAGTGATAGAGTTAGTGTCCCTAATTCTTTTCTTCAGCTCAAACTACAAAGCATGTATTTATGACATAAATAAATAATGTGTATCTCTGTGTATTTGCATATATATATGCAGACACTTTTGTATTTCTTTAATAACAATTCTGGGTTCTGCCATCTGGTTGTTAACTATATAGGTGAGCATGTGTATAAGCACATATATATGTATACTCATACATTTGGAAATACATTTTTATATATATAATACAGATATAAATTCAATTGTTTCTTTACTACAAAGTATCCATTGCAAAAAACTATTTGCTGTCACAACAAACAAATCTGAAAGTGTTTGACATGTTCTTTCCACTAAATGTTAAGTCTCAATAAACTACCAAATATAATTACCCTCCCAGTCTCTACTAAGACCTAGTGATTTTAAATCATGTGTCCTAACATCTCTGGCAGTGATACAATCCTATGTATGGTGTCACTAGTAATTAGAGAAAGGTTTAATTATAACAAGCGAAAACCTTCATGACAGTATAGGATTTTAAATTCTCCAAGAGCACAGATAGTAATATTCTGTCCTTTCACAACTATTGTGCAACTGAAGTGCAAAACAGAAAATTTTAACACCACCTGGCTCTGAACTTACCACAGGTAATTCATATTTACCCACTGCTAGTGGAGGGTGTCCCTGCCCGCAGCAGGGGGGTTGGAACTAGATGATCTTTAAGGTCCCTTCCAACCCAAACCATTCTATGGTTCTGTGATTCTATGATATTTCATGTGTAAACAACTCAGCAAGCATTTCCTTTGTACTCAGCACTGGTGAAGCCACACCTTGAGTGCTGTGTTCAGGTTTGGGCCCCTCACTACAAGGAAGACATTGAGGTGCTGAAGCGTGTCCAAAGAAGGGCAATGAAGCTGGTGAAGGGTCTAGAGAACAGATTTTATGAGGGGCGCCTGAGGGAACTGGGGTTGTTTAGCGTGGAGAAAAGGAGGCTGAGAGGAGACCTTATCACTCTCTGCAACTACCTGAAAGGGGGTTGTAGCCAGGTGGGTGTTGGTCTCTTCTCCCAAGTAACAAGTGATAGGATGAAACGAAATGGCCTCAAGTTCCACCAGGGGAGGTTTAGATTGGACATTAGGAAAAATTTCTTCTGCCAAAGGTTTGTAAAGCATTGGAATGGGCTGCCCAGGGAAGTGGTTGAGTCGCCATCCCTGGAGGTATTGAAAAGATGTGTAGATGTGGTGCTTAAGGACCTGGTTTAGTGGTTGGACTTTTCAGCGTTAGGTTACCAGTTGGACTCGATGATCTTAAAGGTCTCTTCCAACCTACACGATTCTATGATTCCTGACTTACTCTGGGGACAAAATGACAAACCAGCTTTTGCCAGTTTCTAAGTGTAAGCAAACAGAACTGTGGGAAACAGTGCAGTCTGTGGGGAGGAGGATGTGACTGTAAGGTGAGACAAGCAAAATACACAGAGAAAAGAGGAGAACAATTAGATTTAGTTATGCATAGAAATACCTATATGAGTGGGAAGGGGTGTTAAGAAAATTTCAAGAAATAAAACTTAAGGGCTTTCTTGACAACTGTCTGCTTTAGTGGAGTAGACTGGGCACATAGCTAGGACAGACTTTCAACCTGGAAAACTGAATTCCTTAGAAACTGGACTCTTGAACAGAGGGAATGATTCTTCACAGTGCTGCTCATTTTCTTGCAAGCCTGCAGCACCTAGCTAAACTACTGATCTCCTACCAATTTAAACTCTCTCCAGTCTGTGAAGAGGGCATGTTGAGAAATTGGTGTTAGGATGAGTACAAGTATCTGAGGTGCAAACTAAGAAGGATGCTTGCAAAGGAACAGCCCTACTGTCCCAGCAGGCACATCACAGCCCTACTCTCAAACCTTTATAAACTCACAAACAGGGGATCATAGAAATGTGAAGACAGAAAGTCATGGATGACAAAAAATGGAAAAAATACCACTTGCTCTATGTAATACTGCCCACTTTTCATATGCTACATTTTAACCCCTATTTTCCAGTAATCTAGTCTCCAGCATCTCTAACTACTTCCAAGATCACTTGAAACCATCCTATTTGTGATGTGAAAGGGAAGTTCTTGGGCCACAAAGGAGTTACAGCTGCCTTCCTGCTTCTTCAATCATTATCCAAAAAGCCAAATCCACACTGAACCCATTAGTACTAACTAATTGCTTCCACATTTGCCTTTCAGACAGTAGATTTCTCCTTTTTTGACTTCTGATGTTCCAGACATGGAATACACTGTTAAAAAAGACAACATGCCAAACAGTCATTGGGTGGTCAGGGTTTCTACTACAGCTGTAAGCTGTACAAGCTGCAGGCTTGGGCTGGGTTCCTATCACTGACCAGGAGTGACAGAAAAGGCTCCATCTCTGCTCCCTGCGGATACATGTTCTCTGCATTTGCAGAGGATAAAGAAAGCAGAATGAACCAGTTGTCCACCTCAGTGAGCAAAGACTCAGTATATATAATCTATCAAGACACATAATTTTCAATTTCAGAACACTACCTGTAATAAGTACTGATCATACTTTGTCACAAGTCTAAAGAAACAATGAATTTACGCTCACAGAAAGAGAATAGCACTGGAAGAGAAAAAACCCCAAAGTTAGATTCGAGCCAGCTGGCAATATCTTTTAGACCAGCTAGACAAATCTAATTTACTTTGTCCAAGATCTCTCTATTCTCTCTTTGGTCTTGCTTCACTTAGATGCAATGAATCTTAATTTCTGTTCTACCTAAAATGCTTCTCATTAAGTTCATCAGGAGACAAATTTAGCTATTATTTCCTTGTTATGCCCTTCAGAGTGAATGCTTAATTTTCAGTCTCTCCTTCATAAAGATTTTGCATTTAGAGAGAGTTCAGCCACGAGTATCTAGTTCATTTGGAACCACATCTTAAAAATCTAAAAGGCATTAGATTTCCAATTTTTATAATCATATGAATTGCATGATAAATTTCAGTATGTAGCATTGCAGCCCAGTTTTACTGTTGCTTTTTTAAACACAAAGCAATGTATCAAATACCTAGTATTGAAAATAGGAAAACAGGTTTTCACCTGCTTTATAAATACCCCACTGCACCAGAAAGAAAATATTTTCACAGAATCACTCTGAAACCTGTACCTCTCCTCAGGTTACTCTTTTCTGAATTTGATGGCAATGACAAAACCAGATAATGTTGCTCATTAACATGTCACTCACTGAAGTGGATAAACATGAGGGAAAGGAGGGTAAGACTAAAATCACAGGACAGGACAACAGTGGCACAAGGACAAATAGCATAAGCTTCTTAACCACATGAGCAATTTGGTTTGGAAAAGCTTTCCATCGGAAACAGTGGGGGAAGGAATCTGCCAGTTTTAAGGTGGATTTTAATGCATTTATTACAGGAATTGATGTATGATCTGGTCTTTGGGATAACACACATATTGTCTTGAGGACCCATCAGTTTGTCCCAGAGACAGACACGCTCTTTCATAGTAATTAACTGTCTCTAAGTGGCTATGTCCTTCATGTCATTGTATCTCATTTATACCAAAGCAACTATTAGAGAATTTTAGTTCAGCCTGAAGCCCTGAGTGCCATCACATCTATTTTCTGCCTTGACTAAATTATACAGGATACGGAAAACATCAGCCTGCCAAGAAGCCTGCAGCTTGAGAGGCTGCTGTACGCATATACGTGCATGTATAAATAAAAAAGATGTTATATTCCCCAGACAGATTTTGTTCCATGCTTGCATAAATTCTAGGGGCAGAAATAGTTTCCTTTTCTTGTCTTTTTAAAAATTAAAAGAAACAAGAAAACACAACAACATGAAAACATCATGGATTATAATATCCCTGAATTAAATTAAATTTGCCATCATTCTGTGGAGGGCTACTTATGCCATAAAATAAATACAGGAGGGTTCAGACAGAGAAACTGTTTGAAGTTACATTGTAAATGAAACACTTTAAAATGACAAATACTACATTCAGCATAATCAGATGTTCAACATAATGAGGGTAGTTAGCTAAATCATTTGTCATTAGATTCACTGATTATAATTGCTTCCTCAGCATAACAGACTTGCATTTACCTCCTAAAACGATATCCAAGAAAGCAGCACCATAGGGAAAAAAAACCCACCAAAGAAAATGGCCTTTTCCCTTTACTGCTTACTTTAATTTTTCTTCTATTCTGGCTGTACAACAGGCTACAAAAGTAGCTGCCAATAACCCTGGACACAGCTGACTTCAAAGAATAGTTCCAAATCACACAGAATGGTAGGCAGGAAGGAAGGAACATTTTTTTCCAGACCTTCTTTGTCTACTGATGCACAGGCAAGTTAATTACCACACAGTGGTAATTAGCACCCACACCAGTGGCGGGGATGGATAGCAATCCTCAGCTGTCTTTCCCACAGCACGATCCTATCTTTGGAGTGAAGAACTGGGTCATCATATAGTCAGGGGTGTCACAAGAAAGTGCTGTGCTGGGGATGAAAGAGAAGTTATGGGAAAGTAGAGCTCTCCTAACCTCACCTTCATCTATTATTTTGCTTATTTCCCTCTGAATATTCCAAATCCAAGCCACTATAACATCAGGAACAAAATTCTGAAGGTGTTTAGATGTCTAAATGCACACATAGCTGCTGAAGAGGCATTAAAAATGTTTATGAATCTAAAAGCCAGTAATTTCACTGATTTCTCATCAGATAATATTTATCTGCATAGACAGTTTTGGAATCCAAACAGGTATGCTGATGTGCAGTTTTAGGCACCTATATTCAACCAGGGTTTGCTCTTGCAGTCAACAACAGGCAGTGAAACATCCTGCAGAAACGCAGAAGCTGGAAGCATACTTGGTACAGCCACAGCCCTGCACCTCACTGAATGACCCGTGCCTTGAACATCCTCTCTGCTTTTGAGATACATCCCTCACGTGCACAGACACGTCCAGGAAAAAACCCTTAAAGAGCAGATGTGCCTGGACTTTTCTGATTAAGAAGCTAACCAGGAGCACCTGTAGAAAATTGTACTTTAATAGAATGTCACAGGAGGAACCCAATTTTTTCCCAGAAAGCGAAGTCACAGACAAAAAAAAAAACCCAAAACCACAAAAAAACCCACCAAAAAACTAATCTGATAAAATGTCAAATAGTCACAGAGAAAAGAAGACCGGAAGAACAAGATTCTTTTACTACTGTAGACTGAAAGTCCCATCCTGGACCATCAAGTCCAAACCTCTGGTAACTTGGAGAAACATTACAAAATTGTCATTTCTGAACTCATTAAGGTCCATTTTAGAAAGTAGCTTACTTTTCACAGGAAGCTAATCCAAAACCTGTTTTCTCTGAGGATAAATGCTGTTCTTATAGCCAACTAAAATGTTTTATCTTACAGTCACTCCTCAGTCCAAGGACTGGCTGAGTTACGGCCATTCAGCTAACCTGTCCCAGCTTCCAACAGGCCTGCATTGCAACTCATCTTTTGGTTGCAGTAACAACCATAAGATTTATTTCTATGCAACATAAGAATAACTACCATACTGAATCTCCCTCTGAACAAGAGAGACCTTCACCAAATATAAAAATCATATTCAAAGGACAGAATGTATTTTAACTAAATAATTCTTAAAGCAGTAATGCTTCAAAAATTACAATTAAAGTTTACCCTCGTGCTTTTACAATTACATGACTCACGATTTGCAAGAGAATACTTAAACCAACCGAGCAGTCCAAGTAAATATATGCATTTGTGAGTTTTTGTTATTTCTATCAGCATTTGTAGTAGTCACGGGTACAACCACCATTGTGCCCCGCAAAACAGTCTCTGGTACCTGTAAAAGCAAGAGGACTGATTGGGAATGGAAAAAGCCTATTTGAATGGCAAGGAGTACCAAAGGAGGAAGATGGGGAAAAGTGGGAGGAGGCAGGAGAATATAGAATGAGCTCACTCAACATCAGCCTCTGTACAGGTCAGATACACAGCATCTTTCTGGTCCTCCTCTAAGTTAGAAGACAACTGCTGAGCTATCAAACACATAGTAATAAAGATCTTTAAAAATCTTTGCTGACCTAATTACTTTCACTTGGTTGTACTGCATGTTTCTCAATAGCAAACAATTTGATGAGGTTAAATTTACATTGCTGGCAACTACTAGCACCAGCTCAACTTGCAAACAGAACGTAAGCATAACTTTCTTTTCCTTGTCAGTGTCAGAGAAACAGCATTGGTGAACTATAAAAATAAGTGCAATCTGGATGACTGTGAGAAATCCAGCACGATCAAGAATAACTGTGGGCCAGATGCTGAAGATTTCCCAGCAGTTTCAGAAATTTCATAAACTAGGTATTGTTTGTTTTTGTTTTTTTAAAAATAATATCTTTATTCTGATAAAGGACTTCCTACATATTGCTGGGGTAGGGGATGTTGCCTCAGGAATTGTAGGAAAACTCAACTTTAGCTGGCCTTAGAATAAAAGTTCCCTTATATTATTAATTAGATTCAAATAGCTAGGGTTAAGTGTATTACAGAAAATGGAGGGACTTCATTCCACACAAATATGAAATTCTATAACCAATTTTCAACTGTCGTTCATGCGTTCTCATAAAAATGATAATCTTATCATTACTATTTCATAGTTGAGGTAGTATTTGCAAAAGCCCCAAAGCAAGAACCATGAAAGACAGAAGCTCTTACGATGCTCAAATCAGTGTCAAGGAGGACAATTTTGTACCTGGATTTATTATATCACTTCAGATACTGTGGAAAAGCTGGTCACAGTTCCATAGTTATGAATGAATTTTGCAGTAAAAGCAAGGATTCAGTTTCTTGACTTTATATGATGGATAAAGTTTACCCTTCCTGAAATCCACTAAAAATTTACTAATATATCTTTTGATTCATTCAAATAAATAGTTTGTAAATTAATTCTTTTAATCGCATCAGTATCAGATTTGTCACCCAAAAGACACCACATTCCTCAAAAATTTTGTATGTACTCAAACTTTAACAAGACTTTACCACAAGAAATTAAGAGGTAGCTGAGCAAAGGTACTAGTCATATTTAAATTTTAATGTCCTGCTTTGCTACATCCCAAGTTAGGCCACCATCTCTGTTTGTAAAACCGACCATACACAACAAAGTGGTCTCATCTGTTTCATATTATTAGACCATTATTATCTAAATGCATCAGGCATAAGAGAAGCTGAACTTGTATCAAGAGTTCTCATCAACGGATGACTTGGCTGCAACATCACTGCCAAACAGTGGTTTCATTCCCACTAATCCCCATCCTCTTCTCCCACTACTTTTTCCTTTGCTATTGCTCCCATTTGCTTTCCGCTGCATAAGGTCATCAGCAGATGGTCATTTCACAAGCAAGCAATGCATTCCTTTTCTATGGAGAAAGAATGGTTTATGGATTGTGTCTTGAACGACATATTTTATTACTGATCAGGTAGTTCTGCACAGAGGATTTCTTCCACATGAAGAGTTTACGATAGTATTATTGCACTTGAGTATGTTTCCAGGGAGTATTCAATTTCACTTTTTTGTTCTTCTTCAGTGCAATTTTCCAAATGTTAATATCTTTTGCTGCTGTAGTTACTTTATTAGATTCTCCTGGCCAAACACCTACACAGGCTAGCAAATGGCAGAACAAGAATGAAGCATCTGCTTTTCTGTTTTTCCTCTTCACATTATGTCAGTGAATTCCTGAAGCTGTTTGTGCCTCATTTAAGAAATGGGTAGAGTTCACCAGAAAGCAAACAAAAAAATCAATTACTGAATGTTCTCATCAGACATTAGATGGCTGTAAGAAAATCCAAAATTTTCCTATTCTTGTGACTGGACAGAGCTACCAATACTAACTTCTGTCAAATGCTAACTTTCTCATAGTAACTTCTTGCAAAACGAGGCCTTGGAGGTTAGCAACTGCTCAGAGCTGTGAGTCACAACACCGTAAGAGGAATGTACCTCATTAGAGCCACAGCATGAATGGAGGTCCTAACACACGAGGTAAGCAAGGTCAGGGAACATTAGATCATAAAGTCAGGAAGAATTTCTTTCAAGGATTTTCACGGGGGCTAAATTAGGCCTATTCATAGAAAAAAACAGCACAAAAAGTCTTGCCTTGTCCAACTGATAGAAATCTCTTTCCAACACTAGCTGACTTCATCTAGGCCAAATACTGGCATGACCAAAGCTTTCTGTAAAACTGATTTCTAACATAAGCCCTGTCAAGCAAATACTCAGGAGGAACCTTTCTTTCCAAACAGGAAGTACTAATACAAGAAGGTGGAAAACAGACTAAATACTACATTTGTCATTAACATAGAAGTGCACTGACACAGATGTCACAAAAAAATTTAAATATACAGTACACATTGAATACAATTGGCTTTAAAAATCAATTTTGCTATAGTACTGCTTAGATTAAAACAGAATCTAGAAAGTCCACTGCTTTGATAACATTACAGAAATACTTCTGCAAGATCCATGAAGAAAACCTTCCAAAGACAGGAGTGGACCAACAGATGAAAGGAATTGGAAAAAGAGACCCTCATTTACCTTCTTTTCTCTTCTCCATTGTCCTTAACCTCTTTTTTTAACTCCTTTTCTCTGCTGCTTTTAAAAGCTGTCTAACAGTTCTAGTGAAATTATAGTGTTTCTACCCGATTCAATAATTTTAAAAGTGAATAGATGTGATTTTACTGTAGTCCTTTGCACTCCTCTTCACCTCATGTGCAAGTAAGTGTACTCAAACAGGTGTTTTTCACAGATACAGTGAGATACAGGAATGGTCTATGTACACATCATTATTTTACTTCATAACTAATAGATTATTTTGTATACCAGGAATTCTGTCTTTATGTGCAACTTCTTAATGACATATATACTGAAACACACAGCTGCATAATCTTTACATATACTGGCAAGTATGCACTCTGTAACCCACACCCGAACCTGATGCAAGTACCCAAATATGTTTATATTCCCATTAGTATAGTGGGGGTGGGGAGGAAGATGCTCAGCTTTGAGGAAAACAACACTATTTTTTAAGTCCTGTTCTGTAGAAATTTAGGTAAAGATGGGCTGCAAAATCAGACCATAATGTTTAGCAATTCTGATACTCCATTTGTGATCAAGGAGACATTTACTTTTCTATATGCATTAATACAACAACCTGGAGGCAATTACAGCTATAGCTTTCATGGGAAAAGAATTTTTTAAAAAGTAACAGTGCAGAAATCAAAAAAGTCAGAACCATAAATCTTGGATCTTATTCAATCACGCACCAAAAAACAACCACCATGCAACACACTTCAGTTTAAAGATGTGTCATAGAAACTGAGCTGAAAAGCAGAACTCGGTAAACTAATCTCAGGAATGTTGTTTTATTACCCACCGTAGTTTCTGGTTATACTGCTTGACTTTTTCTAGTGAGGCTGCATTAATCTGAGCTTGAAATTCTTCTACTGAGACACTGTCTCTGTAATAATATCCTTCCATGCTCTCCAATGCTGTGAAAAGAGAAAGAAGAATGGAGAAGAGAAAAATCAGTATTAAATATTTAGTATTCGCCTTCTTGTAGCTTTGTTCACACACCAGCGAATTACTTTTAACCTTGAGGCTGCGACCCCACTGTGGATTGCTGAGCTGTTTCCGTATGTCATCAAATTTATACAGATCTCTCTTTAAGATTTCACTTACAAGAAAAATTATATTTCTTGCCCTGTGGAAAATATAAAGCAGAGCACTAGTTTGAGTTCCGTTGCTCTAATTAAAGTACTCCTGCCCTGTGAATGTAAATGTGGTTTTTAGTTTTGATATATCCTGGAAGAAAACAGCAGAATGAGCTGGGATAGCGGAAAGAAAGGACTAATGTACCAGCGACTTTCACAGATGGAGACCAAACAAGTTCTTAGGAAACCTGATTTTGGGAGATGTCGAGCACTTGAACGTGTAGTTATTCCTACTGATAATGTGAATGCCTTCTTCTGGACTTCTCTGGATCTCTGAAAATGCCCTATGAGCTCCTTTTCAGGGTTCAGATAAGTTTCTGAAGTCAAATACTTGCCTACGTCCACCTTTGTTGTATTCACTTCACCAAAGCAAGGATGAATATTGCTACAAGAACTCAAGAACTAAACACTTTCATTAAAAGAAGTATCATATGTCCTTCTCATACAATCGTTGCACTGAATTAAAAGGAGGAAAAAATGAATGCACTACCATTTCATTTTGGGATGGTCTTCCTAGCAACAGTTTTCAAAAAAAGAAAGAAAAAAAGAACACTTCCCTGAGTATCTAAAATAAAGGGGCTGGGGGAGTTTAACCTCTTCTTTAGCCAAGTCAAATCAAGTGTTTGAAAGTTTCTCAAGAAAATTTGAATGGGAGAAATCAACATCTTCACATTAAGAGATTAACCTTATTATAATATAAAACACAAGCTCTCGGTGAAATAGTTTTTTTGAGGAGAAGCATTAAAGATTTTACAGTTAGGAATATTGCCACTTTAATAATCCATACACATGCCAAGAATTCATCACCCTATCAGAAAATGCAAGCAATAAGCAGAGTTCTGATGGAAACATGCTGCTGTCTTACAGCTTCAGCTGCACACAGAATATTAATTCTGCTTGTACTGCTTAATATGACCAGTTAATAAATAATTCATTCATTGTGAAAGAACATGCAAATTACACTCCCCTTCTGTGCTTTCAGAGTTTGTAATTGTACTTCTGTGTGAAAAATATTAAATTTCAACAGTCAGACTTCCTTCTTAACTTCCTCAGTGCTAAGTCACATCAGAAAGCCCCCACAAAAATATCCACTGAAGTCCATTTATAATAGCATGTCAGTGCAAACAGAGTTGATAATCCATACTACTTATTTTACTGGCATAAAGTTGTTTTTTTTCCAATTAGATTACCCAACCAGGAAACTCAGTCATCTGTCGGGACTGGCCGGAGCGCATAGTTCTGCCTCCACAGGCACTGCGGGGGCCACGCTGGTGGGTGCTGGCAGGGAATCCCACAGCATGTGCTTTGGCTCTCCCCTTTCTGAAGGGTTTAACATTTTTCTACCTAATATCTTAGAAAGCTCTTTTGTAAGGAAGCTTTCCTTATAAACATGTCTTCTGTGGTATTCTTGAATCCAAGTTAGGATATTCTGGTCTGAATGTGCAGACAACCGAAAGGGAAAAAAGCCTGGAAGGATGGGTAGACAAAGGCTAGGGGCTACCAGGACGTGGTCCAGCTAGGGGCCCATTGCAAGCAGAATACCACATCTTTGCCAGTGACCTGGAGGAGGTAAGTTTGCAGCTAATACCAAATTGGGAGAAGCAGTGGATAGACTTAAGTGCAGGGCCACCTAGAGAGAGACCTAGACAGGCTGGAGGAATGGGCCAGCAGGAACCTTGTGAAACTGAACAAAGACAAATGTCAAGTCCTGATTCTGGGAAGGTAGAGCCTAAAGAGCAGCTCTGCTGAGAAGGACCTCAGGGTCATGTTAGACAGCAAGCTGAACACAAGCCTGGAGTGTTCTCTGGTAAGCAAGGCGGGCAACAGCATCCTAAACAGTATTAACATAAGCATGGCCAGTAGATTGAAAGAAGTGCTCATCCTCAGTTTACTCAACACTCATTAGATAGCATCTTGAATACTGTGTCTAGTTATGGGCCCCACAGTACATGAAAGCTATTGATCAACTGGAAAAAGTTAGTAGAGGGTCATGGGGTGAAGCCCCCTCTGTGATGAAAGGCTGAGAGACCTGAGCTTGTTCAGCCTGCACAAGTGATGGCTTCGGGAGGAATCTACTAGTCAGGTGTCATTAGCTACCAGGAGGTCAACAAAAAGAGCCAGGGTCTTCACAATGGTGCATGCTGGCAGGACAAGAGGCAATGGATATAAATTGAAACAAGAGATGTTTCAACACAATAGAAAGAAAACACTTTTTCACCATTAGGGCAGTCAAGTAAAGGAACAGGTTACCCAAGAGGTTGTGCAGTTTCTGTCCTTGGGTGTTTTCAAGATCCTACTTGATAAACACCCAAGTAACCTGGTCTGATGTCACAGCTGACGCTGCTATGAGCAGGAGGTTGGACTAGAGACCTTTTGAGGTCCCTTTTAATCTGAATTATTCTAGGATTCCATGAAAAAGTAAAAAAATTAAAAACTCTGGATAATTAAGAGACTAGCAATTTTAAATAAAGTGACTTTTAATTTTAAATAAAGTGTCTTTTAATTAAGCTTATTTATTGCTGAGATCTCAATTCTAACATAGGAAATGGAGAAATCTGAATGCCAAGAGCAATATCTCATCATTCTCCGACCCCAATCCTGCAAATCAGGATCCTTTTAAATGTATACACTTAATATATGGTTGCATAAAGTGGTTTTTAGAAGTGGAGGGATACCTAATATATTCTGGGTAAACATTTATAAACTTTTAAAAGTCTACAGTCCCAATCCTGCAAATATATAGACTTGTAATTTTAGGCATGGAGCTATGCCACACAGAATAGAGCAACACAGAGATAAATATACTGATGTGCACTGACTTGTGCCTTTGATAAAGTATTCCAAGCACATGATTTTTTAAATGTTCCATTTGAAAACATTATAAACCATTCTATTTTAGACAGGAAACAGCTTAGCTCTGTTAAGCTTGGGAAACAAGAATTCATTTCACAGAGGAACTTAGAGAAGATTTCTACATTTGTAGCTAATAAATTTCAGTCAAAGATGTGGATCTACTGAATTAGTTTGATGGCAGCTCAGTCAAACCTCACAGGAAAGAAGTAAAAAATAGAATCCCAATTCACTCATTAGTGAGGAAAAAAACCCAAAACAATGATTTAAACACTAGGATTTAACTTCTTATCCAGGATTTCTTATTCTTGGAGTCTAATGGACTATTTTGGAGGGGGATTCTTGAAAATTAAAGAAATTTGATATGATAAAGAAAGAAGAAATCTGTATCCCCTCTTGAATCTAAAAAAATAGTATTTCCAGGGTTCCATCTGAACCAAGGTATTTTCTGTTCTCTTTCATGGGCCTTTTTGTCTGCTCTACTGAAATGTGTCTCCTGCTCAGTGTTCTCATTTTCCCCTATGACTGATATCAATCTGCTCAAAAAAAACCCACTGAAGTCTGTCTTTATTAGTTTGTTTAAAAATCAGACTTCAGGGATCTTATTTGTAAAAAATTGTGTATTTACAGTAAGTTCGACTATTTCTTCATGCATCTTTGCTATTTCCTTTTACATCCTCCTTATTTATAAGAGACCAAACCCTCCTCGAAACCTTCATTTGTATGCCTGACTTCTGCCTGTTCCACTTAGACCCTGGAAGCCTTTTGCAAGGTACAGAGTAGTTTCAGCTCCCTCTGAAATCAAAGGCGGCTCAAGGCAATCAGCACCTCACATTCACCATTTCAGTGAATCAAACTCCATGCTCCTGATGACTGTAATGACACTGCAGCTAATGCAGGCTGCCTGCAATTTATGAACAGTCTGAGCATCAGCGCCCACCATTCATCACTTCGGTAACGTTGGCAGTGTCATAACTACAAAAGCCTGACAACCTTATTTAAGTCTTCATAACATTTTAAAGAGACAAAATTCTCAAGGGGTAACAATTTAGTCCTTAAATTTGAAGTAACAGGAAAAGATTATGATAGCATTTGGAATGCAAAACACTTTTAAAAGCAAGTTGCATGATCTGACTATTGTCCACTAATGTCTACAAAGAACAAAACAATACTGATGAAAGACGATTCATTCTTTGGTGTTGGAATCATATAACAGGTATAAACTTAGAAGTGTATTCTCATGCCTCTACTTTTTTATCACAAATCTTAGCATTTCTTAAATTCACATTTTAATTCAAAGTTCTCAATAAATATCCACATTAAACAACATATTTCAACATAAGCATTGTGCCCTTACAAAGGATTTAAATCAGAGTGAGTAGGGTTTTAAAGAGAGTTAAATATTACATGAAAGAATTAGGGAGGGGGGGAATTAAAACTCAAGTTACCTTGTGAAAAAAGTACTGGATGGATTTTAAATCCCCCTCCATTCTTCAGCCTTTGAGGAAGCTGTTCAAAATGGTTACTATCAAGGTAGAAGTAAACCTTCAGTGTTTGCCGGCTTCCTTCTGCTTGGTATGTGATTGGAACATCTAAGAATACAGTCAGTGTTACTATTTCATTAAAAGCAATGACACGTCTTTTTCCAAAAACTGTTGCACTGAAAATTCACACGGTTAGATAAAAATCACTTCAGACACAAGACTAATACGTGCAATATTTTACATTATACTCGGTGTTGCTGAGTTCACTTTTGGCCTGTCCATTATCAGGAAGCAGATAAACAGAAAAGCAGTGACTGTCATCTTTGCCAGCCTGTCAATGACAGCAAAAAATACTAGGCAAATAATGTAGTTGGCAACATCCTACTTGTATTCCCTGTAAATCAGAAGAAACATCCATGTACAGCACACAGTTTAAATCACTGGAAGGATACCTTTAGCCATATTTCACATGCCTTCCTCAGGTGCATGACATATAAGGTCAGTGTGATATATAAAGTCAGTATCTCCTCAGATTTGCGTGGGACAGAACACAAGTAAATACACAGTAGCTACCAGCATATTCATTAAATTATTATTAAAAATAAGGAGTCAATTGAGAAAAAAATGTTTTATGGTAGAGTATGTAAAACTTCATTACACTTTGACAAGCTAAATGTCATAATACAGCAACTGGTGTCAAGTTTAGCGCAAGTAGCGGTATCATTTTGCAGTTAGAGTGATTCCCCAACATACAGTGTGTGTATTATGCCAGATGACTAACAAGTAATGATCATTAGCAACAGCTGACAAAAATTTTCCATTTAGCTAAATCTCACAGAGGAAGTCAGTTTAATTCAATGTAAGTTTTGTGTGTATTTCCTGTTTAAGTATCGTTTCCATACATAAGTCTCGAAGTTGAAAGCAGTAACAATAAAATTCAGTGATTTTCATTAATAATATTATGTAGTTTTTACATTGTGTGTGTAAATTATTTTGTACCTAAATGGAAAAGATTCCAAAGAAACAGTTTTCACTGTTTTTGGTAATAAGAAAAAGACTTTTTTTCTTCTATTGACTATGCAGGATCATAAATGGAAAACCCAAATTTGCCAGTTCCTCGTCTTCTGTAACCACAGTCATCCTGACTGTAGTGACAGCTCTTAAACCAAAAGGAAATACAGAGTTTACTGCAATCCTAGAACACACGGACATTCCATTTATCTCTGGTTTAGCGCATATGCCTCAGTTGGAAGATACAATATGAACAGTTCATGACACAGGCATAGGGTTCCCTATCGGGAAGCCCTCCTGTAACTCCGGTTTCATGTTGTTACCTGGCTTAGCAGGTCTTCTTTTTAAAACGAACACTATGAACAGGGTCCTTACTTGAATTATATAGAAATAAATATGGTCTTATATAGGCTAATTCCTACCTGAGTACCAGCCCTGCACTACTGAACTCTTTGGAGCACGGGCAGCTTTGTGGAGGAGCTTTGTGTCTTCTGGTTTGGGTTATTGCAGAAGTTCTCTCATGTGTGGTCTCAATCCGGCAAGGGAATTGTTTAAGAAAAGCTTGATGTGAAGCAGACATACTTTCCTCCCTTCCCAGGGGAGTTATGAGACTTAGGAAAATATGAGGGCTTTTTGCTCACTAGAAGTTCACTGCAGGAAAATCTCTACTGGCTGAAAACATATTAATAAAGGAGTAGCTGAAAATGAGTGAAGGGTATGAACAGCAGACTGCGAAGACAGTCCCTTGCTGCGAGTTGGGTGAGTATTGCGAGGAAGGGCTCAGGACCCTGATCATCTGCACCAGCAGGTCTCAGAGGAAGTTTCTGGCACAATCTAAAGCTCTCCTAACAGTGTTTGCCATCTCCTTTCAAGGAACTCTTGCAAGACCTACTTTGTCTTTGAGACAATAAAATGAAATGGTTTTTATGCTTCTCCATCTCATTTCAATTGCATTTCCCTATTAAGACCTTTAAGCTTATTTTACATGACCCTTCAATGACAACTAGATCTTCCAGGGACTTTCCTGATGCAGTCACATACTCCCAATGGAAAATTCGGTTAGGCAAACACTTTTGCCCCCAACGTTACTGACATTACCAGATGATAACGATTCTGCATTGTCACTGATGTTAGCTGTATTTCAGGAAATCTAGGAATATTATGAGAGCTCCAGATCTACTAATTCTCCATAATCCCAAGTTATATAATATTCCCTGTGGGAGGTAATGTTCTAGGAGAAAAATGTTACAAACAGAGAAAATGTTTCTGCACAGTAAAGCCCAGATATTAATTATAATTACTCACTCGCAACTAGTGGTTCTGGCTCTGATTGTCTGAAGTAAAAAGTAACTTTTTCCAAGTCAAACAGTGCAACCAATGTATCTTCTAGCATGGCTTGCTCATCAGCCTAAAAAAGGCAAAAGAAAAAGTCAAATGGTCATTTCAGCCAGATGTTTTCCCTACCAGAAATAATATGAGAGCAGGACATAACAGTAACTACAGAATGTTGCACAACATTTCACTGCTGCAGTGTATAACCTAATTAACTCCTAGATAATGTAAATATCTTTTTTTCTATTGGCACTTTCCCTTTTATTACTAGTCTAAAATTATTAAAATGAATATTACCATTTTACATAGTAAATTAATAGGTAATTTATAGCTACCATTACTTCTCATGGTTTTTAATCAAACAATGCTGTAATTATTTTGATGTAAGATACCAGACCTCAACAGCTTGTCCTGACACCAGATCTAGCAGAGGGGAAATGTGAAAAGCAAATTCTTATTTTTCACAATTTTCTTTTAAAAATGTCATAACTTCAGCATTTCATTTATAAACACCAGATGAAAGTTCATCATGTCCACTCTAAGCACCAATAATTGAACTAGTAGCTCAGAACAAGTACAGCTCAGGGTGATTTGCACCTTCACTGACAAAACTCTAGATGCAAGTATGTAGCTATGCCAATATTCTGATTTGCACCTATGGTTCACTCTGTGTACACCTGAGCTAAAGAGATCCAGACTTATTTACCAAAAAAGCTTCAGGAATTAAATTACTAACTTCTCAGGACACTTTACTGAACCTTTAAAAAGGAAAATAGCTGTCTACAAGTATGGTTATCTTGAGCTAAATATGCAGAGCAATTACAGCAGAAATCAATAATCACTTAAAGTAATTCTATTCTTCATACAACCCTCCCCTAGCACCTCAAGTTTGCAAGAGCCAAATGGAAATCTGAGGCATGCATTTTTCCTCCTCTAAGAACTGAAACAGTAGGAAAGCAAAGAATAATAAACTAGCTGCCTATAAAATGAGAATAAATTACAGCTTACTGAATTATAGAAAGGAAAAACAAACCCCCATGATTTTACCTGATCTATAAGTGAAGTAGCATACCTCCTTGTATTTATGGGGGGGGGGGGAAGCTGCTAGAAATATTTTGTCTCCTGGTTCAGTTTATGAAGTCTCTAAGGATAGAGCAGTTTTATCAGCAGAAGAGTCTGAACACCATTCAGTGACATGGGAAATCTTTGCACAACTGCTCATTCTTTACTGAATCCAGCCATAATGAGTGTAATTTCCTTCAAATACCCTTGTTTAAAATAACACGGATCATTTGTAAGAAAAATAGTGCTGAGAAGGTTGCCTTTAAATACTTTTCCCTTGGTTAAGAACAGTTAGAAGAGACTAAATTTAATTTTATTTTCAATTTGACAATGCACACTGCTGGTATCTGATTGCATGAAAATAGCTAAGTAGCATGCATTTTCTCTACAAAGTAAATCTCTACAATCTTGAAAGAAAAAACGGAAGTATTCAGTGCTGTAAAGACAGTTATTTTATGGCAACATGACAACTAAGCACATGGAAAAACATAAGACAGGTATCAACTGAATTTACTCGTGATCTCTGAGGACTGCAGCACCAGGACATGATGGTGCTGCACGGTGCTAAGAAGTACCCAAGTCTCAAGACATGATGCCCAGCTCCCCTGACCGTGCTTTCTTTGCATACTCCTCATGTGTTTCTCTCAGGCACTGACTTTATCTGTTTTTAAGCTGCACACCTCGTCCTGACATACCCTGTCCCATGCAAGCCCACATAGGTACTTCAGCTACCTGTGAGGTAGTTGGTCACACTAGCTCAAGTCAATGCTCTCCAACAATACCACAGACTAATACTTTATGATTTAGAAATACCTTTATTTTTATTGATCTCTTCTGCTTCTAGAGCTTTTCAGGTCAACTTGTCAGCAATTTGCTGCTGAGGTAGACAAGGCAAGGAAAGACGACATTTGATGCCAGGAACAGTGTCTGCTATTTGCGTGGACTTTTACACAGTAGGATGTACCAAATCAGTTATTTTCAGTGAGCACATCCAGAGGTTGAAAAGACTGCCATGGAGCAGACCGCACAGACTGCTTCACAGTTCTTCAGGTTAGTAGGACCCAGTCTAGTGTGAGAAGCAGCTTAAATAGCGGAAGAAGCACTTCGGGTAACTGGGGATTAGAGGACTACAAAGCCATGTCCTTTTCTTAATTCCTTCTGAAGCCATGGCTCTTTGCCAAGCCTTGTGAAGAAACAGCAGATTTCCAATTACCCTGACAGGCTACAAGGATTTGCCCTATGACAGAGGCAAAACGGACTAGCATGTCTAGTCCTTCAACTACTACACACCTATTGTTTATTGGGGGAGAGGATGATAAAATCATCCAAACCAGGTATTTTATTTATCTTGCGTTGCTGCTTATTGCAAAGTGAAGTTCTGGTTATCACCTAATACTACATTCACTTCTAGGGAACAGCTACGATAGCGGTGGGGAGTCAAGGGTAAACTTGCTATCTGCTAACTCAAAACAAACATAATACTGTCTTTGTTGGAAACATATTTCCCATATCACAAACAAACATTTCCCCTATCTGTAATTATCTAAATCGTAATTTTTCCAAATAGCAGCTAATTAAGTAACAAGCTAAGCAAAGGACACAGAAAATCATATTTATAACTTAGACTGTTTAACTGCGCCCCTGGTTCGGGGAACAAACGCAGGCTGTGACCGAGCATGCCACATGAGGAGTCTTACCAGGTTAGGTGAGAGCAGGGACTGGAAATGAAGCAGAAGACCCGCACTGGCTATCTGTTCCAACCACCTTCTGCTGGCCTCCAGTGTCTCCATCTCATATTCTTTGTTGTTGTCAAACATCTGATTTAAGGCCACCATTAGTTGCTCTGAAAAAGCGCAGACGGTGGCCACTAGGCTCTGAGAGAAGACCATGTCTCGTCTCAGTTGTATCTCACTATCTGTGATGGGTAAAAGCCAAAAGAAGAAAAGCAAAAACAGAACAGGAGATTCATTAGCAGCAAAGGATCTATGCTGGAATTTTTCTTCTTTCACTAAAACCCAAATCATTTTAATGTAAAGTACATTACAAGTTTAGAGCCTAATGTTATTACCATGTAAATAGCACTCCATGACCAAAACTGCCATTTTCCCCGTTAAAAGATTATTTTATAATTCTAAAATTATAGCGAAATTTACTTAAAATCTGGAACTTAAAAGTAGCTCTTCATAAACAATGCATGTTTATGTTATAGATTTTAATGGACATGCCATCAATTCTATGTACTTTTGATGTTACAGGGTAACGGATGTAAGTCAGATCTCTCTGCTGCAATGTGAGAACCAGCTGGGCACAAAAACATTTACTTTCCAGACAAAGCAAGGATAGTCAGAAGCTCTTAATATGACTGCATCATCTGGTCAACTCCACAGCTACCAGCTGGGTAGGGCAGATGAAGACTGCCTGCTGTAAAGTGCAGATAGGGCATATAGGAGTGTCGCTAACAGAACATGATCTATCCAAATACCATATATATATATGAAAATAGAATCTAGAAAAGGAGCACAGAGCAGCATCACATATCCAGGAAGCAGCACAGATGGTGTCAGGAAAGTCCAGGACAGGTCCCTAGGTAGAAGTCTAAGGAATCGTTAGCAGCTGATTTAAATTAGGGACTAGCTAACCTACCAATTTATTCTGGAGGGCACAGGCATTAGATTAGCTAAAGGTCAAAAGAGTTAGAAAGGGAAACATGTTCTCAATAAAGCACAAAATTGTGGTGATAAATATTCAGTGCTTCCTTCTTTCTCTTTTCTGAAGGTCTTCAAGTATTTTTATCATTATGAGCTGTTAGGCAAACATCAATCACAAATGGTACAGGTAGACTTAATCTTTGTTAGAGCAAGAGAAGAAGATTAGGTGATTTCAAGGTCTTTTCCAAAGCCTAGAATCTTTGTCCTCACTTTTAGATTCCTCTGCCTCTAAGAGGCTTAGCTCCTTTTCCACGTTCTCTATGGAGCTGGCAAGACTAGAGATGACTGGATAAGTCAGCAGAAATAATTCGGTACTCACAAAATTAATAATGATTTTGAAAATATGCTTTTCTTAGACTCCAAGTATTTCTCAAAGTAACTCTGTTCTGTCTGTTTTCCTTCTGAGATCTTCTTCAATCTTTTCCTTGAGTATTGATAATAGTGGCCACTCTTTTACTATCATTTTGATTCCATCTGCCAGCCTCTCAGGACTTCACGAATGTTTACCATAGATGGTCTAATCACTACTGCTTCTGCACTGTGACTCATTCCTTTTTGTTTTGATTATTAAAATTAACCTCTCTCCTCCTCTCCATCTCTCAAGTTGTGCACAATCCAGTACAGACAGAATTTTCATCTTTAAAACTCCACCCATCTCCAGCTTCAAAAAATCCCATCGGCTTCTCCATGGTCAAAGACTTTCCAATGTCACAGCAGCAGGCAGGGATTTGAGCTCAACACACATTCTCTCTCCTCGCTTTGCTCAATTTTATCTCTGTTTGTCTAACAGCAGCTGACTTTCAGTGCCTTCCTCTGTATGGTCTGCTTCAGAAGCAGCCCTCCTGTGTCTCCAACACCTCATTTCCAAAGCTCATTTAATACTACTTGAACATCAGATACAGCATACAAGAGCACTTTGGGCTCTTTTTACAAAAAGATTTTTATACAAAATAAACTATAGAATTTATGAACTTACGAAACCATGTAACTAGGGAAAACTGCTTTAAAAAAATCAAGTCTGGGGTATTTTCTCAGGCCACTTCTAATTTTATAATACCTGAGAAATTACTGAAAGCTTCTTATAATATTTGGAAGAAATCTGACAACAAAGAAATGTTATATTCCCCTTTATAAAACTGCTGTTCTGTGTCATAACAAAATCATGAAACGATACTGGATTCATATAGTGCTGCAAGATAGTTAAAATAATTAGTTTTTACAGTCAAATGTGACTGCTTACTTGAACACTTATGCACCTACAAACTGTAGAGAGTCTTCTACCACAAGTATTATTTTCTAAATACTGATTTACTGACATTTACTTCACAGACACACATGCCTGTTTTGTGTATTTGAAGCTGTATGATGCATGGGGTGATGGTAGAATAATACACAGCATAATCAGACCCCTTCCAAAAAGGAGGGACTTAAAAAAAGGTATTCTCTAAAAAAAGATAAAAGGAAAGGTATGGGTTAGAATAGTAAGGTACATCTGGAAATAGATGCGAACAGAGAGAAAAGAAAAAAGATAGCAAATAGGAAAAAGCACAAAAGAAGACAGACAGTGGAAGTACTGTGCACAAGCTCAGTGATTTAGTAGTCACTTCATCTGCCCAGATCCAAAGTAAATGACCAAAGAAGGTATTTTGTACTAAAAAAAAAGAATGTGCCGCGTTTGTTAGAAATGTCTTTGGAATTGTTGCGTTCTTCAGGAATCCTCACTGTAAACACAGGGGTAAAGTTGTTGATTATCAAGTTATCATATCTGAGATTTTTCTCCTTTCTCTAAACACAGTATTGTGTACAAAAGCAAAAAAAAATCTCAAACCATCCACATTCACTTCCCCTACTCCCAAAACAAGGAAAATTACCTGTATACTCAAGAAGTGCCAAGAGTATTCGTGCCTTCACCTCTTAAAGAAAAAAGAAAATACATTGAGATCATAGTTAAAAGTCTTTTCACCAACATAATAATGCATTTGCAGTTTCTCATTTTACACAGCTTAATTCCAACTTCTTGTGAAGGCAATCCTGACTGATAACTACAAAACAGTAATGAATCTCAACTTCACTTAGTTTTACATAGGACTTGATAAAATCGATAATAATCAAAAGCACCAACATTGTGAAAGACACACGAAGAGGCAGCTGCTATCTCAGAGTACATGTGTACTAGCTGGCCAGTGCAAGTCCACATATGAAGAATTCCAGTCTTAAAACTTGGAAAACCAAGACCAGTTTTCACTGATTCCCACACTACCCCAATTCTTTCTTTTTTCTTTTCCCTCTCTTGTTCCATACCTGAAAATCTCATCATTATCCTCATTTTAATGTATACCAAAGCATCCAGGAAAAACACAACAGCATTTTCACTTTATTCTCAACCTTCAAGATTTTATTTTGCTTCGAACATTTCTTTTCACTTAACAATCTATGAAGTAAAAAAGTACAGATTTAAAAAAACCTCTGAATTTAGACTGACAAAACCTTGAGTTTATATCTCTTTACATTGGGGGGTTTTTTTGAAGGAGAAGGTCTCCTCAAAGTTTGCAGGCTGAAGGAAGTGATTCCTCTCCTCTACCACGTACCAGAGCACAAATTTAAACATGTTCACCACCACTGCAAGGAACAGGCACGCTAAAAAGCTGCCATAACCTTAGAGAGTGTCAAACTTCCAGCACATCATTTGTCCTACAGTAACTGCCTGCCTGTAGGAACACCTCGCTACAACACATGCTTTAGCATCTTTGCAACCTTTCTTTCATGCATCCAATTTTCTGTGCAGTCCTATTCCAAGTCCTGCTCAGTGGGCCAGCAGAGCTGCTATGGGGTTCATGGACAACAGGACAATTTGGGAATATGTTACCCCCTACTAAAACTAACCTAATAGGTTTGAAGTTTGAATCATTTGCAATTTGAATACAACTCATGACGACGGAACTGATATTAGAGTCGACTCTATCAACAGCATAGTCTGGATTCTGTGTGTGCTTGAACAGATCTATGAAAAGCCAGAACCTTCCCCAAAGGGGACTATGCTTAAAAAAAAGAAAACCTTTCAAGCCTGATCTTCATCCATGCCGTACGCATATTGAGAAAAGAACTGGCAGTGCCTATGCTTCTGAAATGCGTAATCACAGGATCTCAAATACAAGCACCAAAACACTCAAAATTACTGCTTATTCTTGAAAATTGCCTGGTGATAGGTCTTTGCCTTAGCCTTCTGTCTTTTGAAAAAAACTTAAGAGATTAATAACTTGGCATCTTGGAGTCTGAACATAGCTTAGTAACTGAAAATACAATATAGGGAAATACAGCTTTTACCTGAAGAATTTAGATGTATTGAGGCTATTACTTGCAGCTTCGTTTAGATGAGATTTGTTGGATGTCTGAATACAAAAGCATTTGAGGTAACTATAAATAATGATTTCCTGCTTATGGGAAAATTACAGGACACTGCAACTCTCCTTTATCATTGCTATAAGTCTTCTCCCTTTCAAAATATACCCACAGGCAAGAGAGTATTTTTAGGTTATTTGTATAACTAGAGACTTACCTGGGGTTAGAAGCGAACCTTAGATATCAACCATTTGCTTTTCAACAAATTCCAAATGCTATGGAAGTTTTCACCCCTTCTGGCTACATGGCATATGGAAAGGAGTAACTCCCTAGCAATTTCTCTTCAGATTATATGATATGTAATGCAAGATGCCTTCAACCTCTTTTATTCTTAAACATTCTTTTGTACTTTTTTTTTTTAATTATCTTATTCTGCTCTTCTGATCTTTGCCAGTAAAAGGCTAGATTTTAGTTCTATGTTGTTTCTCACATCTGAAAATATTTTTGAAATAAGACTGAGATTTGCACTGCATGTTTTACAAGTTAAGTTGAAAGACATTTTGTAGCCCTTTAATGACTGAAAGGCTCCTTCACTCCTCACTCCTATTTTAAATTAAAATAGATGAGAACTTTCTCAACTGCATAGTATTTCCCATTTAAACTTAAAATTATTATGCTAGCAAAACAACTGCACTTCCTCATGCAGTTATGTGACTAGCTGACTAGAAATCTGACTTGCTCTAAAACATGTCTTCTTTTGACCAAAAATCTTATCTTTTTTTTTTTTACTTTGGGAAAAAGCAACTACAGAAATTTCTCCACCTCTTTGTTATCTTTATATCTTTCCATTATTACGGTGGCCAGTTTTGGCTTTACTTTCCTTCTGAAGGGTCCCTTTCTTTCCATCCATCACGTTGATTTTCCTGGTTCCTACAGAAGTCATCCCTCAGCTTCTCCTCTTCTGCTTTCCAATTCTCATGTTACATCTCTCACATACATCCAAAATCCTGTACCTACGTTATTCTTTCTCTATTCAGTTACTGTTGAATTCCTGCCCTGACTACTGCTCTTTCCTGCACCAAAATCAAGCACTCCATCTTCAAACATCTGCCTGTGCAAATAACTTATCTTTATCTCTACTGGTTTAACAATTTAGTAGGCCCACTCACTCCAAGAAGTGACTGTCATCTTTTCTTAAGTTTCTTAGTTCCAGATAAATCCTCCTAGAATCTGCATACTATTTCAGAAAACTCTTCAATTCTATCAATCAACTTGATTAGACTTCCAGGGCTACCTTATACTGTAACCATAGAAAACTTTTCTTTCTCTAATGATATGGTAGACAAATGAAATGAGACAAAAGCAATCTCCACATATGTTTTAAATTTACAGTCAAGGAAAGTTTGGTTGTTTTCTTTTTTTTTTTTAATCTGTGGAAACCTTCATAGATTTTTTTTATAAAACTGTTCCCCCAATTCCAATACTAAAGAAAAGAAAACTGACAGACCAGAATGATCATCTTCAAGGCATTCTGAGTTTCCCCATTTCTTCATACATATTAAACCAAGCAAATAAAAGCATCCTAAGATCTAGGACTCATTTTTGTGGGGCTCCCATGTCTCCTTCTGCTTTAAAGCACTAATCAGTTTAATCTAATACAACACGTTCTACGATGCAACAGAACAATGAGTAAAAAATTACAATAGCCTGTGATATTTTTAAGAAAATAAAAATGAGTCAGTTTTCAATAAGGAGATGCATCCTTATTTTAGCATTCATCAATAATGGTTAAGTATGTTTATAACAAATGGAGATTTTAATTACAACAATTTTTTCCCCACAGTGAACAAAGTTATATCTATGGTATCTTTTGACTACTTCCTCTAGAACCTGCTAGAAGAGACAAATATATCTGCTTTCCTCAATTATTAAAATATTGCCTTTTACTTACAAACAAACATGAAGATTCTTCTAAAATCCCAAGACTTTGTTCAACTTTTTCTCATAAGCCCAACTAAGCAGTCAAATTAGAGGACATCTTTTGTTTTTTTTCTGAATCAGGCAAATAAGAGGGGAAACAGGGAGGTAAATCGCTGTACTATGTGTTAGGTTTTGAGCCAGAAATAGCTCAGGGCAGTACTAGCAGTTCTTCTAGGTATCCTGACCATTTGTGAACACTGCATAATGGCAAGATTGGAAAGGAGAAAACAAGAAATGAAGATATGAAGGGAAAATGTAGCTGCTAAAACATTTTTAACCCTGCTTTGTGCTCATCTGATTTCAGTTAGATCCAGCTGCTGGTTGTGTCTCAAGTTTAATTTATACAGGCCTAAGCCTGTCTAAATCACAGCAGTCTCCCAAAACTGCCCGAGGGGCACATTTCTGCCCAGAATCTTTTCAGCACTGAATTACATATACCTGTCCAGACATGCCTTGGAAAGTAAGTCTTGAGAAGTAATTATTCACTTCCATTCTCCTATGTCTCCTTCATGCTATTTGTGCCAGGGAAGCCACAAGAATCTAGGCTTTCAGGTATCCTTTACATCATACCAACTCCTTGGTCCCACGGGCAAACCAAAATTCTGACAAAGATGCGGACCATGATTCTCCAGAGTACTTCTCAGGAACAAGTATTAGTGATACCAGTTTGGGGGGTGGTGGAATAGGAATCAAATTAAAGAAAAAAAACTACAAGAGAATAGAATGATGTAAAGACTGATGGTGAAAAAACAACCTAAGATGGTAATTTTACACAGAAACCCATGTATTTGGTTAAGAAGATGGCATGGAAGCCAGTTGTTGGAAATCACTGACAAAAGTTCAAATGCCATGGATGGAAAGGGAGAGACAAGAATATTTAAAATTGGCAGACAACTTCTGAGATACAGTGATCAGAGAAGGTAAGGCAGAGTGTGTGCTCTTCAACAGCACAAGAATAAGGCTTTTTACTGTTGAGTTCTCTGAACCACACACAATTCACAAGTACGACAGTTGCAACAAAGTTAATTACTATAATATTTTAACAGAGAAAATCTTTCTTTTAATCCTAATTTCTAAAATACTAGAAAATGCCAACAGTTTTATTGTTCAGTAAACATCAAGATTCCTTCTGATAAATATCACCATTACATTACAGAAGTATTGTAAAAAGAGAAGTTTTGTATTATAGAGAGGCAGCAAGTCATTTGGACCTTGCTGAACTCTCCCACAAATTTTGTGGTAGATTTAAAACCAAATTTATCTGAATAACTTCAGCTCAATATTGAGGGTGTATGACCAATGTTGAAATGGGTTAAGTCTATTAATTCTATTTATGGGCAAAAAAGTTATGTGAAAATGGTCTGCTAGGCTTGGCTTCAGAAGGGGGGGCAATGAAGGACTGTTAAAGACGTATTTCCATTCCTCCCGAACTGTGAAAGAAACCATGATTAATAAGTGAATATAATTCAGTTTACATTGAAGACAGACCTGTAGAAAAAGGGATGCAAAAATATTTATTCACTTTTCACTCAGTGACAGCCACCATTAAACTAAAAGAGGTATTCTTAGTGCTGGAGAGTCAACCCGCTGTGATTAATTCAAAAAGTAGGAGATATTTTTGTGATTGTTTTTATAATTGTCTAACGTAGGGTCTGAAAATATGATTGTATCTGAAATGAGAAACAGCAAAAGTCAGAGGAGGAGGAGTTTGTTTGGTTTGGCCAGTTGCTTTTTGGAGGTTTATCTTAATAAAACTTATCAAAAAGTTCTTTTCAAGTGATCTGAAATTTAGCAGTTTCTTTATGGGACACCATGGAAATTAGCCAACAAAATTAAAGAAGCTAAACATACACACAAATCATTTAAAGCTAGTCCTGAGACAAGTTTTTGTTCCCATGTAGACTCCTAGTGCAAGTAGTTTTACAGAAATAATTTTGTTCATTATTTCTGTTTATCAAATGGCACAGGAAATAAAGCAGAAGCTACAGGCAAGATTTTCTGGAGAGGAAATCCCAGTTACTTTCTTATGAAGCCAGGGAAGAGGGCAGAAAACCCCAGCTCATGTTGTCATTTGGTGGTGAAGAGGAACAGCATACTAGGTAACTTTTAGACAGTGGTGGGAGGGAGGTACAGGAGGAGTAGTGATGGCGTAAGTGAAAACCAGTGGAAGAGGTTTGGCCTCATGGCAGAAGAGGGAATATGATTTTAGAGAGATAATGATTCCAGATCAATGACAGATAAGAGCAACATATAGGACAAAAGTTGCCCTACAGAGTCTTCTTTCTATTTAAGACGGTAGAAAAAGGGAGCTTAATTTCATGGAAACCCCATTTTGGTGTATCAGTCCCATGAAGTTCTGTGACAAATCAACCAAGCCAACTAGACTTCAGCAGCAACTGAAATAACAGTACATGCAACATAGGGTTCATTTGTTTTCGTCAGAAGAGACAATTTTCTCTTCAGTATCTGAAGGCAATAGAGTGAGCGTGAGACAGCTGAGATATACTCCACTAACCTTGTTACTACAACCACCAAAAACTCCTGAAATTCAGGCATTTCCTATAGACTACATGGTGTTCAGCAAACCTTGCCTAGCAGCAACATGAAGCAGTTGTATTCTCTCCCTTCCTTTCCCTTCCCCAGGCTCTCTGTCGTTAATGAAGTGTTTATTTATGGCCATGTTGTTCTTACTAACCTTCAACAAATTTTCTGATATTCTGGGCAAGACTCCTGACACTGCTGGGGAGGTTCCAAGGGTCTTGCTTGATGTGGAGTCTTAGCCTCTTTGGACAGTTAAGCTTCGGTTCAATTTCCTGCTGAAACTCTAAGCAAAGACAAAAATAGTATTTTTCTCCTTAAACCTCCTGAGAAAGCCACAGTAAGACATCATTTCTTCCTAAATGTTTTCACAGCTCAATGAGGCATCAACTTATTTAACTCTAGTTAAAGCTAGGGTGACAGGTCTAAGGAGAGAGAGAGAGCAGCATTCACAAACATGATTCTTTCTGAACCGGGTATGTAAGTTAGAAGGTGCCTGCCTCCGTGGAGTAAGCAGGACCCTGGAACTTTTAGAGGCAAAATTAATTCAATCAGAAAATTAAACTTAAAACAGAATTACTTATTGCTTAACCTAGTCTATCTTTCAAATCATTGAAGTGCTCCTTGTAGGGTTCATGAAGATACTGCAGATCAAGAATAAAATCTCTGACTTGTCCTATCTTGTGGGTACATCTATTATACCACTGAATATACTTAAGAATTTCAACAATCAATTATTGCAGAATACATGAAGGTTAAGCAAAATCAGCTCTTTAACATCCAGCTCAAGGAGCAGATAGCCATATCCATACATCCTTCAAGATGCCTTTCGATTCTCACAGAATTAAATATTACCTTGGAGGCCTCGACCTGGTGTAAAGTATTTTGTCTGCTCAAAGGCTCTCATCACAGCTGGTCCTTTCAGAAGGTTGACAATTGAATCGACCTGTTGGGATCAAGGTTCTGTGAGAAAGATGTTTTTTACAGGAACAATTAGAAGTTCTTTCTTTAAAAATATGGACTACAGAAAAGCAGCTTTGGATTCTTTCTTACCTAATGACTCTAGTTAAAGCAACAAGCTAAAGAATGATAGACTAAATCTAAGGACCTGTTTAATTTGCAGTTTTGAACTATTTACAGAAAACTGAAGGAGAATGAGTAAATACATACCATCCCAGTAAACAGTGGAAAGCAAAAGTAAAAAGAAAAAGAAGTATTTGCTAAAGACATCTTAGCTCAAACATGGACATTAGTATCAAAGCCAAGAAAAATAATCTCATACTTGACCAAAAAGATGCTCCAAACAGCTATGCAGCTTGTCCTGTTTATCATGAGAGATTCGAACACTTATGGGAAGCTCATCGCCTGAAAAATATTTTAAAATGAAAAATTGTTTAGAAGTTTCAGCACTATTTCAAAAATCTTTGTAGCTTGGATAATCTGCTTTGCACACACACTGATGCTTAGGCTTTCAGAATTATAGCTACTGTAATTCTAGGCACAGAAACACTCATCTGTGGTGTGTTATCCAGAATCCTACAGCATGCAACTGTTCTCCCTACATATTTTGCATTAAGTAGTCATTTCATAATACAGAAATAGCTCTTAGAGAAAGGACCATATTCAAGACTCAACTGGATATAGTCCTGAACAACCTGTTCTAGATGACCCTGCTCGAGCAGGGGTTTGAACTGGATGATCTCAAGAGGTCCCTTCCAACTTCAACCATTCTGTGACCAGAACACACAATTCTTCTATGCTGGAGAACATCCTAACCACCAGACTAAATGGCTAAGTAGGGTGAACCTAACATAGCAGACCACAAAGTCACTGAAATGCACTCACCAGAAAATTTTTACAGGGACTCTACAGACAATTCACAATCTTAATGTTCTTACTAATTAAATAGTCTGAGATTTTAGTAATTCAACAAAAATACAGCATCCAAATCCTGTATTTCATATGTAGTACATACCACATCATGTCCTAAGAGAGTACAAAGAGAAGGACTCTCCTAGGTCAGTGCCCTCAGTCACTCACTCTCTCAGACAAGGGTGATACAACCTGAACTCTTTCAACAGCTGTGAAAAATTGAGCTTAAAGCTGGTTTTCCTCCTTGCCATTGCAGTGACAGATAAGAAGTAGCCACTTGATAATTTATAATCCAAATTTATTCATGGTCAATCTAGACTCATTTTTCTTATGTCAGTGAAACACTTAAATAGCACTTTTCTCTCCTTGATTTTTTTTTAGCTCCTTTAGATGTCCTTACAGCCAGTAGTTATAACCTTTCACAGGATTTTAATTGCAACAGATGGAGCATGGTGCCAAAGAGCCCCGATCTGGAGTTAACCAGGTTAGCTTTGGAACTAAAATTAAGTCATTAGGAGAGTGGAAGTTTCACTGAGTAGCAGTATTTATCAACTCAAACGCCGTATCTGTGCTTGGCTAGCAGAGATATACTCTTTTAGGCAGCTGAGTCAGTACCTCAGCTTGATGCTGCGCACGTGCATATCAGCTCAGTTATATTTTAAGTTGAAGATACAGACCCTAGGTCTCCTCTTTTATTAACAGTTCTTTATGTCCTTCATCATTTTCCTCTGTATCTGCTTAGCTCTGTAAGTATGTATCATTTGTGGAAAGCAGCTGCCTAGAATTGCATTATTCACAAGGTATCTCAGATACCATGCATAGTGTCATTAATACTTTCCTGTCCCAACTGAAAATACTTCTCCTGGTACAACCAGCAATCCAATTTGCTTTCACTACGGGCAAGTCTCACTGGTGGCTCATATTCAACTAATATGCCCAGTTCTTTCATTTCCTAAATCATTCCCAATGATAAACTCCCAGCTTAGAGAAAATATTTTTTTATCATTAGTCCCTGAGTATATGACCTTGTACTCCATGCAGTTAAATCCCATCTCATTCCTATTAGCAGCTGTATTTATTTAAATTTAATTTGTCACGGCATAAACAAGAATGTGCTTCTATGTGGTCTCGCATTCCTTCCTACAAACATACACAGCCGTATCCTGCCGTCTGGGTGCTGACGCAGGCTGGGAGAGCATTCCACATTCACCTAAAATGCTCCTTACTCTGTGCATCATAACACATTGTCAAGGTCAGGGCACGAAAGTGGTTAAAAGCAGTGACTCTAAGAGCTCTAACTAATTCAGCCTATCCACAGAGATGCTGGAATGTTGGCTCTCTTTCACAGAAGGACTCAAGTGCAGCACTAGCAAGGCAGAAGCAAAATGATACACTTTATTACCAAGGAAGATGCAATTTTTAAAATAAAAAACAACAAAACTGCCAGGCAAATGAAAAGAAGAAAACTGAATAAAAGGAACAGATGAGAGACTCATAGCTGACTTTTCTAAACATACCTGAATCCATTTCATCACTGTGAAAATAAGAACTGCATTGACTGCTACAAATACTGGTGAATGAGGCAATGGAGTTCCTATTGCTGTTGCAATCGCTTGAAGAAAAACACAGAACAAACAAAGAAATAAAGTCATGTCCTTTAACTCTGTATCAAAGTTATGGAAAATTCTTTCCCTTTTCCCCTTTTGCATTTAATGATGAGATGGTCTGTACAATTCTTTATCAACAATAAAGATCCCTATACTTAGGCTATCATATAATTTGCAATTCTGGTAGGACTCAGAGGACCAGATTCCCAAAATAGATCATTCAATTCTCTCCCTTCACCTTGCATGTGAACAAGCACTTGCAGAATGATAATATACACTGTCAATGCAAAACAATCAACTGTTCTTACACAAGTGAGAGTGTTTGAAACTGGCCTCAAATGTTTTAATAACTCCACATTTAAATTCTGTACTCCTAGTCCATAGCTAATACAAATGAGGAAATACTCAGGTTTATGACTTGCAAACTACAGTCCATAATGGGTTTAGAAGAGACTTGACCCATTTGAGTAGCACCAAAACTCAAATTACAAACCATTTTTCCATGCCAGCCAAACTAATAGTTTATGATCCCATCTCTTCCAGCTGTTCATTTTGTTAGAGATGTATGGACATTTACATCTGTGACTTCAGTGAAAACTTCTATGCATACAAAATGTCACCCACATTAGTCTAGTAAGGAGATTTGCAGATTAAAATGTGGGGGGGTTCCTGCTCTTTTCTCTCAAAAATAAATTGTTCTACACAGTAAATATATGGAGAATATACCTACTTCTGCAGCATAAACAGAGTAAAACATAGCCTTTAGTACTAAAAATCCTATGAAGATAAATTCGAATTCAAAGTCTTCAGAGTTATTTAGCCACATGAAGATCATTTAGTTTCAATGCAGGAAATGCTTAAGTAATTATCCAGCAGAAGCAGTCTTAAAAACCCAAGTGAATATAAGATAATGTAGAAGTGTACCTAAAGGATATTTATATACAATGATCTGGTTTTGGTTTTATGAATTGGGTGTACCCATTCACCAAGATATACCTATCTATATTTTATAAATAATGCTACAGTTATGCATGCACCCATACATTCCCTATTTGTTTTCTTTATTTTTTTAAACACAGAAGTGATCTTTTACTAGTTTTGGCATACTGACTTACGTTTCCAGGCTAAGGTATATGTTTTGGACCTGCAGCCAACCAGGCAGGTGAATGGGGAGAACTTTTAAATGAAGCAACATGATATAATTACAATCATATCCATTAACTGGGTGAAAAGACATCAGTAACAACATGTTCCTAACAGAGGGTGACCAGTCCCAAGGAGTATTAAGAATTTCTGGCTGGATATTAAGAAATGTTTTCTAACTAACCCTATTCACTTATTAAAGTCTCCAAGGGGAGCATGAAGGTTATTTAAAACTGGACTGTGCAAAGCATGAGAAAATAAAACACAGAAAAATGAGAAACAGGTTAGATGTATTAGCTATATCATTCTGCATGGTGTTGTATTGTAAAGTTTAGAATGAGACCCTACAACACAAAATGAGAGCATTCTAACAGCTGAAATTAGCCTACTTCTTGTAATAATAGCCACAGTGGCACGATGGGATCTGGAGATTTTAAGTATTGCCTAATGTAATTATTTAAGCAAAGGAACAAAAAATTCCAATCTCACTCCAACAACTGTTCTAAACTTGCAGATTTTATGATTATTCTGCATACAGAACCCTAGATTTTATCATTCCCAAACAGCCAAAATGGACTATAAATGACTGGGATCAGAATAAAGAAAATATTTTAAACCAAGCAACACTCATGTCCTAAGTCACACCTTCTTTCTCCATACACAAATCTTGTGCCAGCTGTGGAACTTCCCAACTGGAGCAAGCGCAGGCCACTGGAGCAGCTCCTGCACATCATCATGGATGTGCAGAAACCGCTCAACGTGCTTCAGCTGGAACAGCACTTTGCTGTTGTGTTCACCATGGTTAGAACAAAAAGGACTTAATCTGTGCAAATTATCTCTACATTTACTTCTGTTCAAATGCATAGGTATATTTCTGTTTCTACTCTGACAAAGAGTTCCTATCTACCTACCATACTGCAGTAATCAAATATTAACTTATGAAAGAGATCTCAGCAACACAGGGTTCTGTAGAAAAATGATGACCCTACTGAGATTCTACTTTCTGAGCATAATAATGAACCTTGATAATGAACACATAATGAACCCTTATTTTACTTGCAGCTAAAATTTTAATTTAGATTTTATATCGTGTAGTTAACCAATTCTCTCTAAGCAACAGAAGATAATCTTTCTAAGACCCATGGTTGCTATAATTACCCCTTCCTTTTCAAAATTCTTTGTATTTTCACTCACAGTAACGCAATGCATTATGAATTCTAGAGATGAGATGATGCTACAATATTTAGAGTGGAAGAAGGTCAGGAATATATTTTAGGAACCAGATTAATTTTTTTAGGTCACCAAGAGTAGTGGCATCTTGCTTTCCATGTCAGATATTTGGTGTGTTGTTGGGGAACATAACAACAGAAAATATTTCTGGGTTTTGTAAGACAGGTAATCTAAAGTGAAGCTTTACAGCTCTGGCTATGATATCCTATACAGGTTAGGGATGCCGAGATCTAATAACTAATCTGTATTCATAAAAAAGTTTACTTTACATATCTTGTAACACATGTGATGCTAGTTATTCCTCTGGTAGAAATGTCAGAATCATTACATTCCAATAGTCTTCACAGCCAACTGTCAGTCTACAAACCCACAGCTTTGATTAAGTTGACAAAATATTATTAGTAAAATTACCTGTAAGAATCCCTGTTGCTGATTGTATCATGACCAGAATCTTCTTGTTCATCACCTGTCACACTGAAACAGACTTTCTTCCCATTCCTTTCCCCCTTTTCATTATCACTGTCTGCTGGTATTAAGGGCTCAGGTGTTTTACGATCTGATTTGGGAGAATATGTTATTGAAGAAAGAAGGCTGTGAGACAAAAGAAAAAAAAGATAAATTCATGTTTTTCAAAAGTGAGCTAACAACAGAATAACATATCCCATCAATGTCCTCCAACTATTATTCTAGAATATGTGAAGGGAACATCTTAATTAAGTCCGTATCTATTTGAAACAAGGGAAGAAAGGGACACATTCTGCTGTTAAAAGAGTGCAACAGCGAAACCCATTAGCATAACTAAATACTCAGTTTTGTAAGAATGCAATGATTCTGGTTGGGGAAGAAATACAACACACTCTTGAACACTTGGGGTCAAATTTTATAT
Organism: Balearica regulorum gibbericeps; assembly: GCF_011004875.1. NCBI lineage: Eukaryota > Metazoa > Chordata > Aves > Gruiformes > Gruidae > Balearica > Balearica regulorum. The sequence continues at coordinate 37,623,264 of NC_046185.1, forward strand.
TAACATAACTATTTTTAAACACAAATCATGTACTTCTCAGCACAAATCAAGAAAACAAACCAAAGAAACTGTATCTCTGTGAAAAGCATATATTTTCTCAATTACTACTGTATCAGACATGCCAGCCTGCATCACAAGCTGTTTTACTAAGGTATTTTAAGAATCTTTATGAACATATCTGTATATTTCCTGACATTCAAGTGTCTAAGCCACTATCCCTACTAAAACTGATGATTAATCTACAAGATTCTGTGATCAGCACAAAAGCGACATCCACTCAAGAAGAGAGAACAGTGCAGACTGCTACATTTAGAACATGCACAAATATCGGAAGCAAAAGATTCATGTTCTTGGGTGATTAATTCATATTGAGACATTCTAATTTACTTTCAAGATCAGAACAGCTATACTGGGCAATTGTCCTCTAATTCCTATTACTCAAATACACCATTAGAATGACATTTTCTAACTAATATTTGAATTTGAAAGGCAGCATTTTTCTTGCAAAAACTACCTTCTAACTACCTGAAATCAGAAGACACTGAATTAAGCTTTTTTTCCTGTAAAGTACTCAGAGACAGTAGCAGGGGTTTATTGTAGGAGCTGTCAGAATGGTCAACTGGCAAACTCTGTACCAAGTACATGGCAGGATTCAAACATATGTTAGACCTTTTTCTTACACAGAATTCTTACTTCTGAAGGGAAACTACAGGAGATGCGTATCTTTTGTGAACAAAAATGCTGCCCTTATTGTTATTAAAGGGTAGCATTCAGAAAGTCTTCCTTTACTCCTATTTCTTGCCACACATATCAGTATTGTTACATTACATAAGGGGGAAATTCTGATTTTAAGTGGTTTAGAGCTCCATCTTAATTTTGTGAGGTTCTGCCCGTTTAAGTAATTAATTCATTCTTAATCCTAACGAAGTTAAGTTTGTTCAGCTATAGTTACATCACTACTGAGCTATCAATTTCTCTATTCTTTTGTCAAAGATATTCTACCAGAAAAACAACCTGATCCTAAGGTGTCGTCCAAAGTTGAAGTTTCTGGACTCACAGCAGTGACTTTTTGCATACAAAACACAATGTGTTCAACATCATGTTGAACTAACGTTTTTGACGACTTATATTATATGCAAATAATTTCCTGACTCTCAGGAATGGACAGAGTTTTAAGAAAGAAATTAAGAAACCATAGGCTATGGAAACACAATAGGGAATCCTGCTAACCGATGACTTAAGTGGTGGGGAAGAAGTGAGTTGTGATTTCACATTGATATGCAGTATTAAGACATCATGTAGCCCAAAAGATGTCTGTGTAGTGGATGAGTGAGTTTAAAGTCCAGTAAAATTATACCTTTTGTATAGTTTTTCTACATTTCAGTTACAGTTCAGTTCAGTACCTTTTCCTATATGCAGCATAAATACCTGTCTATCTCTTGTTAGCTCTTAGCTAGACAAAGTTACACAGAAATAATGAAAGGATTTGCTAAAATCTTTACTTATCATCCTTGCTCCCCTAAAGTTAATGTCAAACTCTATGTTAACATCTATCAGGTCATGATTTCAATGAGACCAAGCTTGATACACCATTTGAGGTATGTATTCATTGCTATACAGTCAACAGACTGGGGATAATAATGAGGTCAGGAAGAAAGATGGGGCCCATATTTTACAGCAGTGTTCAGTTTTGATCTACCTGCTAGAGCATACATGTTCTTGAATATGTCCTAAAATAAATGTTATGAAAATGTAGACCTTAGAAAATCAGTTCTTCATACTTGTAAAACTTATTTTCTGAATACAAAAATACAAAAGGGGTTCAAAAAGAGATTAGACAAATTCATGGCAGATCATTCTAACAGTGCTCTTAAAACAAAAGGTCCATTTCAAGAAGGCCTTATAGCACTGCCTGCTGGAAGATGAGATGAGATAAGGACAAGAATTAATCTATAATTTTGCTTTTTAGTGTGTTATCATCCACTTCTAGGAAAACAAAAATGGGCTTTGGGCAGATCCATTCTGGTAACTTCTTGTGGACTTTATTGTTGCAAGAAAATAATCAAGAGTAAGAAACAAGCATAATGAACTGCAATTTCAACTCCTGAAAACATCTTCCCCTGAGTAATTATTTGTCAAGACACAGACAGACTATTATATCCCCTTCTTTTATGTGACTGTTTAGTCACTGCTGCCAAGATCTCAGTAAAAGACTGATGAAGGTAGCTGGAGCTTTTCCTAAGGGAGCTTTTCATTTTCTCTCAGCAGGCTGGCTCTTTTTCTAAGGAAATTTTTTTTTTGCTAAACCACCATGAGCAAAAGCTGGAACTTTGGATAACAGAGTTCTGGAGCTAGTAGTTCCTGAGGTCACTGAAGTGCTCTTAGAAACCCAATTCAGGGAGTCTAAAACACACAAATCCAAACCTGGATGCAAAAAAACCCCCAATAATCAGGCTTAAATAGACTTTTTTTTTTAAAGTGTTTTTTTGTTTTGGTTTTTTTTTTTAAATTCTTAAACACAGTACATGCACATTATCTTTTCTTTGGAGACGGGTCTACCCCAAACAAAATTATCTTAGACATCTATCTCTCAAAGAAGAAATATGTGAACGAGTAGTAACTAACAGCTAAAAAGCCTCTGTAACTATGAAGAAAATTTCCATGAAACAGACAAATTTAAATCTTGACCAAAAATGCTCACATGTGGAATTAATCCTATATGCAACCCAAATCAACACAATCTTAAAAGTATGTCAGAAATAAACAAAACCTGCTACGGTCAGTCAAAGCATTAAAAATGATAGCCACAGGCAGTAACAAAAAACCTATGCAACCTGTAAGCTGCTTCGCCTTTTCCTCACTCTACAGAGCCTTGGAAAATTTTCAAGCCTCTTGTATACTCCCAACAGACATCCTTCCAAAAAACAGCTGGGATCATGGGAGCACACTGAGTGCACGTGAACCAAGAACACAGCAGTGTCACCATATAGAAAACAATTTGAAGGAGGACTTACATAACACCTAGCCTCAGCAGCGGGTATCTGGCAATGGTACTAAAGAAGTACTGGGATGCTATTAAACTATTTGAACGAGGAGTCAGTGGAACTTTGAGAGGCTGTGGAAAGGGGATGCATGTCTTTTGTGTATGTATCTCTCTCTCCATCAGTACTGAATTTCTTACGCAACCCAATCTCATCAACAAGCCATGACAAAAGTTAGTATGAACATAATGCTAGGAGTACGCAACCTTCTCTTAGACATTCCCTTCCCACAACCCACAAGCTCTCACAGACCTGCTCTTCAGGTGAAACACTTTTTCTCAGTTCATTTTCATTCACTAACAGATAGGAGAGTTTGGGCAGCTAACACTGCCCCAAGATTTTGGTAGTTGAAGGAGAGACCATTACTGATTTCAATTCAGAGCAGAGACATTTAGTAACATGAAAGCAACAGTTGTTCAACAGTACTGTTATAAAGGGTACCAAAGAGTCATTTAGTAGCCCAGTTTTTCTGTCATTCAATATCATAGAACTTTAGAATTGTGATACTATGTTCATACTTACTGTCCTTAGAAAGTTATAATAATGAGGACTGCTTATACTAATAAGCAATTCAGTAAATAAAGACATCAGCTTTATTGTTGTTGTGTCACAACAGAAATCACAAGTTCTACAGTCTTTATGAAGTTCAGGGATCAGTATGTTCAAGCATTTCCTCCTAGCTGCTGAAGTACGACTATCTCTAATTAAAGAGAGGCTGTTTGATTATCCTATCTTATTACTCTATCTTTTGTTTCTTAGTAGTCTTTTCTCTCAAGGGTTAATTAGTAGCTCTAACTATGTTTTAATTAAATACATGACATACTGCTGAACCGCTCACACCCAGATAGCCCTGGCTTCCCTCTTCCCTGTTCAGCATTTTTATGTAGGTCCCTTAGCTATCCTGTTTCCTGTGCAGAACCGCTTTCCTCCACAGTAACACACTGGCAGTTCTCTCACAGACCGTGAGGAATAAAGCATGAAAAGTCTCAGTCTTACAAATAGCAAAAGGTAAAATTTGCTAAATAAATCTGTGTACCTTATACAGGATCTGCTACAAGGTCAGTGTACTTTTTTATGAATGAAAAAAAGGGAACCTTTGTGTTTACTGTCACAACTGTGTGACTCTCAGAATAAATATATGTGTATATATATATGTATATACCCGTACACACACAATATATGTGTCTGTGGACTTGTATATGCATGTGTACAAAAGAATGGCTCAGAAGTTCCTGTGCTTTTGCATCACGGGCTCAAGGGAGTGGAAAGGAAAGGTGTGGCAGTCTGGTAGCTGGAACTTCCTGAAATATTGACTGAACTCCCATGTATAATTTTCTGACTTCCTTGAGGAAGAGTGACAACACAGGCTTTACAGACAGTCATTTTTAAGTGCACCCAGGCACTGAAATTATCTTAAATTTAATCAACTGACTTCATCTCCACATGATAAGGCACAGAAAACAATGTTTTCTTTACAGAAAATTCAGGCCACTCTTACTTTCATTCCTATTGCAGTATGTAACACATTACAATTACTTATTACTGTGTAACTATTACATTACATTACTGTTAGAACAGTGGCAAAAAATTCTCACTCTGAAATAACTATGAAAGGATAAATCATTGTACAGTCTTCAAAATAACAGGAGAAGCAATGATACACCACTTTTCCAAACTGGAGATCACGAAAGATTGGCTTTTAAACTCAAAAAGTGGTGTTACTTATGTTTTCAAAATGAATTATTTCTGACATTTGTATTACATATGGAATCTTTCAAAACTGAAAGACCTATCATCTTTATTCATCCTCATCCCAAGACAGCAAATAGCCTAACAGTCAACCCACTTGCCTTAAAAATGGAAAAGCAAGTTTTAGTCCGTGTCCTGAATTAGGGCAAACTGTGATGAGACTCTGGGTCTCCCACATTCAAGCCAAGTATCCTAATCAGTCCACAGTGGCTCTCCCTAGATCCAGAGTCCCCCATTAAGGCCAACTTATGTTTGGAAAAAAAAATCTAACAAATTAATAATCTTCCTATGGGTGAAAAATGCTTGACCTACAAATTCATCTTTGGGACTATTCAGCAATACCTGAAGAATTCAATAAAAGCTATTTTTATGCTTCTGCCCTATGTTTCCATTCCTAGTGGAATTTTAGATGACATGTGGGCCTCATATTTGTCTCACTTCAAAATAATTAGCATTTCCACATTCTAGAGAAAAGCTACAAATTAAAGTCGCAAAAAGTCAGGGACACTGGGAAAAAATCCAATATATAGTATTACCTACACTTAAATTCTTTGCCTTATTTCAATTCTATCTAAAGTCAACACTGATCCTACACTACAGAAAAAGGATACTCGGATTTATCGGTATCTTCAATGGAAAAATTAAAGGCAAGTCCAGATGGTAACATTTACTTACTCGTCTATTTGACAGACACATGTTTCCACCTCTTTCAGTGCAGCTTGTAATTTGAACAGCAATTTTTGATAGACATCTTGTGTTTCTAAATCTTCTTCTTTTAAGAGGTACCTCAGACCATGACCCTCTTGCTGGCCAAGAGATTGTCCTGAAGGGGCAGCCATAGTAGTAATGGTATGTTGGACATAAATCATGGGATTCAGTTTACCTGGGGATAAACCAAAGAGGTTATATCATTATCTTTTTTTCAACACACACTTTGAAGTTAGTAAAATACCTAACAGAGGCTGAAATATTTTCCTGCTTAAGACTTCACGTAATTATTTAATTTTGCATTTTATTTTGCATATCAAAGTCAAACTATTTAAGGAAAAAGTTATTGTGAAATTATGACTAGCCTTTATTGTGCTTTAAAATAAACCTAAGTATCGAAAATAGGGGGATTTCATAAAGGCTTGTTCTTAATTTTAATATTTTGGACATAAACCTAAACCAGTTACCTTTTAAGACTCTCTATCAGAAGCATTGGAAGTAGTTCTTTCAAGTTCAACTGACTTACCTTGATCAGTGCTTTTATTTTCCTTTTCATGGGAAGAATGTTTTCTGCTGTCTAACTGTACACCAAAGGCACTACCAAGGGAAGTTGAGGTTTTAGGGTAAGACACTTCCATCACATTGATATGGCAATTGGTTGGACAGAAATCACTGCTGTGAAGTGGTGAAATCTTTGACTTAGCTTGTTTGAAGGTAGGCCAAGCTCTGTTTTTTAATACTCTTGAAAACTAGAAGTGAGAAAGAAAACAAAATTTTGATTAACAGCTTTTGATGCATCAGCACTTGGCTGACAAAACTTGTGTACCTGACTAGAAGACAAAAGTTTAAAATATTTCAGGCATCCTTGACTTCAGATGCCTTGACTTCACAATTACCATCTTTCTCTACACAGGAAAGAAGAAATGTTTATAGTTTTGAGGGGTTGGGTTTTGAAGTAAATAATATTTACAAATGTAAATAGCCTTGTAATAAGGAGATAGAATTTATTTTCCTTGCAACATAATAAAATATTAAGTGTCTTCCTGGGAAGAAAGTCTGGAAATGCTCTATGATCCAGTGCTGTACTGCACATGACATTTATAAACACCTGCTGACATATCTGTTTTCAAGTCGATGTCTTGCAAAAATTTCAGAAATTTTTGCCTGAAGCTATAAGACAGAATTGGAAGCTATGAATTATGAATTTCGTATTCAGGAAGGATTAAGTCCTCTGTAATGGTGTCCTGGGCTGCATTAGGAGAGGAGTTGCCAGCAGGCGGAGGGAGGTTGATCCTGCCCCTCTGCTCAGCACTGATGAGGCCACACCTGGAGTGCTGGGTCAAGGTCTGGGCTCCCCAGGACGAGAGAGACACGGACATTCTGGAGAGAGTCCAGCAAAGGGCACTTGTGATGATTAAGGGACGGGAGGAAAGGCTGAGAGAGCTGGAACTGTTCAGCATTGACGTGGTTCAGCCCCAGCTGAGCACCACGTGCCGCTCGCTCCACCCCTCCCCAGCGGGATGGGGAGGAGAACAGGAAAAACAAAGGCAAAGCCAGTGAGTTGGGGTAAGGACAGGTTACTGGGACAGCAAGGGAGAGGGAAACAATCAACAACAGTACTGATAATGGAATGGTCACAATGGGCGATAACAGACAGCAACTCACCGATCCCACGACCAACCGGACGCCCAGCCCACACTCAGCCCGTCCCGGAGCCGCACCAAATCCACCCCTCCCTGACTAACCCCCTTTTATGGTGAGCATGACCTCAGGTATGCACTAGCCCCCTCGGCTCACCTGTCCTGGATCCTTGTGAAAATTAACTCTATCCTCGCCAGAACCAGGACAAGCATGGAGAAGAGACGGCTTGGGGGGGAGGGGGAGCGGGTGGCTGTCTCATCAATGTCTTCGAATACCCGCAGGGAGAATGCAAAGAGGACGGAGCCAGGCTCTTTTCAGCGGTGCCATGACAGGACCAGAGGCAATGGGCACAAACCAAAACACAGGAGGTTCCCTCTGAACATCAGTAAACACTTTTTCCCTGTGAGGGTGACGGAGCACTGGCACAAGTTGCCGAGGTAGGTTGTGAGATCTCCCTCCTTACAGATGCTCAAAAGCCATCTGGACACCATCCTGGGCAACTATGTCTAGGTCCCCCTGCTTGAGTCAGGGGGTTGGACAAGATCTCCAGAGGTCCCTTCCAAGCTCTACCATTTTGTGATTCTGTGAAGCTCATAAACATTAGAGCATAAAATTTGCAAATACCATATTTTACAGACTTTGCTAGTCCACCATCTCTTCTCTCCCTCATATATCAGCCTGGCAATGATGAACATTTATTTTTTTCCCTCTGTTTTATGGTCTAATTCTAATACAGTGCTTAGCCACATCTCCTTCACTGTAACACCTGAAATTTTGTGCACATTCTAGAACAGGCTTAGAGTTATTTGGTTTTTAAGATGAGATGATGTTAACCCAAAATGGCTAAGACTGAATGTACTAAATTTGGACACTTAGAAAATACACCTACTTCAGAATCATAAAAGTCATGAGATCAACTCTCCCACTGGAAAAGTGACTTGTCAGTCACAAGTCGGACTTTTGTCAAATGTGTCCTTTCCAGTGCAGTTTGTCGTTAGGGAAGAATTTTTTCTGGAAAAGATGTAATCAGTTCCACGTCCCTGGTATTTTAACCACAGTATCTCTCCAGTCAAAATACTGCACTGACCTACCTCAGCTATGGAGCTCAGCTCATGCACAAGAATTTTTCAAAGTTAACTTGCAAAGTTCCTTCCCCAATAAATGTCAGTACAAATTCAATCAGTCAAGCTTTGACTAGCCCTTCAGTTGAACAAAGGCATGTCCCTTCTGAGTAATAACAGGTTTTTGTGCTGGGATTTAAATTTGTGTTTATTTTGGTGTCATATTACTTCAGCCTGATGAACATTTGACTGATTAATTATATATAAATCTTTATATCAGAACAAGATCTGGAAGGTTACAAGAAATCCAATTATGGAATTGTTCGAAGGCTGAAGAATGTACAGTTAGGAAGGGCACTAAGGACATTCAACGATGAAAATGTTCCTGCAAGCAGTACATATTTCACATCTCAATCTCCCACACATCCTGCTCCAGAGAGACCAAATGCCTGGCTATGATTTAATCAGGTCATAAGTCAGGCCCAAAATTCTTTTCATATATGTGTTGAGAAACATCTGGGACTCATGGCACTGGACTTGAGGTCTATTATGAGCAAAACGTTCTGATAATAATAATAGTAGGAACTGCAGAAATCTGCAGGGTTTCTATTTATAGAATTCAAACTTTCACAGTGAAACGAGAAGCCAAGCTGGGCTCAGGCGCTCCGAAAGTCTCCTGTAACTATGGTTACCTTTACCTTGCCAATAAACGACATATCTATTCCTGAAATTCATTGCATTACTAATTGTCATTAAAAGCTGTAACTGTGAAACTACTGATTTTTGAGCAGATGAGCTTGAAAGTGCAGTTTGTATCAGCACTATCTGCTTCTAGACAGTATAAGCACTATGAAAACTTCCCCGAGGCTTTTCATTTCATATCCAGCATAACACAACAAAATTTCATTTATTGTCTTGGCCTTCTGTAAAAAGACTGTACATCATGCTCAAGTTTTTTGGCTACAGGAAAGGTATAAAACACCTACATGTTACTCAATTCTAAATACATTATCATTAATGTTAAAACTAATTAATGTGGGGTTTTAAGATATTTTGATTTTTAATCAATTTTAAAACACGGAGTTTTATAATTCAGGTAAACAACAGAGAGATCAGATATTTAGTAATGCAGTATCAGAATCCTCTTGATGTCTCCTTCTGTGATTCAACTCCTCAGTTTATTCCATTTCTTGTAGGACAGCACCCTGAAAAGTCTTTGGAAAGCTGCTTTTTGGACTTCATCCTTCAGAAGCTACAGGTTTTCCTTATAGTTTTCCCTCCTTTTCCTTTGACAAACAAGAAAACATTATCTGTTCTTTTCCATGCAACTTTTAGAACTGTGTGAAGCTTCTACATTGAACCTCTTATTTCCTTTTCTTTTTTTTTTCCTTTTCATTTTTTTGCATATTAAGTGTCAGAACAGACCAGTTTGTAAATGTCACAACTCAGATCCCCAACTGAGATAAGACAGGGCAGAGCCAATTCTATGCAGCCATTTTGGGCCTACTTCAAACTAGTTCCAAACTCCCAATAATTACGATGTATGGGAGAGGAACCAGTAGCCAGGATGCAAAATAAGTTTGCATTAACAAACTGGTAAATTATTGACTCATTTTTGCCCTGCTTAGCTAAACAACTATAGAAAAATACACTGACAGCAACTAGAGGTCATACTCTGCGTTATTTATTCATTCACATCTCATTAATTTAGATCTCAAGTGTATGAAAGTCAGCACCTTCTCTTTTTTTTTGCATGCTATAATGTTTTATCAACCCAAGTTAATCTAACAATTTACAGAACTATTACTATTAATAATCTCGCTAGAAAATGTCACACCAATTTGAAGGGCATACAAGCTGAATAAAAGGGTAACAAATTGGTATTCAAAATTAAGATGCATTTGAAGGAAGAACACAATTCTGCTGTTACTGCTTCATTTTTGGTTAACATCTGCAAATTCACTAGTGTATTGGTTTAAGGCACTTTACAAGAATGCTCAGCCTTTTGCAGGAAATACACGGTTGATTGTATCTACAACTGAACACAGCAAACAAGAAAGGATGCGATCTACCCAGTGTCTAAAAAAGGGATAATAAAGAACATGGTTTCAAAACAATTTATGCAATTACTCAGTTTAGGCATTCGCACCTCAAAATAGCTAAACTTTCAACCATATTTTTGTCGATGCAATAGACACTTTGAAGAGTTATTCAAACTGTACACATTCCCCTGTTTTTTCCTTTAAAGACAAATATCAAGCTTAGGACATGCCGGTCATACCTTTTTGTAACTAGATATTCTTCGGTAGATATGCTCAATTTTCTCACTGCAAATGACACTGAATTTACTTTGAAGCTCAGTGGGGATCACTTCATTTAAGGAATTGAGGCTGTTGCAGTTCTGCACAAAATGTTCATCGCTTTTTGCCAGTGCTTCAAGAATCTAAGATAATAAAAACAAGAACAGTACGTTATGAAATAAGATGACTAAGATAACCCCTTACTTAACCCCTTACTTATTATCCCTTATAATTAAAGCTGAAAAGCCCGATAATCAGTTGCCTTTTAACAATACAGGCAATGCTACATAACAACAATTAATGAAGCTTGGGAAGCAAAGAGGTTTCTTTAAATCTATCCCCTGCATAAGTTATACCCATGATAAGTGCTTTTATTTGGCTTCTCATGACATTCTCTGATAATGTATTTACTACTAACTTCCTACTAATGTAACCACTATGGCTCCTCTGAAATACATTATCTGCTGTATTTACTTGAACAGCACATATTATGCAAAGGTGATGAATTAATTCATTTTTTGTAGCAAAACTTCAGTCTGGCAGAATAAGCAAGAAAACTAAGTGCTATCCTCTCTTATATTCTGCATATATAAACAGGAAATAGGGAAGAGAGTAAGCTATACTGCCCAGCAAAGACTAAAGTGTTGCTAGGATGGAAACAGCGCCCGCAAATGATGGTGATAGAAAACTGAAAAAAAAAGGCATGTTGAAGAGATGAGGGTAGTATATAGCCCTCCCTTTTTTTTTTTTGAGTTAGAGTTACATTTCTGGCATTGAAATTCACTGTGTTAAGGAACTTGGGAGATGCCGACTGCTGGTTGGGTCCAACTCTGAAGATGTGTTTGAGAAACTAACAGAGACACCTAAAATCAGGATTAAGGTACCTAAATAAGAAAAGGCTCACACTTTAGAGATACCCAGAGGTATGGGCAAACAACACATACAGTATTAATCCATCATGGGACTTATGTCTGTAATTCTTATCTGCTACAGTTCATTATTATACTCTCGACCATCACAGATGTAATATACAATTTATAAGTTTGACAAAGAAAACAATGACTGTACAGAAATTTTGGAGTGCAAAATCTGAAGTTTTTAAGATGTCACAGATTATAAATGACTAGATCCTGGGAGAATTTTTTTTCTCAGGTCCCCAGAAAGATGAATTAAGGAAAGCCTGTAACTTCTGCTACCGTGTTAAATTACTGTATAAAACACCCCAGTCACTTCAGCCACAGCAGGTCTGTCAACCTGACCTGCTCCAAAGTGAAGTCAGGGAAAAGAAACACGTGCTCATCCCTCAGTCATTTCAGTAAAAGACTAGGACTTTAGTTTATACTTCTGATGGAAAGATCAACAGAAAAATAAATTTGCACATATCAATACACTCCCCAAAAGTTTGGGCTTTCCTGCTTTTGTTAAGTGTACTTTGTGTGTGAAAAGATAAAAACAAACTTAGTAAAAGAGCTGCATTACTACATTATTTGTCAATCTGGCCCAGACAATACCAGGTATATATAAAAAAATTCACATTTCATTCATAGCAATCACAGATTTTACCATTTGGAAACATTCCCAAAATAAAAACTCCAAAGTAAACTCCAAAGCTGCACTTGGTCTCTTTCTTCCTCCTTGATTTTGCTAATGTGTGCACCTGTATATGCACAGCTTTGTTTTACTTTCAGACACAGAAAAGAGAGAAGTTGTGCTATTCCTTTTACTGAAACAAATTTTAAAAGTTGCACATGCAATGCTGATGAAATTAAATAACGTTTGGAAACTGCCTACCTTCACTTCTTTGACTTTCTTGCAAGTTTTATGTGATAATTACGAAAAAAGGGAGAGGGCCAGGAAGAATGGAAGACTTTAAAGTTCTTTAACATTTTCAATTTAAAGGCTCAATTTATAATCACACCATAACTTAGTTTGCTTCCTGAGTACACAATTATTCTCCAAAATGTCAGAGGGATAAAGGTGACCAATTATAAGATATTAAATGAAATACAATCCTAAGAATAAGCAGAAGACAGATGTTGCTCCATTGGTATTAAGCATAGTAAGAATTAATACATACAAAAATTGCTTCATACCTTTGCAGTCAAGCTGAAAAATCCCTTTGGTTCAATCATTTTTTCTAACACATGACACTTTATTCCAGCTGTGCTGTCATACTCATAAACTACTCCATACTCCAGATGAACATTGTCAACAGTCAGGCTCACATGATCTTTCTTCCCATCAATTATTGCCATTGTGTTAAATTTGTCAATTACCTCTAGAATAAAGAAAATAACGCAAATCCGTTGAGGAGGGCTGGCCATTAAACAAACTAAAAAGAACATAGGCAAATGTTCTAGCAACAAGTATGCTCTGATCATTCCACTTAAAAACGTTCATCAAAAACCCCAGCTACCAGCTGAATGATTTAAAATCAGAATACCAGTAGATTTACAGATGCTAAAATACTAGATTGTTAAAGAGGCATTTACAGACAAGTTACAGTAGTATCTCTTTACAAACAGTTATTGAAGGGGACTAATTCAATTTAATTTATAATCCAGAGACATAAAAAAGCAACCAAAAAAAGGGAAAACTGAGAACTTCTAAACAGACTAGAAGAAAATTATCATGAAAAGTGTCAACATTCAGAAATGAAACCACAATATCAGCATTTACCCAGAGAACATGAATACAGTTCACATGTTAACTGTCTCTTTAATTACCATGATGCATATGAATGCAGCTTTATCTAAATGTTAATTACAAAATAATCTGAAGGATAGCTAATTTGTTATTTCTCATGCAGTAGTGACTCAGGCATCTATTTTAATTTAAATGATTACTACTGGTGAAAATAAATCAGGTAATTCCTAGGATTATGTTTCCTATGAATGAAAATTGAACACATTTTCCCTAAAGTGTTCACACAAGCTTGTTCTTGAAATGGGAAAGATAATTTTCAGAGAACAGCATGTTAAATTTACATCTTTAGAATACATAAAAAAGCAAATCCCTATGTAAAACTCATCTTACGGTCTGCTTGCAATTTCCTCTCTGAAAACAAGCCTCTATTTTCCTTGCTACTACACCAATGTTCTGAGCAACAACAACATCAAAACAAGTACCACATACCTTCCACTTTGCAGTCAAAGGCATCTCCTCCATCATCTCCAGAGGGCTTGGTGTTTGTTTTCTGAAGATCTTCCTGTGCACTTTCAATACTGTTGTAAACCCACTGTATAGAATCTTGCTAAAAAGCAACAAAAAAAAAAGACAGCTAGGAAAAGCTTAGCAAGTGCAATTCATAGTAACTTATTTCATTGCTCTCAAACATGAAATAGTTGCTTTAATTCCCTATTATCAGCTTTATTGTCTTCTGAGCTCCAAGTTAAAAATAATATTTTGAAAATTACAGAATTTTGGCTTTGTCTAAAACCATCTGAAGCATTTTGTCAACTTATTTTTTATTTCAGAGTGTACTGTCATGAGACAGTATGAAATCTGTGACAGCGTGATATCCATCAGTTTCATGTCTCTGCCAAAAATAATTTAAGACATTTCAAATCAAACTGCAGATTGAAAAAATATTTGAGACACGAAATAGTGAAAAAATAAAGAGAACTGATTTTTGCCTTGCGAAATCTGTTCTGCATCCACAAATCTCCTGGCAAATATTATGGAATACCAACCGAAGAGACAGTGTCTCCAGTTAATTTATCTTCCATGTGTCACTGGCAAGAAGAATATACACTACAGTCTTCATTATTTAGATTTGCCTTTACTACAGCTATTTTACTGGCTGTTCTTTATCTTCCCCTCGGATTAGCAAAACCCCCAAAAAAGACAGAATCACAGGCCCCAAAAATCCAGCATCTTAATGTGACTGACACGTGAGCACAGGAATACTGGCTCGGTCACACAACCTACGAAGAGGCCATGCGTATGCCTTACATCTTGTTCTCTCCCCTCACTTACTCAGTCACATGCCCATCACATCCTTGTGGAAGGGCCTATCATGTATGGCATCTCCAGACTACTCTTCTCTTCCCCTTACACTTCAAAAGCAGCTTGACAGCCAGTTAATCACTCCCTCTCCAACAGCTACAGCAGAATAAATGACACGATTATGGCTAATCCGAATTCATTCCTTTAAAAAGGAGTTTGTGGAAGAATTCAAAGTTAAGCAAGGATAGCAAAAGTTTAAGCTGAATGTTACAATTTTCACGCAAAATGCCAAGTACATTCGATCACACTTTGCTAATACACAATATTCAGCTGCTATCTTTATCCCATTAATAAAAGATAAGTAATTTTTTTGTATGATTAAGGTACTACTTCTCTGTTGCTTTCTGTCGTGGTTTAGGCCCAGCCGACAGCAGGGTACTACGTGGCCACTCGCTCACCCCTCCCCCAGCACGATGGGGAGGAGAAGTATAACAAAAGGCTTAGGTCGAGATAAGGACAGGGAGAGATCACTCACTAATTATCGTCACGAGCAAAACAGACCGAACTTAGAAAGGAGATTCATCTAATTTATTACTAAAAAAACCAGAGTAGAGCAATGAGAAAATAACATCAAGTCTTAAAACACCTCCCCCCACCCCTCCCATCTTCCCTGGGCTCAACTTCACTCCCGACTTCAACATCCTCCTCCCTCAGTGGCACAGGGGGATGGGGAATGGGGGTTACGGTCAGTTCATCACGTGGTGTTTCTGCCGCTTCTTCATCCTCAGGGGGAGGACTCCTCTCATCATTCCCCTGCTCCAGCATGGAGTCTCTCCCACGGGAGACAGTCCTTCATGAACTGCTCCAGTGTGGTTTCTTCCATGGGGTGCAGACCTTCAGGAGCAAACTGCTCCAGCGTGGGTCCCCCACGGGGTCACAAGTCCTGTCAGCAAACCTGCCCTGGCGTGGGCTCCGCTCTCCACGGGTCTACCGGTCCGGCCAGGGACTTGCTCCAGCCTGGGCTTCCCATGGGGTCACAGCCTCCTTCAGGTGCCTCCACCTGCTCCGGCGTGGGGTCCTCCACGGGCTGCAGGTGGGATCTCTACACCTGGATTCATCCTTCCTCCATGGGCTGCAGAGGGACAGCCTGCTTCGCCATGGTCTTCACCACGGGCTGCAGGGGAATCTTGCTCTGGCGCCTGGAGCACCTCCTGCCCCTCCTTCTGCACTGACCTTCTGCACTGACCTTGATCTTTGCACTTCTCTCTCCAGCTGCAAAAGCTTCCCCCCAGCTGGTTTTTTTCCCTTCTTAAATATGTTATCACAGAGGCGCTGATTGGCTTGGCCTTGGCCAGGGGCAGGCCCATCCTGGAGCCGGCTGGCATTGGCTCTGTCAGACACTGTGAAAGCTTCTAGCAGCTCCTCACAGAAGCCACCCCTGTAGCCCCCACCCACTACCAAAACCTTGCCACGCAAACCCAACACACTTTCTTAGATTCATCCATGCCTTACTTTTCACTCAATGGTATTGAAATATTTTAATAAGGAAGCTTAACTTTCAGAGCTCTCTGTTGATTGTTGGAAGACACCTGTGTACAAGCGGATCAACCAAAACACTTCTGAAACCCACACTTCTTTGCAGGTATACCTGAAAGCTTACTGCTTATTTATGGAGTCTTACAGGTTTGCTTGGCAGCATTAAGACTGCCAGGCCAATCTCTAATAGGACATTTACATTATGTCAAAGGATTCCTTCATTATTTGAACTTAATCAGGCCCAATGGAAGGACTAAGTACTTAAACTGCAAGTCCCTCTTTCAAAAGTTAACACAAGATATAACTCAATAGGATTTGGAGCAATGTTCTCCAAGAGCATTTCAGAGGCACAGACTAAGCTTACATCTGTCACATCATGATTAGTATCGCTGCAAAGAAATTGTAATTCCGAGAAGTAAAAGCTGCTTTCAATTTTCTTTATCCAGACAAGACAGGAAGAATATAAACATTGTCCAACAGAAGTTACACAGTAATTCACACTGCAAGAATCTGAAATGAAACTTCATGCTCCAGGCAAGCAGGAAGACTCCCACCCTGAGAAGCAGAATGTATAGGAAACAGAAAAAGATCCCCTTTCAATTATGCAATTGCCAACCACAGGAGGGACTGCAATATTCATGTTAATTAAACGACAGGCTAATGCACTGTACTTACAAAATAGGCGAAATCCATAGTCATCTTCCAAATAATTAAAAACCCTAATTTCTGAATAGGAAATGAAATTTTAGCTGTCTTGATACCAGTGGGAATACTGCCATTTATTTCAGTCTAGACAGTTCTCCCGTAGCATTTGATAGTACTACATCCTAAATGAAGTTTTTCTTCCCAGCCTGGAGGATTTTAGTTATTTGTGATTTGCTAAATTATGATCAGCTATTTTTTAGGATTGAAATAAATACTCTATATAGGAAAAGCAGTTATGTATTCTAACATACTACACAAGTGGATTAAAAAAACAGTAATTTTGCATGTCGAGACATTCGTGCCAGCCAACATTAATCAATCCTCTTTCAACATCACTAACCTCTACAGGAACTCTGCAGCTACACACAGAGAGAACACACCTGCTATAAAGAATTTAATTTATCTTTTATTCTAGCCAGTTTTGCTGCTATTGCACAAAGCACTCTCTCTTTACTAGAGCGCATCTTCTTTTAAAGAATAGGTGAGCTTGATCTTGATATGCTATGTAACAACTTCAATTCTGTATTAGAGTTTAAACACAAACATCCAGACAAGCATTTTCATAAAAACTGTATTTGCATGACACAGTTCTAACTAACTCTTACTTATAATTCTTATCTCATATGTATGCAGTAGGTGTGGGAGAAGGATTTCACTTGATTTTAATTGGATTTTTCTTCTCGATTAACATGCACTGGAAGAGTTTGTGAAGTTAATTAATGATATTGGTTCACAGTTTATGAAAAATTTGCAGGGACTTGGAAAAAATATATTATAGAATCCAGCTGGTTTTGGGTTTCTTCCTTAAATTTGTGTCTTGGAAGACTGAGATTTTCTCCTATATTAAGGTGAAAAAGGTAACAAAAATTGCATCCTTATATTAAAAAAAGGGAAATTTTGAGTCCTTGAATGCATGTTTTTTCCCAAGATTGGAATGCAATGGGAACGCAGAGACTTTTATAGATGGAATATGTGCACTCTGCTCTCTATGTGCTGAAGTGTTACAAAATTCTGGAAGAAGATCAGCTTTTTGCCTCGCATTCTCCTGCTACTGAGGAGGCAGCGAGCTGTGTAAATCCCTCTCGATCATGATGAGAATATACCTCAAAATGCTGTCTGCACAGAACTGCAGAAACACTGGAAATAATCCTTTAAAAATAACACCTGAAAAAAATTAGCTCTAAACTTAGATTTATTTCAGTGCAGAAATTAAATAGACCTTAAAAATCAGCAATATATTGAGCAATCTTCAGTTTTTATGATTCACCTGGCTACCTTTCACTTTTATTCACCACTTCTTTCCCCTCTTCCCACTCAATCACAACAGATATGTGGACAGAGATACACACCACATGTTTACTTTGACCAAAAAAAATTTTAGAAGAAAATGTGCAAGGTTACCAAGTGAGACATACCTGCATCGGCCTCCTGTACTTCCTGCATGCCGTGACGTGAGCAATAACACTTGCATGAGTCTCTTTGCTGACATTAATTCCATTCACTTTGATTATGCATTGGCCAGGGTGGAGACCTGCTGCGGCTGCCACCGTTCCTATTAAAAAAAACCCACATAGTTAATAGATTTCTTTTCCTAAAGATCTCCTTTAAGGCTTACAGCCCAAAAGCCTCATTTTTTTTTAATCAGAATCTGCTCTCACTGATTCCTACACACTTCGCCTGACCACGGGGTGCTTCTGCAGTCAGCTGGACTCCAAGAAAGTGGAGTTGCCCAGCAGATGATTCCATAAAAAGAGACCAGACTATTTTCTAAAGGTTGTTTTATAAAACAAATGGTGATTAGTAGTATGAAAATGGGGAAAACTTGTCTTAAAGAACAGGATTCAAAAGGATAAAAAGGCTCTAGCTTGAAGCTCACTAATTATAACGCAGACCACTTTTATTCTGAATTATTTTATATGCCCCAAGCTTATAAGCTTCTTGGCTACTTCAAGTGTCTCTATTTTACATACAAAACAGAAGCCTTCTGACGATTCATAAAGAAGTATCAGAGCATACTAGTGTTTCTTGCTAAACATTAAGTGAAATATCCAAATCCAAAGACATTTCCAAGGATCTTGTTCTTATTTTAATCTTTTTACCAATTCAATCATAACAGAGTGCCTTACAGCTTTAATCAAAATGCCCAAAGATAATGAAGTAGGACATCTCAGAGTTAATTATTTTTTGGGGAAAAAAAAACCCAACAAAACAAAACATTCTCTTTGAGCAATATAAAATACATGGTTCGGTGATTTATTTTCACAATGGTATAACCACCTTGGGAAAATCTTCTACCCACTGAACAGATACTACAAAAATAGCAGCTGTCTCCACGTCTTTTCAGTGTGACTCAAGCCCACTCCTGAAAGACAGCCTCCTGGAGTATGACCTTAGTTCCAGCTACCTGAACATTTGCCTCCTTCTGTCTCTTTTGATACTGCCACAAAGGTGCCAGGGAAGTCAAAATCTATTGCCAAGAGATCGCAAGGCTGAGGTGCAGAAGCTAGCTGCTACAAAAGAAAAGGCTAGACTGAATTTGCAGGGCTGACAAATAGAAAAGCTATGTATGTCATGACTTGTCAGCTGAGCATATTTGACAAGGAAATAACTTAAAGACTATTACCTGGATTGCCCTCATCTTAGCTACTATCAGGTTAGATGACAGCTGCATTTTAAATCTACTATCAAAGAAAGTCTTTGGAAATTACACCATTACCAGCTACCGCAATCCCCCCCCCCCGCCCCCAAAAGAAAAGGATTTAAAAATAAACATTTAAATAGGCCTAATAAATATCTCTTAAAAAAAAAAAAAAATCTGTCTTCAAAAAACCCAAGGTCTCAATTCAGCAAAGTATTTAAGCATATGCTTACAATCTTTCAGGTTTAGCAAACCACACAAGCAAGCACTTACATACTGTTGAGGCTAATTGGAATAAACTACGTGCTTAATGAATAAGGATAGGCAATTGAACTGACATCCAGGTGCAGAAATAATTATCACATCAGCTCAACAGTCTTTAGTTTATTAGACTTTTTCTTGAAAATCGAATTTCTGGCACCACAGCCTAGAAAAAAAGTCACTGAGCTCTGTTCAATCTGGCTGCTTTGCAGATCGGTTCACGCTAAATTCCTCAATCACAAAGGGAGAAGGGGGGGAAAAGAACACAAATACCCCACAATAGCTGAAAATACAGTGTTTGTTGGCTCTAACATTAACAACGTGTGACAGCAACAAAGAATGTTTCAAGTTCTTTTATCGCCGGTGCACCAGTCAAGAACATACTGAGTTAGGGATGGTAAGCATTTGACAGTCACATCACAAAACGGACAAAACAGTATTTAGAGGAAACATCTGCAATTACTAAGACAGACTAGGTCACCAGCACCCTTGAAAAGATTTGTGAAAAGTGCATTTTCTGTAAAATGTTTTCAGAACATTGCAGCACCACATGGCCATCTAACAAATTAACACTCAGGAAGTGAGCCCATTCACTGAAGAAGGTGATTTTGTATCCATCAGCTATTCCTTAGTCTCTAAAGAATGCATGGCCTTAACTTAACTTTCCTACATTCGTATAAATACATAAAAAAAAAAAAAAGCCAAAAGAATCTATCCAAAGCTTACAAAGTATAAGAAGACAAAATAATCTTATTTGGTTTTATTTAATATTATTTGTTACTTTGGGGGAAAAAATAAAATCTAAGCTGAATCACTGGATCTAATTTTGATTTATCTCAACCACGCCATTTAGATATTAAATGTATATTTACTAGTACCATTGACAGCTCCAGGGCTTACCTCTCCCAACAGCATGGACAACTGATGGGCCAAAGCCCCGGATTTGGAATCCAAGTCCATCTGCAGAGTCAGGAATCTTCACTGTCCTGATACAAGCAAATATAAATGTAGCAAAAGGTAGCATTTTGTTATTCAAGATGAAAGTGGACAGCAATAAGTAGGTTACAAGGGTGTAAGACTCTACACTTTCATTCAATTCACAGTTTCAGATTCAGTGCCATTCCTATTCCAGATACTTTGCACCACCAACATCAGAAATAAGAGCAAGCTGAGATACCCAACCCAATCTGAGTTAGGCAATATTATTTCACAGGGAAGTTCAATATGCTGATTACAACCAAAGCACCACCATAGCTTTAAAATCTGCGATGTGGGTGAGTTGCCACAGCACAGCAACACTGCAAGCGCTAGGAAGGCAGGCAGTCTCTCAGCCAAAAGGGCAGAGCCTGGGGACCACAGATCATGGCAGACCTTGTCAGATGAGCTGCAGAAGACTGCAGAGACTAGATCCGTATAACATTTAAGTGTCTGCTCGGTGAGTTTTACTGAAAAAATATTTTGTTGCAGTTTTTCTGAGCAGCTATGTGAAGTACTGAGTTTTATAAAACAAGAATCACCTACAAGTTCATGTAACTTGCAAGCACATTGTGCTAGGCGACCACCGTGGTCCAAGTGCAACAGTAATAAACCTACCGACAAACATAACCAACGAAAACACAGTTCTGAGAATCAAAATTCCCATCTGCTGCTTAAAATGAAGCCTTGAACTCATCCAAAGTAAGCTGGCATATCCACATGGTATCAGCTCAGGTTCCAGAAAAAACAACACAGCTGCATTAGCCCTTATCAGAGCTATTTAGGTCATGCATAACACTACACTGATTGAACTCTGCATCGTTTACTTCCAGAGCCAGGTCTGTTATTATTTAAGGGATCTTTGCCCTGAGCTCCATTTGCCAGTGCAAAAGCAGACAAATTCAAATTGATGCTGAATAGTGATTTTAAAATACATTTGGACTGTAATAAACTTGATTTACAGGTAGTTTTGAATAATATAATAAAATCATTCTTTTTTTTCTGGTATACATAATGTTTATCATTTGGAGACAATTATGAGTAGAGATGAGATACAAAACCCACTGAAGCCTATGATTTTTTAAAAAATATTAGAACATTCTTGAGATTAATACATTTTCATTTGAAATATTTTCCTAAGTCTAGCATCATTTAGTATACTTATATATTAACTAAGATTGATACAATATATGGTTTCATTCAGAAAACATTTTGTGACCATGCTAATGAGCTATGAAAGACCATCACTGGCAGTTTAGGCTAAGAATTTAGGAGATAAGTGTCTCTTCTGCCACACAGTTGTGCTAGCAGCAGCTCCTGACAAAAGCAGGCAGCACAGAGAAACAAATTCTTCATCTCCTCTGAACTCCTCATTCAGATGATAGATCATCTCTGTCAACCTTGAATTTCACCTGTATTTTCAGTGGGAAATTGTGTCAGAAATTAAACTAAGATCTGCATTAAAGAAAGGCTAAGATATGCCTTTAATGATTGCTAGAACACTATCATCTACTGGGGGTTTTTGTTGTTGTTTTTGTTTGTTTGGGGTTGGGGTTTTTTGGAGTATCAGTCCAGATGATCAGCTTTATGCCACATTTCTTTCTTTGCTCCTTTCCCCTTTCTGGGTGCCACTGTATTTCTCAAGACACTTTTGCTTATTAACAGGAGAAATATATCTCCATTCTACCGCTAAACCAGAGCCATTTCCAATGCACTTTGTGTGCGTTACCTGGTAACAGAGGATGGTTCCTCCTCACCCTGCAAAATCAAAATTACTCCTGACCACTGTTTCTTACTCTTCTCTTTGTTTGGTATGTATAAACTAGTAACAACTGCATAAACTTAGACTTATGGTCATTTACATACTTACTGAATCCAGTCATTAAGCCTTGCTTTGTATTTCTTCTATGTAACAAAAATTGCATTCAGGTAGGACTGGTCTACACTGTGTACAAAAATGCACCCGATGGGGAGCTGTTTACTCGCTCCCGCTGTTTACACCACCAGCACACACGCTGAAGGGGCCCATCAGATCACACAATCCGACTTCTGCCAAACCAACAACTAATCCCCAGACAGAGGAACTTGTTTAATAAACACAGCGAGAGATAAGTGATCAAAACTGTCCATATAGTCAAGGAAACTTCATTTACAGTTGCAGTTCCTGCATGTATTTAAAGTGGTGGAGCTGATGATCTAAAGCACTTGTGTTTCGCTTTTGCTGACTGACAAATGTAATCAAATCAAAGCAGATCGAATTGCTTGACTTCACAAAGTCAGATTAGATGCAGCATTTAAAACAACTTTACAGTAGTGCTGTCTGAAGTTCCACTGGGCTTTTAAAATTCACTTCAACTGTAGTTTGTAAAAATTCCCCCCAAAGGAATGACAACTTACTCCCGTGGTTTAGTGCTCACAAGAACCCGCAGGGGCTTTCTGCTGTTTAAACATGCTTTCAGGAAGCAATCCACTTCACTGAAGGGTCGCAGAAAAACCAGGTCACCGTTAATGGCAAAGATTTTTTTCCCAACTTCCAAGCCTGCCATCTAGAAAACAACAACAGTTGTGTATATGTTTGCCTTTTATAACCACTAACACTATGTTTTCTTCTGCTGGCATGCAACCCCAACAGGAATAATGACATGCACATTTCCTTTACGTTCTTAATACCTCCTTCACGTACCACACACAAAAGACTTCCACCACAAAATGCTTCTAGAACTGCTTAAATTGAGGTGAAAGTACAGTAAACACTCATTCTGAAGAGACTTAAATACAAGACCTAGTCTTAATCAAGATTTTATGACAGTATTACAATATCAGTTAATATCTGTAATAATTAACACAACAGCTTTCATGGAGCCAGTTTATTTTTTATGATGTTACCTGATTTGTCCATCCAACATTATCCAAAGGAACTAAAGCTTCTTTTCATAAGGAAAGACCTCATTAATACTTTAGTAAGTGAATATTTATGAAGCTCCAAAACAAAACAATATCCTTAAACATTTCATGGCCTTTGAGCCAAAGGTACGGCAAGCCACATTGCATACAGTTTTAAAACTCTGGTCTAACAAAAATGAACCATAACCAGTTGGATGGCAGGAGTACACAGAGCGGCTCAGGGCACAGGCTAAGCCTTAGTGCCATCTGAGATCATGGCAGAACCCGACTGCTAGAAATCACCCTGGATATATATAGCTCTGTGGCTGTATTATGTTATTGACTTGCAGTATCTATTTTTATCTTAAATTTCTATTCCACTGTGAGATTTAGAAAGGCTTGAAATCTAGGTCGAAATTTTTTTCTCTCATGGAAAACACTTGTTCTTTATCTTTAAATGTATGAAGACTCCCATGCAGTTCAGTAAAATATGAATTTACCCAAAGAGTATCTAAAGCAATACTAACAAACAGAAAGGCTGTGATTTATTCATTCAGATTCTCAAATTCCACTTTATCCAAAGCTTGATACCTGCTTTACCATGACATATATCAAGTGCAACTCACAGACTAGCTTTATACTCATTTCAGATTCTACCAAAAAATGTTTATTCTACTCATGATTAATGTCATCATTGGAATATAGTAAAACATATAAAAATAAAATTATAACTTTATATCACCACTCAATATGCAATTTACCTGAGCAGAAAACAACTATTGATAATGGTCAGAGCAATATTTTAAACAAAAAACCAAGACAAAACAAACAGAAAAAAAAAAAAGAAAAAAAGGAAAAAATAAAAGATTCATAACCACAGCTTTCTTGGAAAGTTGTCATTGTTACCTTCTACTACTATAGATTTTCCTAATTGGTGTAAAAAAAATACACCTGTGATCACATGAATAAAACAGGGAAGATGATAATTTATAATACTTGATACCTCAGCATTTGATCCTTTCTCCACCACTTTAATAATTGGCACCTTGTTTTTATCTTCTAAACCAAAACCATAGGTGCCTTCATTCGATTTAATCTGAAAAATAAAAGAAGAGCTAAAGTATATCCCCATTAAATAACAACACACAGTGCTAATTTATTGTCACTACAACCATTTTTTTCACTGATCAAAGCATACAATCATTGGGTTTCACTCACCAGTAATGACTTGGCTATGACATTTTCCACTACTTTCAGATCATGTTTCATGAGTCTGTGCTTCATATTTGACCCTTCCATTTCTTCATCCGCATAAAAACGGAACAGCAGTGGTTCATCCTTAAATTCGCTTTTCTCTAACACTGCATGATACAAAACCACACACATTAATCCTTTTTTTCTTTTGAACTTTTGAATATCATGTCTTTCATGAACCATAAAATACTGAACATGCATGCACACATCAAATGCTAGCAAAATATTTTTGTGTGTGTGAATCTAGGGAAATCTTAATTTTTAACATAAATTACCAATTTTATTTCGACCATTACAGAGAGGTATCACTAAACTCATTTTCAACAACAACATCTGGATTCCACCAAGCTGAGGACGACACATTAGCCTGAAATGGTTTTAGTGAAAATGCCAAGCACAAGGGTTTTTCCTAAAAAGGATTTAAAAACATCATTTTGAAAAGTTCCGATGGACAGCTGCTGGAGATGATCACCACGAAGTTCTGGCACTCTCCAGGTGGCAAAGCATGCCAGGTTCAGTATTAGAAATGGGTTTGGTGGGGATGTGGAAGCAACTAGAACAGCAGGCAGATGCAGTTTGTATTTTTAAAAGTAAAAGGAAGAAGAATGAACAGTGCCAGAGAGGAAGGTAATTCTCCCTCCTTCTCTAAACAAGCTGATGAGAAAATAATTTCTTCCTCTTTTCATTTCAGTAAATGACCTACTGCTTCAATCCTTTCACTGAAATCTTCCCTCTGATGGTATTAAATGTGACCTTGTTCACCTCATTTCTGGTACTGCACATATCTCTGCTTTCCTCTCCCTTCTTCTTTGTTCGCTGCTGTCCTGATGATTTTCTCATTTTTCTACAGTCCACTTTCTCCTATTGGCACCACTTCACTTTTTTAAAGTCATGCTCCTCCATGCATTATTCGTTCCCCTAAAAATGTTTCCTTTCTTTTCTACATATTTCCTAATTTTTTATCATCTTATCTGTGCAAACATGTATTACCTGCTTAAGAAATTTCTTTCAAAGTGGCTAATAAAACTACCCCCCCTAAATCCTTTAGAGGATTAATTCCTCAGTACATGCTACAAAATTGACTGAAAATAATTTTCAGAGTATACAATAGCTTTTTTATTGTTGAAGATTGTAGCATAGGTCTCTTCAGCAATACAATGAAACAACTTCCTATCCCTTCTATAATATCTTTACCAGCCCCTGCATTTCCTTCCAACTCTGTAGATAGCATTAAACAAAAGGTAAGCATAGCTTGTACAGAATGTATTTACTTACCATGGTGCATAAACCCATTATCACAAAGAGCTACACCAAATATCATAGCTTCCTCCCTCGTCCGGCAATCCCCCTGTTAAAACATAGAATATTTTTTTTAAATATATTTTAATATAGCACCAAAATAGATTCTATGCACAATGGTGTAACCTCACAGGGCTGGCAATGATTGTTATATTTACCACTGCCACCTTTATGTACACATTTATAGCATACATATAAAACTGTATATACATGTTTATCATAGAATCATAGAATAGTTTGGGTTGGAAAGGACCTTTATACAGTATACCTCTTTATAGTTACAAATAAACACGTAAACATTTTAGTAACACTGCCTTCTCCATAAAAATTGAACATAATAGAATCTAAAAGTGTCGAAGTTTTTAACTTTTATTTTATGAAACTGGTGCATGCTGACTGAGTGAATAGGAAACTCTGTTATTGTTCCTAGATCGCTTAAAATAAAGCAAAATGAATGACAGCAAATTGGTACTGACTTTCATCCATCTAGTTAGTAATTTAGTTTTTCAGAGCCTATCCATTTCATTTTAAGCCATGAACAATGTTACATGCTGAATCACAAAGCTAAGTCTCATTAAAACATTTAAAGTTCAATTGCAAATAAGGAAGATAAGCACAAAAGGGATGAACAGCATGGCTGCTGACGGCCGATTTACGTTACTTTACTAGTTTAAGAGGATTACACTTACACACACTGTTCTAATAACCCTTACACAAAGTGTTTGCATGTTATTCTGCTTAATGCATCACTATCTTTCAAATTAGAATTTACATGAAAAACGTACGTAAATCCAAAGGTGTATACTTGCCTGTGCGATCAACCAGTCTATGAGTTTGTTAGCCATAACCACAGATTTGTAGGATCTCAAGTGATAATCTTTATCCCTTTTCAATACAAAACAAAACCAATTAAAAAAATCAAACAAAAACTCAAAAAAGCCTAACAGAAAAAAACCTTGTATTTTATAAAGAAGTCAGTGCAAGCTTGAATGGAGCGTTTTGTAACGGTTCAGAAGTTGTCTCTAGAGTAAAAAAGCAAGTCAAACCTTTTAATGTAGATGGAAAGGAGGAGGCTGACCATATCTGACTTGGGTGATAATGTCAGTAGAGTATAAAGGCAGTTGTTTTGTTACAGCTGGACTCTCCAAATGAGGTAATGGAGTGTTAGTAAAGGAGTGCATTAATATATACAGTAAGCATATAAGCATATCGATCAGGACCTAAAAGGCACTAAAAGTCTGTAAAAAAAGGTCATATTGAACAGAGTTTGCAGTCATTTAATGATTCAGTTATGTTTTTTGTCTTGATAGCCCTTCAATCTTGTTTGATTACTCCCAAGAGACCAATCTTGAAAGGATGGGTTAGGTTCCTACATTCAAACACAGTACCTTCAGATTATATACTTCTTCCGAATGACTCTCTAAGGATTTCCCAATTGGACTCACCTAATTACTGGGGTAAACAGACTGTGAAGGCGACAGTACAGTCGTACACCCTGTTGAAGAGAAAGATAAGGTTAGTTAACTACCCGTTCACACCACAGAGAATGTAAGAGGAATGGACACAGTAAGGAGGCCTATATGTTCTAAATACACTTCATTTAGATAGTAAAAAAAAAAGTCTGTTCAAATTTCGATATATTTTCATCTGCCAAAATACACTATTTCCAGCTAATAATATTGATGAATAAATTATGAGAAAGAAAACATTTCCAATCTAATCTGAGCTTCACTAAGACACATGCAAAAAGGATTAACTTTAAGGTAACATTAAAAAATTCAGAAGGTATAGTACTTTGAAAGAAAAGTACGCAAAACCTGAAAGATAAAGTAATATTTCCATGTATTGTTTTCCCAATCATTGGTTGCTGTTCTACACACAAAGTGAGTCATTAAAGTAAAAAACACTGCATTTCATAGAATCATAGAATCATAGAACGGTTTGGGTTGGAAAGGTACTTCAAAGATCATCTAGTTCCAAGCCCCCTGCCATGGGCAGGGACACCCTCCACTAGACCAGGTTGCCCAAAGCCTCATCCAACCTGGCCTTGAACACTTCCAGGGAGGGGGCATCCTCAACTGCTTTGGGCAACCTGTTCATCTCATCATCCTCATCGTAAAAAATTTCTTCCTTATATCTAATCTAAATCTACCCTCTTTCCATTTAAAGCCATTACCCCTTGTTCTGTCACTACATGCCCTTGTAAACAGTCCCTCTCCAGCTTTCTTGTAGGCCCCCTTTAGGTACTGGGAGGCTGCTATAAGGTCTCTCCTGAGCCTTCTCTTCTCCAGGCTGAACAACCCCAATTCTCTCAGCCTGTCTTCATAGGAGAGGTGCTCCAGCCCTCTGATCATGGCCCTCCTCTGGGCTTGCTCGAACGGCTCCATGTCCCTGTCCATTTGATTACATATATCCATACTTTACTTACAAATTGAAATTACTACTAACCAATAAACTTCAAAAAAAAGCAAAAATATTCAAAGAATGGAAATGTTTTCAATTAAAAAACAAAGAATAAAATTTGGAGGAATTTAAGAAACTACCGTCAGAAAATGTTATTTAAAAAAAAGAAATCACATTAGTATTCCTTAGCAGACTCCCAAAAAAGAATTATGTTTATAACATGGAAGAAGAACCATGTATAAAAATTAAAAGTTGTGTCAAATTAGATTCCATCCTGCTTTGCTGTGCCTGGTAATTCAGTATTGAAGATTTTTCTAGATAGACGCTACATTAAAAAATGCTAGCAGAAAAGTGAGTGACACTGTAATGTAATACCCAAATTTTCTACCACCTCAAAATTACAAAAAGTTTAAATATTATTGAGTTTAAAGGCAACTTTGTTTAATCATTTTGTATGCTCCATAGTGTAAATGGATAGCACTATCTATCCGTGTTTAAACATCTAGATGACCGCAGAGTTACTGCCTTGTTAAGGCACTAATAAAAGACACTCAGATTTAAGTGAAAATTGAAAACAATTTTCTACATATAGCTTCATATCTATTAAAATGGACTGAAAAATACAGTAGCCTGAAACATCAGCCTCAGAATCATCCAGAACTACAGGCAATGCATCCTGCATATGAAACCATTAAATAAGAAAAAATAACTAAAAAATAAACAACTTTGATTTGGTATTTAAAATGTGTAACAACAAGCCAAAATCTTCCCTTACAAATGGAAAACTGAATTTGATTCACACAGAGACAGACAAGTATGAGGGGATGTTATTTATCCCAGCACAAAATTTCACATTATTTTTCAAGCAGAATCTCAACTTCTGATGTGGTCTTACTAATAATAGCAACTATTCTCTTCTGTACCTTAGAGATCACATCCTGCATCTCATTTCTGGGGTAGTATGTTCCATCATCGTATCGGAATCTGTACAGCATGTGTTCAGGTTTGAATTGGTGCTTATCTGTAACTAAATTAAAACAAAAATTAAAAAGTCATGTATTGTTAGGTGACTTCCTGAAGAAATCAACAAGAGAAAAGAGCACATGCATAATTTCTTCTAATAACAGCCTGTTACCCAGCAATAGGTAGATTTCAGACAGGGAGGGCAGGAAGCCCAATTAGATCATCTGCCCTAAGTTCCTTTATGTTACTGGTGACAATATTTCTCACAATGTTTAAGCAGTCCAGAAGAATCTAAACAATTTCAAGTCATATGGCAAAGAATAAGAGAGACAAACAGGCAGGAAACAGCCTGAAAAATTAGGCACTCAAATCTGTTCTAGCCTTCATCGCTTTTTGTAAAGATTATTGACCAAATAGCCAAATAAAGCTTCTTTTGCAACTATTCATATTATTTTCCCACATTATTCTCTGTTTTAATTTTTGCAGAGGCCAATTTCAGAGGAGTCAACAAAGACATGAACCCTCTACAATACTTCTGACCAGTTTTGTACTGGGGAGGAAAGGGAGAGGGAACTTCTTCCTCTATACGTACCCAGCTCAAGGTCTTCAGTGCAAGAGACTTGCAATCGTTATGAAGGTGTTGATAATCCACTTCCCCAAACAACCATGAAAAAGGTTCTTAACATGGATTTCCAGAGTTTCACAAGATTCCGACAACCACCTCACAACCTCAAGTGTTTTGTCAAGACAGTCATGTCATATATGATACAAAACTTCTCCTGGAAACAGTACTACAGCAAGTCTTTCTGAAAAAACAGCTCATTCATTTGATGGCTGAGGACAGCACCAGCACCATCCTAGGATAACCATCTTGTATTAATTACTGTTTTGCTTGCAGATGTAAGCTTTAATTTTGAAACTATATTTGCATGTCATCAACTGATAAAGGAGGCTGCTGTAATGTCTTCATTAATCAGACTAACAGACCTGACAGTGTTAGGTGATTCTTCTGTGCATGCCTTCCTATACCAAGTGATTAAACCGTCATCTCTTATTCTCTTCAAAAAATTGTTAGGCACCATAAACTTTGTCTAGTAAGGTGCCTTCTGTCTGCATCGTTTTTCATGCCCCTTCAAGCTCTTCAGTATCACCATACATCATTTGATACATGGACATAAAAACTGGACTTCATATATTAAGTGGTTTCATCAGCGTAGTGTGCAAGAGCGAATAACCTGTATTTGATATACCTACTAATAGTAAAGCCCAGGACACTATTCCAATTGCTTGAACTGATGGTTCATGCTAAGGTGATTATCCAGACTAAACCCTAAGCTCTTTCACGTATCATTGCTTCTCAATACATCAAATATAGACTACACAATTTTCACATACAATGCCTAGAGAAACTATCTAAATGAATTTCAATTGATTGTGACCATTTACCTCAGAAAAAAAAAAGATACCTTCTAGTTCTGTAATTAAAAATAATTTCCTTCTGTTGGAGAAAAAACTTATTACACTAGATCAGCATACATTAAGAGTTTTTTAAAACCATCAACTACAGAAAATAAAAAAACCCACCACCAGGACAGTATTGGTTAAGGCCAAATTGTTCCTCACTGTTACAGAGATGCTCAGGGAGGGAACCAGGACCACAAAGCACCTTCCCATCCTTGCATGCCCACGATGAACAGAGCAGGCTCTGCCCCCTGAGGAACACAAGCACCGCTCTGTCTTTGCAGCCCCTACTTACACACAGAGCACCAGAAACTAAGGGAGCAGGTCCACAGAGCTGGCACACCCTGAGCTCTGGGAAGCAAGGAAACCAAACAAGGATGCTTCTGACTACAGTACTGTGTAAAATACAACATATATGCAGAGAATGCTGTGAGAGAAGCTGTACATTACTATTTGTATTTTAAGGGGGTTGTCTTCTGTGATATAGACGTGATTTGGCTTGTTCTACTCAAGAGGAAGGATAGATGATCTATCAGCTATGGTACTAACATGGAAACCTTAAAAAAATTCTGAAAACATTTAGCTTACTGTATAGCTTGACTTTTAACTAGAATCAGCTACACATTTGCAAGGCCATAGTTTTAAACACGTAAAGCTGATAAAATGCTTCATTACCACTAAAATAAGGAACCCCAAGCTGTTTTGTATGTCAGTCCCAACAATGTACCTATAGTTTGTGTTGGGATAGATATTTATATGGCACACACTAGGAAAAGGGAACTGATACAGGTTTAAACTGGTCGTTACTTTTTTTGCCAGGGTAATTCTGACTCAGATTAATGCACCATTCCAGCCACGTAAGTACCTATTAATTTTAAAACTATCTGATATTCAGATTATTTTTGTAACTACAAAGCTCTGCCTTGAGAAGAACCTTCCATCTCTAATCATCATCATCAAGGGACTGGACAAAGTATCTCAGCCCATTGGCTGGTGTAAGTCTTTTTATGTATGACAGAATGCCACCAGGTAGATTCAAAATAGCAACACGCAAACAGATTTTTCCCTTTTGCAAAACTGGGGAGGAAAAAAACCAAACAAACAAGGGAAACCCAAAACTTTTCTACTTGCAAGAGTTCACACAGCAGGAAGTAAAACAATGTCCATCACAACATGGGGCTGGCATTGCTAGAATGAAGCCCAGCACAGTGAATATGCAAAGTCTAACAAAGCCCTCTACAACATTTGCAATGTGAATAACAGCCAAACTTTCTTTCTCCCTTGCTCCCTCTGTGAAAACAGATGGTTCATTCAACTTTATTTTAAGAATTCTATTTTCACTAAACCACAGCTGGATCCACTATTCAAAGTAGCATGTCTGGCTCACATTTCTATGCCCTAATATAATTACGCTTTTATCTCATGAAATTACACAATATTCATTTAACTCTGTATTGAGAAAGTCTATAAGTGTATTTGGGATATAAATTATAAGATCAGGAAAAGAATCTTTGGCAACAGAATCATTCCATTGAAAACAATTCTCTGTGTGTAGTAAACATAATAGCATCTGACATTTGAATGATGGTGGAAGAAAATCATGTAGACTGACATTAAAGAATTAAAGACTACATGACTACTGATGAATAACCTTAATGTTTTCCCTCCTACTCTGCGTATGTTTAAAATGCACACCGCTAAGTGGCACTCTGTTACTCCCACTTTCTTTCCAGACAAGGACACTAAAACATCATGGCAAAGAACTTATAAAGTAGGTATTTGTGTTGGTTTTGCGTGGCAAGGTTTTGGTAGCGGGGGGGGCTACAGGGGTGGCTTCTGTGAGAAGCTGCTAGAAGCTTCCCCTGTGTCTGATAGAGCCAATGCCAGCCGGCTCCAAGACAGACCCACCGCTGGCCAAGGCCAAGCCAATCAGCGCCTCTGGGATAACATATTTAAGAAAGAGAAAAACAGTTAGAGAGCACTTTTGCAGCCAGAGAGAGGAGTGAGAAGGTGTAAGAACATCTGCAGACACCAAGGTCAGTGCAGAAGGAGGGGGAGGAGGTGCTCCAGGCGCCGGAGCAGAGATCCCCCTGCAGCCCGTGGTGAAGACCATGGCGAAGCAGGCTGTCCCCCTGCAGCCCATGGAGGGAGGATGAGGGGGTGTAGCAATTCCACCTGCAGCCTGTGGAGGACCCCACGCCGGAGCAGGTGGAGGCACCTGAAGGAGGCTGTGACCCCATGGGAAGCCCGCGCTGGAGCAAGCTCCTGGCAGGACCTGTGGATCCGTGGAGAGAGGAGCCCACGTCAGAGCAGGTTTGCTGGCAGGACTTGTGACCCCGTGGGGGACCCACGCTGGAGCAGTTTGCTCCTGAAGGTCTGCACCCCGTGGAGGAGACTCACGTTGGAGAAGGTCATGAAGGACTGTCTCCCATGGGAGGGACCCCACGCTGGAGCAGGGGAACAATGAGTCCTCCCCCTGAGGATGAAGAAGCGGCAGAAACACCGCGTGATGAACTGACCGTAACCCCCATTCCCCGTCCCCCTGTGCTGCTGAGGGGGGCGGAGGTTGAAGCCGGGAGTGAAGTTGAGCCCGGGAAGATGGGAGGGGTGGGGGGAGGTGTTTTTTAAGATTTGGCTTTATTTCTCATTCCTCTACTCTGTTGTGCTTAGTAATAAATTAGATGAATTTCCTCTCTAAGTTCGGTCTGTTTTGCTCGTGATGATAATTAGAGAATGATCTCTCCCTGTCCTTATCTCGACCCGTAAGTTTTCTTTCATTGTACCTTTTCTCCCCTGTCTAATGAAAGAGGGGAGTGATAGAGCAGCTCTGGTGGGCACCTGGCCCTCAGCCAGGGTCAACCCACCACAGTATTAAATTTATTGCTTGCTGGAGGATGTAAGTATTAAAATGTATGTTATCAATGATTCCATCTAAATTTACACCATGGATCTATGTTGGAACAGTGGCTAACTTCACAACTCTTTCACTGTATTTTTTTTTAAGTGACTGTACCTATTGTAAGCCAAACATGCCTTCAAAACCAGAAGTGTGTCCAGTTCACTTATACAGTCCTGTTGGACTATATCTTGTAAAAGGGACAGAGATGAGGACCTGCTCTGATAAGAGAAAAATGTTGCCAATGCAAATTATCTCCAGAAATCAAACCTTCTTAATTGGTTCAAAAAATGAACCATTTCAGTGATACTTCTCTCCAGAATAAGCTAAACAGATAGTTGACTGAAAGTTTCAGCATAAAAATACCAATTTTAGTAACTATACAATGTAGTGAAAATAAGGCCTTAAAATTCCAAAGATTAAACTGATGGGTTCTAGGCTGGATTCCACCAGCACCACTTGTAATACCTAACAGATGAGCAGGCACATTTATCAAATGCCAACTGTGACTCACTGTGTTCTACAATTCCTAGGTGAACATGTATCCCTAAAAAGCCTGGCCTTAATAAAAGATTTAAATCCTTAAAAGCAGTCTACCTTTCTCTGTTCCTCCAGAATTTATTTTTGCTTACAAGAGAATAGCAATGTTTCTCTAGGTCCCTGTTTGCAACATTGTGATCCCAACAGCATAGATGTAATCTGATTAAATCAGTGGAGCCTCTCCCAGTAAATCTGGTAGGCATGGACAATGGGCCCATGAGGTCCCTGGAAGGATACAATGCAGATTCAACAAGCTGTCTTGCCTTAACAAGACCATCCTTTTGTCCAACAAAATTAAGTTCACTCTAATTACAACAATTACCTTGAAAACAAGTAAGTTAAAACTAATTATATTTACCATGATGGATAATGCCATTCTCTAATAAAGCTTGGCCAAGATGAACACCTTCTTCAGATTTGTGTATCTCTCCAATTTCCAACAACCAGGACACAAATTCACTGAATTAAAAACAGATACAAAAAACAAACTTTAATGTCATACCACCACATCTACTACATTTCCCTCTCAGTTACTAGTGCTTCTTACTAGCCTAGTGATTCTTAAGCCTAATGATCTTCAAAATGCCATACCACCTTTAAAAAAAAAATCAACTTTATTATTATTTCAACACAAATACATGTTTTCCCTTGAGACATCTTTTCTGTTCAGAAGTTTTACCTTTGCACATGGTGCACCATTAGCAAGTTTGCTGATGATACCAAACTGGGAGGTGCTGATGACTCTCGAGGGACAAGGGGCCTTGCACAGGGATCTAGATAGATTGGAGCATTGGGTAATCATTAATGCCATGAAATTTAACTAGTTCAAATGCCAGATTCTGCACCTGGGATGGTGTAATGCCAGGCACAAGTACAAACTGGGAGATGAGTGGCCGTGGAGCAGCCCTGCAGACAGGGATCTGGAGGTGCTGGTCAACATGAGCCAGCAGGGTGCCCTGGCAGCCAGGAGGGCAACCCGCGTCCTGGGGTGCATCAAACACAGCGTAACCAGCCGGTCAGAAGAGGTGATTGTCCACTGAGTTCAGCATTGGTGCAGCCTCACCTTCAGTACAGTGTGCAGTTCTGGGGCCCACAATTTCAGAAGGATGTTCAGGTCCTTGAATGCATCCAGAGCAGGGCAACAAAGCTGGTGAAAGGGCTGGAGGGCATGTCCTGTGAGGAGCAGCTACAGACTTTGGGTTTGTCTAGTGTGAAGAAAAGGAGGCTGAGGGGTGACCTCATTGCTCTCTGCAGCTTTCTGAGGAGGGGAAGTGGAGAGGGAGGTGCTGGGCTCTTCTCCCTGGCATCCAGTGATAGGATGTGTGGGAATGGTTCAAAGCTGCGCCAGGGGAGGTTCAGACTGGACATTAGGAAGCATTTCTTTATCGAGAGGGTGGTCAAACCCTGGAACAGGTTTCCTAGAGAGATGGTCAATGCCCCAAACCTGTCAGTGTTTGAGAGGCATTTGGACAATGCCCTTAACAACAGGCTTTAACTTTTGGTCAGCCCTGAAGTGGTCAGGCAGTTGGACTAGATGATTGTTGTAGGTCCCTTCCAACTGAAATATTCTAGTCTAGTCTATGTCTATGTCTATGTCTATTTCTGTGGTTTTGGGGATTTCCTACAGCAAAATAGAATAGACACGTGACCACACTGTCAAGTATTCTATTCTATTCTATTCTATTCTATTCTATTCTATTCTATTCTATTCTATTCTATTCTATCTTAACCTATCCTATCCCTATCCCTATTCCTATGGTTTTGGGGATTTCCCAAAGTAGAATAGACACATGTGACCAGATTGTCAAGTATAAGGCAACCCCAGACACACCTACTGCACCTGCCCAGGGTAGACATGCTGTGAAGGCAGAAAATAATCACAGTATGATAGAACAGTAGGCCTGTTACTTCTGAGATGTATCAGACCCATGGACATCCTCAGCACATAGACAAAGTATATAGTGCATGAGCAGGATATACCTGACTTATTTCACAATAAACCTGATGCAATTCAGAGACATCAAATTTATAGCATATAAGATATTTGTATGTGTGTTACAAATCAAAAGAACAATGTAGTGAGGTAGTGCAACATTCACATTCATGTTTTTTAACTGGTGACCTAGGGACCAGCAAAAGCGTACTTCAAAAGGGTCCACTTAAAAAATAGCATAGAAAAACAGCCATTTGATGGTACATTTAAACGTTTCACACATGGCTTCTCATCACGAGTGTATTCTTTACCTGCTTCCAACAACTTCACTTATGGAACATGATTCAACCAAAACTTAATGATTAACTTTAATCCTCATTTTAATTATCACCTCCTATGTGAGACAACACATGAAAATCTCCAAAGGTTCATTTCCACTTTTGAACCCAACAGTATCATCACCGTAATGTGCTTGTGTAAAACAGTCACTGTACTTTATAAAAATACTTTCCATACTTAACTGTCTTACAGTCAAATGAAATAAGTGATAACCCCTCCATCCCCAAACTAATTTTCTTGTCATACACACATTTTTAGGTACCTATTGCTTTCTCCTCCTCTTGCATTTAGTCTTCTTAAGTCATAGGTATAATATGACATTCTAAAGATCCTCCTGACAATAAAGGTGGATTTTTAAACATGTAAACTGCATTTTATAACTCTGTACCTGACATTCAGGCAAGAGGAGGACAGAAACAGTTTGAGAGACAGAATTTTTAAGTGGAATAAAGCAAATTTGATACTCTAAACTAGGCATTTCAAAGACAAAATGCATTAAAGAAGTTGGGAATTATTTCTTCAAAGAAACTATTTTATTTAACGCATTTTCATATTTTCAACATGCCTTTGCAGCCTTGTCCCTTTAAAAAGCTACTTTGGAACATGAGTACACACCCATAAATTTCAAGCAGATCCATTTCCATTTTGGCTAAATTCTACGAGGCAAATAGGCCTAACAGACATTACAAGTAAAGCATGTTTTCTGCAGAATCCCAAAGAAGATTTAAACTGTATTTTTAGCTAGTCAAAATTTATGCTATAAAATGCATATAATACCTTCCAAGAAAGCATTTGGGGAAAGTGGTTAATTTCCTCTTCCTGTCTTTGATGAGATTCCCTTGTTTGCACATCATTTTGTACAGTCTTTCTCCTTGCTCAGAGATCATCACCCAAGTGTCCTGTTCCATGCCCAATTTTAAACCTGCCAAAAATGCATTAAAATTGTATGAAGTGATATTGCCATTATATTTCAATATCTTCCCCAAAATGGAGAAGCGATACCAATATTTTACATACAAAAATAGTAAAAGCATTGTTTTCCATTATTTTTCTCAGAATTATGATTCATTTATGAACATCTAATATTCATAAAGCATAAGTGAATTTTATTTATAATTTCCTCACAGTGAACTGTTACTGAAAATGTACACATATACCAACATCACCATTGATATTGCAGTAATAAATACTAATACCGTGATTTTTAGACTTCGGTATATGTTTAAAAGAAAAGGGCCTTGGTTTTGCTCTTACCATGTGATAATACAAATGTTTTCACATAAAGGAAACTTTTTCAAATTTCCAATGATCCATAACTAGTTATCTGTTATACATTTCTTAGTTTCACGTAAGATTAATTAACGTAAGATTAATTAACTTTTCCACAAAAGCATTTACATAACTTGATTTTTATTTGCTTCAGAATTTTCTCAACAACCAAAAACTATCAAGGGTTTTAGTTCAATATTTCTTACTGGTTTATTTTTTCCTGATTCTCTTCTCAAGAAAATCACTGTGTTTTCTGAGTAACAGATGATCAAATGTAGTTTTTGTTGAATTATGCGTCCTGCTGGCCACCCACAGAAGCTTGTGCTTCCAAGGAATAGCACAGACCTTCATATCCCATGTGCTTTCTCCATAAGCAATTATTAAATCTGAACAAACCGCACACTTCTGGAATGTCTTATGTACGTGTTCTCAGTTTCTGTTCAGATTTTCACATTTCTAAAACTATAACCGTACATATTAAATCTGAGTAATAGTCTGCCACTTCTTTAATTCTAAAAAAAAAGCCAGAAAAAAATGTACCTGTCATGAAAAAAAGCTAACAATGGTATTGGAAACAGATATAGGAGTGTCTCTCATCGTCCAGGAACCAGATAGTGGTGATGCCACGCAAACAGATAAAACCTAATTTATTCCCAGGAAAAGAAAGCTTAACCAAAATACTACTTTTGGAAGTTATAGTATGTTGATGTTTTTATTTGTATTGACTGTTGGAATCAGATCATCACAGCATCATCAGCCTTAAAGATGATCACCTTTTAAATACATTTCTAACTTGCTGAATGCCTCGAGTGGTTACAGGAAAGCCCCAAAACTGACAGAAAGACTTCCTAGCAAAAAGTTTCCAATTCACCTTGATTTCTCCTAGCAAGAAAATACAATCTATAAAGTGGTCCTAACTGATAATTCAATTACAGCTGCTGAAATCTCTGCTAAAGTACTTCATTCAGGGCGTTTTCTCCTTTTTGCTCTGCTTCTGCTATACAGATTCCAGTTTCCTTCAGTACACTGAATTTTTGAGTCTCCCAACATGAACTGCCCAGCAAGCCCCAGCTACATGGCACCGTCACGCTGTATTTCCATGCCTCACTCCTGCTCTACGTGCCGTATTCACCTAGTCTGCAGATCACTGCGATCTGCCATCCTGTGCAAGATGTGGGGTCCACAGCACCGTTACAAAGAATTGCATGGGCATGGGCACGCATGGCACAACGAAGAGGGAGTCACTCATGTGAGCCTCACTCCCAGGTCAAGAGATCTGGCAAGTGTGTTCATTTGATTTAGTTGTTCTCAGACTTGCAAAGGAGATAAAACACTGTTCTCACATGTGCAGTCATTTAGACTTCAATGTAATTGCCTATATATATGCAGGCTCCATGTCTTATTAAGTAAACATACAATTAAAGCATCTTTATGTTCACAGTGAATGGAAAAGTGTTTATAGCTACATTTAGATACAGTATTTGAATTCTAAAAAGATAGCTGTTTGGTTCCCGAGTCATTTGGCAACCTGCCTGCAATTAAGTTGACGCATCCTGCTTTGTAAGAGGTGTTTATACAGACATTTTGAAGAAAATCACTGTGCTGGAGGAGATGGATAAATGTGTAAGTTGATAGACTAGCAGAGATATTCAAGAAATACTTTTGAAGATACTGTGTTGCAAACTGAGTCTAAATGTGTACCAAATCCTCTCTTGCTCTGTGGTCTTCCTCTTTCTTCTGTGATTGTCTCCTTGACAGCAAACCCACTGCAAACACCACAATTTGAGCAATTCCCCAAGTCATGGGATGCTAAAATCCTAGATCCTGGCTTGCCTTTGGGAAGGCCTCAAGCTTGGCAAGGTTTAGCTCAAACTCACCTCTACTACCAGCTGCTCAATACTATAGTGTGAAATAGTAAGAATACATCAACACAAATCACTCCCACTTACTCTTTCTATTTCTTTCCTAAAGGTATCATCAAGAGTGTAAGGGAGACAAGAAACCTAACAGTGGAGTGGGATTTGTTAAAAATCTTTTTAGCCAGTTGCAGTTAAGGCCACGTACAGAAGCGGACCAAACTTCTGTTGTTGTTGACACCATCTCTATCACACTGATTTTTCATCTGTTACTTTAAAATGTAGAGGTTTTAGACCACCCAGGCACCTTTTTTAGCTTTTCTACTATTAATTCCTGTTGGAACTATGAATTAGGTAGTGGTCAGACACCCTAGTTGAAACTGTGGTTCTACAAACATCCAGAATTCAACTTTAAAAGACAAAAGAAAGTACAGTTAGTCTCCACTGGAGGCACAAAACAATGGCTATTACAACAGGCTACAGAAAATCTACCCAGATCTAACTACAAGGTCATATTTTCTTTCAAAATCAAGGCTCCAAACAACATTATTGATTAGGATATTTTAGCTCACAAATGAAATTAGCTCCAGAAGATTGTTTAACATCTTTGTCAGTGACATGGACACTGAGATTGAGTGCATCCTCAGTGAGTTTGCTGATGACACCAAGCTGTGGGGTGCAGACCTTGACAGGCTTGAGAGGTGGGCCAATGCAAACCTCACAAAGTTCAACAAGGCCAAGTGTGAGGTCCTGCACATGGGCTGGCGCAATCCCAAGCACAACTATAGGCTGGGCAAGGAATGGATTGAAAGCAGCCCTGAGGAGCAGGACTTGGGGGTATTGATTGATGAGAAGCTCAACATGAGCCAGCCATGTGCACTTGCAGCCCAGAAAGCCAACCGTGTCCTGGGCTGCATCAAAAGAGGTGTGACCAGCAGGTCGAGGGAGGTGATCCTGCCCCTCTACTCCGCTCTTGTGAGACCCCACCTGGAGTACTGCATCCAGCTCTGGGGGCCCCAGTACAGGAGAGACATGGAGCTGTTGGAGCGAGTCCAGAGGAGGGCCACGAAGCTGATCGGAGGGATGGAGCACCTCTCCTATAAGGCAGGCTGAGAGAGTTGGCATTGTTCAGCCTGGAGAAGAGAAGGCTGCGGGGAGATCTAATGGCAGCCTTCCAGTACCTAAAGGGGGTCTACAAGAAAGCTGGAGAGGGACTGTTCACAAGGGCGTGTAGTGATAGGACAAGGGGTAATGGCCTTAAACTGAAGGAGGGTAGATTTAGATTAGATATCAGGATATCACCCTGTGAGGGTGGTGAGGCACTGGAACAGGTTGCCCAGGGAAGTTGTGGATGCCCCCTCCCTGGAAGTGTTCAAGGACAGGCTGGATGAGGCTTTGAGCAATGTGGTCTACTGGAGGGTGTCCCTGCCTCTGGCAGGGGGTTGGAACTAGATGATCTTTAACCCAAACCAGTCTATGATTCTATGATTCTATGAAGATGATGATGCATCATCTTTCCCTGGTTCTACTTTGTGCTGGGTTCACCTTGAATACATGAAGTTATTTGTGGTCTCATTTGAGATCAGGATTATATTTCATCCAAGCATCCTTCCACCTCAATTCAGCTATTCAAAAAGACAGTCATTTTCCAATGGTGATTCTTTACTTTCTTGGGTAGGGGAGAATACATCAAAGATGGGGTAGTGGGTATATTCTGTACTGTTTCATGTTGGATCATCTGCATGAAGATCCAACATAGAAAACTTGCTCATGGCAGTGATTCAAATGTCCAGTCCCAAAATGGAATCAATGCATACAAATCCCACAAGACATTTAGGACAGACCCTCATATACTACAAACAGTAATAGTACACAGGCTTCAATGAAATTACTACAATTTGTACTGGTTGAAGATAAGCTGTAGAAAGATAGGTTAAATCATCAGCCCATTTCCAAAACAGCTTTCACTACCAGCATACATGATTCAAGCGTTTATGCCCTTCCCAGTACAAGTTTGATTTATTTTTTCCAAGCTCTTATTCATAAACCTTCAGCTGAACCTGACACTACAAGTTTTCCTGGCAGCTGGTTTTGCTTTATATCTCAACATAAAAAAAACCAGCATGGCTTTCTGGCAAAGCAGCACAAGGAAGTTTATTAACCTACCTTTTCTTCTCTCTCGCTCTTTCAAAATAGCTTCCAGCCATTCTTGCTTCTCTTCAGGGGTTTTTGCCATGCATACAAACCATTTGTTCTTTGCCGTGTTGTGGATCTTCCAGCCATTAATAACAGTGTGGCCGCTGCTGTGATAGTCAGCTGGGAATAGATAAAATGGCTTAAAGAGCAACAACTCTTAAAAAAGCAATAGTTATTATAATTATTAAGAACTCTTATCATTATAGATAAAGCTCAGGAAATACACAAAAATAAAAGCGAATTTGAAGTTGTCTGTGCTGTTTGTGAACTACACTATAAGTTAATAAACCGTATTTTTAACTTTTAGTAAATAATGTCCTTTTCAAAATGTAACAGAATTGCCTAGCATATGGAAGAAGGTGTAAACTCGACAACTAAACCAGGCAGACTCCTCTGAAAAGAACAGATCATGGTACTTGGATTACTTTTGTTTGTGTTAAACTGTAATAAATTCCTTAAAAAGCAGCACTGTGGTTTTGCCCCTTAAATTACTCAGAGCTGCTGTGCTGATTGAACAATTTACTATTAAATTTTAAAAAGAACTAAATACACAGGGGGAAAAACACAATTTCAATTTGAACAGTAAGCAAATCCTATGTATTATTTGATGTATATTTGGTTACCTGAATAAAGAAATATATATACATTTCATTGTTTACACAAAATGAAATATAAAACAATATTTAGTATAACCTCAAGAAAACTCACTAACCAAATGCATATATTTTTAAATACGTTCTTAACAACCCTATGTTCAGTGTGCACTTTATGGGAGAGAGGTAACAACTGCTGATCTGAGGTATCTTGAACTTCTGACTCTTAACATGTAAACCACTATGCTATAAAAGGAGACAATTTACTGCTTATTACTCTGTCTTTACTTACATAACATTTGAATATAACATAGGCCATAAATCGTATTCAGAAATTAGCTAAACAGACTTCCTCTCCAAAACTGACACCCTTGAATATCCTTCACTTAGAAGTTCATGCATTTCCTGGGGGAAAATTTGTGAGGCATAAGTGTCCCATGGTAACAAATATATTTTTTTGCATAAAATACATATTAAAACTAGAACTAGCAACTATTGTACGAAATATTAAAAAAATCAAAGGTCAACACTGTCGCACCACGAACTTTCATAAAGAGGCAAGAAAGTCCCAGGGCCAGCCCTGAACTACTATAATAACTATAGAGCTTTTTACTTTGTATAAACTTTTTCATAATTCAGCCTTGTTTTGTATAATGAGATGAGATTTTCTGAAAGTGAAACTCTTGCTGAAATGCTTGCTAAGATTTATC
This sequence comes from Balearica regulorum gibbericeps, assembly GCF_011004875.1. Lineage (NCBI taxonomy): Eukaryota > Metazoa > Chordata > Aves > Gruiformes > Gruidae > Balearica > Balearica regulorum. The sequence continues at coordinate 37,666,422 of NC_046185.1, forward strand.
ATAAATCTCAGCAGACATGCTAGTATCCTTTCAATAACTCTGCATTTTAATTAGATGGAAAGCAGCCAAACTTTGTATACTGGGCTGGAAAATGTCAGGAACTACTAGAAAATCACGCGATTGATGGCTAATTTCTAAACCAACAAAACTTTCTAGTACTCAAAGTGTGTAAGAAAGTGCAAGCAAGTCTATGACAGGAAGAAAAAATAAGTTATTTTTGCAACGTCATGTTTCTACCATGTATAATATCATGTATTTTTATTCACATAACCTATACATAATATCCTTTGTCCCTTTAAAAACACTGTTTCTTGAAAACTAGCCATCATATCATTCATGCACTGTCAGAAAAACAGAGTCAAAAGTGAGGGAAAAGAAAGAAGCCTCAGACAGAAGCTCTCAGCAGACAGACTGCAGCCCTTTGGAGATCAGAGGCAGGAGCACTACTGGAGGAAGGAAGGTTAAGGCCCCTTTGTATTATACAGGCATATATTTATAAACCTTGCAATATAGCACTAGCTGCTCCTTTTTGTTTATTTATTAAGTTAGAGGTTAATACCCATAAAACTACAGGGTGATATTTTTCCTGCAGTCTTCGTTACTGTATGTCTATCATCGCAACACCCGTGTTATGTAGGGAAATATCATGATCTCTAATGCAGCGAACCGTAGCAGTTAGTCGTGGCCAAAACATTAAAAAATGACAGCTCAGACTCAGAAATGGATTTAGATACTCCCATTTCAGTCCGGACAGAAAACTGGTGTCAATTTAGTAGTTTAATTCAGAAAAAAGTGGCTCATCTAGCCACTTGAATATGTGAGTGTAGAAATGACATTTTAAACATGCAGCTTCCTTGGCATCTGAAGGTCTGTAACTGCAGGGCCAAGAGCGCTGGCAGTTGGACCACATTTATCTCATGCCGCTACAAACTCACTGAATTCTGTGAAAAGCCCAGTCACCTAGCTAGGTACTAAGACTGCCTGATGTATACAGATGGCAATGAGTTCATATGGAGGAAAATAGGTAGTTATCGCCCAATTTTGCAACAGTAACCCACTCCAGTGATGCCCAGCTTGACTCCAACCTCTGCCTTTCACTGCAACACCCCTGCTTTCTCTTTTGCTCCCATGTTCCCCGTAACTGCAATCCTCCAAGGCTCCCGTGAGCAATTTGTTCTCCCCGATACACCCGTGCCCATAGTCTCCTGAAGAGCATTTCAGCATTATGCTATCATCCCAAATAAATTTATACCTTTTTTTGACTGGCTACTGGACAAAATCTGGTCAAGAGCTGCAGACGTCCTGGCTGGCCAGCCAGGAGGTATGCATGCTCTGACTGGCCAGCCGCATTGGAGATGATAGGTACACTCTTCACATAAAGGCAATCACAGCTGCCAGTCAGGCTAAACAAATGATTTTTAAACCTGACACAATGGTTACAGAAGGAAGAAGAGCACAAGACTTCAAGTTGCTCAATGCAAAGTCTGAACAAGCATGCTTAACAAATCATTAAGCCTCCAACTTCCCAAGAAAAGGTGATGAAAGATGACATAATCTTCTAATGATACACAGTAATACACGAAAGCTTATAATTAGAATTGCAATATATGGTTCAAAATTCAAGACTCAAACCTTTGAGAGATGCACAACAAATGATTTGTTACAGACATAGACAATAGAATATTTTTCTTCCCTTAAAAACAAACAGAAATCTCCTAAGGTTCTTAGGAGCACCAACGCTCAGAAATACTAAGGAAATAATGGCTTCATATTATCAATTCCCTTCCTCCTCTGTATACTTTTTGATGCAGACTCCGGTTACTATTATCATGTAGTGTTTTTTTTCTATTTCATGCCTCATTTAAAGACAATAGGGGACAGAACTAAGATAGTATAAGCAACCATAAATCTGGTATTTCCTAAGTCTCAAGTGCTTGTCTTCATAAACTAAATAACATTCATTTAATGGCTGGTGAATGCCTTTAGAAATATACTTTTCTCTCAAAATTGAATTTTAAAGACTGAATACAAAAAAACAATACCATAACAATTTATCCACCTTTCTAATACTTGCAAGTGGTTGTGTAACCACATTGTTTTAAGAACACAAATAGTCTGCCCTCATAAGTAATATGCGTTCCACTTCAATAGTGCAATAAAAAAAAAGGCAGAGTGCTTCACGATACTGAAACAAAAAAGAAAGCTTATACCAACTGTACTGCTCAGCCAAGGCCTAATTTCATCAAAGAAAAACTGCTTTTCAGAAAAAGCTTTGTTAAGTTCTGTAGGCATGTCATTAACATGACAATAAACCACAGTGGGAATCTGTTTTCCTATTTCATAGAATCATAGAATGGTTTGGGTTGGAAGGGACCTCAAAGATCATCTAGTTCCAACCCCCCTGCCACAGGCAGGGACACCCTCCACTAGACCAGGTTGCCCAAAGCCCCATCCAACCTGGCCTTGAACACTTCCAGGGAGGGGCAACCTGTTCCAATGCCTCACCACTCTCACAGTAAAGAATTTCCTTCTAACAGCTAATCTCAATCTATCCTCTTTCAGTTTAAAGCCATTCCCCCTTGTCCTATCACTCCATGTCCTTGTAAACAGTCCCTCTCCAGCTTTCCTGTAGGCCCCTTTAGGTACTGGAAGGCTGCTATAAGGTCTCCCCAGAGCCTTCTTTTCTCCAGGCTGAACAACCCCAACTCTCTCAGCCACTCGCCACTGGTGTCCACTTGGACATCAAGCCATTGACCACAACTCTTTGAGTGCAACCATCCAGCCAATACCTTATCCACCCAAGTGGTCCATCCATCAAATTCACGTCTCCATTTTAGATACAAAGATGCCATGTGGGACAGTGTCAAATGCTTTGCACAAGTCCAGGTAGATGACATCAGTTGCTCTTCCCTTACCCACCAATGTTGTAACCTCGTCACAGAAGGCCACCAAATTTGCCAGGCATGACTCACCCTTAGTGAAGCCATGTTGGCTGTCACCAATCACCTCCTTATTTTCCGTGTGCCTGAGCATAGTCTCCAGGAGGATCTGCTCCATAATCTTGGGCACAGAGGTGAGACTGACTGGTCTATAGCTCCCTAGGTCTTCTTTTTTTCCCTTTTTAAAAATGGGGGTTATGTTTCCCCTTTTTCAGTTCAGTGGGAACTTCACCGGATTGCCAGGACTTCTCAGATGTGATGGACAGTGGCCTAGCCACTTCATCTGCCAGTTCTTTCAGGACCCGTGGATGCATCTCATCAGGTCCCATGGACTTGTGCACCTTCAGGTTCCTTAGATATTCTCGAACCTGATCTTCTCCTACAGTGGGCAGTTCTGCATTCTCCCAGTCCCTGCCTTTGACTTCTGAGGCAAATGCAACTAGAGCACTTGCCAGTGAAGACCGAGGCAAAAAAGTCATTGAGTACCTCAGCCTTCTCCATATCCTGGGTAACCAGGTCACCTGCTTCCTTCAGGAGAGGGTCCACATTTTCCCTAGTCTTCCTTTTATCACTGATGTACCTGTAGAAGCTTTTATTGTTGCCCTAGATGTCCCTGGCCAGATTTAATTCTATCAGGGCTTTGGCTTTCCTAACCTGATCCCTGGCTGCTCAGACAGTTTCTCTGTATTTCTCCCAGGCTACCTGCCTTTGCTTCCACCCTCTGTAGGCTTCCTTTTTGCGTTTGAGCTTGCCCAGGACCTCCTTGTTCATCCATGCAGGCCTCTGGGCGTTTCTGCCTGACTTCCTCTTTCTTGGGATGCATTGGTCCTGAGCTTAGAGGAGGTGATCCTTGAACAGTAACCAGCTTTCTTGGGCCCCTCTTCCTTCCAGGGCTTTGTCCCATTGTACTCTACCAAGCAGGTCCATGAAGAGGCCAAAGTCTGCTCTCCTGAAGTCCAGGGTAGTGAGCTTGCTGTGCCCCCTCCTCACTTCCCTAAGGATCTTGAACTCCACCATTTCATGGTAGCTGCAGCCAAGGCTGCCCTTGAGCTTCACAGTCCCCACAGCCCCTCCTTGTTGGTGAGAACAAGGTCTAGTACGGCACCTCTCCTCGTTGGCTCCTCTATCACTTGGAGAAGGAAGTTATCATCAACACATTCCAGGAACCTCCTGTATTGCTTATGCCCTGCTGTGTTGTCCCTCCAACAGGTATGAGGGTGGCTGAAGTCCTCCATGAGGACCAGGGCTTGTGAAGGTAAGGCTGCTCCTATCTGTCCACTCGGTCTTCCTGGTTGGGTGCCCTGTAGCAGACCCCACTACAGTGTCACCATTTCTATGCTTCTACTTACAATGACGACTACATTCCTACATCTATCAATGCCAAGAGCAAAAACTCTCAGTTACCCTTGTTCCCTGGAGCCCTGTAGTTCATTATACAATGCAAGCAGAAGAGGATCCCAAAATCTACAGTAAAAACTGTGGAAGGATCATCTGGATTCAAAAGTCTTTAATGTCTATAAAGAGACCCATACAGAACACATGAGAAAGAGTCATGCATAGATATGAAAATATAAGCACTCTGCACTCAGAGCATCCACTCTAAGAATTATAGAAAGTGAGAGGTAATAGGTGATTAAGGAGAATAAAATAATACAATACCAAAAAACCCACACACAAAGCTAATGTGAATGAGGCTCAGACGACAAAATTACTACACCTGGGATTGAGATGACACGAAAAGAACACAGCAGAATAGTACCAGGTTACAGTTCAAACGCAGCTGACTACAGGGGATGAGAAATGAGACATCTGGGTGCAACAAATGAGAACAGTACAGAAACCAAGACAGAGGAAGGTTAAAGAAGGGTATCATGATCTGAGTGAAAGAAAAAATATCAGTGTGTGGAGAAGGAATGCACTTCTTACTACAAGGAAGGAAGAGAGGGTTGTTTCTTCAAAAAAAAGGGAGGAGGTGGCAAGAAAAGGGCAGAAAGGTGGCACAGGCCAGGGAAATAACACAGGCATTTCCATATTTCAAAGAGAACCATAGAAAGGAGGGATGAAATAGCAGTAATTACAACAAAAAAATATTTTAGGACGTTGGACAAACTGAAATGGAGAAGGCAGGAAATGTAGGGATATGGAAATAAAAAGCAGGTAAGAATAATCTAGAAATCAAAATAACCAAACCATTAGCTAATATGTCAGAAGTGTGGAAAGGAGGATGGATTTTAGATATGTTGCATATATAAAAATGACAAGATTTGATATGGCTCAGGAGAGCAAGTAGGAAGGAAGCATGATAGCCTCCAGAACTGTGTGTGAGGCTATAGGAAATGGGGACGGTAGCAAAATTTCCTGTGGCTGGAGGAAATTAGACTACTGGTGTCTGGAGTGGAGAGGAAGACGATTTGTGCTTAGCTAAATTATACTTGAAGATACACTGACGAAGAAAACGAACAAGCAGGAAGGAAAACAGACAGTGTGAAAGAGATCAAGGACTGGATAGCTAGAACAAGCAAATGAAGACAGGTAGGGCAGATTTGAGAAACAGAGGAGAGACATGGAAGGAGGAAGGATGAAATATTTGCTAATGCTAACACTAAAAGCGTGGCAATATGTGGGATTGGAAACAGTGAAAGAAAAAAGTTGGAATATTTATTAGGAAGAAGATGGTGGGTATAAGCCTCTGTGGCCACAGTAACATCAAGAGTTATAAGAAAAGAGATGCCATCTTAGAAAGTGACATAATGGAAACAGTAAAACTGTATTTTATTTCTAAAGTATATATAAGGAAGGAAAACAAATGAAAGGCAGTCAAATAATACATGACATAAAAGACTGAAACACTCAACTGTATTTTTTGCATAAACAAAGCGCTAACTGAGACTTCATACAAATAAAGCGAACAACTGGGCAGGAATACAAGCCAGAAAAGGGAAATAAGAAGATATAGAGTATTGGATAAATTACATTCAAGTCAACAAGGCTTTATGAAATTCACTATAGCATACCCATAGATATCTCTAAACCACTAACTAAAACAGTGGGCCTGGTGAAGGACATAGCCCAAAACAGATGTCAAGGAGTTCTTACAAAGAATGTCTCATAAACAAAGAGAATGAATTAAGTGTGACGCCACAGTGCTCTACCTTATATTAGCATCTTCCAATAGTTTAGGAAGAGCTGAAATAGTTCAGTAATAACATTGCTTGTTCATGGAACCAAGGCAAGACGCATTTCAAGAGCTTTGGGGAACAAGACATGAATTCTGAATGCTTAATAAACTGTGGAAATAGTAAGATAAATTCAGTAGAGAAAAGAAAGTAATTATTAGGACCTACCCTCAGACATTAACACAGTGTAAAATATAATGGGATAGGCACACAAATGGGAACACAAACTAAAAAAATTGAAAAATAATGCCCTCAGAAAAGCCAAATAATCCTGGGATTAGTAATAGACATGCCACATGCAGCACTAGAATAGTTATTCTTGGCACCATCAAAGTTTCAGTTCTGGACACCATAATACAAAAGATGCAAACAAACTGCAGAAAAAAACAACCAACAAAACTACAAAGGACCCAAAAAGTAATAAAACCTTAGAAAGCATGATCCATGACAAAAGGTTGAAAGACTTAAAAAGAAGAGATGGAGGAGAGATGCAACAACCTTCCAATAAACTAGTTTGTTGCAATAAGAATAGTCAAACCGTTCTCCAAACCTACCCAGTAAAACAAGGAGTGAGCTATTTTGAAAACAAGGAACTCAAGATTAGAAAAAAATGCTTTTAATAAATACTTAACTTCTATGAAGGACTTCTATGAAGCTTATTTAAGCTATAAAATCCTTGTCATTAATGCTCAATTTTAGAAAGAAATTACATTAAGAAATGTTTGGAATCCATAGTAGATGTAGGGCAAACTTAATGCTATTTTAAAATCAGAAGAAGTAATATATAACTCACAGAAACTTCCTCAAGACCTACATATTTGCAATGCCACTGGAAGTTTCCCATTTATTTGTTTTTTTAGTTTTACATTAAAAAGCCAAAAATGTTTCAGGTTTTCTGTATTAATTGTAAGGAAATAATGTTAAGCTCAAAGGTTAAACTCAAGTTTCTAAAACAAAAATTGACATTTGTAGGAATATTTTGCGTTTTCACTTTTCTAATGTATGTCAGGAAAATTTCAAGCAATCATATGGATTATATCCCTAAAGGTATTAAAAAAACCTTCCTTTTTTCTTAAACACTTATGTTACAATCTCAGCATTTATAGTGTTTGAGGTTTCGTTCCAAGAGAGGTAACTTTTCCATTTGCTTTTACAAATGTATCACATACCTAGGGATAACCTCTTTAAGAGTGCTGGAATGCTGTAAAGTGAAGTTAAATACACAATTTTAGTTGAGCAATAAATGTCACCTTATTTTATTACTCTGTTCATGTTAGCGTAAAAGAGTCATCTATGACCACCCAGCTAATAATGTATGAAAGCAATGATGTGTCACAGAAGCAGTTTTGACACGAGTAGACAGAGCTTTTAAAATGGCATTTTACTCTCTCTTTCTAAGTACACTCCATTCTCAAAGAAATCATAAAGCTGCATTTGATTTCAGCACCTCGAAAGACTGCTATGAGCAGCACAAATATACTCACCTGTTCCGTCATCTACATTCTCTACTTCCATCACTTCTGTGTTTATTCTGCCCCGAAAAAGGTAACGGTGGCCATCTGTAGATGCTTTGCTGTTCTTCAATCGCCTGATAAAAGGAAGAGCAGATGAGCATGTCATCCACCACCTTTTTCTATGTTTCTGCACTGCTTTCTGTACATGTAGCATTTAAAGAGTACTGTAAGAGTCACAACACATTTATACATGTGCAGTTGAACTGTGGAAACCATTGCTGAATGGGACATTGCTGATGCTAAAGCAAAGATGCTACCTCCTACTCTGGTAACAGTAGGCTGCAAATCGCTGGCTGACATGAGAGTTTATCAGGAAAGTCTCACTCTGTAAAAGCTCTGCTCCAACGCTTTGGTACCTATATGCTACTGTCTGCCATCAAAGACAAAATATTGGGTGGATCTCTCCTCCTCACTGATGTAGCCTCCTTATGCTAGCCAAGAAATTCAACACAAGGGCAGCATGACCAAAAAAAAATGAAACACCTTTGGATATAAATCTTGACCTACACACATTAGCCTCATAAATGGGATTTATGCATGGAAGAATGAAGATGGCATTTTTCCTTCCTCACATATGGGTTAACGAAGAATTATAATTAAGAATTGCTGAGTTTTTTTAACAGTTTCACAGTGATATATTCCAAAGCACTTTGCTTTGATATAACTCTGTTCTCAGTGAAGTCAAGGCCTTTCGAGAATCCAGTTCTAGGCAGCTTTTCCCACCTCACATAAGCCAGAGATGATTTTCTGTTCATTTCTGCCAATAATGATAATTTATACTGTATATCAAACAAAGGTCAGTTCCTGAGAATTAATGATCATCTGAATTCTGACCTTCACTCCCTCCAGAGAGGTACTGTTCTTCAGAAAATGACCTGCCTCTCAATCATTACTGTCTGGCAAGTAACTCTACTATACTGTAAGTTTCTTATTCAAAAACTGAATAGTATATTTAAAAAAAAAAAACAAAACCAAAAAATATATACTTATGAACCCATATTTAGCAATCCACTTTTGTACAATTCCGCAGCAAAAGAATGTTTAAAAATTACATAAAATATATCATAGCATAAAAATAGGACAATTTTTGTAAAATTTCCGAATTATAAACCTCCTGAGAGCAACATTCTCTTTACGTACTTTCCAGTCAATACCTGAAGTATCTTGCTGGCATATAATCCACTTCCCACCATCAACTCTGAAACGATGTTCTAAATTGAGTTACTCTTATGTCTGCAGAGACGTCACCATGGTACCAGCCAATGATACGTAGGACATGATTGCTCAAAACTAAAGAAATCATAGACCTTTCATGTGTTTTGAGATTTTCATCCAATAGTGCATTTTAGCTAGAATATGGCTACAAAAATATGTAATTTATTGGTGAACAAGTGAAAAGATACTTTGTAATCAGAAATATAATTGCAATTGCCAGACAACAAAATACAGCAAAAATTAGAAATTTTGAAAAGAGTGAGTTTATATTTACCCAGTCTACATAAAAATGAAACTGAGCAGTTGCAGAAGGATATCCTTGAAATATATTCAATATTCAACACTAGATATAATCACAAGGTTCTTAAATGGTTCATACTCATCTGTTCCAGAAGTTCTGCAACCTAAGCAAGAGTTGAAACTTAAAAACAAAGGCCTGATTACTATAGCTAGGTGAGTACAAACTACCTATCTTCTCACATGTAAATGCTTCCCTGTTAACAGAGTAATATATAGGAGGAAACAATATTCACTGGAGAAGATTTTTAAACTTTCCTCAGGGTTAGCCTGCAGCTTCTTCAGCAGGAACCCACTGGAAAAAACAGCATTTCCAGTCCAGTCTGAATAAGGTTCTTGCAGAACACGCTCAGCATCTTTACAATACAGAGAGGTTCTTATAAGGCATTCTTCATCAGTAGGGTCCATGGCTACTTTCCACTACTACCACTTTCTATACCACACACTGATGAGTCTAACCATCCACACATATTGGTTCAGCAAGACGCTCTACAGGTGCTACAGTGAATCTAACCACCAGTCTATCATAGAACTATTTAGGGTGGAAAAGACCCTTAAGATCATCAACTCCAACCATTAACCTAGCACTGACAAGTCCACCACTAAACCATGTCCCTAAGCACCACATCTACACGTCTTTTAAAATACCTCCAGGGATGGTGACTCAACCACTTCTCTGGGCAGCCTGTTCCAATGCTTGACAGCCCTTTTGGTGAAAAAAATTTTCCTAATACCCAATCTAAAACCTCCCCTGGTGCAATTGAGGCCATTTCCTCTCATCCTATCACTCATTAATTGGGAGAAGAGACCAACAGCCACCTGGCTACAACCTCCTTTCAGGGACTTGTAGAGAGTGATAAGGTCTTCTCTCAGCCTCCTATTCTCCAAACTAAACAACCCCAGTTCCCTCAGCCGCTTATCATGAAATTTGTTTTCTAGATCCTTCACCAGCTTTGTTGCCCTTCTCTGGACACACTCCAGCACCTCAATGCCTTTCTGATAGTGAGGGGCCCAAACCTGAACACAGCACTCAAGGTGTGGCCTCACCAGTACCGAGTACAAGGGGACAATCACTTCCCTATAATTAGCACAGGAGGAGAGAAAAGGGATATTCATCCTCTAGCAACTTGTTCTTATGTATGACAAAATAAATATGAGTATAAACTTATTTGGCAAAAGAATTTTAAAATATTTAAAGTAATACTCTTCAACGATGAATCCTATGCAAACACTGATGTGAAAAATATCATTCATAAACTATATAAAACAGCAGACAACAAGGGTTGCTAATAAGATTTTAAAGCCTCAATTAAAAATTGGTCTCAGATTCATGCATTTATATGCATAAATTTCCATTTACTTTGCTGATTGTAGTTGCATATATACATCTAAGGTTATAACTATACTACACAACACATAGATATTATGGTACACATATATATTAGTTCTGGTCTCTATTATCCAACCCTTTGATCTCCTTCCCTCTCATCCATCCCCACCAAGAATGGGTAGCAAAAAGAGGATGAAGAGCACTCACTATTCCCCAGACACAGCTAAAGCAATGGGGGAGGAGGAAATCATGACATCAGGCTGCCCGATCAGCCTTTCCATCCTACAGTTGATGGTTCTGGGTGCTCCCACATGTTGGACTGCATGGCCAACTACCTTCACCTGGATGCACCAAGCATACATTTTGCTATTTACATTGCATTTGTCCATCCTCTCATGTACAACCTTCAAAAGCAGCTGGGCGAGGATCCATCCTTTAACAGGTACATGACCGCTGCCAAGCCAGAGCACTCCTCAAAACAAATGGGTATAACAGGTGCAGAGAAAGACATCTTTCACCTGGATGCTACAGACAATCCAGGCACTGGTAAAAGATAGTTGGAAAAACGGGATGAAAGTTGGCTATCAAATCTGGAACTACCCTTGAAAATCTTACAGCACTCACACTGATCTGACAGACACAGCTGTGGTGACGAAAGTAGAACTTGGATTTATGAGGCAACAGTTTCAGCAGCTGTAGACAGTTTCCTTGACTGGACACTGAGGTTGACGGTGGAGTTTCCTCTGACACCATCCACAAGTGTGCAGAGGCAGAGGCAAAGATAATGGTATTCGTCAGTGCTATTAGCAAGCATGCTCAAGGTCTGTCATGTATCTATGAATCTATCAAGGATCTATCTGGTAATATGTATTCAGCAGCTACTCAAAAATAGTTTCTGGATCAAAGAGACAAACTTAAGTAGTTTCAAGAGGGATGCCTGTACGTAGAACTCTTCTTTCTCAGAAGCAAAATAGCACCAAACATTAACTGCAGAAGCTTGTTGCTGAACTAAGGAATTGCTCTTTGCAATGCAGCAAGCAGAAGCTTTCTGGCTGTGTTCCCTGATTAGAAATACAAGGCTTGAAACTCTTCAATCTGTAGAGACTTATTTTATAGCATAAGCTACAATACTAACTTGCTTGAAGTAAAAATCCAGTCTGTTTACCCTTCCTAGAAGAGAGTGAGACCATCACATACAACCTGTTGTAGAAGACTGACAAAACAGATTCTTTCTCCCCGCACTTCACCATTTGGATTCCGCATTTTTGTAAAATTTTCCCAATGTTTAGATGAATTCCCTTTGGATGATAGGTCTGCTTTAAAAATGCTGACTTTCATATTGCAATTACCTGCAGGAAATGCTTTGGTGGTGGTGTTCAAATATTCTTATGAAACAGCATACAGGGGATTAGCTCTACTGTGAGAAAAATACATTATTTTTGAAAGTATAAATTAATCATTTACCTGTGCTTTTTTTTGCAGTAGACCAAAAGGTTATCAAAAAGAAAAAATATCCTCTCTTGGATATTTCCTGCTGAAATTTTCAGTAGTAGTCCACTTCGCAGCATTTCTGTGCATGTATCTGTGATGTTTGACCCCTAAAATCAATTGGAAAGAGATTAATTTTTATTCTGTGAGAACTGAAGGACTCTTCAACAATTAAGGAAAAGTTTCTTACACAAACTCACAACCACAATGATTCTCTGAAAACACCAAGGATCAAACTAACTTTCATTTATTACATCGTAATTAATTAATAATTTCTAACGATGCTTAAGACCAGCTTTGCATTTATTTAGTATTGCCACTAACTGGGGGAGGGGGGGAGGGCAAAGGTTTGTGGCTTTTTTGAATGGATAAAGTTTAATTGCTAAAATTTCCACATTATATTACATCTATGCATGAGATCTCTCCCAAAAAATCAGGCTAACTTTATACAATAACTCTTATCCTCAGTAACTTGGGAATTGTCTGAAATGTCTGAAAATGGGGCTTTACAAGACATAATCTATGCCAAGATGAACTTGGAAGCTGAAGCAGCCAGGAACCTGAACATTAAGGGTATATACTTCTACACTAAATTAACCTAAACACAAAATCAAAATAAAAAATCAGCAAGATTTAAAACTCAGGCAAAGCTAATAGCGGCACGTACAACTAAGACTTTCTAGTATACTTCCTCCTTACATACTCTGAAGACATCAGAATTTTGCCAAGCTGTAAATGGCTGGGATGAAATTTCCCATGCCTCATTTTTGCTTCAAGGTAGATCATTCTTTCATGTGAAAAGAAGGCAGGCATTTTCATAAAGGTTAATGAAAAAGAAGCAACTTTAACAAAGGATAACATTTTCCCCAAAATATTTCTGTGAAAAAGTCATGGCGTTTCTACACCTTACAAAAAGAAATTTACCTCTTAAGGAAGCCTGCCTTGAACTCAGAGGTGTTTTGCTATTCTGAAAATCCATGCTCCTGTGGGACAGAGCTCCTGTCCATGTGCTATAAGCATCCAGCATGCAATCCTATGGATAATAATGCGTGCTGGCTGCACTGAGCATACACCCACGGCTCAAGGAGTTTCCTCACTTGAGGCAGTCAACAGTCAGCTTGGAAAACCTGCAAAAGCCAGGACTTTCATCTACACATCTTCTGAATGACTTATGCCTGCGGTAGCTGCAGTTACTTCCTCTTCTTGATCTAACCGCAGTAGCCCAAAGAAAAATGCATTCAATTAAGAGCCAAGAAGCAATCATGGGTTCTGCTCTCATCTTGCCGTTCATCCTTTGTACGTCACAGCACTGAATATTGAGCAATAGCTCAGATGCTAAGGAGAACACAGTCTGTTTACAGAGATGATAAGAGAGATTGCACAACCATCACACTGGAACACAGCTCAGGTCTCTAAATAAAGCCGCCTCAGTATCAGTATTAACTAACCACTCTTGTTTCCATTTAGGATCAAATGAGCCAAAAATGAATGTCATCTATAGCCACCAGACCATACTTCCCGTCCAAAGACAGAATAAGTACCAGAAGCCGGCATACTAATTTTACAGTTTCACTTGAAACCAAACACTGAAACACCTTAAAAGCACACTCTGTAATATAAAGCATAAATTAGGGCTGCACTTAATGTTTGCTATCCACAACTACAAAAAGCATGTAATTTCTTTCTATTCTATTTCATCACTTTTGTGTATTAAGAAGAGTAACCAATACCTTATGCTGCTTTTAAAATTTGCTGGAACAGTACTTATGAATAATTTGCATTTTAAAAGTCTGGATATTTTTAAAGGTTTTTGGTTTGTTTTTTCAGAAAACTTCAGCTTTGCTGGAAAATTGTTATTTTTTGTAGGGAAACCAAAATAATTCCAGCTTAAGGCTTCAAAATTGTTTCAGCAGTTTCAGCTTCCTACAAAAGAGTGGGGTTTTTTCATAGAAAGGGTTTTATGAAAACATTTTGTCTCTTTTTATTGAAAAATCTCATTTTCACTGTAGAAAAATACAACCTTTTCCCAGCAGGCCTAGCAAGATCTGCTACTGTGCCAGCATCATGTCATAAAATACCATACTTTATATGCATTTTAAATGTATACAATTCAGGCTACCTGAATTATCAGGATTTGCCTCAATCATGATTCAAGTTCAACATTGCAATATGACAGTCAGTATTATCTGTATCACATTACTACCCTTTGCTATTGTTTTCCTCTTCATTTTTCTCCTTTTCTAATATAAACTGCTAGATGATGAAAAAAACCTTCTAGAGAGCTATTTTTTTCCCTTTGAGACCTCCTGTCCAAATATGGAACGGTGTTAACTTCACTTATCGGATAACTTTTGACAAGATCACAACCCATGCTGGTGTGGCCGCAGGTCAGTGGATTTTGTTATTGCTGTTTTATTTGCTGAAGTCCAAGGAAATAAGATAACAGGATCAGAAGTCACATCTGGTTGTCCTACATAACCCTGCCAGTGCAGAAAAATCCCCCACCGCCCCCTTGCCTTTGTAACAGTTAGGGTCAGCCTGTTCCTAGAAATGGAACATCATGGAGCTGAAAAGGACAAAAGAGGAAGGCATATTATGTGAAAGTACTGCTGTCTCTACACCTGGGGTGAGCACTCCTCTCCACTGCATCCCATAGGGATGAAAACCATGCCCAGAGAAGGATAAAGCAGAGAGTACACAAGCACTGCTATATCCACCATGCAATTCAAAGGAGGACTGACAATCATAGCATTTGGGTTGGAAAGGACCTTAAAGATCATCTTGTTCCAACCCCCCTGCCATGGGCAGGGACACCCTCCACCAGACCAGGTTGCCCAAAGCCCCATCCAACCTGGCCTTGAACGCTTCCAGGGAGGGGGCATCCACAACTTCTCTGGGCAACTATAACAACATTTTCATGAAGGATGTAGCTACACCTTGAACCTCCACATGGGATTACATCAAGAATGCCAAGCTACAGTTGATATCCAGCCCAGTAGAATAATTCATTTATTCAACTCTGAGCTGTCCCTCTCATGGGGGAAGATTCAAGGCTGCAGTAATGGATGAGAGGTCATCCTTCTCTCAGAAGCAGTGAAGCTATCTACTGTACTGCTAGAACTGAACTACGCTACCTACAAGCAATACTTTTGGAACAAGTATTACCAAAACCTTCTAATAGAAAAATGTTTTTGTTAAATGTTTGAATTGAGGGAAACCTCAAATATGAGTGATTTGAACCTGAAAAATAATTTGCTATTTCAAAGTTTGCTTGAAAACGTACATTTATATTCAGTGCTTGCAAGCGAAGATCATATAGTTGCTCAACCTAAATGTAAAATCACTACTTCTATGCTACAATTCATGTTTCTCTACATTTAAAGCACCTGAAATTAGAGCTGATGCAATATTTTCAGTGAAACTAACATTTTTGTAATATGTCAATTTGAAAATGCCATGTATTGTAGAAATAAACCTGTTTTAATCATCTTCCAACAAAACATATAAAGGATTCAGTTGGAAAAAACTGACCTGCAAAGCAGGCTTATACTGTGAATCTAGACTAGTTTTTCCTTCCTCTGTCCCACTGAGTCACTGAAGACTCCAAACATCTAACTGTAGAGCAGTCCTATCCTGTGGGTAGCATCAGGGCCAAGCACTCTGTGTTTTTTAGGATAGCTGGTGTGGAAATAAAAAGCCCATTAAGATCTCAGAGCTTGCAGGCTATTTAGATAAAACTGGCTCCTAACAACCCTGGGCTGCCAGTCAGTCACCTGTCTTCCACTAAGGCAATAGCTCAGGCAAGAGGTCTGAAATGTGGCCTACTATGACCATATCACAAAATAAATGCATTTAAAATGCACTGGAAGGAGAGAGACTCTACGCAACAAATTCAAAACAACATTCCCCTCATCCTTAAGTCATTAAATACCCACCTTTGACATTAAAAAAATTACCTTTATTACCTTGACACGAAAAGCAGCATTTGTTGATTTTACTTGTTACAAAAGCTACTCATCTACATATTCTGGGCAAATTTCAGTCAAACATGGAGGTCTGACCATACCGATTCAGTAGCCAGCACATTAACAGTGATAAAGGTCAGAAATTACAGATATTAACTTACTCTTCAGAACTTACACATGGGCATAGGAAACAGAAATAAAATAGGGGTAATGGCTAAAAATTCTGGAGATTAAAACATAAATCTCTATTAAAATACTACTTGATGATATGGCGGAATGGAAAGGAACAGAATAGCCCATGCTATTGTTACTGAGTCGGCTTGTGACTCAGACTGTTGTTCCGTTTCCAGCTTACAACAAATGCAACAATTTTATTTTTTCTTTTCTCACAGAAACATCCACGCAAATATTACTGACAGACTCCTTCAGCTGCCGAGCCATTCTCCAGCTGAGGCAGCCACCTACACAAGTTCTGAATTCAGGCCAGTAAATTTAATCACTTAGGAAATTAAGCGAGAAAGTCATTATACTCAAAATTTTCTTTCTTGAAACAGATGTTCCATTTTTCCATGAATCTGTATTTTTATCATAATAAACACAAGCTTCATTTTATGACACTTAAGTATAGGAATTCAAGTCATGCTTTGATCAGATTCTAAAAATAGTCTTTATTTTTTTCCTTTTCCTTCTAGTTGGGGCCAAGCAATGTGCTAAGCATTTCCTTCTGGAAGGAAATCTCCAACAAGTTTGCCTCTTTATTTTTAGGCAATGCAGAAAACCAGATGTTTATTTAATTAAATCCACTTTCATACATTGCATTCAGAGATTGTTGTTGTTGTTGTGAATCGTTCAAAATACTGTTAGCTCTTATACATACTCTAGCATTCTTACCATTTCACGGACTAACTGGATATTATGTTTGAAAAGGATGTGCATACTAAGATCAGGGCAATTTTGCCATATTGGGCACCCTGTGGTGCCATATGATAACATCAAATCTGATCAGCTAAACTACAATAAACACTACATAACTCTACTGAAAACATACTGTTTTAAGACAATGGCACTATTTCAGAGTTCAAACACAAGTGAAATCCTAAAATTGAAGGGGGGGGGGGGGGGGGGGGGGAGAAAAAAACCCAAAGTTGGAAGTAAATCACTATGTTACGGTTCACAGAATACATTCTGACCACAGGGACAAGAAGTCTATGTTTTGCATGCTTCTGTCCATATTGTTACCCTTCCTTATTGTTACCTGTGCTTGTTAATATATTTTCAACAGCAAACATATTTACTACTGTATGTTTTATTAAGGATTCAGAAGAAACTAAATGTAGGAAAGTGGATTCCCTTTTCAGGCTTAGAAGTTTGCAAACAGTCGGTTATTAACCAACTTACATGACTAATAATGCATTGAGTTAATAATACTGTAACTTTGTGCTTGAGTGTGTTCATTAAGATGCATTTGACAAATATGTATAAAACTCAGGAACTGAAAGCAAGTAGAAGAATTTTGATCACTTTAATGCAGTAGAAGACAACTGAAAAGTGGAAATAATAGAAGGAATAAAATTGGTGATAGGCAATAAGGACTATTTAACAAATTTCCTTGCCATAAAATATTCAGCAATGTAACCACTTAACTTGCTATTGCTTCTATCATGAAGTTATTGCACAAACATGTCTAATGCATTTTAATGTTCACATACACTAATCTTTCTAAGTTATTGCTGATGACAGTGTGTTCAAGCTAATCACAAAAAGAAACTTATTTTCACCTACTCTAAACAAGCAGCTGTTAAGATATCTGCTTCTTTTGGAAAGCATTAGGTAAACTAGATCTCCTCTCTGTTACAACATTTAGAGGTTTACTTTATCTAAGTAGTCTTTTCTGTTTTAAAAGCCTGCAAACAATATCATGGTATGAGTGCATGCTCTTTGTCACTTGTCTTTAACAGCTTTTTTTAAAGTTATTTAAGATTGAGGATTACAATGAAGTATAGAAAGGTTTGTCTGAATACCGACCAGCAATTATATATAGCTTTGTGCTCGCTAAAATTCCTTCTCTTGAGGCGCAGTGAATTTTTGTGGAATGTGTTACAGTAACAGTCCTGTACCAAAAGACTATAGTGCCCTGAATGCTGGCAGAAGAGGATTTCTCTGCTCTAAATTATACCTACCCCAATTACAGAAATGGAAGAGCAGTTCTTGAAAATGCTGCTACACAGGAAAAGGAAAAATACCTTAAGTGATACATTTCAAATCCCACAATGCACTGAAGAAACACAAAGAATTTTGATTAAAGTCAAACTAGTTGCTTAATCCACGTTTCCAACGAATCAAATCTTCCCACACTACTCAATTAAGAACAAACCAAAGGTTTGTGTAAGTCCACAGATCAGGAGATTTCACATGGAGCACACAGGAAATACCTTTGCCGTGTCATGGGCAATATTTAGGGCGTTCTTTGTTGAGTGTTAATTTTTATACTCCTTTCAGATAGTGGCTGGTTCTGCTGAATTCTTCTGGAAGGCAGGGGGAGACTGAATCCACTGCTGCAGAAGCAGAGCGCAGCCTTAGGCACAGCAAGTTCAAGAAACAGCAGGTATGGTAACAGCATGAGATATAGGGAGGGAACGGAGCTGTATAGAAACTGAGGGGTTTGTTTCTGCTGTTTTATCTATTACTATGAATTATCTCCTCTAAAATTGACTATTCTAGTCAATATTCTAGTTTTCATTTGTCAGACTTCTTGGGGAACTCTGTCAGTTAAAGTTCAGGCAGGTCTATCTCAAAGCTTTCTCTGATTTTGTGTCCCATCAGTGTCCCTGACGTTTTCTCTGCACTGTACAAAGGCCATTTCCCACTACATAGCTGAAAGATCAGGTCTCAGTCTATCAGACTAACGTGCAAAAAATACATGTTCTTGCTACCTTTTCCAGCCAGCAGGCCTTCCACAAAGCTTTAAAGGGATAAAATCTCTTCCTCTATTTCTTAAGCAGCTCTCTCAGGAAGAGAAGTAGCACATCTGAGTATAGTATACCAAAAACCAAAGAACTACTTCCATATTGAAATTCATGTCTTAAGAACCTCTGTAAAAAAATAAAACTCATTTATTTTTTTAAAAGTTTACATTACTTGCTTTATATTTCTTTTATTGGGACTTCACTTGTGTTTCCCTTCCACCTCAGTGCAGGCAGCTCAGACATTTCAATACAAAACACCCAAGGCAACTTAAACATACACCTGTATCTACATCTATCTTTCCGTATAAAATAATTATAGTGCTCAAAATAATACAAAAGGAAAATTTTGGTGCTACAACTACTTGATCTTGTTGTTATCTAGGAGAAATGGTGGCGCTTATGGTTACCATTGAAAACTCTAACTCGGGAACAGACCTATAATTTCTACACAAAACTAAAGCATTAAAGCTCTTCAATTTGCTGACAAAAAATAATGGACTCAGTGCTTAAACAATAATAATTACCAAATTTTTTTTCAACCAGACGAAATGATGTTAGGCAGGCATTGACAGCACTAAAATCAGAGCACCAGTTAAATTAGGATTTATAGATGTACACACATACACACTGATGTAAATTGCCTTCTGTCCTGGAAGTCTGCTATTTTATGCAGCAGTGCTTAGTCATGGACAATGCTTAATTTACAGAGTAGATCCCAAATAAAACCTGTGATTTTACAGAATTGAGGAGTTGACAGTATCGCAGGATCACAAAAACAGTGCAATACATGCTTGTTGAAAACTGTTACTCCCTCCTCAATAAAGAAAGCAACAAATCTTATGACAGTACCTCCCATCCTTCAACATGAGACTGCCATTCTTCCAAAAACTCTAATTTTTCCATTTGTCTCTTGGCTTCATTTATGTTGGAACAGACAGCTTTCATGGCCTGGAGGGCTTCCATTAGTGCCGCATAGTCACTGTGCTTCCTCGGAGTCCGCTTCAGTAGCTCCTATTTAAACATTTAAAAAAATAAGGAAAAAAGCAGCTTGTCTTTGATCTCTAAATGTGTATTACAGGAGGCTTAAACTGACTAGGCTACAAAATCAAAAAGTAGTCAGACTTGTCTTTTACTAGGTGGAAAAGTAATAAACCCTCCAGCATTGTGTCCTACTAGGACACCAAACCACAATAAATTACTAACAATAAAAATAATCACTAC
The DNA here is from genome assembly GCF_011004875.1 of Balearica regulorum gibbericeps. NCBI lineage: Eukaryota > Metazoa > Chordata > Aves > Gruiformes > Gruidae > Balearica > Balearica regulorum. The sequence continues at coordinate 37,686,533 of NC_046185.1, forward strand.
TTAGGGAAAAGTTTGCATTTCAGCTACTTTGTCCCCCCAACAATGTTTCTTCATGGTGATCTTTGGTTTTTGGGTTGGGTTGTTTTGGTTTTTATATTCCACAGGATGGAACTGTTCAACAGCAAGGATAACAATTCTGCTTAAAAATGTTAGTTTACTGACATCAAAATTAACACCTGCCTTTATGGCAACTCAGGGCAAAACCCATGTTCTTTTAGCTCCACACTATTGTTTAATCTAGTGCAATACACCAGAGCACTGAACAATAGCTTCGGTGACTCACTCATTTCAGATGCTTACTGGTAATGGCACCCATACTAAAAAACAAAAGTGGAGTTGCCAGTATTCATTTAAGATTTCCCATCCCAAACTACCAACTACTCATTTACAGCTGGACCGACTATGGACAGCCTTCGGTGCACACCCTGACTGAGGCGTGGGTACATTCGTCCTGGAGACCTAACCCTGCTGCCACCACATCCTGTATTTAAATTTAACATAAATAAATTAATTTCAATGTATCCCTGAAATAATTCATTAGTCATTTTCCCTTGTTTTGTCTGCAGATCCTTCACTCAAAAAATAGAAGACAAAAATAATTTTAAAATAGGCCAAGGGAATTGTAAAACCACAGATATCTGGGATGACTCAAACCTCATTACAATTATTATATTATTTAACTTGTTTTAAAAACCTTTATTTTAACATGTTCACTTTTAGGTTTTTATGTCAGTGCAATGAAATGCATACGCCTCAAAATTGGCAATGCTTCAGATCTCACTCACACATGCATTGTGAAAAATACTGCCCAATAATCAGCTTTCAAGTAGCTTCTAGAACAAAATCTGCTCTGGCTTTTCTCTCATAGTTTCAAACAATAAACAATACTAAACCTTATTTTGTTAAGCATAAACTAATTTTAAGTATTTACTTTCCTGATAATTGAATTCTTTTATTTCCTAACATGCAAAAAATTTCAGTAACTCAGAGGTTTGACTATCTAATGTTTATCAGCACATTTAACATTTTTCATTAAGTAAGTTTTCAGTTGTAACAGTAAGATAAAAATAAACATATAAACATGCATAGAACCACCTACAGCATCTTACTGTACAGGTTTTTTTACAAACCATTTTCATAGATATTTTTCATTTACAGTTTGGTGATGACAAATTAGAATCATCAAAGTATGTCACTAACAAACTCTGCCATCCCAAGCATTTTAAGCAAGGACATGGTCAAACCCAGCTGAAATCAGTCTCATTAAACTCCCTGAAATGGCTCATTTCCATTCAACAATGGAGAGGCAACCTTAAGACAGATGCCGAAGGGAGCTAATCATCTTGACCCAGCCAAACTCCTCAGTCCTTTTAATACTGATGTCAGAAGAGTTGCCACTGGCTTTAATGAGAGCAGGTCTGGGTCCAATATCTAATAAAGAGATTATTCACTGTGTAGAGAGATTGTTCCTGCGGTTTGGAAATATGCTTAGCAACCACTTTTATACAGAAGTATAAAGTCCTAGATAAAAATCTTGTAAGTACCTTTAAAAGAAGGGGATACTTGCATATTCTCTGTATCGGCGTTACCAGATATCCCTCCAATGGTACATCTGTGTTCTTGCGTCCTCCAAGGAGCATGCAATTCTAGAGTGTGAACAGTTTCAGAAATTATTTAAAAATCCTAAGAAAATTATCAGAAATAAAGACAAGGGCATATGCAAACAGCAATAGTGGCTAAGCTATATATAAATTATATATGTATATGTTAAATATGTGATGAGGGAGGTCAAAGGAACAGGCTTGAACACATGCATAGGCAGGTACATTGACCATCATACAAGACAAGGAAGATAGGAAGCTGCCATGATGTTATGCAGGCATCTCCCCTAGGTATCCTCTTCATCCAGTCTGATTGAGAGTGGTCTCTTTTTAAAGTTTAAAAATAAAATACAGTAAATAAAATGCTAAAAATATGCTTTCACACTTCAGCAAACAAAACCAAAATTAGTTCAGGGTCACCACTATAGGTGCTGTTGGTTTCAAAAGGTGTGTTCACGACAGTAAGTAGTATCAAAGATGCTTTGAAAAGTTTGAATATGGCCATCCTAACACACACATATGCAAAAGTCTTCTGTTCACATGCTTCTATATTTAAACACGATGTGCAATGAATAAAATATCCTTAGTCGTGGGCTAAAGAGTATGTGAGGTTTGTCAAGACATCCAACTATGGAAGCAGAGAATACATGAGATATTGGGTGGAAGCATCCATGAAAAAGCAGCTAAGAGAGAGAGAGAGAAAGGAATAGGGGCTGTATGAGATAACGAAGTATGCAAGGGACATCACAGCAAATATTTGAAATTGCCAGAATTACAGCGTAAGTACATAAAGACCTAAAGTAATGATGGAAATTATTTTATGGAGAGATCAGAAGGAGTTGTGATGCAATGGTATGAGATAATCTACAGCTTCAAAGAGCAAGATGTCTAAACTGAGAACACTAAACAAAAGTAGTTTAACACAGCCAGATGGTATGCTGACGCAGGCCACAAATCTGGATGCAGACACATTGTTGATGGAACAGAGGCTACACAACTGGGTGGCCGCTCCGCACATAACTCACAATGCACATAACCCATAACCAGCACTGCTAGGGAGATCTCTACACCCACCCATAAGTCTCTGCTTTGTACTCATGGTTAACCAGCTTTTGTCTTATCCTAAAGGATCCTTTATCCTAAAGGATCTCACTTAACCTTCCAACAAAAAAGTTTTACTGATAAAGTCCGAGCAAGATAACAGCAGTGCAGACTACAGATTTATATAATGGCTGTCTCTATATTTAAAGGCTCAAAAGTTTGGTTTCAGCTCCTGATTATTCATAGCTAATTACATATCTAATGACCTGAACTGTTCTGTCTAGCTAGAAGGCTTCAATTGTACTTTCAAATCAAACAGTCACACCTCCTAGTCTCTAGGTTAGACTACTGCCACTTACTCTACAGACATGCTCTGATTCTATGAGGAACCCAAAGCAGATGTGGAAGCCCCGTCCGTGCACCCAGGAGTACATGACACTGACACATCGTGAACTGCCACACACAACTGCACACTTGGCTTCCTTTCTCACAAAACCAGCTCTTTGCAGTCTTTCACTGGAATATTTTGCTTTTTGTTTCTGTAGTCAGCATTCACCCTTTATTCCCGAGTCCAGCCATGCTGCTTCCAATACAAGAACCATATGTGTGTGCAGCTCCCCAAGTCTGAGGCAAGGTGAGGGATACTGTGTCAACTGCTGAGGAAAAATAGGACAACTTTCAAGCTGTTTTTAACAATGAATGGAACACTGCCGAATAAGAGACTCTTGGCAAAAAGGCAGATGGAGCTTCATGTCACTCGGTACCTCCTACAATACGGCAATTCCCATACTGCTCGTTAAATGGCTGTAAGTAAATGCAGCTAGGAAGGGAGTCAGACCCAGCATCTTTCAAAAATTTAGTGAGCTGCAGTAGGACAACTTCACCAAGAACTCTGTCAACAGCAGTAGTGAAAGCCTGCATGCTAAAATTAATTAATAAAATTAAATAAAACTTGTGATATTGCCAGCATTGGCATCATGGGGTTTTTTAAGCACATCTGTGATGCTTTGCTGATAGTGTCATTTGCTCTCCAGTCTTAAAACGCAGTAATTGGATCTGACTACTCTGAAATCTGAAATCATATCTGAAGGCACCTTCTCAGGCATTTAAGCTACAATATAGTAGGTCCCACATTTCAAAGCTGACCTTGTTATCACAGGTCACCATGAAGGAAAACACAAAAATCATTCCATACTGAATCCTTCTTTTAACAACCAATGTGAACTATTAGGAAACTCAGTATTTACATGGAAACTAGTTTTGCTGTGGGAAAATCATGAGGACTGTCATACTTAACATTTTAAACTCCTCCTTATTTGCCTTGTAAAGTGAAAGACTAATTGTGCAGCTGTTTCTTTTGACCTCAGATTAAGTCAGCATCTAAGATCAGGATGGCTACTCCATCATCCACAACAAAACATTTTTCAGTCTGGCACAGATGTGGCTACAGTACCAGAGTGTGGACCCTCTCTTCAGAAGTTCTGACAAGTCCTTCAGCTCCCTTTCTCTAATTTCTTTCCCTACCCCTCCCCATATATCTTATCCTATTATTTTCTCTTTCTACAGGCACAGCTGGATTTACACTCTTGTCTCTTGGCCAGCAAGTTTAAGGCACACTGCCTAATGCTGTATTACGCACGGATCCAAGTGCAGCAGTGAAAATATGATGTACACAACCCCTTCCTCTGGAAACACCACCCCCAGCTGAAACTGCCTGCTAACCGCTTGCAGGTGTGCTTGTAGTGGTTACATGGTGGAGGTGACAGTGCTAACAATTCACTGCCCAGTCAAAAAATATTAAGTTAGAACACCAGTTCAAAGTTTATTTACCAAAAGAAACGTTCGCACTGTTCTTATTTTGTTAAGGTCAAGCAGAACTTTCTGTGCCTTCTCATGGTTACTGCAGTATTCATCATAGATACGGAATTTCTCTTTCTGCAGAAACAAAGAAATACATTGTTATTCACTTGCCATTTTGATTTTTTTTAATTAATAAAACACAGAATGAACACTTTTCAAAGCCGAATAGCTAATATAGTCTTCATTTTGGAAGGTCAGCTCTTCCTCCTACATTTATTTGAGGTCCAGTCTTAAATCAGAATTATGAACAGTCTGGCAGCATCACCTGGGAATTTCAATCATAGAATACCAAGTTGGAAGGGACCTCAAGGATCATCTGGTCCAATCTTTCTTGGCAGAAGCATGGTCTAGACAAGACAGCCCAGCACCCCATTCAGCCAAATCTTAAAAGTGTCCAGTGTTGGGGAATTCACCACTTCCCTGGGGAGATTATTACAATGGATAATTGTTCTCATTGTGAAAAATATTCCTCTTGCGTCCAATCAGAACCTCCCCCAGAGACATGCCTCATGTATAGGCACCACCCTCACCCACGCTGCAGGGCTCAGTTTTTAGCTTGGTGAATATAAAAATGATGAAACAACAAAAGTTTGCCCATTTTATGCTTTTTCTTTGTTCCCCCCCGCCTTTTTTCTGGAAATGACAGTAACCAAGAAATGACCTCAAAGTACTCTACCTTACGCAATCAAGCCTATTTTGTCCTCATGACTATGTACATTCATCATTATGACAGTAATTAATAAAGACAATTAATAAAGGAAAAAAGTGAAATAAGACTGTAACAAAAGATAGCATACGTAATGAAGAAAGCAGGTTCCAACTTCATGTTGTGCATTAGGTTCTGGCTGTAAGCATTCCTCCACCAGAGACAGGAAGTTTTTGTGAACTGCAAGAATATCTTCAATATTTGAAAACAACATCTGCAAAAGAATAAAACATACATAAATAAAACATCAGATACAAAACAGAAGAAATATGTAATTAGGAGACTAACCTTAACTGTCTCTTCTGTGACATTTTTATCCACTTTGGCTGTAGCACATTGGATCATTCGGTGAAGGAAAGCCTGCATGACACAAGACAAATAAGGGAAAAGTTATTTCAGGAAGACTTGAACAACTTTTGGCATTTTACACTTATAATTTGTTTCCCAAATTTCTTATGCTTTTGATATAGAGTCACATCAGAATATGGTTTGGAATCCAAAACAAGTATTTTATTTATAAAGCATTTAGTAGTTCCATTACCCTAACATGATATAAAACCCTATCTACATAGTGGGAAAGAGTTAAACAGTGAAATATTAATGAAGCTGAGAAACTGAACATTCTCTGAAGTACCACTTCCACCCTGCACTTACAATCAAGCAAGACCAAAATGAGTAATTTTCAAAATCTCGCTCTAGCACTTGACTACAAGACAAGCCGAAATAAGCCGCTAATTTCTAAATTAAAACTAGTTGGGAGATACTATTATGAAATGTAACTTTTACCATAGTAACCACAAGACAGACTTCTGAGGTATAGATAATCAAACCTATTGTAAAGTAAATTGGCTTAAACAACTGTCAGCTGCACCTGGTTTTGCTTAATGAAAATGTTCATTCTTCCCTCCCCAAGAATCTCATCGTCGGGGATCAAATAAGAAGTTAGTAATACCACTAATGAAATACCAGAAGAGTAAGTTTTCTTATATTTCACATTCAAGAACTGGAAACAACAAGAAGAGAGGTACAGTAATTAATTCCAAAAGAAATATATCACATTTCAGGTACAAAGGATACAATTAATTTTTATTAATTCATTCCATTACAAAGACTCCGGCATGTTCTGAAAATATCTACACACTGTAGACTGAAATCTTACATTGATAATTCTTCACACAGACATGCATATTCTTTAGTCATTAAAAACTGGCACCACAAGTGCACAAATGTCATGTGTTTCATAACCATTTAGCTCCAAGTCACTGTGCATTGTACACTGTACACGAACTCATTTAAATTCTGGTGTGGTGCAAATTCCATAAAAGGGGCAATAAATAACCCCTGTGTGGAAGGAGAGCAGTCACAGAATCCCTTTTTTTTCCTCTCTGCTGGGATTTAAACATTTTCATTCCCAAGCAGTGATCCTTTCTCCGCTGAAGACTACTATGTAACTGGCATTACACATTTTTATTACCGAAGAGACAAATCTAGTTATCCAGGACATAAACAGAATTAAGTTTGGAATATTGCCAGCATATTGTATGTTTCACATCACTCCCTACAGTGATGTAGATTTTCTACTTCTTTAAACCCCTCTTTTTCCTGACTACTTATGCTTTCTTTCTAATGTTTCATTGATGGTAAAAAATGCCATTAATTCATCTGCAGCAGTTAACTGTTGGTGGACAACAGCTCTTTAATATCCTTCCTTGCTACGAACATCCACAGGGGTCATGGCAAATCTGCTGTGTGCATCGCCTGTAGAGCGCACAGCCAATCCTACACTGAGTGAAAGCCTGTTGAACTGTATGACTCCAAATTCATTTTTGAAAGTTTTCACTAAACCAGCCAACAGTATTAAATATACTTTAGAATTGGGTGGGGGGAGGGGGGGAATCATGAGAACTACCTCTAAAACTCATGTCTATTTTTACTATCTGTAATCTCTCTTTGTTCACATTATTTCCCCGTAGACCAAACATACTGCTCATCCGCACTCATGTTATCCCAGATCATCTTCGTTTCCTGTAACTGTGAAGGAAGGTGAACATTCAGTTGGCTGAAGGCAAAACAGAAAACGATCTGGGAGCTGGGGTATTAGTTATTCTCAAGTGATTCAAGACACTAACCGAGAGTCATGAGGTCAAGAAGAGTATACATCAGCTGCAATAAACAGAGTCCTCATTCGTCCAAGCAGCGCTGTCCCAGACCCTGCATCTGCAGAGGTTATCAGAAACTGAATCCAGGAAAATCCAACCTCTCACAGAACCCAGACACAAGTCGCTAATTAACGTAGGGAGGCCTAAGATGACTTCAGCTCCTTCCAGCAACTTGGCGTAAGCCCATATGTTTTTTTGCCGTACTTATACTGCAGGGGTAGTGTGGTGACAATGCCAGGGTTTCCCAAAGATTTGCCACCTGTTGTCCCCATCAACACAGATTTGCTTCCTGAAAAAAATCATAACACTGTGTCCCACAAAGCAATGGATGTGACCATTTGAATCTTTCAGAGCACTTACATGAGAGCACTATGAAACCACACATATCTCAAAGTAATTGGAGTAATCTCACATTTTCTAGAAGCGCAGTTAAGAGAATTCGGAGGAGTGCAGGTAGGGATGGAGGTGTCTACCTCCACCCACCTACCACCAAGACCCATCCTTGGTGGGCTTCACCTGCTACGGAGTGAGCAATGCAAAGCAATGGTGAAACCTCTGGCTTCTCCCCGTTTCCCTGATGCCAAATGCCCTTACCAACTCCCTCCCTGGACCGCAGAGACACTGCTCACTCCACATACACAACACCTCTGCTCTGGGACTTTGCAGAACCAGACAGCCGTGAACAGGCAGAAGGATGGAGAAGTAATTGCTTTTGTTACAGTGTAAATAACCTTAATCCAGCACTCTGACTACGGAAAGATAAATGTCTCTGAACTTGCATGACACACAGTAGGTCTGAGGGAGAGATGACTATTCAAAAGATACCAGAACTGTTTGAACATCAAATGAGGACTACCAAGAACAGTTCTTCAAAAATCAGTAAACAAAGAAAAAGTAGGTCATTTATAGACACAGCTTTAAGGAGGACCCCAACATAGAAATAACAGACCTTAAAAGGAAAATATATAAGGATGCCCAGAAGCTATTCAGGAGCTGACAGCTGCTGAGCTAACAGAAAAAAGTTTATGGAAGCTTTTGAAGATAAACCACATAAACTATTATGAACCATAGAAAAAAACCACACCTGCAAAAAAATGAAATAAATGTAAAATGGACATCTCAGCCAATTTATATTCACTAAAGAATCAGACACACAAAAAAGTCAGAAACTCCTCTGAAATAGCACTGAGTTGTTTCTAAAAATTCTACCATAACTTCAAGTCTGCTGCTCAAAGTCCAGACTCATTAGGACCACCACATTGCATGAAGGAGCAAAGCATTACAAATTGCAAGGACACAGTTAAATAGCCCCTGCTCCTGGACTGAGCAAACTGTAGCAATCAATTGGCATACGTGATTCCCATGCTCATCAAAAAAAACCCAAAACCCAAAAACACCCCCAACCAAACCAACCAACCAAAGCGAAAAATCAGCTCAAAGTTAATGCAATTTCATTTATCACGCACACATGTCAGTAAATCATGACTCATCTTCATTTCCTGGAGTATACTGCACGTCTTGCTGAGGTTACTTCACGATTCATCTACAGTAGTGTAGATGTTTCTTAGGGCAACATCACGCACAGAGAGTAACATGGATCTCTGTGCACTCCAGTATTCCAGACCATTGTCACCCAGACAGTGATCCTCAACTTTCCCAAGATTTTTCAAGTGGATTCCAGAGTCTCCCTTAATTTACCTTCAATTCTTAGTTTGCTCAAGTAACAGCAAAGCCATATGGTTTAAACATAACAGAATTTTCCATATTTTCATCTTGCGCTACCAGCATTCTAGCTACATTGCTATAGTACAGGGATTCACCCTTGCAGCACTGCAAATGGAGATCCGCTGCCCCGGCACTCTCTGCCAGCCAGACTCTTGCTGGTTTCCTGAATTCAGAGCTGAAAAGAGATCTCCGTGAAACATTCCAGAGGAGCAAGTTTGCTGGGTACCATAAAGAGCAGTCTAAATTTAAAAGATCAGATGAAGAGGAAAGATAAAAGAGAACATGTTTGTTATTTACATTTTAAAAAATCCAGTTTTATTTGCCAATTTTTAGAACTGCCTATGGAAAACTTTGTCATTCTAGGAATACCCTTGAGTCACTCAGATTGCTACAACCCCTGCCTCCGCAGTTTCAAATTCAAATTACAAACCAAAACTTCCTCAAACATCCTTCTGGAAACTTTGTTAGCACAAAATGGCATCTAAATGATCAGTGTAAAGCTGCTTTGGAGGAGGAGAAATGCCCAAAAATGCAGAGAAAATTCTAAACATGAAGAGGCACATCTTTAGAAGTTTGATGAACTTTAAAAGTTTGATGAACCTGCAGACCAAAACATGGGGTACCTACTGAACTTTTTGGAATAGGGGAGCAGCTACATGCAAAATACGTAAGATAACAGTTTAGGGCTGTTTCCCTAACTCCACTCGTGTCCTGCTGGGGACATAAAAACTCTGTTTCTGGCTATGACTCAGGGTCTTTGTGCCATGCTGGTGAGGAGGAAGGTAATTCACCTCTACCTCAGAGAAATGTGGCAAAGAATTACACAGAACATTTGGAGAAGATTCCATACTAATATTATCAATGAAGATAACTAAATCCTTTTTTTCATGGCTGTGTATTTATTATCTCCAAAATATTTTGCCATACTTTCTGTACCCATCCCTGTTCTAAATCTTTTACCCTTTGGCTGACACTGCAGTAGCACACCATAGGAAACACCAGGACTGAAAATTCAAACATAAAGACTGAAAATCCAAATTCAAAGAATTATGAAAGAATCTGTTCATTATGCCAAATAAACACTAATGTGTTTGCCTGTCTGTTGATCTGCTGCCATTTTGCGAGGTGGCGTGCTTCACAGAGAACGCACACTGAGTTCCTGTTATGGGGATTTTACTTCTGGTCTTATCAAAATAAGAGTAGCATTGTTGGGTTGTTTGGTAAGATTTTTTTTTCTCCATAGTTGCTCTGTGTGTTGTTGAAAAAAAAAAAAAAAAAGAAAAACACCACCGTTACAGATAGCACAAGAAGCTGCCAACAGCACAAATGACTTCTCTGATATCTGGAATGAAACCAGGGAAGACAAAGAAGTCTGCCTGCAGAAGATTCCCAGGGCACAAAGAGGTTTTGCCTTCTCAACAGATAAGAAATGAAGTTCTGAAATTATGTCAGAGCACCTGGATCACAAAATATATGTAAATATTTTTCTGAAAGCAATCATCCTACTTTTGCGAGCCTAGAAAGAAATATTCTTTTTTGTTTCAAAAAGAATTAAAGAAAAAGCTACTTTTTTTTCCCCTCAGACTTCTTTTAACATTGTTTCTACCCTTAAATCTATACTGTCATAAACAAAAACAATGTGGACAGCAAAAACATATATATTTTTAATAAGGTCATTCCCTGTATATTTTCACTTTAGAAAACCAGTTCAACTGAAGCGCTCTATCATATTGAAGCCTGCCGAATAAGGCTAGCAAGATGTTTTGTATACTAAAACTGAACAAAATTTTCTTTTGCACATTGTCAAAAGACAAAATCCTAAAAAGAAACCCACAAAAAGGAAAATGTTCATATATTACAATTTTTATAAGTGTCTGTGATAATAGGCTTATCTTCACAAATTTAGAAACACAAAGCTGAAATACTTCTGGGTTTTGTGTTTTGTCTTTACATTTTTAGTGTATCTGCAGGCACCTGGATGCTGGAATATATTTTGCTCTTTTCACAATATTCAAAATGATCCTAGAGAGAAACTGGAGACCTATACTTGGGAAGAAAACTGCTCAGGATTATAGCTGACTAGCCAAATGTATTTTCTTATCACGGCTAATTCAGCCCACAAACATCGAGGCAGTATTTTGCACATCAGTCTTGAGTTTTTGCACGCTATAATTCATGTACGTCAGATTCCAGGTCCCAGAAGAACACCGTGCTGGTTTTGTTGAAGCACTTTTCCTTGATTTTGCCACAAACTCCCCAATTTCAATAGAGAAGATTCCAGCAGCAATAGCAGCTGTGGTAAGCGCTGTGGGCTTACCCTCCTCTTCCCATTAACCTGTGCCAGCAGCAGTGGCGGTGGCTGCTCAGGCTGGCTTCTGCTGCTGAACAAAAGACGCTTCTTCTCTCTCCAGTCACTCACCAGCTGAGGCACCACCTGTTTCTCCCATCCTGCCTGCAGGAGTGGATGAATCACTCTCAAAGCTGGCTTCAGATCCTGCTGCCTATAAGGACAGGGGAATAGATGGACCACATCTGCAATACTTTCCATTCTAGTGCTAATTTCCTTTCACGACTGACCAAACTATTCCCTTCTCCATTCATCTGACCCAGAGGGGCATCAGTCTGCCTGAAAGAGCATCCCTGGCTTCTTTCCTTAAAATAAACATGAATTCGGAAGTAAATACACACACACACAAAAACGATTGCATTCAAGAAACATGCATCTTCACAACCTTCTCATACATGATTAATATGCTGCCACATTTTGGATAATCTTAACCCTTTCTCCATCATGTATAATTTTTTATCTTCTGCTGTAGTTTTTCTCTACCATATCAGAAAACTTCTTCCAAGAGAACAAGAAAACCTTTCCTCACCCTGCCCTGTATCTCGATCACCCTTTCTGCATTTCCCTAGTCACTGACAATATTTTTCAATTTTTTACCTCACATCTTGTTTATCCTTTCATGCCCACTGAGACTCCTAACTCAGTTTCCTCCTTTGACGTGGAAATGCCCTCTGAACTGATCTCCCCCGCCTCTGAAATCACCTGAGCTATGACTGTGCTTTCACTTCTGATCCCTCCTTCCTTTCAGCTCCAAAGCAGATGAAAGCAAGAGATTTATAGTCAAAGTCCAGTTCCTCTCAGCCAGGCGGGAAGTCAGATGTCTCCACCCTCTTCCTTGTACTGAAGCCATTCTCAAAAAGATTTAGTACAAACTTTTCCGGGCCCAAATCAGAAGATATCTGTTCCCTTTTCTTCCCAGATGTCAAGAATCCCGTCGCTTATATCTAGTATCTTCATTTTGGGGAACTGGCTCTCTGAAGACTAGCTATGTGCTTGCTGGTCAATACAGGTTTGGCTGATGAGTAACGACAGAGTTACTCGCACACTCGCAGTTAAGATCATGTCGAAGTGAATTGCCAAATCAGGGGCTGGATGTCAGGCTGGCTCACACATGCTGCTGCAATCTGAAGCCACGTGCAGAAAGCTGCTAGAATATCATCTACATTTTTTCTTGATTAAAATACAGCTTAACTAGAGCTTTAGAGAAAGGCCATACACTGGCATAAGGGATGAACGCCCATCTGCAAGCTGAGCAGAAGGCAGAGTCTGTCTAATATTTTTGGTAAATGCTTTATGCAGCATGGGTTGCTGGTAACTGGGCTTTTATTCTATTAAAAATGCAAACAGCTTAGAGTCCAGTCTCTTCACCAACAGAGAGTTTTTGGAAGGGCAAGGGGAAAAGTCCCATGTGCATTTCTGAGCAGACTGCTGGATAGCATCAGATCAACCAACCAAACAAGAGGCATCCATATCAATAAATAAAATGTTTCCAGTATGTTTGTGAAGAAGTACAAGATTAATCTTTATTGTATTTTGAAGATTTCCTGATAACGAAAAAGATACTCCGGACTGAAAAATGTCCACATGCATGTGGAATTCCTTCTGGTAATACATCATACGGTCCTGTTGGTGCATGTTACAAAGTGAATAATGTACTGCTAATCATACAACTGATTTTCTATCGGTCAAGTGGGAATGGAAAAGAAATGATGCCTACAAACAAACTTTACCTCTCATAAAAGTCAGCAGTTTCCTGAATTTACAGAACACTAGGTTCTGACTGGGAAATCTCAGTGAATTCAGCTGTGTTCACTACAAGCAAATCAAAACAAAAACCTAGGAAATCTCAGAGAAATTGTAGATCTGGAAGTAACAGTATGTTCCCATTACACTGCAATCATAATTAGCAAACAATTCATACGTTTGAAACCTTTATGCTACATACCACAGTTTCTGCTTCTTTTATGCCGACACATCTGCTTATTCCAATCAATTAAAAAAATCTTGAATTTTCATTTAATTTTTACTCCCAAAATGATGATTTTTCTAAACTGTTTTTTCCTTAAGTAGGAGACCACTGATTTAGAAGAATTCAAAATTTATAAAATGTTTCTGAGACAATTTTTTAATTCTACACATCAAACTATATTTCTTTTAGCAACTCATGAGTTTCAGAAAGTATAAAATTTATCAAGATGAGAAATACATTTGGCACAAATGACCCCTTTGACAGAATCTTTTAGATTTTCTGATTCAATTTGAGAAATAAGTTAGAAATCACAAAAATATTACAAGAAAGTAATTCTCTGCTCATCTTCTCCCTTCTTTATCTTTCCAAAGTTCATTAACATGTTTGAAAACAAGTCTGAGCCTTTTCTGACTCAAAAATATCCACCAGAATTGAGAGCCATAATCTTTATCCCAATTATGAGAAAGAAACCTGAAATAACACATTACATCTCCACTTTCAGAATTAAAATTTAAAGTTTAATTCCTACTACATCTGAATAAGGGAGGAAAGCTGCCTCAACACCAATGAAAATGAAATATTAAGTCCTTGATGATTAGGGCAGCTAAATAAAAAAAAAAAAAACAAAACTGCTTTACCTATAAACTGGGACAACTTGAAACTACTGGCAGGCAATCTTAATGGAAGCCCATCGAACCCTTTTTACATGCTCAGTTTTCAACACAAAACACTTTTTTTTCCCTAATGTTGGATTGCACAGTCCTTAACTGTGAGTTTATTTAATGTTCAATGTGGTTAGATGCTAATTAGGAATTAAGAGTTTTCGAGAGTTCTACAATTTTTATTGACAGAGTTGTATAAATAAAGTGTACTTCTCAAACACCATTGAGTGCCAATTCTGGCTGCCATTTGTATTTGCACACTTATGCCAAGAAAAACATGAAGCAAGGAAGAGTATGAAACAGCATTTTTCTATCCCAATTTCAATTCTTCACAAAGCCTACAGAGAAGCTGTAGTGAGTATAGAACTTCTAAAAAGTGCCCTCCTGACCACAGAAACAAGCAGAAGCATCCTATTTAAATTCTTTTGCAATCAGTAGAAATCAAAACGCTCTCTTATGTCTAGGATACATATCCTTAATTCCTAATTGCCATTTACATAGGGCCTGGGATAATCAAACGGTACAAAGTTAACAGGCTCATATGCAACAATGCCATGCAACAATCATGTGTCACATTTCCGAGTCTTAATAAGACAATAGTCTTATTTTGGAAAAACTCCCAGATGATGATATATACTCTGGCTTCTCCTAAAAATATACCAAACTGAGAATCTGCGTAATCAAAAGACATCCAGGTCTATACTATGATGACATTGCTATTTAAATGCATTGTGAAACAACTTTTATCTTCAAGGCAAAATTAGCTTTTAAGAAAACCGTATTACTTTAAATTACTTATTTCACAAAGAATTAAGATGCTCTTGGCTTCTGAACTCCTTTCAGCCACTAGTTTAGCAACATGGACAGTACTGCAGAATTATTAAATAAATACAAACTGTAATTCACAGAAAGGTCTTGAAAACATAGCGAATAATCCCAGACCAAAAGCAAGGCTTTACTATTGTCAACAGAAGCTAGAGTAAACAAAAAAGGCATCACGGAGAGCAAGCTCCCAAGAAATACAATAAAAATTAAAGTATCCACACTTTTACAGTTATCCCAAGCACAATTAACTCTGCCCAGAAATGGCAACATAGGCATATAACGAGTTCACTATTTAACAATACTAACATTTGCATTCCCAGATTCATTTGAAATAATGTCACTAAAGCAGTTGTCATATGCTCAAGTATCTTGGCTGCGCCCACATGCTTTCATGTTCTGCAAATCACGGGGGAAAAAAACCTTAGAATTTCATGTACAATAAACCAGAGTTTATTCAAACTCCAAGAGAATACTAACCTGCAACCTCTCCACTCACCGTAGATGTGTAGCATTAACTACAAATCAATTACAACTTCAGAGAAACGATGTACCAGAAGAGCGAAGGCAGACAGAATGGTCATTAAAGTGGGCCCCCATGGACAAAGTAGCTGAAGCATCTCCATGAATTTGATCCTTAATTTGAAATCCAAGATGATTTACCCCACACTTTGGACCAGGAGAAGCATTCTGACAGCAGATTGTCTTAACAGCAATTCTCCTTCTATGCAGATATGTAGAGCAGTTACTTTTTGATGCAAATGTTCAAGGGTGTATTTGAATTCAGGTAGATAAACCAAGCAGAAGTCATATATGCCTGCCTGGGTAAAATGACATGAGTTTGCAGTTTTAAATTTCTTCCTCTTTTTTTCCCCACTCTTTTGTAAGACTGTGAAGTTCTCAAAAATTCATTGGAAAACTGGATCTTTTTCACAAGAGAATTCAAACACAGAGAGCAGGATCTCTTTCTAAATAGGTCAGACAGCAGTTTCAGCTGTAACGTATTCTCTATCCAGCAATAAACTTAGTGACAGACTACTTTTGAAGACACTATTAGTGTTAGTGGTGGGTATTCAAGAAAACATAGACATATACATGCTTACTTATATGTAAAAGAACAATTTACAGAGAGAATTATACCTATTCTTGCTACACCATCATGTAGTACGAGATGTCATTGTCAGACATAGTCCTATTGCATTTGTACAAAACAACTTTAAATCTTTAATATTTGTTTAAAGTCAAAGCTCCTACTATCACTCCTAGTTTTCACACTTTGAAATTTTAAATGAAATGCAACAGTGTGATACAAACGCCCCTCCACCATCCCAAACCAGGAAGACACCAGTCACTGACATTCAATGAAAGAACAGGACCCCATTCAACTGGATCTTACTGCATCTCTTACAAAAGAATTAAACTACAACCAGAATTGATTCTCCATTGAAGATATTCTGATGACAAGAAATGGGCTTAAAATTCACCTTGAAAAACCATAAATTATTTTAATTAAAATTAATTTATTTTTTAAAAAGCATTTAATAAACACTGCAGTGGCACATATATACTTACATGATTTGTGCCTTTAAACTGCCATTTCTGAACAAATATGAAAAAATTGTGAAAAAAAATACATTTCTTCTATCATGCAGGGGAAAAAGTATGATTATAGTTATGCAAGTCTTCCAACCTGGCTTGAAAAACTGATTTTTTACTTTGAACCAGGACTTAAATACAAAGAATAAAATCAGTAAATGAGGAAACTACTGGCTTCTGAAGATCAGATGCAAGTTAGTTGCTTAACTCCATTCCAACAAGAATACAACCATACAATAATGTACATTATTTTACTTTACATGCAGCTTCATATAAACAAAAGATTGTTACATGCTCCTATTGCCTACCATTAATTGATCTCATGAATTTTTATCTGCCTATATGGTTTTGAGCCAATTTCCATGGAAATGCAATCATCAATATTTTTTCTGGCTTATATTTGATTCATGTGATGCTTCAACTGTGCAAATGAAAGGAACAGTTCATCTTTTATTTCTTTATTGGCTTAATAACTATCTAGAAAGAGTATATGATAAAAAAAAATTAGCACTCCTTTTTTCTTTATGCTACCATCTAGCCATCTGCTGAACATTAATTATATCACAGGATATTTACATGCTAATCTCATCTTACATCATTCCAAGAGGTTTCATTTTTTGAAGGATACAATGATCACAAAGGAAAAATTTTAGAAAAATAAATGGAGCATGTTCACATCCAGAATAGAGCTACAGGAATAAAGCCATGCCATTTGAATTTATCTACATTAGCTGGATTGCCTTACTGTCAGAAAAATTCATAATTTCAAGAATTATGGACCTGGATTCTACGTGCAGAGAAATAACTCCACACATGCTCACAGGCTTCCTTCTCTCACTGGTCCTTTCTTTTCTGCCTTCCCTACTCAAGTGCAGACTCTTTTTTTGTCAGTCTTATGTAGGTCTATGGCCTGTCTTTGGCTTTGATGAGTTCCCTGCATAATTGCACAATTTCACTGAACCGTCTGCGAAGCATGTGTTCTTCAGGAACACAAAGATTGCATGACTGTTCTTGCTCCTTTCATTAATTTTTACAAGGGAACAGAAGACAAAACCTGATTACAGTACAATTTTTGTTGCCGCCTTAATGAAATTTTTTGTTTGAATGCTGGGACCTTAAGATGAGAGAGCTTATTATTACCTTTTCCTGAAATAAGAGCCTCATTCTTTTATGTTATAATCAAAAGCTTTAAACCATCCTCCACTTGAAGCAGAGAGGATTTGGGGATTTTTTTAGATACTGAATCTGCAAAAAAACAGTACAAGAAAAACTGCCACTCCCAATCAGTCCACAGGGACAGTTTTTAAAAGCACAACTTAAGTTAAAAAAGGGGAAAATTCAGCTGTCATAATATCATTCAAATCACCCTCCTCATCAAACTACCTGCACCGTAACTGCAGACAAGTACCAGCAGAGCACATTGGTGGCAACTGCCATCTGCTAATACTCAACCAGAGTCTGACAGCACTCAACACTGCTCGTACCAGGGCATACCACTGGTTATGAAGACACCCACACTGATTACACAAACTGAAGTCTCACAGGGTCTTTCCACATAAGGTTACACAAAGATATGGAACTTTTTTTTTTTTTCATTCATGAATTTGCTGTGAGGAACACACTTTCAGTTCCTATTCTCCAAAGAAAAAAATAATTGTCTAAACCATTCAAAACACCAAATATCAGACTTCTAAGAACAAAGGGAACCATGGTGTTACCGGGATCAGGAAATCAAGAAACCATAAATGAGTATCAAGTATTGTTTCCTAGCATCTTCAATATTTTTGGATCCTGCAGTCCTTCCTCTGGGTGAGGAAATGACGCCTCAGCAAGCTTTCCTCATGACCATAATAGACCACTATAGATTGCCTTACCTGCGCAAACTGAAGGCTGGCAGGCCCAGCTGCTGGACAATAAAAGTCACTGTCACCACAGATTCATTTCTTGACTATAGGCTGTTGCTCCTCCACTACAAAGCCTGATTTCCCCCTTTTAAGGAACAGGGTATGGCTGTCTTGCATCTGTGACATGGCACTGCATAAATGTATTGGTAGAGATAGCTTGAAAATACAGGCAAATAACTTCAGGAGGAATACCATGGCTAGGAGCAGCTTCAGGAGGAGAGCTGACACCAAGATCAAGGCTGACAGTCTTCAGGTCTATATATGATCCTGGTAGAAACCTCTTCATCTTCCTTCTTCCCTTAGATCTTGCCTATAGGAAGGACCAGCAGCAGGGAGGCAAGTGAGGCAGTGAGTCCAAGGTAAGATGTTTCCTACTAATGTCATTCTAGATGTGCAGTACTCACAATTATACCAAAAAGGAAGGGAAAAAGAAAAATTTGGGGGAAACCAGGTGCGCTTTAAATTAGGAAGCGCAAGCTCAGAGGAAGAATTAATACTTCACACACAAATGAAGTGGACGCTACACTAACAAACTGAAATCCTGTCAGAAGGAAGCAAAAAGAAAAGTAGATTGCTTGGTCTTTCAGGTTTAATCTTACTTTCCCCAAACTGCCTGTTAAAAAGTTACTAATTGCTAGACTTTGATTTTTTCCAGTGGCATGTGAAAGAAACTGGGATAAGTACAGAGGAAAAGCTGCCAAATCCACTGAGTTCGAAACTTTCCACAAGCTTTTTTTTTTTCAGAAGAGACAGAGTTTCATTTAAAAATATTTTTCTAGCCTCTTCTACTGTGAAGACTACAGTGCAATGATTTACAGAATGGATGCTATCTCTATAGACAAACAAAACCATCGTTCCCAAGAGATTTGACCTTCACCTTCCATCCTAAAATAGTATAGCCAATTACATAGCAGCAGCAGCCCACATCCTTAAAATATGTTTGACTGAATTATGGAACTAAGTGCTAGTCTTGACTTCCCAAGTTTGCAAGGGATTGAAACTAAATAGAAGGATAAAACATGCAACTAAAACAAACAGTTATGTTTGTTAGAAAATAAATTTCAGCAACTAAATGGTGGTGCAAGTAGTACGTACTGTTGAATTTGTTGTTCTAGCTAAAAAGAGGAGCTAAAAAATGCACAAACCAACTTATCATTGTTACATCAACTTGAGCAGTAAACTACAAGCTTGCAGGAAGTTTATCATCCTGTTTGCTGACTATAATTTGGCTTGATACCATGTTCCTGTTCCTTCAACTCACATCCTCCAAACAGGGCAAGCATTGGAGTCTCACTGCCTGTACTCCAAACACTTACCCAGCCCATACACTTTCTCATCCCAGAGATGTTGTAGAGCATTGTAGCGCAGAAACAGCTTCACATCTTCCCTCCAGTCTGAAGAAAAGAGCAGACCTGTGGCTCATTTGGCTAGAGAAGGGTAACAAAAACACACCTATGTGAAAAGCATCCCAAATATACTGGACACTTCCTGACCAAACACAGTGGAAATATTTAGGTAACAGGATGTTAATCTGATAGGGAGGAATGGGATCCACCTGTCTAGAAGAGGCAAGGGAAACTTTGGCAGCAAGCTGGCCAACTAGGAGAAGCGGGCTTTAAACTAAAGGACTCAGGCGGGTGGGGGAGTCCCAAAGTGGCAATGCTCATGCCATCACATCCAACTAGGGAATAAGCCAGGCCAACCAGAGCAGCAACAAATGTTCCTTTCCTTAGCTGCCTCCCAAGACAAGAACCTGAAGGCCAACCACCTCAAGGGTGTGTATGGCTATGGTGGATCCTCTTGCACCTCTCCAGGGAAAATTCCATGCTTGATTACCTCTCTGAAATGCCTATACACCAACGCACGCAGCATGGGGAATAAACAGGAAGAACTAGAGATCTGTGTGTCGTTGCAGGCCCATGATCTCATTGCAATTACAGAGACATGGTGGGATAGCTTGCGTGACTAGAATGCTGTCATGGATGGCTACATACTTTTCAGGAAAGACAGGCCAGCAAGGCAAGGTGGTAGAGTTGCTCTTTATGTGAGAAAGCAACTGGAATATATCGAGCTCTACCTACGAGTGGATGAAGAATGAGTTGAGAGCTTACGGGTGAGAATTAAGGGGCAGGCTAATATGGGTGACACTGTTGTGGCTGTTTACTACAGGCCACCTGATCAGGAAAAGGAAGTCAATGAGGCCTTCTACAGACAGCTGGAAGTAGCCTCATGATCACAGGCCCTGGTTCTCATAGAGGACTTCAAGCATCCTGGTATTTGCTGGGGAGGCAACACAGCCAGGCAGGCACAGTCCAGGAGGCTCCTGCAGTAACTTTTTCACACAGGTGGTAGAGGAGCCCACAAGGAGAGGGGTGTTGCTGGACCCTGTACTAACAAAGAAGGATTGGTTGGGAATGGGAGGTTGGAGTCAGCTTTGGCCCCATGAGACAGTGGAGTTCAGGATCCTGCATGGAAGGAGCATGGCAATAAGTAGGATTACAACCCTGGACTTCAGGAGAGCTAATTTTGGCTTCTTCAAAGACCTGCTTGGGAGAATCCCATGGGTTAGGGCTCTAGAAGATAGGAAGGTCCAAGAGCGCTAGTCTATATTGAAGCACCACTTCCTCCAAGCTCAACATCAGTGCATCCCAAAGAGTAAGCAATCAGGCAAAGGAGGAAGGAGACCTGCATGGATGAGCAAGGAGCTCCTGGAAAAGCTCCTGGAAAAACAGGAAGAAATGCAGAAAGGCTGAGAGCTGGGTCTGTTTAGCCTGGAGAAGAGAACACAGAGAGCGGAACTCATCAATAGGTATAAATACCTAAAGGGTGGATGTCTAGAGGATGAGGCCAGACTCTTTTCAATGGTGCCCAGTAACAGGACAAGGGGCAATGGGCACAAACAGGAACACAGGAAGTTCCATCTCAACATAAGGAAAAACTTCTTCATTTCGAGGGTGACAGAGCACTGGAACAGGCTGCCCAGAGAGGCTGTGGTGTCTCCTTCTCTGGACGCAATCTTGTGCAACGTGCTCTAGGTGATCCTGCTTCAGCAGGCAGGTTGGACTAAATGATCTCCCTTTCAACCCCTACCATGCTGTGATTCTGTGATCCGTTGTCATTTAAAGGAAGAACCACTGCAGGTCCAACAAATTAAAAAATTCAAAGTTTACAATTAGGTCTCTATTTGCTGGATGGTATGTTACATTTTAATCTTATTTTTAAAATTATTTTTATGGAATTTCCTTTCCATTAATACAGTACTTCACCAGAATTACCATCAACAAATGTGCAGGAGAAAATCACAAATCCACAACACAGACTCAGCCCTAATATTGCCGCTATCATTTCTGCCACAAGAGATAGGCTAACTCTCTGAAAACCAACATAGGATACTGCTCACTACATAATGGGTATTTTCCAATTATTTAAATGGTTTTCTGCAACTTCTGTTCTACATCCAGGATAAGGGGACTACCTCTACCACAGATGAGCTAAGGAAAAAATTAAGTCCCTATCAGTGAGTCTGTAAGCCCTCTCTTGATGACCAACTCAAAAGCAGCAACTTTTGAAATACAAGTCATCACCGAAAACTGAGCTCCCTTATTAATAAGATAAATCAGCTGAACAACGTGAGTTCAAATGTTAGGATGAGAGAAAAACTAATTTGGTATTAGGGAACATTTTCTTCTCTCCTCTATAGTCTCTGCCATTATCTATGAAGCACAGTAAGTGCACATCACATTTTACTCTCTGTGTAAAGAAACTCAGCATCCAGGACAAAGAACACTGAACAGAAATGAAATTTCAAGGAAGTCTGATAACATGGCACATACTGCACGTTTGTCTTCCAAACCCTGAGTGGGCAGGCATCCTGGTCATACATAACAAAGAAATATCCATATATAATAGAGAAATAACCAAATCCATTATAAGAAAAAAGCCTTCTGGAGATCATAGGATCGTAGAATGGTTTGGGTTGGAAGGGACCTCAAAGATCATCTAGTTCCAACTCCCCTGCCATGGGTAGGGACACCCTCCACTAGATCAGGTTGCCCAAAGTCCCATCCAACCTGGCCTTGAACACTTCCAGGGAGGGGGCATCCACAATCTCTCTGGGCAACCTGTTCCAGAGCCTCACCACACTCACAGGGAAGAATTTTTTCCTTATGTCTAATCTAAACCTACCCTCTTTCAGCTTAAGGCCATTACCCCTTGTCCTGTCACTACATGACCTTGTAAACAGTCCCTCTCCAGATTTCTTGTAGGCCCCCTTTAAGTATTGGAAGGCTGCTATAAGGTCTCCCCGGAGCCTTCTCTTCTCCAGGCTGAACAACCCCAACTCTCTCACCCTGTCTTCACAGGAGAGATGCTCCAGCCCTCTGATCAACTTCATGGCCCTCCTCTGGACTCACTCCAACAGGTCCATGTCTTTCTTGTATGGGGGACCCCAGAGCTGGACACAGTACTCCCTGTGGGGTCTCACGAGAGCGGAGTAGAATGGGAGAATCACCTCCCTTGGCCTGCTGGTCATATTTCTTTTGATGCAGCCCACGATACATTTGGCTTTCTGGGCCCCAAACGCACATTGCCAGGTGTCATGGTGTAAGCCCAGCGGGTAACTAAGCACCACACAGCTGCCCACACGCCCCTTCCCCCTCCAAGAGTATGGGGAGGAGAATGGAAAGAAACTTGTGGGTTGAGATAAAAACAGCTTAATAGGATAACAAGGAAGGTAATAACAATAATTGTTATTATTAGTTTTGTTATTGTTAGTATAGTATATAAAACAAGCGATGCGCAAGTGCAATTGCTCACTCCCTGGAAAAAACAACCCAATACTCAGTCTGTTTCTGAGTAGCAATCCTGCCTCCCAGCTAGCTTCCCCAGTTATATCTGAAGCATGACATTATATGGTAGGGAATATCCCTTCAGCCAGTCATCCTAAATCCAAAACACAGCACTATACCAGCTGCTAGAGCGAAAATTAACTTTATCCTAGCCAAAACCAGGACAGTGGGTCATGTGGGCCTACTCATGAACCAACACCCCCAAGTCCTTCTCCTCAGGGCTGCTCTCAATCCATTCGCCAACCAGGCTGTAGTTGCGCTTGGGATTGCTGTGATGCATGTGCAGGACCTTGCACTTGGCTTTGTTGAGCTTCACGTGACTCACACAGGCCCATCTCTCAAGCCTGTCAAGGTCCCTCTGGACGGCATCCCTTCCCTCCAGCGTGTCGACCACACCACACAGCTTGGTGTCGTTGGCAAACTTGCTGAGGGTTCATGCGATCCCACTGTCCATGTTGCCAACAAACATGTTAAACAGCGCCTGTCCCAATACCAATCCCTGAAGAACGCCACTCGTCACTGGTCTCCACTTGGACATTAAGCCATTGACAGCAACCCACTAAGTGTGACCATCTATCCTCCATTTAGTGTTAGGGACAATAGGCAAGGCTTTAGCAAACAGTATTGTCATACATGAGGGTGAGAATTTCCAGTACTGGAGAGCTGTGCAGAGCTCATAGACACAGGATCCCTTCTGGAAGCACCAAAAGGATTGTCTCATTTTTCTGAAGGGATGAGTGACATCCAGATATTGTTTTTCAACTATTCTTTTATAAAGCAAGGACACTTCTTTTCCTTTGGTCCATTTCTTTGGATGACAATGAGAAAGAGCACAATTTCCTGCCTATTTTGAAAGATCAGAGTTCACCTAAGGAACAGAGGGTGGAGGCCCCAACACTACAGAGTCCTTCTGAACAGGAGTAAGTGCTTGGAAATAGGTAACACTCATAACACACTGACTTAGAGCAACCAGATCATGCTCAAATAA